>NW_028076505.1:2407079-3007079 GCF_014824575.4 Sturnira hondurensis | reverse complement strand
AGAGCTGGAGCCTGTCCTGCCTCTGCGTCCCACCCCCACACATGGGCTGCAGTTTCTTCCGGGACCATCTTGCCTGCCCTGGGCTGGAATCTCTATACGGAGCTCACCCTTTAGTTGCCACAGAGCCCACACCAAAGAGTCTGCAGAGTGAGGCACAAGAGCCACATCGATGATCAGAGGGCCTGAGCAAAGCTGTGGTCCCAGCTCCCAATCCTGCTCTTCATCCTCAGCAAGAAGGAGCAAAGCTGAGATGAGGAGGAAGAGGAGGGTCTCCCACATCCCCGAAGAGTGGGCAGCTGCCACCAAGAGCACAGACATGGGAGGGAAGTTGGGAGCACTCGGGAAAAGGCTGGAGGGTGACTCTACCAAGAGGAGGCGGTGTCTGTCCACAGAGGCTACGCGGGGTCAGGCCGAGCATCGTCCAGCAGCGTCCCTGGATGGGGCGGGCCCGGGAAGCATTCTCTCTTGGCTCTGACTGGTGTTTTTATTTTATTTTATTTTAATTTATTTATCTTTAGAGGGGAAGGAGAGAGGGAGAGAAACATCAAAATGTATGGTTGCCTTTCATGCATCCCCTGCTGGGAGTTGGCCTGCAGGGAACTGGCCTGCAACCCCAGGCATGTGCCCTGACTGGGAATCGAACCGCGATCCTCTGGTTCGCACGCCTGTGCTCAATCCACTGAGCTACACTAGCCAGGGCTGACTGGTGTTTTTAAACAGCTGTTCTGAAAAGAATCCAGTTGCTTCCTACCCCAACTCTTCTGAACCAGGGATGGGATGGGAGGACAAAATGAATGTGTCAAATGAGCAAAATGGACTGGCACTTACTTCCTACAAGGCTTGGAGCAGGCCTGGTCAAAGGCGATCGGACACCCTGGGCTCTGGAAGCTCGGTGGCAGAGGATTGAAATCAGAAAGCAGCTGGAGGTAAGGAGTTTTACTCTCTGAAGCTCTGACCATCGGCCTCTTGGGGGAATCAGACTGTCTGGTACGTGTGGTAGGAACTGAACAGCACCGCAGGCTGCCCGGTGCTCTGGGAAAGCCATCGGCAGGCTGCTCCCGGCGTCCCACAGGGAGGAAACCCTCGCGCAGAGATGGCCGCCGCAGTGTCAGCTTCTGGAGCGTGAGTCACACGCACTTCTTTCTCCCTTTAGGTTTGGTAACTACAAAATATTACTAATTGTAAATATTTCATGCAATGTTGTAGAAAGTCAGAGTCCCGCCTGGGTCACATGACAGAGCTCCGCCCCCTTCCCGGGCATCCCTGCGTCCCTAACCTGCACCCTGTCTTACCTGCTTAGGTGAGACCCAGCACTACGCCATGGGCCTTCACAGTTCTCCAGTACTTTTTGGCTGTAAACCATGGGAAAAAACACCCCCCTGTATATCTTTTTGTGCTGCTGTTCTGTAGAACTGATTCTTAGAAGTGAGATTTCTGGATAACTGTGTGCATGTTTCTGTTTTTGACTTCACCGTGTTGCCCTGCATGATGGAAAATGGCCTGAGCCCCAGTTCCAACGTGTGTATTGATGTGTGGGTTTCCCACACCAGCAAGCAAGTCTCTGTGCCTGTATGTGGAGACAGGGTCAGATCCCACGGGGTAGGGGTCAGTCCCGCAGGGCTGCCTGCCCCCACTTTGGATGCCCCCTGAAAGTCCAGGTTGTCACCTGTGTTTCTGATTGACCGCTGTAGATCAGAAGCGCTTGATTAGTATGCTGGAGTGGTTCACCGCACTCAGAGAACCTTGTTGTTTACCAGAGCAGGGGTCTGTCCTACAAAGGTGGGACGCAGGATCAGGCAGACAGGAGATGCGATGCTAAGGCGAGGTGTGGGGAATACACGGAGCTCCCACGGCCTCTCTTCCTGGGTGTCCATGCGGTACCAGCTTGGCAGCTGTCTGCATCCCGGCCTGTGAGTTGGTGTGGAGGCCTCATTCCACGGACGGGGCGGAGTAGGTCCTGGGCGGTTGGCGGTGGGTGCAACTTCCAGGCCCTGCTGGCTCCCACAAGTGGGGGCGGGTGGGGTTGGAAGTGCCAACCCTAACCAGCTGGTGGGGTCCCCGGCAACTTGCCTCCGTCCTCAGGTCGCCTACGTGCTTCCCAAAAGCCACCTCATCGACAGAATCTCAGGTGAGATCGCAAGGACTTCATTAGGAATGTCGAGGCACCCCCACTGCTGTCGTCCCTGGGAAGTTCCGAAGGTTTTAGACGCTCTGTGCCGGAAATAGGGACGAAGAGCGAATATGCATTTGCTATGATAAGTCACGACATCACATGGGGTTATACCGGTTCATGCTATGCACCCACCATGAGAAAACGAGAGTGCCCTTCCCCCGCACGTCCAATAAAATGCGACTAACCTTGTGGATATTTTCCAACCTAATACAAGGAAAAGTGTCATGTTTTAACTTGCATTTCTCTGTTTGTGGGAGGAGACACTCCTGCATGTGGCCATTTGTGTTTCTCCAGTGAATTCACATTCTTTGCCCTTTGTTCCATTTAAAAAATCTCTTCGGTATGGATTTACACCAGCTGCTTCTATACAAAGGGTAACTATCATGCAGTTACATCTCTTAATTGTATTCGTGGTGTCTCTACAATGTGTCCTTGTGTGCTTAAGTAATCTAAACTCTGCCATTTTTCTGTAGGCACTCTGGATTTCTTATCAGCTTAGAGAGGAGATGTCATTTAATACAAAAAAAAAGTCTAAAAGGAAAGAAAAAAAAACTGACCTAAATTTACAAAGATTGGGACTGACTAATTAAATCGTGGCACATTTGCCGATGGGAAGATCAAGGTCAATGATTATGAAGAGTGTATAGAAGCCAAGAAAATTCCGGTAACTTCAGTGACCAGTAGAATCCACGGAGGTGTTTAGGCTCTGGCTGCTTTGACAGGAGACCCAGACCTAGCCGAGCCTGGTTTGTCAGGCCGCTGCAAAGGTCCCTGAAAACCAGCAGGGGGTTGAAGGAATTTGGGACCATCCTATGGAGTGGCTGTGTTGGGGTGGTGGGGTTCTAGGCATGTTTTTCAAAATATTTTTCTAATGCTGTGATGTTTTGGCCATGAAATGGGGGAAAAGGAGGACAGTTAAAGGGATAACATTAGTGTTGGATGGAGCAGTTTCCACCGCATTAGAAGTGGCTGGTTAGGGAAGAATGCATCTCCCAGTAAGTGTGGTGCTGTGGCCCCTCGGGGCTGAGCATAGGTCACTTTATTGCTGCGATGTGGAGTCACCCCACCTCGGAGGGCCCCTGGCTGGCCTCCCCAACCCCTTCCAAGACAGTGACCACCTCTGTGGAAGCTGGCCAGACCCCCTTGCTGTCTTGGTCCATTTTTGTGGTGTCCTGCCAGGTCCTCTGCTCCCCCTAATCCTCTCATCCTTCTCACATGTGCGTGGGCTGATCTGCCCTTGTCATTTCCCTGGAAGGTCTTGCTGGGGACTTCCCCTCTCCTTCCAGAGTGGCACCCCACAGTGGCAGTGATCTGCCTTGTCCTTCTCTGTCCTCGTCCCACCCCTTTCTGCAGCAGACACCAGAAACTCACTGTCACATCGGGGCTTCTGCACCTTGTTTCGTCCCAGAGGATATCTCTCCTCCTCTCCTCACCTCACCTCGATCGCCTCTCCTTTAAGGTCCATTAAGGTGTCTCCTTCAGAGTGCCATCTCCCAGAGGCCCTCCAGCTCTCTAGAGTGAGGTGGGGAGCTCCTCCACCAGGTCCCCAAGACCTGGTGTACCTCTGTAATCCCCACGGTGCGTCCCCGAACGATTTACCAGTCCTCCCCGAGCCTCAGACTCCTTATTGATGGAATGGGGGTGACATCAGCTGGCCTGGAGCATGCAGAAGGTTAGTTGGGGGCCTGGGATAGTGTGTGACAATCCATAAGGCCTGGCGCACAGTTGGGGTGGAGCTGAGTCATCATGTTTCTGTCAGAAACAGCAGCATTGTATGGTCATTGCCCCCGCCCTCTTGCAAACTGTGACCTGGTGAGGGGAGAGGGAGCCATGGGACCTTCCTGGCAGGGGCCGGGCCTCCCCCTGAGCTGTGTGGCCATCCACATTCCATCGGCGAGTGTCTCTGTGTGATGCAGCCACCAGCCAGCAGTCCTTTGTACCAAGCTCTTGGCCTGTGTTGAATTTTTGACCTTGGCTTACTTAGCATTCAAGCCAGTACTAAGAGCCAGCTATGCCCTCCCTGCCCCCTTCAGCTAAAATGGCTTTTCTGAGTTTCTGAAGGGAAAGAGCTGTCTCACGCTGACCTTGGGAGGCCTCTTTCCCTGTCCAGCCCAGTGAGGAATGTGCTTCCCGCCTGCCCCTTGGAGCTGCAGCCCCGGACACCGTGCGACTGAGAAGGGCACAGCGGGGCCGCACGGCCGTGCTCTGTAGCTGGGCTTCTGTGCAGCCAGGTTGTGGGGCTCAGCTGGAGAGAGCCCAGGCCAGCTTGCCGCTGTGTGCCGGGGAGAGGGGGCCTCTCTAAGGCCAGACTCACCTGTCCCCACACAGTGGCACGTCAACATCTCCAATGTCTTAACATGAACTCTGGCCACGACTTTAATTCATCTTCTCCCATCTGTCGCAAAGACCATGCTGACCAGCTGCTGGCACACTGCCCGGCTACAAGTGGGCTCTCAAGTGACCTTGGCAGGACCTCAGGCCAGTTCACCTGTTAGGAGCTCCACGGCTGTATGTGAGTGTGACTGAGGGACACCCTGGGTGGGGGGCTTATGACCCTTTAGCTGCAAAAAGATGCCAACTCTCTAGCCCATGGTTCCCGGTGATCAGAAGCAGACAGAGTGGAAGGGCTGGTTCTGGTTTTGCAGAGCTGCACTCACGGTGAGGGGAACAAAGTGCAATGTGGCCACTGAGGACGGACAGAGGCTCCAAATATGAAGAGTGGGGTGAGGTGAGGTGTGGGTTTGACTCCTTCGGGCCCAGTGATTGGGGAGGGGTCCTGACACCTGTCACAGAAGCAGTGGCCTGCCTGCTAGCCCTTGTTTCCGCGTCATCTCACTTCCTCAGCTCTTTGGCATGGGGGAAATGGCCGCCCACCAGACGCCAACCCAACAGGCTGGTTCCTTTTCCTTTGGGCTCTGGGATGGGGCGGGGAGAGCAGGGTGGGCATCAGTCTGTCCTCAGCCTGTCTGCTACAGGGGCTCCCACGGTGGCCACGGGGAGCAGGTCCAGATTCTACTCTGGCGTCTGGGCTGCGTCAGGGACCCAAGTCCCTGCCTGCCTTGGGCTTGGCTGAGCAGTGAGCCCACCATTGTCCCTGGAATCAGCTGCACACGGATGGCCACGCCTCTAGAAACAGGACTCGAAGCCTGATTTGTGTGCCAGCCTGTGTTCCACAATTCACTAACAGCACGTGTCCTCAGGCCCTGGAGGTCCAGCTTCTTTGCACGTTTCTTAAAGAGGCAGCCGTGTGCCACTTATTTTGGTGGCCTCCATGGTGCTTGAGATGCTGTAAAAATGTACTGAATGCTGGTTTTAGGGGCCAGAGCTGGTATATATTTCAGTAAAAGAAATGTTTCTGTAAACTTAAAGTTTGTGGCTATGCCTCTTTTAAATTTGTGCTTAATTTCTTGAGCACCTGCCTGTCCAATGCACCAGAAGTTCCCTATCTTGGATTCTAAGAGTCCTCTCACCCTCCCATGTCACCCAAAACCCAAGGTTTTATGAAGGTCAAGAGGAGGGGCCTTTGAATCCCTGTAGGGGCAGAAGGCAGGGCATTTCCTCCATTGCTTCCCACAAAACAAGTAACTATGTGTGATGTGGTATATTTTACAAATTGCAGATGCTAGAAAAATGAGATCTTAACAGTAGGGAAATCCTGTCCCTTTTTTCCTTTTTTCTTAGCTGTGCACTATCACCAATACTCACGCATTTACATAATCTGGCCCTAGAGCCATGTGATATGGGTGACACTCCAGTGCCATTGCCATCACTTGGACGTACCTGACAGCAGCTGTAGGAAGCAGGGTCTCCGCAGACCCGGCTGTGGGCCGCCTGCCCTCAGAAAGGTTCCCCTTGTCTGCAACGTGACAGTAACCCCGCTGGGGTGACAGCCGCCGAATGTGGCTCTCAGATCAGCCCCAGCCCCCATGGCCCTTGTTGCTCCTACTCGCTCTCTTACTCTTGCTCTTGGCTGGCTCTCTGGGCTCCACCGGACCCCTGCACTTCGCCCCCTGCACTTCGCCGCGGTGTCCCCCCCTGCGTCTGGCCCCTGGGGAGAGGTGCTGAGTTCAGTCCTGACACCCCAGCCCTGGCCTCTGGGCTGCACCCTCTCTCACCACCTGCCACCCTCTGCTGAGGAAAAGCACCTTTCAGACCAGTTTAGACCAGAAGAGACTGGAATTTTCCAAAGAAGCTTCTAGTAAGAAATGAGCGGTGGAGTATGGAGGGAATCAAAGAACCTGCCGGAGTCTGGGAACACGAGCTCCAGGTGGCCTGTTCCTGACTGCTTGTCCTGGGCACAGTGGTGGAGCAGGTGGAACGGGGGGATGGGCAGGACTCATTGGGCCTTGCAGCCTTTGGGCCAGCCCAAATCCAGACAAGGGCAAACAAGCGCTCGCAGAGCTGGGGTCAAGCGAAGCATGGGGCCGGCCGGGAGCCAGGGTTTGGGTGAGGCCATGTGTAGCCGGGCCCTGCTCTCTGATGAGCTCACAGGTGGACAGAGGACAAAGACGTGTAACACCCCACTCTGCACCCACCCCACACATGCACACGATATGGTAGGCGCTATCTGTAGTACAGGTTTGCAAAAAGCTCCACCAATAAACAAGATGGGCAGAATTCTATTAACTTTGGATGTGTGTATTCTGGTGGGGAGACAGACAATAAGCATCCACCTGGGACTTATGTTCTGGTGGGGAGATAGGCAATAAACACACCAAAGGTGTATAATTCCAGTATAGAAATAACCTAGAAAAGAAAAAAATATGCCAAGAAAAAGCATGGAAGATTCTTTGGGCTACTCTTTTGAGTATTGTGGTCAGGGAAGGCACCGTGGAGGAAGTGGTATTTGGGCAGAGATGTGAATCGACTGGAGGAGGAGACTTGCTCAGAGGAAGAGCTGTCCGGGTGGAGGGAGCTGCAGCAGGGGGCGCTGAGGGAGCCAGCACCGTCCAGGGAGACGGTGCGGAAGAGGCAGCAGAGTGCCAGGGTCAGAGTGGGCTGGCTTTGCAGAATCTGGGGTTTCATTCTAGGAGTGGTGAGAGCCATGAGAGGATCCAAAGCTGTGGGGTGACCCAAGTTGGCTTGGGTGCAGGGGACGTGTGTGAGGAGGCCAGCCTGCCTATCGTAGTGGTTGGGCCAGCAGGCCCTGGGGTCTGGTCAGCGGGTGTCTGAGTCCAGTTCTCACTGGCTGGCAACACGGTAAGTTGCTTACCCTTCCTGGGCCTCGGTCTTCTGCTCTGTAAAATGGGCCGTTAGGGCCTTTACAGGCCCAACGGTACCAGGTGTGTAATGCACGTAGTCACTCACAGCATGTCCTCATCCAGGACTTTCCTCTTCGCTGCGCTGGCCCCTCCTTTCTGCTCTCTACTGCGTGTGCGGACTGGGAGGCCCCTGTGCGGGAGCCCCATGCTTTGCTTTCTGTACGGCGAGCTCTAAATCACTGTTGCCATGGCAGTTGTAATTTTTTCCCCTTGGGAGCACAGGTTTAAGAATTGCTGAAGAGGCCCCTTTAAAGCCAGCTGAATACTCTAAACAAAATTTCCGCTCCCACATCGGGGCGGGCGGCAGTTTCTCTCTCAGATGACTCCAAGTAACGGCGTCCAGCTGTCGGAAGGGGCTGCCGGGCCAGCACTGACCTTCCGTGAGAGTCGCCGGGGGTGCAATGCGGCCTTCCAGGGGTGGAGCCGGTCCTGCTGATGGCCTGCCAGAGCGTGCGTGGGCTGGGCTGCCCATGTGTGCACCGAACTGTCTCTCTTCAAAGGCTGCCTCCTTGGTGACCAGCTGTCCACATTAATATGATGTTGGTGCGGGAGTCGCTCTGTCACTGTGGTTATTATAGGTTGTCACTGTTGCTGTTTAAATGTAAATTTGTCACCCCTTCTTCTTCTAAGCACAATGGCAGGAGCAGGTCTAACAGCCTGCCAGAGAAACTCTGCATTGTCATGGTAGGGCAAGCTGGCATCAGCCACGTAACCAGCAAGGTGAAAAGACAAGGGCGTCTAGCCACTGTGCGTGGGGAAGTTTGCAGCTTCAGGAGAAATGGGTTTGAACTTGGCATCTGTGAGGTGCCCAGCACATTTTTTGATGGTGCAAGACATGGTCCCCCAAATTTCTCTTCTCTCTGAAACCAGAGCAGCCAACATCACTTACATCCAGGGTGTGTGAGAATTTTTTATACGCAAGTGACAGAATCTCAACTCAGACATAAGCAAAGGCAATGCTGTGACGCATAACCAGAAAGTCCAGGGGTGGGTCTGGCATTAGATGCAAAAAGATGCAGGGCCTTAATCAGTCTAACTTAGTCAGTCTGTCCATCTCCCCTCCCTCCAGTGGACTTTCCCCACGGGACCAGTGCCGCTGCTGGCTGGCTTCCCATTAACTCACATCCTGCCAGCCCTGCAACCCAAGTAGAGAGAGAGTAACTTCCTGAGAACTTGGTGACAAAGGCTCCGAAGGGGACCCTGAGAGGCCAGTCTGGACCCAGCACACGTCACTTCAGCGGGGACCTGAGCCACTGCCTGAGCGATTGTGGTCATGAGTCACCAGCTGGATACATTCATTATGTTTTTAAAAATAAAAATTTCATTTCAGAACAGTTTTAGGTTTGCAGAAAAACTGCAAAGAGTGTACACAGTTCTCATATGTCCCACACCTGTCTCCCTTGTTATGACTCTCCTGCCTTGGTGTGGGACACTTGTCAAAATTATTGAACTCCTGCCGACACATTGTTCTTCACCAAAGTCCACAGTGCATTCAGATTTTCTTGGTTTTCCCCTAATGTCCTTTTTTCTGTGCCAGGATCCCATTCAGAAAACCGGACAACACATAGTCATCCTGTCTCCTTAGGCTCCTCTGGGCTGTGGCAGTTCTCAGAAGTGGCTGGTTTTCGATGACCTTGACAGGTTTGAGGGATGTGGGTCTGCTGTGTTGCAGGAAGCCCCTCGGCCAGGGGGCTTCTGTCAGGGTTTCCTGTGGGGTGCAGGCTTGGAGCAGGAAGAGGGCAGAGGTGAGGTGCCGTTTTCATCACATCATGTCCGGGGTGCATGCCATCAACATGAACACCCGTCACTGTCGATGTTGACCTTGACCACCGGGCAGAGGTCGTGTTTGCCAGCTTTCTCCCCTACACAGGTACTCTTTCCCCCTTTCCATACTGTCCTCTTTGGGAGGTAGTCTTCACACACAGCCCACATCACTTGTGTCTGCCTTGATTCTGAATTCTGCTGCCTGGGAAATTTGTCTCTGCTTCCCTGCGTGTTTATTTATTCAACCAATTATTTACGTGCGCAGGGACTCATGGGCACTCACTTTATTCTCGGGCTCTAATCCAATATCACTTTATTTATTTTCTGCTCAAATTGTTCCGGCTTTGGCCATAGGCAGCTCTTTCTGCCGGCCCCCGAGCCTCTTTGATGTTCCTCCACGGGCTTTTCTTTCCTTTTCTCCTCCCCCCCCCTCTCCCCCTCGCACCTCCTTACTTTCCGGCACTGCGTGATGTTCCACGCTCATCTTGCGTGTTTCCTGTCCCAGGCCCAGAGTCAGCCCTTTCTCCAGGAGCCCCGGGTCCTTTCACTTGAGAGTGAGATTAGAAGCCAACACCTGGTGCTGGGTGTGCTCACTGCCACTCGTGTCGTTGCTTCTAGACCCTCCCAGCTGACAGTGGGAGAAAGTACGTGTGCACACACTGACCTGCGTATATGCACGTGTCTGTAAATATGTCCACATAGGATCTCTGTATCCATGCTAATTCAGTGTGATCACATTGGCGTCTTTAGCTCTAACCCGTTACCAGCCCCCCCTTTTAACTCTCACCTCCCACTCCCCTGGNTACTCTTTCCCCCTTTCCATACTGTCCTCTTTGGGAGGTAGTCTTCACACACAGCCCACATCACTTGTGTCTGCCTCGATTCTGAATTCTGCTGCCTGGGAAATTTGTCTCTGCTTCCCTGCGTGTTTATTTATTCAACCAATTATTTACGTGCGCAGGGACTCATGGGCACTCACTTTATTCTCGGGCTCTAATCCAATATCACTTTATTTATTTTCTGCTCAAATTGTTCCGGCTTTGGCCATAGGCAGCTCTTTCTGCCGGCCCCGAGCCTCTTTGATGTTCCTCCACGGGCTTTTCTTTCCTTTTCTCCTCCCCCCTCTCTCTCCCCCTCGCACCTCCTTACTTTCCAGCACTGCGTGATGTTCCACGCTCATCTCGCATGTTTCCTGTCCCAGGCCCAGAGTCAGCCCTTTCTCCAGGAGCCCCGGGTCCTTTCACTTGAGAGTGAGATTAGAAGCCAACACCTGGTGCTGGGTGTGCTCACTGACACTCGTGTCGTTGCTTCTAGACCCTCCCAGCTGACAGTGGGAGAAAGTACGTGTGCACACACTGACCTGCGTATATGCGTGTGTCTGTAAATATGTCCACATAGGATCTCTGTATCCATGCTAATTCAGTGTGATCACATTGGCGTCTTCAGCTCTAACCCATTACCAGCCCCCCCTTTTAACTCTCACCTCCCACTCCCCTGGTGGTGGAGCTGGCTCCCACCACCCGCTGTCCTTTACTTAGTTGTCCGGGGCCGTCTGGGGCCATCCGTGTGTACTGACATTTGGAGAGCACATCATGGGTGTTGTGGGTCACCCGGGTGCAGAGGTGAGGGAGGCCCCTGTGGTTTCTAGCTGGGGGTCTGGTTGGGAAGCCAGGGCGCCGTGTGGCCTGTCCCAGACCCAGCCCCAGGACCATGGCCGCAAAATAGTCCAGGCTCGCATGTGGGGCCCAGCGGCGTTTGAGGAGTTAACCTTCTGCTGTGAAATTCACGGACAATTAAGCGTCTTCTCTGCGGAATGTTCGATGAGGGGCCTGGATAGACAGACGCTCATCTGGCCCACCCGGCGAGGACACAGCCCTGGGACTGCAGAGAGACAGAGGGGCAGGATGTTGTCACCAGCCCTTCGTGTGTGGGAGGCAAGTAGCCCGCACAGCTCCACAAGCCATCAAACGCAGTGCGAGAATAAATAAAGACACTGGGAGGGAACCTATCAGCCCAGCCAGAGAAGCTCTCAAGCCCAGGAAGGAACAAGGACATTCTGCATGCCGACAGAAGTTAATTTGCGTTAAGCAGTGGGCCTCCGGACAGAGGTCCAAGGTTGAAATGGTGACTTCAAAGCAGAACGTTGAGAGGTAGCCCTGGTCTTGCCCTTTGTCCAAAGTGACCTGCCCCTTTGGGAAGTCCCCCAGCGGACCCAGGTAGCTTGGGCAGAAACCCGGATGAGAGCGATTGATGGCTTTCTGAAAGAATTTGGGGGTGCTCCTGGAATGGGCGGGGCCTTGCAGGACAGCCCTGAAGCCTTCCCTGGCACGTGGCCCTCCCTGGGTGGGGGGTGTGTGGGTTGGGGGCTGGCCGTCCTGCTGGCTGTCATTAACCCTGCTGCGAGCGGCCGCTGTGTCTGGGAGTCCCTCTCTCTTGGTCAGAGAGCTGGCCTGAGTATTTTGCTCAAAAGTAGCCTGACACTCACCATCGGGGAGTGTGGGAAGTCCCCGTATAACCTGAGCCCGACACCGGTTTTCGGTTTTCTGTTGACATGTAAGCCATCCTCTGTAGATTGCCAACATCTACAAAGTAAACAACATCCTCTTTGTCCCCCTCCACCTCTCCATAGGCAGCGGTCCAGTCCGTGGCCCCCTCTCACCGTGGGTTCCCCTCCCAATTATGAGTTGTCACTTCTTATCAAAGAAGCACTGTGAATCTCAGTGCTCAGCACGCGATCAGTCTGGGAATGAGGCGTGGCCCTTCCTCGGGCACGGATGTGCACATGTGTGCACATGCACACGCCATCCAGTTCCATTCCCGAGCCCCTTTAGTTCCACGAGAACACAACTCGAGCCCCTGTTGTGGTGTGCATTGCTTAGTCTCGGGCCACTTCGGGAGCACACTCGGCCACCAGGGCCCGCTCTGTGGACATCTCCCCATGGTGGCTTAAGGAAATACCCAGCCCTTCAACACCCAGGGACATTCATTTTTTACCGTTTTGGAACCCAGATTAATTCTTTTAAGAGATGCTGTTACCAGGCGCATGGGGTTGATGTAATTATGTGCATGGTAACAATAATAACTTGCCTCCTGGCTAATGCCGTTAGACTTCCCATGTGACTGGTTGGTTTCATGCACTGGCCTTCCAGTCCCTCTCCATCTCTAAAAAACAAGAGGAAATTGGTGCGTGCAGTGGCATCAAACTGGAAGAGGCAAAGCTGTTTGCTACACGGTGAAGGCTTCTTTAGAAACGCTCCCTAGCCGAGTGTGGTGTTTGCAGAGTGTTATTAGTAAGTCGAACAGTGGCGCGGCGTTATGGCATCAATGTCACAGAACGAGGAAAGAGCCGCTGGCCCCCACGGAAGCGTTAGCCAGATTGGAAACGTATCGCTCTGGAATAAATATCTGGTTGTTTGACCGAATGCAAACCTTTCCGGTGGCTGATTCCACGCCCTGCGGACAGAGCTTTAATGAATCGTTAGGTCTCTTTGGCTGCCTCTCGGAGTGAGGACAAAAGCTGTCTCTAAGTAAACAGAGGGTGTGCCCCAGGGTCCTCTGCGTTCCATTCTCGGCTTCAAGTGAGGGCCAAGTGAGAAAAGCTGCTGCCGCCCCTGAGGGTTTCCCTGGGCGCCAGCCGGAGGTGGGTGTGAAACGCTGTGAGAGCGGCTTTGCGCTGGCGACCCCGGAGGAGGCACAGCTTTCTCAGTCCGTGGCACTTGCATTTCGGTGTCCCTGGGTGTGTTTCGACATGCAGCCTCCAGAAAGAGAGCCAGGGGAGGAGTTAAAGATGAGGTGAAAGTCATAAGCCAGGGGCACCTGGTGGAGTGAAGCTAGTGCTGAAAGGGTTTGGAGACTATGCCTCAAATGAATGAATGAGGGATGGGTGGATGGATGACAGATGCTTGGATCCACGCATGGATGATGGATAGTGGCACAGATGTAGGGATGACAACGAATAAAGATGTTTGGTTTGGGTTAGGAAAAACGCTACGTCCCATCACGAAAGTCCCATAGACAGGCGGGCACACAACCTTGGGTGCTTACTTCCCGACAGGTGTTGTTGCAGCTGTTGAGAACATCACTGAGGCCCTGTACGACTTGGTTACTGTTATGACTGGTACGGGTGTGTGTTTTATACAAAACTCTACCTTATTACAAATTGGTAGATATGAAAAACAGGCATTCTACTATATTGCTCTGGAGAAGAAATACTAATTTCTCATGTGAAATAAGCTAAATTACTTCCGGGGTTTCAGAAGAGGTAAGTCTTTTAATTCAAGCAAAGATGTTCTGAGGAATTGCTTCAGACCCGGGTGTCAGCTGAGTCCAGTGGAGACGGGCTCCTGCCTCTGAGTCTGAGGGCAGCAAAGTTCCTGCAGCAGAGCCGGGTTCCCCAGTGCCCGTGGGTATGTGCTGGGGAGTGTTTGAGAATGCCACTGTGTGGGCCCCACCCTTGACCCAAGGAATCAGTCACGGTGAGGGTGGGCCTGGGAATCTGTGTTTTTAATACCCCTTCCCCCCACAGGTGGGCGCTGAGAACCATTGCAGAGAGCTTCATGATTGCTGCAAAGTCAGAGGCCACGTGGGTACCCAGTTTTGTGACGGGCTGGGCCGGGGAAGGGGACAGGGTGGCCATTCCTGATGAGGAGTTGGGGGGGGCCTTGAAATGTGGGTCTCTGTCTCCACAGCAAGGCTCAGTGGGAACCCCCCCGCCCCACCCCTCGATCAACATTATTCCGGCTGCTCACGGCCAAATGGGACGCTGGGGATCGCTGTACAGGGAGGTGACAGAGTTGACGCGCACTCACGGGGCCGATGCCACCTCCACAGCACGCCAAGGGAGACAAGCGCTCATCAGCTCCTTTTCAATATGCACCATTATCCAGCTGCCCCGAAATGAGTCTGCGCATATCCACACGCATTTCAGGCAAGCGGAGACTGACAGCTTGTCCCAGAAAGGAAATGCAGATGACAGAAGCGTCATCAAAATAGAATGGGCCGTATTTTTAAGGCCCCACAGCTTGCGCTGGGAACGAAGTCAACATGGCCTGGAGTCAGAGCAAGTCGAGCTGTAAAAACGTGACTCCGGGAACCCAGGGAGAGGCTCCTGGCCACCGAACTTCTCTCTGCCAGGGTTGCCCATGCCGATCATACATCATCCCCAGTGAACTTTAACCCCTCCCCAGGGCTCCATCTTAGTCATCTCAGTAATCTCCACAGCATCCGGCGTGATGTCAGACACATAATAGGGATTCAATTTTTTTTTTAAGGAATGAATGAATAAATCCAGCAACATCCGGGAGGGAAGAGATAAAACAGCCTCCTCGAGGCTAACAGGCGGCGCCTCTCACTGGGCACTGCAGGTTCCTGCTGCCCCTCACCACTGGGAAGAGAGGAACTCATCAGGTGGCATTTTCGGCGTGGTGCTGGTCCACCCCGTGCAGAGCTCAGTCACTGGAAAACAGGAACAAGGGAGTGAGGGGAAGTCACGTCTTCCTGTTCAGGAGGAGTGGGTGCAGCACAGCCGCCACACCCTGCACCTGAGATCTGTGTGCGACCACTGCGAAGGAGGCCAGCGAACTAACGAAAGTGCTCTGTGTTCCCCAGTTCGTTTGCTTAGTAGCATTGTTTGGAGTGTCAGGTGGGGGGTGCTGAGCTGGGCCCCCGAGGCCCAGGTTGAGGGAGGGCAGCTTGTCCTCATAGAGGCCACAGTCTAGTGTGGAGACAGACTCGGAGACGAGGAGTTTCAGGTCCATGGGAAGGACTGAGATGGTGCAAGAGGGGCAGGGGGACTCTGAGGACCATCGCCAATCCTGCGGGGGAGGGCAGCGGCCCACACTCAGTGGGCAACAGTGAAGGAGCTCCCTCTGCTCTCCTGCGCTCCGACTGCTCACCATTCCAGCTAAGGGGTGCTGTTGTTGCCGCAGCAGGGGTGCGGGAAGAGGGCCGTGGGTGGGGGGTGCGTCCTTAGACCTCTGCCGTGGAGCTGAAGGCCGTGCAAGTGTCAGGCCACAGTGCTGGACTCCCAGTTTACAGAGGAGGAAGAGGAATCGTCTGCCTTCCACCACGCCACTCAGAACGCGGGGGCACCACCCGTCCCGGTGAGAACAGGAGGGCTGCTCTGGGCTCCTCGGGGTCAAGCACAGTGTAAGCTACTGGAGGGGGCGGGCAGGGCCTTTGCGGCCAACTCAGCCGCCTATCCTGTCTCCCCGTGTCTCGTTCTGGCACTCGACGAACTCGCCACCCAGGTCTGCCTGTGTCTCACGCTGGGGTGCTCGTGGTTGCCTTGTAAAATGTCTTTGTTTTCACGGTGGACGTTTTCTTATTTCTAGCTTTTAGTTGCATTTTCTTGGAATATGAACCCGAAAGAGGATGGGCTGCATTTCTGGCCACGCTTTGCTTTAACTCGTCCCAGGGAAGATGGCATTCCTTGCAGCGGGTGTTTCCGTGTATCCCTGAGATTTGCTTTTCCTCCCCGTTTTCTGCTGCCAGGCCCCGAGCCTTGCAGCCTTCGGAAGCAGGCCTTTCATTCGGCACAGAAACACTGCAAGGAGGAGAGGCGAATGGACTCCAGAGCACAGCTTTGTCCTTACCGCGCGATTTTCAGGGAGGTTCGCAGTCAAGGCTTTGCCGACTCAAGTTCACAATTACTCTGGTGGACCTCTCGGCCTAGCTATCCTCAGCGTCAGACGCCTCTGGGCAGAGACGCAGGCTTCCCAGAACATCTGCTTTGAACCAATCACATTCACGTCGGCATTTCCACACCAGGGCGCCCCACCCCACTGTGACAGCAGGCCACGTCTCAGTGCCGTTCCTAACAGAACAGTAGCAGCTGTGCTGCTGCTGCTGGTGGTGGGGGAGGGGCCAGGGAGAAGGTCAGGGTTGTTCCTCGGAAGTGCATGAGCAGGTTTCCTTGACTTCAGAAGCTCCGAGTGAGTCCCTGGGTCCCTTCAGGCTTCTTGTTATGGACGCTCCTCAACCCCACATGAGGTCCTGTCGCTGGGTGAGACCCTGCTGTTTTGAAGGCAGTCACTTAAAATAATTTAAAACATTTGTTTTTCTGGATGCACAGGACAAGAAGTGAGTGTGCGCCGGGAGTGCTGCCACGTGTGGAAGACATGTGCTCCCGGTGGAGGGATCTTGCAGCCCCTGGGGACACCACGAGCCGGCTTGTACTAGGGGAACCCTCTTTAATGCGCCCCTGGAGTCCTTTTGTCTCCCTTGTGAAAGATCTTCAAAGGGTAATGTCTTGTGGAAAACACGAGCCTTTGTGCCAGGACACACTCTGAATGGGCTGCCGGGGGAGTCGAGGGGGGGCCGGTGCGAGTAAAATGGCGGTGATTTGTGGGGACAGCAGGTGGGGACGCGGTCCATTGCTCCCTCGTTCGACAGACGGTTGCTGTCTCTCTTTCCAATGAGAAAAGTCACCAATTGCAGTAGGCTTCCTCGAGGACAAAAATCTCCTTAATAAATTCACAGAAGAGTAAAAGATATGGACCATGTCTTCCGGTTTGGGCTGCAACCTAGAAATAAAGATAGAGCTAATTACCTCCGCAGGTCATGAGACCGTTTGTGGCTCTGAAGCCGGCGTACACTCGGTTGGGGGACCTGCCAGGCGTTCCGGCTGTGGGTACCCACTTGGATTCTTGTTTGGAAACGGCAGGAACTGACTCCCACGGAACAACCAATATGCCTGGAATTGAGTGGAAGCTGGAGGAGCAGACCCAGCCAAGGGCGGGGACCCAAGGGACCCAGCAGCCTAGAGCGGTCAGATGGTCCCTGGGAGGGTCAGTTACAACACTGCGGCCCTGGGACATTGGCCGTCGTGAGCACCCTGCCCTCCGCTGCTGTGCCCAGCCACACCAGTCCTCACCCTTCCATCACTCCTACAGTCACCTGGGCGAGAGCCACGAGCCTGCCCCCCATTGTCAGGGAGACACCCAGACTCAGCCTTGGGGGCTACTGTCCCTCATCAAGCTGTTTGCTGCTCTTGTCTGCTTGCAATGAAAACGGGTTGTGGGAGAAACGAGGTGCCCTGGGGTCTTATGTGGGTGCCACGCAGTCCTTCCTTAAAGTTTGGCAGCCCTATACCTCCATGACGAGGAGAATGAAGGATTTTGGCCACCGTGGCGCCTTTCTCTGTCCCTTGGTCTATTTGCAAGGGGGCCTGAGAGGGCAGTGGGCAGCCCACAGATGTCCCTGAGAATGGCAAACGGTGCCATCGAGCCTCAAGGGGCCAGTGCACGAGGCCAGTAAGCCCGGGCTGGCCAGCTGTGGGGACTGTGCAAGGACCTGTCTCCCATGAGCCTCCCTCCTCACCTGTGAACTGTGCAGAGCCACACCGACTGTGCAGGGTGTGGGGGTCGGGCTGGGTTCGCCGTGAGAGCTGAACCCACTCTGGGCACACACATGGCCCTCTTGTGGCTATGACGGACTCGGAGGGTTTCTGACTTGCAGAGAAACTGAGGGCCATGGGCTGGTCCGTGGGCAGCAGGCGTGGGCAGCCGCAGCCTGCCAGGAGCCCGCCTGGACTCCGATTTGTGCTTCAGCTGATAATAAAAACAGGAACAGCAAAGCAGCATGTGAACATATTTGATTCACCCAAGGCAAAAAATTAAAAATACATGTCACCAGAGGACCTCAGGCGGACAGACGACGGTGCTATAAACATAAATGCAAGTAGTCCAGATGCTCAGGGCGGCCCCTGTCCTTGCCTGTCCCCGTCTCCCACGTCACAGCCACTCTGGATGCAATTCGAACACTGGTCCACCCCAGGGTTGACGGGGAAATGTCAGACTTGGGCCCTGAGGACCCCCAGGGTGCGGAGTTACGGAGCGGCAAGGAGCTGGAGAAGCAGGCCCTCCCTGAGGGAACGAACGAGGCGCGGGATCTTCAGGGACCGCCCTGATGACGTCCCTCTCCCCAGTCATGTCACTGACTCTCCCTGCAGGCTCTCTCCCCGCCATTGCCACTGCTGCCTGGGGTGATAGGCACCTATTAGAACAGGTGCCTCCATCAAATTGCAAACAGATAAGCAAGGGATTAGTGTGAATTAACCCCAGCGGCTTCCTTCCTCCCTCCTCTCGGAGCTGAGATGCCCCGTGGCAAAAGACTCTGAGATTTTATTATCACAGAGAACCACGAGCTGGATTGGGGGTAAGGAGCCCTTTGGGTGGGAGCAGGCGGGGTGGGACTCTCCCGTGGGTACTGGGACCCCGGAAAGGCATGGGATGCCTGGCGGCCAGTGCTTAGAAGACACGGAGAGGTGGGCGAGTGCCAACGGCAGAGCGGGCCCTCCTCAGGCCCGGCGGAGAGGGGGCAGGTCACATCTCTTCCTTTGTCTGCACCCCCGATTCCGCAGCAAAGAATTCAGGCCACTGCTGTGGCCCCAGAGGTTCAGCCCAGGACGGGGCTCTTGTGGGCTAGCCTGTCCTCTATGGGAACGCACGCTCTGAACTCTAGACAAATCACTCTCAAGTTCACTTGGGAGGCAACCTATTCAGAGTTGTAGGTCAGCCTGTAGTTGAGCTTTGGAACTTGCTAGAAAGCTTGGCTGAGTTTTTTCCCATGACCAAAATGCTGCCGCTAGAGGCCTGCAAAAATGTAACCCTTTACATCCCCCCGGAGCGATGGTTCTGTGCTGCTAATTCTGCACACTCTCTGGGACATAACTGCTGGGCATCGTGAGACTTGTCTATTTTGTTGCAGGTTAGTGGTTTCCATGGTGGCCCCATCTCTTAGGAATGCAGGTGACTTCTGGCCGCAGTGAAGGGAGAAAAGGGCTGGTCTCTCGAGCCTGGAGCTCAGTCAGCACAGCCCCAGCCCCGGCGGCTTCCTCTGTCTTTCTGAAATGATTCCCTGGGCGTCGCCTCATTGTCAGAGGTGTTAGATGCGGAGGTAAGTCTGGGGCTTGGTTTCCTTCTTGAAAGTGGCTGGGTTTAGTCGCTGCAGTGGTTGCTTCGGGTGTTCCTCGGTTTCATCACCTGGCGGCTGGTGTCGGAGAAGCAGCCTCTCCTCCTTGCAGTGTTTCCTGACGCTCGCTGGCCCTCCCCTTTCATCCCTGCCTGCAAACCAACTCACCGTTTTCCCAGCTCATCCCTTTCTTGCATGTTTCCCGCGGAGCCCAAGGCAACCAACACGCACTCCTCAGATCTCGTTTCCAGCCACTTCCCCTGGAGCTATGGTTTCCCGAGGTGTAAGATCCACTCCCACCAAGGGCGAGGGACTTGCAGGTGGCAGTTGTACTCAGTGAGTCACCGCTGCCTACCTCAAGCTACCATCTCCCTGCCTCTGATAACAGTCTCCTCACTGCCCTCCCACCAGTCTCCTGTCTTGTCAGCCACAGGGCTGGGACTTTGGGGGACCGGTGGGGACTGTCTGGGGCTGTCAGGGACCGTCAGGGACAGCCAGGGGCTCTGGATCACATCTAAGCCAGACTTACAGAGCAGCTACCTTCTTGGACATCACCAGCCCCATGGAAGAGAGCAAAGAGCTTGCCTGGGGCAGGGTCACATTTGGGCAATTCAGTGTTTCAGCCCAGAAAGGGCATGTCACCCCCAGTCACAGTGTGTTGGCTGAACAAGGCAGGAGGCTGGCGGTACCATCACTGCAGTGCTTAAAAGGGGCGAGATCTGGAAATGCCTGGCCGAAAAGTGCTAATGACTAGTATGGAGGACCAAAGGGACGGGAGGACTTGCGGGGGGCTCACAGAGGACGATGCATTGTGAGCCTGTTTGGTAGCATCCAGGGCCGGGGGCGGGGGACAAGCCGTACGGGGCGGGCTGGCCCAAGCTGGCCAGGAGAGCAAGCTCACTGGTGCTGCGGTCCGTCCCCTGCTCTGGCTCGTGCTGACTGCACACAGGACGGCATCTGGGGGACGGCAAACGCAGGCAAGCACCTGCTCATTTACCTGAAAGCCGCAGTGTTCCCTCTGCCGCCCCCTCCCCGTGGAGCCAGTTCTGGGAACAGCTCCTGGATTTTTGTTCCACCTTCACCTGGGAGCCCTGGAAACACTCTGTGTTCACTGCTCCCTACGCCTCACTGGCAAATGGTTTGGGCAGCTTCGGAGCGGAGCTGGGTCTGTCCTGGAGGGGGTCGTGAGCATAATCAATTTGTCACTGGACTGAAAGCCCTCCAGGGGTTCCCAGCCCCGATCGAATCCCGTTCCCGCGCCTCTGAGTCACTGGCTTTGGGATGGATTTCTTGCATTCCGTATAATTTGGAGGCATCGATTTGTCGCTTCCCCTACTTGGTATTCCCAAGACATTCATCTCTCACTTCATCCTGCAGTTTCTATAAATAAAGTTAGCGGTAACTTGAGCGTCTTACTCATACCTCTTCCCTTTCAACTTACAAAATCCCGTGCCGAGGAAGTGAGCGGAGGACCATGTGCTCAGGTTCGCTCTTGTCACCCATGCCCACCTTCTGTTTCATTCCAGATGGCACACGTGTGACTTTTGGCACAGGTGGGGCTCGACCCTTCGGCTCATGGGTTAGGTTGCCAGGCAGGACCCATGTCCGAGGGACTCCCAGCTCCGCTCCTGGCAGGACGGCTGCATGGTGTCACCTGGCTTGTGGGGGCCCCGATGACCTTGTGTGACCTTTGTTCCCACCGTAACAGGCTGAGCAAAAGGTCTTGTTAAGGCAGCAAAGTTGTTTGGGGTGCAATGACAGGATTCTGGACTTTTCTTGAAAATACGTATTTTAAGAGGAAAATGAGACCGAAATAGCAGGTCAAAATGAAGCAGTGAAGGTGCTGTTAACTGCTGGGTGACGGGCACAAGGAACTTAGTATGTTGTCTTGTCTGTTTTTTGATGCATAAAAATCCCCGTAAGAAGCATAAAAAAGCTGCAAGACAAAAATCACAGGGACGCTTGGCTTGCTGGGGCGTCTTGGGTCAGAGGAGGCGAGTCTGGGCCTCCCGGCCCGGCTGGAGAATGACCGACGGACAGTGAGCTGCAGGCGCAGCCGATGCCGATCCTGGCTTGGCCACAAAGGGCCACGGGGCTCAAGTGTGGTGAGCCCCCTGGGCCTCGGTCCTTCATCTTTTTAGTTAGGAGGGGGGTACGAGGCTTCACAGGAAGTGTGGGGAGGAGTGCACAGCAGCTGAGTGAGAAAGGGTTTCCCTGTGCGGGAACCTAACACACGTCAGGAGCCATCCTCCCTCCGTGCTCACCACCCCTGGTCCCGGGCTGCATCCGGTCCCCACCCTCCTTCCCTTCTCCCCTTGCCCAGATGGCGATCCCACGGCAAAGCGCCTGCCCTTTCGTCCCTCGTACCACGTTAAATGCGCCCAGAGAAGCGGTTGGACCCTCTGACGGCCCGACCCTGAGGGAGGCGCAGTGGGGGGTCTCCTGGGTGTGGGAGCCCAGGCCTTGGGGCTCTTCCCTGCAGAGGACGTCCTGGATGATGGGCGCTGTCCTTCTCAGGTCCTTCTGTGGATTGGCTCTCGGGGGCCCTCTTGTGGCAGTAAAGGGATGTGGATGATACTAGAACAAAAGGAAACAAACAAAAAACCTGGCCTCTGCTTTTCAGACACCCAGGCAGGTGCAGCTTGCAGACCTTGGGCAGTGGGGCCCCTCGTTTTCTGTCACATGGTGGCACAGCCCCTGTGTGGACCCTGCGGCACCCCTGGCACCTGCCCAAGATCCGCAGAGGGGGCTGAGGTCATGGAATGAAGATGGCCCTCAGGGTTTGGAGGTCCAGAGAGGCTGCATCCAGGGAGCCTGGGGCGGAGGTCAGCTGGAGTCAGCTCGTACCTAGGACGGGACAAAAATACAGACCAGCAGCCGACAACACGCCTGGGTCTGGCCTCCACGGTGTCTCTCTCTTTGGGCCTCAGGTTCCTCAACTGTTAAGTGACCTCTGAAGTCACTGTCGGCTCTGAAATTGCGACTGTCTGACCAAAATCGATCCTGTGACTCTTCCACCCAGACATGCTTTCCTTCTGGCCCTCAGCTGCCGCTCTTCCCCGTGTCTCCTATTCGGCACTCCCCCCACTTCCCGTCCCCTGCGCCCCACGCATCATCTCCGGCTCACGGCCCTTGTCCTGTCCAACATGGGCCCCATCTCCAGGGCCTCCGCTCCGAGGCCCCTGGCCCCCGGGCCCTCACCCCTGAGCCCACTGCAGCTGCTGTCCTCTGCCTCTGCACCCACCCAGGGTCCTGCCTGGCTCTCATGGCCTCACCCCTTCCCTTGCCCCTCGCTTGTTCCTCCTCCCTCGGCCCCCCTTGTCCAGAAAAATCCTGTTTCAGTCTCCGGGTCTGCAAGCTCTTCTCCTGCATGGTTGGCTCCGTCAGATCATGGTTCACTGAATTCTCTATGCAGCCAGCCCTTCCTCAGAGACGACCATCAGTCACAAAATGCCATCTCCCCTCTCCTGCCCCACGTCCTGGCTTAGTTTCTTCCTAGGACTTGCTCCCCGAAATGGCCTGCTCCCTTGTTTGTTTGTGGTGGTCTCCTATCCCCACTAGAAGGCGACTCCATGGAAGGAACTGTGCTCACCCTGTGTGTCGCCGTCCCCACACTCGCTCTCAGCCCTGGCCGCATGTGTGGTGAGCGTGTGAAGGCAGAGCCGGCAGGCCTGAGATCTGCAGGGTGGCCGGTGGGGCGGGAACGTCAGGACACGGGCGGAGCCTCCTCTTCCTTTGCACTGATGGAGTCAGGTCCACCGGGCCACCAAAGTTGCTCTCCTTCACTTCCAGTCCTCAGACCAAGGACGGCACCGCAGGGCCGGGCCCGGCCAGGCTGAAAACTCACCGTTGCAGACGTGAGCAGAGCCTGGAAGGTGCTCTGCAAATCAGAGGGATGAAGACAAGCACTCTGGAGTGGGGGCGGGGGGGCCTTGAGCTATAAAGACGATGGCTCAGAAGAGGAGCCCCACGTGGCCCATAGACACAAGGGAAGCTGCCTGCCTTTGCTCACTGAGTTAAACAAAAAACATTAAGATCAGAGCCATGTTTACTTCTGAGGACAGAGAGGGTCCAGAGCCCGTTTCTGGGGTGCTGGTCATGTTCTCTCTCTTGCCCTGGATACTGGTCTCACGGCTGGTCATGTGCAGCCACCGGGCACAGAAGCTGCCAGGGGCTACCGGGCCAGGGCCTGGTTCTCTGTGACGGGTGCAGGGAAGGAGACATGGACCCTCAGTCTTGGGGGTCAGACGTGTTTACGGAGTAAACGCTGTAGTCCTCTCCTGTAGACAAGCCGCCAGACTCTCGGGTGTCTGCTGAAGCCCCCAGGTTTTCTGGCACAGACTCAGCCGATCCGTGGCCCTCAGCTGCATCCACTTCAAGGCAGAAAGACGCGTTTTGGCTGGAATTAGCTGTGAGTCTCGGGCCACAGGCTGAGTGTGACTCAGAGTGGTAAGAAGGCAGTCTGAATCCATCGTGTGTAATCCTGGTGGGTCTGCACGTGTAGGCACATGCCTGTGCTGTGTCTCAGCCGTCACTGAGCATTGNCAGATGTGAGCAGAGCCTGGAAGGTGCTCTGCAAATCAGAGAGATGAAGACAAGCGCCCTGGAGTGGGGGCGGTGGGGCCTGAGCTATAAAGACGATGGCTCAGAAGAGGAGCCCCACGTGGCCCATAGACACATGGGAAGCTGCCTGCCTTTGCTCACTGAGTTAAACAAAAAACATTAAGATCAGAGCCACGCTTACTTCTGAGGACAGAGAGGGTCCAGAGCCTGTTTCTGGGGTGCTGGTCATGTTCTCTCTCTTGCCCTGGATACTGGTCTCACGGCTGGTCATGTGCAGCCACCGGGCACAGAAGCTGCCAGGGGCTCCCGGGCCAGGGCCTGGTTCTCTGTGACGGGTGCAGGGAAGGAGACATGGACCCTCAGTCTTGGGGGTCAGACGTGTTTACGGAGTAAACGCTGTAGTCCTCTCCTGTAGACAAGCCGCCAGACTCTCGGGTGTCTGCTGAAGCCCCCAGGTTTTCTGGCACAGACTCAGCCGATCCGTGGCCCTCAGCTGCATCCACTTCAAGGCAGAAAGACGCGTTTTGGCTGGAATTAGCTGTGAGTCTCGGGCCACAGGCTGAGTGTGACTCAGAGTGGTAAGAAGGCAGTCTGAATCCATCGTGTGTAATCCTGGTGGGTCTGCACGTGTAGGCACATGCCTGTGCTGTGTCTCAGCCGTCACTGAGCATTGGGGACCATCAGGAAACCACCAACGAACAAACCCAATAGGCAGAGGAGAGAGGAGAGGGAAAGATGTTCAGAACAATTCCACAGAGGCCTCCGGATGGAGAGGGGGAGAATGAGAGAATATGAGCGACGCGGACAGGTCTGGGCATGCTTCCCCCTTGGCTGCTCCCTGAGAGGAGAGCGATGAGGAAGACCCTTCGGATGAGTGGGAAACTGCCTTCTCAGCCCCAGGTGTCTGGGCCATTTACTGCCCCCAGCTGGCTGGCAACCGGAAGCTGCAGACCTGCTGACCTGCAGACCTGCATTGCCAGAAGGCTCTGAGGCTGGTGGTCTGACATCAATGTCTCCAGCCCGAGCCCCTTCCATTCCTCAGGGGCAGCTGGGATTTCCCAGGGGCTCACAGGAGCAGGCAAGGCACAGGCCAAGTCTGAGCACCCACATGCTGCCTAGTGATGGTGGTCCCACGGGGTTATAACAGAGCTGGAGGACTCCTGTTCCCCAGTTGTTGCAGACCGCTCTGCCTGGTTCTAGCAATTGTATCTTTACCCCTTGTGGCTAAGGGCGAGGGATGACCTTTGGAATGTGAGCCGCACGAGACAAAACTTGTCTCTGGTAGCAAACACTGCCTCAGTTTCCTCTCCCTGCCCCCAAAACATGGTCGGAAGTCAATGACAGGTAAGACCCCTCACAACGGGGGTCAACCTAAGCCAGACTTGATCACTTGGGAGGTCTTCACGGAAAGACTGGGGGCGGGGCAGCGACAGGGAGCAATGGACTCTCACCCCCCGGCTTTGACATAGCACGAGTCCCCGTGTTCTCTGGGAGAAGTGCTTCCTGGCTCTAATCCCCTTAAGCCTGAAAACCTGTTGGGGAGGGGTGCAGCTCCTTGCCTTGCTAGAGCGTGTCCTGGGGAAAAAGTCTGGCATCACAAAGACTTCCTGATAAACCTGTGAAATCTACTCTGCTAAGAGTGCTTTCATTCATATGTTAAGGGTTCCAGCAAGAAACCCTAAAACTCTGTTCCTGACGGACTCTGACTCATAGTAAGCCCTCAGATTTCTTTGAAATGTTATCTGTTTGATCCTTGCTGCCCTGTATTCCTGTGTATTAGAACCCAATAAAAGGCCCTGGAGGAGGGGGCTCGAGGCCTTTTTCCCCTGAGAAACTGGCCACTGCTCACTTCTCCTCCCCAAGTAGATCACATCATGTCTCAGTCATATTTACCATCATCCGTGGCACTCAGGGGGACTTGCAAGGAAAGTCGCCCCCACGCCCAGTGACGGTGTGGCTACTGTAACCTCATAGCACAGGACGCTGATCCCACGTGGTGGCGATGCTGGTGCCCACGCCCCTGCTGCACTGTCCAGTGTATAAAAGTGCAGCACACACAATTGTGTACATGTCCCCTGATGATAAGGATAGATGGCTGTGTTAGTGGTTTGTATATTTACTATACTGTTCTTATCATCACTTTAGGGTGTGCTCTTTCTGCTCATAGAACAAAGCCAGTTATTAAACAGCTGTGCCACGCTGGCAGTGGCTTCAATATTGTGTTTCACAGACTCTGTGCAGCCCAAAGGCACGGTGTTCACGAAGTGTGCAGTTGTGTCCCGGTGAGGCCGTGTCGGTGTAAGGAGTGTGTCTCCAGACACTGAGCTCTGGAGTTTTTGTGCTAAAACGTGCCCTGGAGCTGAGCTCTCTGAAAACCCTCATTTTAAGTGTTATGGGCTTGGGGGGAAGATGACGTGGTGACTGAGTGGGTGCAGGTGTCCCTCCATGTGATGGAGGACAGCTGGGACTGGACAGGGGGCGGGTGCATCGTGCTGTGAATGCGCCTGAGGGTGCGCTTTCGAATGGATGAGTGTCCTCTGTGTGCACTTCTGCTTGACACAAACTAAAGCTCTGGAGAGCAGGAGGGGCCGCACAGGGCCCCTCCCAGCTGCTGCCGAGGGACTCGAGGACGTTTTGGGGTGCAGCTGCCATGCAGGGAGGCCCTGCGCCTCTTTAGGCTGTGGGTGCAGAGACCCCACAGAAGCACATCTGACTGGCCTGGCTTCCACTCAACATGCACGGACCCACAGTGCCCTAGAGGCACACGGTACACATTCTGACAAGTAACAGAATAGCCAGTCCAGGCCGAAGGTAGAGCTTCCCAAAGGGGCGGGGCTGCCGTGGCCACTCACAGGTCAGCAGGAGGAAGGCAACAGAAGCTCAGGGGGCGCCATTCCCAGTCGGTTTTCATCAATAGCCCCCAACAACTGTGGCGGCCCCCTGACGGATCCTGCCCTAACCAACAACTGGGCCCTTTCTCTACTAACCCGGTGGCTCGCTCTGGCCGTGACCACGCAGAAGCGTGTCTGGAGCAGGTGGGGGGCCATCCCAAAGATTGGGAAATTCTGAATGGGCATGTGCTCTGTACCTTTGTCCCATGGTGGAGCAGAGGGGTGGGCCCAGCCAACACCAGCCAGGGGACACCTGTGTCCGCTGCCCTCCACCTGCCTTCTCAGCTTCGGACGTGGCCCCTCCCTGCCCTCGGTGTCCCACCTGCAGTTGGCCCAGTGTGGATGGGACCCCCGTCAACAATTCATGCAGTGCCCACTGAGCTGGGTCGCAGAGAGTTCTGAGGGTGACACTCCTGCCCTGTCACCAGATTGATTCAATTGGGACTGTGACTCCACGTCTGTCACCTCTGCCAACTCCTGTTCTATTTTGGGCACGATGGAGTCTGGCTCCCACTGAAAGTTTCCACTGTGCTCAGGACCTCCACCCACGGGGACTCCGTAAAGGGGCTCTGCTTTGGTTAGCGTCTCTCTGCAGGGGTTGGCAGGGACTGCCGGGGTGGTGATGGGGACGGGGCCAGCAGCCCGTAACCCGGGCTTCCTCAGAAGCACACCAGGAAGTGTGAGCCTTTGGGCGACAATGAACCCAAGCTGGCTGGTGAAAGGGTAACAGCGGAGTTGATGGCTGGAGCAGGACAGCAAGGCTGGCCCTACCTGTGGAAAGCTTTGGAGGAGGAGCTCAGAACATTCATTTGGTCTCCTGTAGAAAACATTCTAGAACACACTGGAAAAGGAAGCCCACATGGCAGCCATTATCCTCAACTGGCTGCATAATATGGAGGGCCCAGCAGGGGAAGGAGACCTTGTGAACTGGCCCCTCCTCCTGTCTCGGGCTCTGGAGGCTGATAGGACAGCCAGGCTCTCAGCCTGGCCCTCGGTTCCCATCGGAAGTCTGTGCCAGGAGGATGTACGTGGGGCCAGTTGCTGTCACAGGGGACCCTGTACTCAGGAAGGCCCTCGCTTGGGCTGAGTGCTCTGCCGTGGCTGTGCTGAAATTCTGAACTGTGTCCTTCCTTCATTGTGCTTTGTCAGTGACAGGTGGGGCAACGAAGGGGGTGTGGGGGGAGGGGACTGGAGCCAAGCCCCACCCACTGCCTCCTACCAGGAAGACAGGGAAACATTTTACATTTCAGTACCTTGAATAGCACTGTTTCCAACCTTTTGAAAGGGGACCACGTCTGCCTGTGACACAGGTCCCTGGTCTGAGACATGGAAGCCTGTGGCTCAGCCAGCTTGTACAGGGGCTGCCCGGTCCCCAGGCTTAGCAGGCTCACTGACGTCAGGCTGCTGAGGCTCCTTGGGGACAGTGCACAGGACACAAGGTGTGAGCAAGTCACAGCAGCTCCTGCACACCCACGGCCAGTTTCCGAGCCAGCCTTGCCGCAGCCACATGGCCACACGCACGCTCGGTCTGCAGACTGGGCTGGGCACAGCGGCCCCTCACAGCCAGAGACACAGAGCTGGAGGGGACACGTACCAATGTCTGAAGTGGTCGGGTAGAGTTGGGTTTTATGTCTGTGGGATCTAATGATACAAAATTAGGACTTGTGGGGTTTTTTTCCAGTTCATTTTTTTCTAGCAATTGAGTTTCATTGGATTCTACAGCTGCAGCCTGGAGGGGCGGTTCTGGGTGTTGACTTGGAGGTGTCTCTCGTTTCAGAGCTTCTCAGCTGTCCCGTCTCTGGGACCAGAGGCTGTGGTCCAGCCCGTGGTCCTTGCTGCCCCTTCTCCAGCCTGCGTCCCCCTCACCCTGGCACTATGTGGGGGTCTTCTGAGGAGATTCTCAGAGTCTCACAAACTCAGGAGAGGCAGGCACATTCCTACATGAACGCAAGCCCGCTGCAGCCTAAGGAGCTCTCTGCCGAGGGACGGATGCCTCCCAGCTACTGCCCTGGATAAAGGGAAGCATTTTTGTATTCAAATCATATACTTTCCCCCTTAAAGTCACGAGGAAATCTTCCAGCTGTGGACCGAGAGTGTGTTTCGGCTAACCTGCTTTAAAAAACAGCCGTCGGCCCTCCTCATTTTCGAAAAGGGCTGACTCTCCACTTCTGAAGGCCTCCCTTACTCGCGGGTTGTGGGACTGTCTTCATTACGGCAGCCCGGGAGACGGTGACGACCGTGACCTACCTCAGGCTGCCCGTCCCCGAACCAGATGGTGGCCTTTCTCCTGGGGAGGGGCAAAAATGAAGTGCAGCTACTGAACATGGGGCACAAGTGTTTGATGGGGTCGCTGAGAACTGAAAAGAATTCTCCATGCATTACCGAGTGGCTGGTTTCGATGTCTCATCCTCCCTTTGTTTATTCGATTTGATTCGGAAGTGAACATGAAGAAGGACGGGCTGTGTGGTGAGCGGGGGCTGCAGCCAGCAGGGGCGCAGACCCCTGAGGGCTGGGTGAGGAGGGGAGCGGACAGCCAGGGACAGGGACCAGGGAGAAGGAAGCCACTGGGTTGTAGGTGCGGTGGAGGACAACAGTCAAGATGGGAAAGGGACACCTGTGAGCTGAGTGAACCGAGCAGAAACGGTATCCAACCCACTTCGTGTTTGTGGAACTTCTATTTTTAGTAGCAGGAAACTTTTAACTGTGTCAGGGCCTATGTCACCAAAAAGAGCCAGGCTGCTGGTGAGGATGACAGTGGGTCAGAAGACTCTCATCCTGTCCGGCCCTTCTCGGCCCTCAGGGGGTGAAGCCATGACCTTGGCTGCGCTCCGACCCCCCCGCCCTTACCACTGTGCATGGGGAGCTCTGCCACACGGCCTCCCCCCGAGAAACACGGGCACCCTGTGGACTAGAAGGTGCTGCACTCAAGAAAGCTCGGAAGCCTGCACTCGCCTGTGTGATGTCCAGTGCTCCCGGTGTGACACTTCCCCATCGAGGACGGTCTCGGGATGTGCCTGACACTGCACGCTTCACAGAACATCCTGTGTCTGGGGCACACGTGGCCTCCGGCCTCCGCGTGGATAGGGGTTGCTCCAGGGCTGCGTCCCGGTGCCTCCGGCCCAAGTGACCTCGGGAGGCTGGGCCCTGCTCCAGTGAAAACTGGGGAAACCAAGAACAAATAGTTCTTTTTGAAAGTTTACTCTTACTAAAATAATGGAAATGGGAGCAGGAACAATCCACATTCTGAGTTTTTTTTAAAAAAACCAAAACCATTTTATTTCCAAGGGCAGATAAGGGTTTTCCCAGGTAACAAGAAAACAATGGCCACAGAACCATGGGCCGGTCGGTCTTAATAAATAACAGCACGCGTGTAGCCGGGCTTCCGCAGCACACGTCTCAATAAATAAATCGCTCGGTGCTGCTGCACAGCGCCAAGTTCCAGTCTGGTGCGTCCTGGAGTGGAACAAATTCTGCACTGGGCGCCTGTCCACTACGGGTGCCCCCCAGGGGACCAGCAGTGTCATGGCCCTTGGAGCTGGGAGGGCAGGAATCTCCCAGGGGCTCCGGGGCTGGTGTCCTGGTGCCTCTGACCCACACAGGCTTGGACAGCTTCGCTGCTGCTCACATGTCACTGTGGTTTTCAGGTGGGCACAGAGCAGGAAGAAGCGCCGAGGTCTCAGGTGAGGGGCGGGTCTAGGTTCTGTGCAGGTTTCTGATCCAGTTGTCAGGTTCTTGTCCTTCAGGAGGGGGCTCTCCGCTGGCTGCTGGGCCCTGACCGTCTTCCACACAGCAAGCCCTGGTGTCATCGGAGTTCCTGCCAGCGTGCCACTCACCCCATTCTGAGACTCTACGCCAGACACCTGAGAGGTGGAGGGCACCTGGGCGCCTCACAGCAGCCCCTGCTGGTGCCCGTGCCGGGGCTGGGCCACGGAGGCAGCGCATCCTCGGCGCTGTCCCAAGCACCACGGTTCGTCTAAAAAGTACCAGGAATTCTCGAGGTGGCTTCTGTGTCTCTGCCAGGTGCGTGTGCAAAAGGCAAGAGCAAGTCATTCTTTCCAACACAAACCCAGGATCCTTTATTTGAACTTCCCCTTGAAAGACAGCTGTGGAGGACAGGCCCAGCCTCCCTCCGCCGGACCCCAGGGGTCAGTGTTCCTTAAACCTGAGAGAAAAGGGTGGAACGGCAGCTGGTGACACAGAGGGCAGCGGTCTGAGGGCAGATGCTCCACCCCTGCCCTGCACACGGCCAGCCCGCCAGCCCAGAGCCGGCTTTCCTCCCTGGCAGGCTTCCTGCCCGCCCCCCACCCCCGCCCTGGCCTCGGGGGACACAGGAGATAGGGGAGACCGGGCTGAGCCTGCAGCTGCCACCTGTGCGAGCCAGCCAAGCTCAGGGGGAACAAAGGAAGCAATTTCCCTCCCCATCTCTCTCAGATCTGGAGGAGAGATTACCAGGATCATACCCACCGAGGTATTTATTAGGAAAGACGAAAGGGAAGCTACCGAGCCGTCCTCCTTCCTCGAGGGAGGGCCAGGTGTGGGAGGCAGATAAGCCTGAGTGACATTCTGAAGCTGGGCTGCTTTAATTACTGGAAGACGGGGCCCGAGGGGGACTTACGGAACTTGGTCCGCTGTCGCTGACCCTGGGCAGCTCAGCTCCTTGTGTATGAGGCGGATAAGGAACTGCACCAAACAGAGACAAGGCCGCCGCGTCAGGGCAGTGCCCACAGCGGTCGGAGACTGTCCCCACTGCAGGGCTGCCGCTGACAAAGCCCTGCGGGGCACTGTGGGGGCCGTGCTCCTGGCAATAAGGCTGTCAGGGCAGATTTTAGCCTGAATGCCCTTCGGGTGCGAGGAATGTTTAAAATGAAATTAGTCCAATCATAAGACGTCCAAACTAGAAAAAGAGAATAAAGACAAGGCAACCCCCAGCCACGGTGGCACAGGGGAGGACTAGGGAGCTGTGCAGGCAACTCTGAAAGCCAGGTGAGCGGGCACCTGGGGAGGCTGAGGAGGCTGTCCTCGGAACCGCCTCACCCCTGGGGCCCCAGGCTAGCTGCTCCTGCTGGGGGCAAACTGATGCCGGCCCCCGCGCTTGGTCGACCCCTTTTCCTTCACAGTCCTTTTCTTGCTGAAGGGGCTCAGCGCCAGCTTACAGGTCTGGATGAATGACTAAGCACCGCCCCACATGTAACTCTTGTGCAAGTGTTTCCCTGGTCTTTCCCCAGGGTGACCCCAGCCCCCTGAGATCCCACCCCCCTGCCCCATGGTGGGCAGGGCTCTGGGCTTTGAAATGACACCTGCAGGACATCCTGGTTCTGGTGGCCGCACTTCTTAGACCAGTGTGCACCCTTCCACCCAGGAGGAGCCTCTGCACGGAGGCTAAGGCAGCAGGGGCTGGAGGAGGTTTTGGGGGGCGACTTGAACCCATGTAGCTGGGCAGGACTCAGCCTCCGCCAGGACGTTGATTTCCTTAGATGCTTAAGGTTCAAGGCAGAGCTCAGGGTCCCATCTATGCGATGAGAGCGCAAACTAGAGGGAAGAGGCTTGTTCTCCACAGGCAAGATGCTGCTGGTTGCCTTGCTCGACCCAGGGCAGTGCTCAGCAGGTGGGAGTGGGCCCGTGCAGAGAGCAGGGCCGGCCGCGGTATCACTTGTGTCGGAGAAGTTGATCGGCATGAATTTGAACCCTGATCTCCAGCTACCAGCACGGCCTGCTGAGTGGAAGCTGGTGTCTTATCAACATCAGTTCTACCAAGTCCCGAAAGTGGAAAGTGTTAGAAGGAATTATAATTAGAAAAAGCAGATCATTACGAGAAAAGGAAAAACAGGAAGACACTGCTTGTTTCAGGCGGGCACGGGATAAGCTAGAAACAGCAGTGATGATTCTGAAGGACGAAGCTCAGTTCTGAAACGTGACGAAAATTCTGGTCTGTGCACTATTCCCGACAGGACAGGACCCGCCAGCTCTGGGTGTCAGCGTGAACTGGTGAGGGACAGCCCATGCACATGAAAGCTGGGCTACCGGGTTGGACCACATGCCATGGACAGTCCCCCAGGCCGGCAGGCAGCAGGGCCGGGATCCAGAACCTGGGGCTCCTGTGCGTTGCCCCTCCGCCCTCCCGCCTGCAGCTGCCTGCAGCAGCTGCCTTGCTTCTGCTCTGCCCTTGCTCTAACCAGAAGGAAAAAGGGTCTCGGACAGGGATGTGTAGGGAAGTTGGGTCTGCCCCACAGAGCTGCAGGGGCCAGGGAAAAAGGGGTCACCAGAGTCTGGCCAACAGCACGGAGATGCCCGTGCAAGGCTGCCGGGAAGGAGCCAGGCGACTTACCAGTAAGGCACAGGCATCTGCCAGCATCAGCATGTAGAAGACGTTGTTCCACCCAGACGGGGAGATGAGCCCAGCCAGCAACGGGCCCAGGGCAGCTCCTGAAATGAGGCAAGCGGGTGCGCTGCTGCGTGAGAAGCCATCCGGGACGTGACCACCGGAAGCACCCAAGCCCAGCAGAGACACAGAACGGCGCTCGCACCCTCACTGACAATTAAGCGAAAGCCATGAAAACAGTCCTGTCTCATTCTTACCTGTCAGATGGGTGGAGGGTAAAAAGCTGAATTATGTTCAGTACTGCTGAGGGCGCGATTGGCATAGCCCTTTCTTAGCAGCAAGGCTAACGTACGCATAGACATTAAAATGTTCATTCTTTTGATCTAATCGTCCCACTTGAAATGCTGTCATTAAAAAAACCCTGAATCTAACACTATGACAATATTTGGAGAAGCACGAGTGAGGTTTGGGGGCACTAATCCTGTATCAGCGGCAGTGTCCTGAGTCCCAGCGCCGTGCGGTGGCTGAGTCAGGGAGGCCCTTGTTCTTGGGAAGCACACACTGACCGAGCAGTTCCTGGGAGAGGGGCAGCGGGCCTGCGATGTACTCTTCCGTGGTTCAGAAGAAATATGCACCTGTAGCCATAAGTGTGCATGTATGTGCATGTGTGCTATAAATGTGTGTGTCAGAAAGTGGGGGAGATCAGGCAAACAGAGCGTGAATTCTTTGTACTTGTTTGCAACTTTTCTTGAGTCTGAAATTATGACAAAATTAAAAAAAAAAAGAAAGCAAATATTCCTCAAAACACCAAAAGCTGTGTGAGCATGTCGGTTGCCGTGGTCTGGTTGGTGATTCACTTTCCTGCGGGAGACTGGACGGAGTCGAGTCGTGTGTGTGGGTGGTGCATTGTCTGGCGTGTGGATCAGTGTGAAGTGTCCACACCAGGCCATGGACTGAGGTTTGATCTGGGAGACAGGGGGCGACGAGGCGCTCTCCCCCTAATTACTCCTGCACCGATGCTCTGTTGAGTGCTTGCAAATGGGGCTCTCTTACCTGTATAGTCTGAGAAGCAACTGTATGTTTGCTTTTAAGTCTGACAAGAACTTCCCACAGTAGACGGTCTGTATCTCCCAAATACCACAAAATGGACCACAATTGAATTTAAAGAGTTATAGCCCTGGCTGGTGTGGCTCAGTGGATTGAGCATGGGCTGCAAACCAAAGGGTCACCAGTTTGATTCCCAGTCAGGGCACATGCCTGGGTTGCGGGCCAGGTCCCCAGTGGGGGGTACATGAGAGGTAACCACACATTGATGTTTCTCTCACTCTCTTTCTCCCTCCCTTGTCCTGTGTCTAAAAATACAATAAAATCTTTAAAAAAATTATAAGCCCACAAAGAGAGGGGCAGACAGGAGAGGGCACCCGTCTCGGGAGGATGGGCTTTACGGGTGTGACAACAGACACGGGTGCCACTTTCCTTGCCCGGAGGAGGCCAGCCAGGGCCCCGCGACTCAGGCAGGCCCATCCCAGCGCAGGAGGCAGGGAGGCTGGCAGGGGCAGAAACCGGGAGTTGGCTGTGACCTTGTACGAAGCACTACTCAGTATGTCCCTCTACTCCCCTCTGATCCCGGGTTTTCCCTCCAACGTCACTACTGCAGTGACAGCCCCCCGCCCCGAACCCTGCAGGAGAGCAGCGGCTTAGCCTTCGGAGGGTCTGCACCAGAGGCTCTGGACACCGAGGCCTGGGTAGAGCGAGGACTCAGCAGCTGCCACCTGCCCCCGCCCCCACATGACAAATGCTGGCAGCTGGGCCCACACCCGCTGTGGGCACTGGGGGCGTCTCCTCCAGACTCCAGGCGACCCCACCCCCATGGAGAGCAGCAGCTGGTATGCTCTCCCACGCAGAGGGGCGTCTGACAGGTGCCATCCTTCAGCATGAACATGTGAAGGGCCGGCCGAGACGGCCTGTGTCTGAGGAAGCTCAACCAAAGCAAATGAACCGGGAGGGAGGGAACCCACAGGAAACAGACAAACTGGGGAGAAGAAAACGCCAGGAAGCTATGACACCCTAGAGCCTATGGGACAATCGGGTCAAACCATGGCGGCCCCCGCTCTTGTGCCTGAACGCCGTGCCAGCGTGGGCAGTGTCGCACGACCCGGCCAGCACAGGCAGCCGCAGTGGAAGAGCACGCACTGAATGGGCGGACAAACCCACGAGCGTCAGAGTTGTGAGAGCCAAAGTAAAAAGCTCAGGGCAGCGGCTGGAAGGTCAAGAACATCTGAGAAAGCAGAAGGGAAAAAAAGGTACAGGCAGAAAGGGGGAAAAAAAGGAAAGAAAAAAAATTGAAGGATTAATCCAGAAAGTTATACATCTGAATGTTTTCCAGAAAGAAAATACATAGGAAAGAGTAGAAACAAACTTATCAAGTAAAATGGAGCCCATTTTCCCGGAGAGGAGGGCAGGTGTGAGCAGACAGAGGGGGCCCAGGGGCCCAGGACACAGGGGGTGAAGCAAGGCCCCAGAAATAAAGAAAGACTTGAGCCCCGAGGCATCTAAGGGTAAATGAGGGTCAGAAGGGAAGGCCTGGGCTGAGGACCATGGTGGACTTCTCTGTGTGACAAGGGAAACCAGAACACAGCGGACTTTCATTCTCGAATCCTGTGTTGACAAACCGACCCCCAAGTGACAGCAGAATTCAGACTCCACAGCCTTTCCAGTTCTCAAAATCGAAAACACTACTACTCGGAAGTGACTAGAGGACATCTTCCACAACGAGAAGCCGCGAATAGGGATCTGGAAACCCAGGGCCCAACGCGGGCAAGAGAGAAAGGGATTCTGGGAGGTGGTGAAAGCAGCTCGGACACTCAGGGACGGGAGCAGGGAAGCGGGACGCGTGGCCGCTGAGGGCCCACGAGGGTTGATGGAGTGAAGGGGGCACAGAGGGGGGTGGGAGGCTGACAGTGAACACGGGGACAACTGTGACAAAAACTTAAACATGAGGAAATTTGAGGTATTTGGTAGTTTGGGGAAAAACAAAAATGTACATATTGGGAAGCATAAATTAAAGATTTTCTGGACTCAGGAATGAAGGATATTAACACAACTGGGTAACTGATGAGGATGAGGAAAGAGCATGGACCCCTCCCCACCCCCCTCGACCCCCCCCACCAGGATAGCGACTGTCCCAGTCACACAAGGATGCGTGGGGAAACCTGTGCATGCGTGCACAAGATCAGGAAGGACAGCTGGAAGCGGCTGCTTCTAGAAAGGGGGGCTGAGGGGACAGGGACAAGGGATGTCATTTGCAGAACAATAAGCTTTAAGCCTATCTGGCTTCTCAAGTTACAGTATGTTTTGCTTGGATAACATAAAAATGAACTTGGACAAATTCAGGACTCCACTTAATTGTTCTGCCTGAAACACAGAGGCGACGTGCCTTGCTTCCCCAGGGACACAAGTCCAGTGCCAACCCACAGAGCCGATGAACTGGCGTCACTAGGGCAGCGTGAGTCTGTGGATTGGGACGAGGCACCGACTCTGTGTCATGATCAGTGATGCTTTGCCTCCATTGAAACCAGTAGCATCATTTAATAAAGGCACCCGCGAACTGTCTTGTGGGAGGTCGTGCTGAACAGCGTGCACTTCCCCTCGAGCCTTTTTCCACTTCTGTCTAGTTGGGCGGCACTTCTGGAGAGAAATGATGATGGAGATGCAGTGATGGGCAAGCATGTGCCATTTCCATGGCAACCATGCCCTCAGGCCGAGTGCACTGAGCTGGCAAAGACAGGAGTCTGGGGCCCTGCCAGACCTCCCAGTGTGTGTGTGACAGCCCACTGCATAAGTTCATACTGCAGGTCAGTGCAGGGGCCGGCCACGGTCAAGGTGCCCCTGCTGTCCTCCATGGGGGAAGGGTGTCCAGAGCTGTGGCCCCTTTGCAGATGCAGCGTCCCCTCCCTTGACCGCCTTAGCCAGGTGCTGCTGCATCCCTCTGGTTTTGGGAATATGAAGGAAGATGTGTTTCTCACCTAAGTCACGCCTCCCCTCTTTCTGATATCCCCTCTTTCCCTTTCCAAGAGCAACCAGGGCTGTCGGCTGAGCTCCGAGTAGCGCTAACAACGGGGATCACAGAAGCGGGAGCCGGCCGGGCTGGCTCACAGACAAAGGCCTCTGTGGACAGACAGGAGGCAGAGCAGGCTGTGCCCAGTCCCAGTCCACTGGAGCAGAGCTCAGCCCAGGAGCCCTGACTTCCGACTGGGCGTGTGGCTCCCAGATGTGGGAGGTTCCCCGTGGGCTAGGACAGCCGGTGGGGACAGCCGGCCTGCTCCACGCAGGGGGGTCTGCTGCCCTGCAGGTGTCATGGGGTAGAGCACCCACCTCCCTTGTTCTAGACATGTCTGCATGTCTGCATGCCCCAAGAGGGTCCCCCACAAAGGGAATGGTCTCACTTTAAAATAAACATCAGAGCCTGGCTGGTGTGCATCAGTGGATTGAGCACCAGCCTGCAAACCAAGGGGTCGCTGGTTCTATTCCTGGTCAGGGCACATGGGTGTGTGAGAGGCAGCTAATTCATGTTTGTCTTGCATATCAATGCTTCTCTCTACCAATGCTTCTCTCTTTCTCCTTCCCCTCTCTCTAAAAAGAAATAAAATTAAAAAAATAATAATAAAAGAAAATAAACGTAAGAGAGGTGACCACGAACACCATCCAGCAAACTCAAAGTCACCCCTGAATCCAGCAAAATGAAGGAACTGAAGACGAAAACAGAAACGGGGCTGCTGTGATTTGGGGAACAACAGAAACTTGAGCCTGAACTTCTGAAGAGTGGGCGGTCAAAGGACTACACGAGTCGCTCCAGGCCCTCCAGCAGGGAGTGGTCACGGTGTACACGAAACCTTGAGAAAGGTCAAGGACACTGAGAAAGGTCAAGGACACTGCCAGATGCCACCAGCCTTCAATCAGGCTGGTGTTTTACCAGCTCCCGCCTGCCCCTCTCTGAGAGTGAGTTTCGTAGCCTAGCACCTTTCCGCCCTTCAGAATATAATACTGAACTGTCTCTGAGAACGTCAACAAGGCTGCTACCACCCAGAATCTGGCACGCTTTGGGACCCGTCAGTTTTCCTGCCATTTACACTTTTTTAAATCCTCACCTGAGGACATGCTTATTGATTTTAGAGAGGGGGGAAGAGAGGGAGGAAAAAAACACAGGTAGAGAAACATTGGTTTGAGAGAAACGACGAGTGGTTGCTGCCCCCATGCACCGACGGGGGACGGAACCTGCAACCCAGGCAGGCGTCCTGATGGGGAATCAAACCCACGACCTTTGGGTTTATGGAACAAAGCCCAACCAACCGAGCCACACCAGCCAGGGCCTGCCATTTGCATTTAAATAAGATTCTGTCCTGGAGATGAGAGTGATACAGAGTCACTGGATGTGAGTGCCATGGGCTTGGCCGTAGCATGTAACTGATGGCTTTGACGAGAACTAATTCCAACTGGCCACACGGCCATGTCGTCTATAGAACCATCTGACCAACGAGGACGACAGTGCCACAAACCCACATCCCCTGGGTTTGCATGCGCTTTTGACCTGTTCATATTTTAGGAAGGCCAGTGGACCCTAATATCACCAAAGCAATTGGAATCGTGGCATCTGTTAATTAGGACATGACCATGTGGTTCCCCGGGGACCACAATTAACTTTGAGAGCTAAAAGTATCCACATACCTACAGACCCAGTTCCGTCAATGATGGCAGTCACGGTCGCCAGGGCGTGGGAGTTTCCCTTCAGGCTTTTGTGCGTCCCCTGGAGAAGGAAGGTGAAGTGTGAGGTCTGTCCCAGCAGCATCAGAGGGGAAGTGAAACGCCCTCCACAGGACAGCTTACACAAGCACCTCTACAGAGCAATTTCAGAACGTGGGGTGTCTTCCATGGGAAAACAAAGTGTGATCCCCAAACTTACCTGGGAAGGAGAGGCAAAGTCTCTGGGTTTTTTCAGAGTCAGAAATCATCAGAAATACTTGTTCAAACATAGTCTAGCTTAAAGGACTAATTCTCTCCAAATAAACAAATACTCAGCACAACAGTCACCTTCACGGAGGCACCAACCAGCCACTGAGGATGACAGGGGGACAAAGGGCCTGCATGCCCGTCCCTAAGCCAGGACAGCATTAATGTCCACCGCCACGTTTCTGCTGGGGGCTTTCTGTGACACGTTAGATGGCTCTGCAGTATCTAAAAACCTATTAGTGACAAAGCTGAGAGGTTGGGGAAGAGGGAAGACCCACGAGACCCACGTAGGGGACACAAGTCCCAGATGAAAAACCAGCCCGAGCTCTGCTTTGCAAAAATCCACACATATAAATAAGGTGGGGGCAGAAGCACAAACTGGGGGCAAGGAAAGGAAAGAAGTCGGGAAACACAATGCCTAGAAACCTAAACTACAAGACTAAATCACAGCTCATAAAAACAGATGAAAGTGTACACGTCCGGAGGTAATCACCCACAGTCTGCATTTTCTGGAGTCTGGGAAGGAAGCGGAAGTCCCTTCTCTGCCCTCTGATCTCACGGAGCAGACCACTGCTCTGGGTCTGACCTGGACCCTTCTGGAACTTTCTGCGCTCGTGTAGACAGGAACAAGGATGCGCTCCACAGAGGGCGTCTGAGGAGCACTCCCCCAACACAACAGCGTGCTGCAGGTCGGCGACCCAGATGAGAAGAGCCAGCTCCCAGCACCTCCGGGCCCTGCCTTGCCCTGCTGACTGGTGGGCACAGGGCCCCTGGTGCCCCACAGGACCCAGGACAGCGTGTGAGAGCGGCTGGTTGCCCGCAGGGGGCTGAGCGCAGGCAGAAGCATGGCTGGGGTCCTAAGGCCTGCATGAGGATGCAGGGGGACCGTCCTGCTGTGGTTTCTAAGCAGCAGGATGAGCAGGGGGTGGGGCTTCTGGGTCCGATTCTAGGAGGACTGGAGTGGTACAAACAGAAGAGCCAGCTGGAGCCAGCAGGAAGGCCCTAGGGTCTCAGGACCCAGAGGCAGAGAAGCCTGGCCACCCTGCCCACGAGTGTAAACTTCCGGGGGCCTTTTAGTGGCAGGGTAGTCCTGATTCTCTGAAATTTGCAGAGACAATGCTCAGTGCTGCTGGCTGCCCTGTTGTATCTTTCATTGTTAGGCTACACCTGTTGTAATTAACCATCCAATACTGATGTGTTACTAACTGAAACCAACGCTTTGTTCGGATATAATAGGTTTTCTTATCTAACGTTCAACCTCATCTCTTTCTGCCCCAGGATTCCAGCCAGGAAACCACTGGACATTCACCTCATGTCTCCTTTGGTCCACTCAGCTGTGACAGCTGCCCCCTGTCCCCTCATCACTGAGCCCTCGACAGTCTGAGCATGGTCAGGTGTTGGGAGGGAGATTGCCGACGTGAGGGGCCACTTCCTAACACAGGCATGTGGACGAACGTGCCTCCTCACTGCTGGCACTGACCTTGACCGGCTGGCCGAGGCCGGGTCTGTTGGGTTTCTCGGAGCCACATTATTCTCCCCCCCCACACTGTCCTCTGTGGAAGGAGGTGGTGTGCACAGCCCACCCCCAGGAAGTGGTCGCCCCCCTCCTGGGGGGCAGGTGTCTGCGTGAATCCCTCTGTACAGGAGACGTCTCCTCTCTCCACTGATCTGTGAAAACCACTTTCAGACGGGGACTTTGAGTTTCGTGCCGCGCTCCCTCCAGGTGACTACTGTTGTGCTACCTCCGTGTCAGGTAGCTGAGAAGGGCCTGCCTCCTCTGGGGTTGAACTGGGGTCCCTATGGTCGGGAGATACCTTGTCAGCAGGTTCTTCCTCCAGGAAAAAGGGTCAGCAGTCCCTGTGACTCCCAAGGCCGCAGGGGAGTCTCTGCCACCACAGCCTGGACATTTACCATCCTGCACAGTGACTATTTCTTTGTCAGGGCAGCGTCCTCTCTGGAATAGGCCCTCCCAGGGCTGGGACCCCCTCTGGCTTGCCTGCAGTCCCCATACCAGCAGAGGGTCTGGCACAGTAGGCACCCAGAATAGCCTGGGTACAGGGCAGGAGCCAACCTCACTCTGCCACGGCCCCAGGCCAGGCTCTGGGGGGCTCAGTCACAAGCCTCCCGGGCCTGCGTGGGCAGCACAGAGGGGCGAGCCAGAACCCTGGCCTCAGATGGGTCCCTCCCTCTCACCGCAGCTTTCTATTTGTAGAACGGGGACTTCCATCCCTCCTTATTTGCTTAGAAAATTCTTAAAAGGACGGATACTGCTCACCTTCAAAAACAGGGCTTCTATAAACACACCACCCACTGATAGAGACCATCACTGTTACGAGTAGAGGAGGTGACCACCACCGCAGCACTTGCCCCGCCCCCGCCCCCGCCCCCCCAGCGCTGTGTGAGCAGCAACTCACCAGGTCAGCAGAGACGGCGGTGGTGATGAGCGCGTAGGGCCCGCTGACCAGGGCCCCGCTGAGCAGCAGCATGGCTGTGGGGACCGGAAACCAGGGGTTTAGGAGGAACTGCAGAAAGAGCCCCCACTGTCTCAGCAACCCCCTAGGTGGGCACCCTGGCATCACAAGTGGGTCCTGGCCCCAGTGTGATGCTGGGAAGGTGGCCCCCGTACTCTGTGGGCCTCACTACCAGGGCCACCATCACAGGCATCTTCCTTGAGACTTGCCCCAAGACGGCTCTGGCAAGTCCAGCCGCAGTCCGGAACTGCACGCCTCCCCCTCAACGGCGGACAGCAGCTGCTGACATGCCGAGGGGGCGAGAACCTGGTGTGCGGGCACAGGCGTGATCTGGGGCTGCAGATGCTCCCTGCTGTGTCGGCTGCTACCAGACACAGCCTCATCTGCAGTGGAAAGGACTTCCACCCTGTGACCTTGAGGGGACCGCCCAGCACAGCAGCATCCCCGGGGCAGGACGGCGGTGCCTAGTTCTGAAACACAGCTACCTTCCTAGACCGTCCTCTAGTCCACAGTCCCCTGTGCTGGGGCTTCGGGGCCTGGGGCAGCAGGAGACTCGGTGATACACCCCCAGACCCATCAGCAACCTGCCTTCTGGGGAACTTTCAGCAGGATCTCACCCGGCCTGCCTCCCTTCCGATCCCCACTGCTGGCTTGTCAGGACGGAAACAGTATGTCTCAGTGTCAGAGCCCTAAGTTAAAAATAGTCCTTCCGTGTTACGCAACTGCCCCTGAATGGCAGCCGACCGGGGCCAGCTGGGGGGACGGGCTGGGTGCCTGACCCGCCCTGCTCTGGCACACCCTTACCTGCCGGGGGGTGCAGCCTGCTGCCTCCGGGTGGCATCCGGCTTCTGGGAGTGGCTCCTCGCCACTGGGCACTCAAGGCCTATCACTGCCCAGGCCAGGTGGCCCACACCTTCCCAGGCTCTCAAACCTGCAGATGGTCAGGCCTTGTGCCTGGGGGCAGGAGGCCTCTCCCAACGGCTTCACCCAAAGAGGGATACGGGGACTATTTTAGCCACACCATATGCTCCAGTCACATGGGCTAAATGCTCCTTTGTTAAGTTTTCATTTCAGTTCACCAAGCTGTCTGGTCAAAAACGTGTGTGAAAGGCAAGCGAGGCCTGGGGACTCACCCACGGTGGCTTCCAGGCCCATTTTGCTGATGGTGGAGAACACGTACAGCTGTGAGCGGGGGGAAAAGAGGGGACGGTGATGGTTTGCTACGTGCAGCTGAGACACTGCCCTGGGACCACTGGGCAGGTGATGCTCGGGCAGCCACCCAGCGGGGGGGACAGTCCAGAGACAGAAGCCACTGGCCTTGTCCCAGACACACGGGTCCTGAGGGCGCTCGCTGAGCTGGGGGACTCTCGGTGCCTCCCTCTCTGAGCTCCTGGGGCTCAGAAGGACGGGTTGGGGTAGTTCTCTCTCAGTCTAACCGTCTCCCCCTCAGGCTGCACCTGGGGAGCGGGAGTCTGAGGCGGGGCAATGGGGGGAGACACACACAGTCAGCTCTTTAGTAAAAATTCTCTGTCTGTGTGGGGTAGTGCCCACCACCCAAAGATGACTGAAAACTAGGCTTATACTGGGGACAGTCACAGCCCAGTGTGGTGGCTGATGGCCAAATAATGACCATGCAAGTTGCCGAGAAATGGTATTGTGTGTAGTATTATTGTGAAAACAGTAAGGACACGACGTTTCACTTGAGTCTCGTGCTGACAATGGGGGGTTCTGCTGTCACCCTCATTCAGCCGATGAGGAGCTGGGCCACAGAGAGAGAGCATCACCTGCCCAAAGCCGTGCACGACTGAGTACTTAAGGGCAGTAGGGGCCCGGCTGTGAATATGGGGCGGAGTAAGCCCTGCTGAGGCAGCAGTGGCCCCGGGGATCCTGAGAGTCAGTGGGAGTCTAGGGGAGGGCCTTGCCCTGCAGGGGGGTGGAGGATGTTGGCTGAGAAAGGCCTGGGGCTCTGCAGGCCCACAGGTTTGAGGAGGGAGGTTCTGAGGTGATGGGCAGTCCCCAGAAACCAAGAAGCATGCACAGAGTGAGCCTGGGCCTAGCCAGAGAGCGTGTGCTGTTGGGGAGGACAGTGGGGGCGGGGCGCGTGGGGCGCTGTTTCCAGAGGCTGAGGTGGTGGGGACAGACTCACCGTTGGGGCGGCCAGCAGCAGCATCAGCCCACAGGTGGAGGCCCTCTTCTCTAGTCGGTCTGAGATGACACCTGCCAGGATCCCACCTGCAAAGCGGAGGGGCGGGTCCTGAGGCCCTCGCCTTCCTGGGCAGGGTCCCATGGAGGGAAGCAGAATACAGTTGCAGCAGCAAGAAGACAGTGACGTCCTCTCCCAAGTCCCTTTCAGCAGGAAGTTGCCTCAGCAACACCCGGTCTCCAAACAGGCCTGTGTGCTTGAGGTCAGATGTAAGTGACCCGGAGGGCATCTCCCAGGTAGACAGTGAGGGCGTCTTGGGGTCTGGTTTTGGTTGGCCCCAGAGCTCCTTCATCTGTTAGGGCGCTGACACCACCAGTCTGTCACCCACCAAGGAAGTCTGACAGAGCGCTGGCTCGTGTTCAGAGTCCGGGCCCAGGACGCAGGACGGGACACGTCCACTCAGATGATACACCTTGGGGGACACATTTCCCTCGGGGGACTCAGCAGCAAGTCCACTCTGAGAGAGCCTGGGTCTTGAGTGTTCACACGCCCGCGGAGAGGGACTCACCGAAGATCCCGCCCACGTCGAACAGGGTGGACAGCTCCCCTGCCTTCTGGGCATCCAGGTGATCTGTTCGAACGACAGGAGTGTCTCTGAGGGGAGGTCCCCACGCCACCCCCTTCTGTTTCATAAGCATGATTTACAGCAGGGAGCACTTAGTTAACTCAGGGTAAAGGAAAACAAGCAGCCTCCCATGTGGGTGGACACGCAGAAAAGACGACAACTGCTAAACACTCTGGACCCCAGCAATGAGGGATGGTTCTGCTGAGTCTAATCAGTAACCCGGCTCTGGTTCCGCGGGGCAGAGGGTGGAGGTGCGGTCCCAGGCAGGGAGGGGACCTATGGCCCGAGCTCCCTCCAGCTGGCTCCTGGCCCTCCCACGGGCCCAGGCCCTCCGAACATGCCAGTCCCCTCACTGTCTCCTTAGCCTCTGTCCCCGAGAGACTCAGCCCTTCTGTCTCGAGCTTCCGTCTGCTTCTGCTGGTCCCTGGGACGCTGCTGGGAACACGAGGTCTGCTCTCTGCCGACCAGCATCCCATGGGTCACCTGTCTGTCCCACTCACCAGAGCCTGCATTTCAGGGGACAGCCAGAAGCTCAGGGCCTTCCTCCACCATTCCTCGTCCTTGACCATCCTGCCACCACCCCATCCTGACCATCCCCTTCCCCTTCAGCAGAGGTTGCCGCCCCTGGACTCAAGGATCTCTTCTCTCGAGAACTTCTGGACCCTTCCCTTGTCTCTCCTGCTGCCATGGAGCTGGCCCGGGCAGTCACAACCTATAGCTTCAGCCTGCCGGGCTTTGGAAATAAGACAAACTGTCCGCTCTTCCCTCAAATTAGAGCTCCTGCCTAGGAACCCATTTCCAGGCCAGGTCACAAAGCCTTTATTGGCTCAGCCCCCAGGGCCTCTGCTCCTGTCCACCTGCTGCTCCGACCCGAAGTCCGATGGCGCCCACATTTAAGTGCTGGCTGTCCCAGGGCAGGAAAGCCGCACGGACCTGGCAGCCACAGCTGGGGTGCAACATGTCATCCCTTTAACCCAGCCGAGGTTGTTACCGTGGCAACAAAGCATGCCGGCCCAATTCCCTCTTTGTCTGTACATTTCTACTAATTGAGTGGTGGGATTCACATCATCATACATCATGCGTGTCTCTTCTTCCCAGTCTGTGGAACCCGCAGGCCAAGGGAGCGCCCATCACAGCCACCGCACAGAACCCAACGCCCGTGCTTCCAGCACCAGGTACTCACCGACATTTGTGATGTAGAGAGGGAGCCAGAAGAGGAAGGTATAGCTGACCAGCTTTGCGAAGAGCAGACACAGGGAGAACTCGACCACACCCTGAAAGAGAGAGAGGCTGCCTAGCCCAGAGGTGTACTCACGGTTCCTTTAAGTGTGCAGTAGAACCGCAGATGCCCTGACTCCCATAAGGTACCCACGGCGCTGGTCTGGCGTTAGTGTCGTCAGGTGGGCAGGGAGAGAGCACCTGGGGCCGTACAGAGCACCCTAGGAGGCAGGACCGTGGGACAACTGCCCGGCAGGCTCTTACAGCACGCGGCTCCCCTTTCAGAAGGAGTCCCGCGACTTTCCATCAGCTCAGTGGGGAAGAGTACGCACTGATGTGACGCTCACACCACGTCGCTCTGAAACCCTAGCTGCTGAAGGAGCGTAGGTGAGAGCCACCCAGTCCCTAGTTCCACATCCCCTTTTAGAAAGAGCTGGCACTTGTGAGACGGCAACCCCAGATATCACCTGGGAAACCTGCGTGAGAAGCTGGATCACACGGGGGCGCCGAAGTGTTCCCGCTCCACATGCTGTGTGTGCGGGACCCCCACCTCAATGGGGTGCAGACACGACACTAGGTCCGTGTAGGTGATGCTGCACGGGCCCCCATTGTGGGGATGCAAGTGCGACTCACTGCACACTTACCACGCTAGCTCAGTCACCAACAGGCCGTTTCTTTTCCTAGGTGTGCAAATGCCCCTTTCAGAAACCCTCCCAGACACAAGTACTCACGGGGATTTTCAAGGCCCCCGTGAAGCTGATGGCGGCCATGCTGGTCCCACCATCGGCCGTCGGGAGGAGGACCACGTGGTTCTGACGGACGGTGCGCTTCCCGTCTGACAGCAGCAGGCACTGTGTCTCCGGGTCCTGGGGACGAGTCCCATGCAAAGACAAAGGAACAGGAGAGGTCACCAGCCTGCCTGGTGGAGCCGGGCCAGAACTCCTGACAACCGGGTGCCCCACGGAAAGTCATGCGGACACCTTGGAGAACACTCTCACCAGGGTCGTCACTTTATAATTGTGAGCTTTCCCATGTTTTTAGGAAATGCTAACTGAAAACACAAAACCCTTGACCCAGCAATTCTAGGAACCTGTTTGTGAAAAATAATTTGAACAACAAAAAACTACTTCTACAATAAAATGAATGTCACATAGTTTCGCGGCAAAGTCCACCTGTATTAATAATGTATCTTGCAGTTGTAAATAAAGTTGTAGATTTTCATGACATAAGAAAATGTTTATGACATATTAAGTGATAAAATAACACTCAAGACTGCATTTCCGCTATGATTTCAAGGAATATATACATATATAACATATTCAATGCATTTATATGGTTAGCTATATGTACATGTTACTAGGTAACTACAGAATGCATTTATAGAAAGAAACTAAATTCTAAAGGGGCAACGCTTATCAAATGATGAAACTGAATGTAGTTTTTATGAAAACGTCAATAATTTTTTCATGATTCTGTATTTTCCAAGGAACTCACAATGGACACACATTAGCAGAAGCACATTATTTTAAAATTCATAAACCGATTCTGATGTTTTTAAAATTCTGATTTTGGACATTCCTAATGGACACATTTGCATTATTGAAGGAAAAACACGATGGTCTGCGATGCGGGGCGGGGCCCAAGTCAGAGCGAGATGGTCTAAATTCGTTCCTTGGGATAGAGCTACAGAACTAAGAAGCTCAAGGACTTACAAAGTGATTCTCTGTATCTCAGACTTTCCACAAAATCAAACAGCTTTCATTGTTCTTATCTCAATATAGCCCCCGCCAGTGGGATTCCAAATGCAGTTAATTAGAAAAAGAAAACGACAATGCACTGCCCATCTGTCACTCGGTATTTGGAATCCTCTCCCAGAAAAAGACGGAATCTGGAAAACCAGGTGGCAGGCGAGGGCACCAGTGGTCCGAGCACGCTCAGCGCCGACAGTTCCCCACCCTGGCCCAGCCCAGAGACCACGGGGCTCTGAGCAGCCCGGGTGTGCAGGCCGCACCTGCACCAGTGACAGCAGTCCCCATCCTCTGCGAGGAAGCCTTTCATCCATCCCCCAGGGGAGTCGTGGGTCCCTGCTGCACCAAAGGCGGAGTCACCCTTAGCAGTAAAACACCCACCTGGTGCTCACTCCACATTTGTTGAGTCACAGCCAATCAGAAAGATCCTCCGAGAAGCCAGGGTGACAAGGTCACATGGCTACAAGGATGACAACTTTCCACCATCCCCAAGGTAATCATAAACCCCATGAGGACTGGAAGAGGGTCCACCACGTGGCTGAGTGATGCCAGAGGCCCTTTCTCGTCACCCGTATTTCCCCCTCGCCCACCCCTTCTCTTCCCGTATCTCCTCGGCAGTTGCTGAGAACCACACCTGGCACACAGAGAAAGGGCACCCTCTGAAAGGTGGCCATGGTCAGGGGCTGAGGAGCACTCGCCTCGGGCCCCGGGGGCCTGAGCTGCGTCACTCAGGGAAAGGGGACACCAGGGCATCCTGCTGAGCCGGTGGGCACCCTGCCCGCTGGCCCAGCCGCTGCAGTGTGTGAGCTCCCCAGACACACGAGCACAAGGGCCGGAGCCTGGGTAGTGCCCAGAGGCCCCTGCGCAAGGAACACCAATGGACCATGGCCAACAACTGCCCAGTCGTGCCTGCACTGAGGTGCAACCGGGCCTGAAACAAGACCTGCCAGGGCCTGTAACTGTGTAACTCTCTGGTGACAGACTCATGAACAGGCTTTCACAGAAGGAACAGAAAAGGAAGGAGTGATACCAACTCAGAGGACGTGGCCAGCTTTACTGGTCAGTAATTGCACCAGAACACGGGGCCTGAAACCTTGCACCGAAGGAAAAGGTAAATCTTCTACAACAGTTGGGGAGGGCTAAGCCATTTGGACATCGATTAAGACCCGCTGCTATGGACCAAATACTTGAGTTCCCCTCAAATCCCTATGTTGAGCCCAATCTCCACTGAAGCGGTGTTTGGAGGTGGGCCCTCTGGCTGCGATTCTCGCCCTTCTGAGACACGGGAGCTCGCTTCTCTCCCAGCCCTCCCTGCCCTTCTTCGAGCTGGGGGCAGGCCCTCACCAGGCACTAGATGTGCTGGTACCTTGACCTTAGACTTCCCAGACTCCAGAAACAAAAAGAAGTTCAAAGCCTGTTTCTACATGTATCCTTCAAACTATGTGATTTAAAAAGGAAAGAGCTTGCCCTGGCTGGTGTAGCTCAGTGGATTGAGCACGGGCCTGCGAACCAGATGATTGCGGTTCGATTCCCAGTCAGGGCACATGCCTGGGTTGCAGGCCAGTTCCCGGCAGGGGCCGGTTCCCAGCAGGGGATGCACGAGAAGCATCCATACATTGATGTTTCTCTTCCTCTCTCCTTCCCTTCCCCTCTAAAGATAAATAAATAAAATATTTTTTAAAAAAGGGAAAGAGCTTAGAATTCCAACACTTAAAGCCAAATCTAACGTGCCCTGTGCCTCAGTGTGGTCAGTGAAGCCGAGGTGACGTGAGGAACTCCCTGGAAGCCTCCTGCGAGGGCGGGGGTGGAGGCCCAGGCAGAGGCGGGAGACCACTGGGCTGCAATGTGGTCCCAGCATCCCTGTGTCTCAGTTTCCTCTGCTGTAAAATGGGGAGTGCAAGGGCGGAGGGCTGGAAGATGACTTTTGGTGTTATCTCTTGGGCCACATCATATTCCCAGCCTCCTGAGCTCCCTCCTCTCGAGTCCCCCACGGCCCAGGTGCGTGCAGACTTGCCCCGCCCCTCACTGCCTTCGCAGCTCTATCCAGGGCCACCTGCTTGGGGACAGCTCCCACCACCAGGCCTGCAGTAGTGCCTGCCCACCCCTCTCCCAGCGGACTCTGTCTTCCTGGCATTTGGCTGCTGTAGAGAGCGTGTTTTCGGTCTGTACCCCAGCCCAGCCCCCCATGATGGGAGCTCCATGGGAGCAAAACGTGTCATTGATGCTCCTGGCGGGGACCGCCCTGGCCAGTGCCCGCGCGGCACGCAATGCTGCAAATACTTGCTGAACCAATGAATGACTTCCAGATTTCAATTACAATTAAAGTGAGCTCAGCCTACTATCCAAAGAAATCTACCAGGGGCGAATTCGAGTTTCCCTGAAGAAACACAAGGCCCTGACGCCTGTGCAGAGGCCCCGAGGCGGCGACCCTGACTTCCCGCTCCGCAGCAGCAGCGTGCACAGCTCACCAGAAGCTTCTCGTCGGGTACGGCCGGCTTCTGCAGTCTAAATCTGTGGGTGCCGTTCTCATAGCTCTTTGAGTGCTGGAAGAGAAAAATGGGATCAGAGCAGTCACCGAGGCAACAGCCAGAAATCACACCTTGCTTCACTGCGGCAGGGATGCTTCCTACCTTCACAAAAACGCTCCCAAGGGCAAAAAGACAAATGAGTGAAATAAAACAAAGACTAACGTGTTTATCTCAAGGTTCCAGACCCTCGGATAACAGAAGGTAGACCCTCAGATAGTAGAAGGTGAAAACATACTTTTTTCTTGAGGAATAACCCAAGACCCAGGCACACAATTCAGTGGTTTTCAGAGTTGTGTGACCACCACCCAAACCGACCGGGGGACCCTCTCGCCATCCTTCAGAAGGAAACCCGTCGCCCGGGCAGTCATTCCTCCTTCTGCTCACGCCTGCCCGCAACCCCTGGCTTACTTTCCGACCCCACGATTGTCCCACTCTGCACACTGCATTCACTGGGGTCCTGCAATGCGTGGCCTTTGGGAGTGGCTTCTTTCCCTCAGCATCATGCTTTCGAGTCTCACCATGTTGCGGTGTCTGCCCTTGGACTCCAACCTACCAACTGCTGAAAAATAGCCCGCTGCGTGGGTAAGTGGCTTTGTTTACCTATCTGTCAACTGGTGGGTACTGTTGCCATGTTTTGGCCACTAGGATTCACGCTCGGATGAGCACTCATGTGTAAGTTTTTACGGGAGCACGTTCCCATTCCCCTTGGATGTGCACCTAGGAATGGACTGGTGGGTGGCAGGCCACCGGAGGCTTGGGAGGAGCTGCGGGCTGGTGTCCGCAGCGGTCACACCGTTTCACTTCCTCACCCGCGGTGAGCGGGAGTTTTGGTTCATTATCTGTCTCCTATTCCAGCCATTCTAGTGGATGTGAAGTGGAATCTCATTATGGTTTTGATTATGCTTCCCTGATGGCTAATGATATTGAAGAGATTTTCATGTAGTCATTGGCCATTTGTGTATCTTTTTTTGAGAAATATCTATTCAGTTCCTTTGCCCATTTTTTAACTGGATTGTCTTCTTATTTGTGGGTTGTATGAGTTCTCTGTACAGTCTAGATACAAGTCCCTTATCAGATACATGATTTAGAAATATTTTCTCTCATCTGTGGTATACTTTCTAGCTGTGCTTAGAAGCATAAAAGTTCTATGTTCAGATTAAATTCAATTTACTGTTTCTTCTGCCCCTTGTCCTTTCTTTGTAGCATATGTAAGAAGGCTTTGTCTCAGCCAAGGTCATTAAAATACACGCCAGTATTTTCTTCCACGAGTTTCACAGTTTCAGCTTTCACAGCCAGGTCCTCAACCACTCGAGTTTTCATGCCCAGCGTGAAGAGGGGTTAAACAGGCTCTGTGCTCTGAGCTCCAGTTGTCCCAGCACCAGTTCCAGAGGTGGCCGCCGCGCCCCTAGGCTGTCCCACAGCACGACCGAAAGAGGGTCGACAGAAGCTTGGACGTTGAAATTCAAGATCATGGCAGAGACATGGCTTTCAAAACATTTTAAAATGTCAGCTGTAGTTAAGAATGATATGGCAATAACTTTCTTGAAGGCAGGGATTTTCAAAATGGATTTTGTTTTCTTATTTTTGTAAGGTACCAGAATCCCTCCTTGCAAGGTAACTGCACTCCGAGGCCCGCAGCGGTAACGGTAACGGCGGCCCGAGCGGGACGCCCGGCCCCTCTTTGCATGATGGCGGTGCGTGCTGCCCCAGCAGCCGGGCGTTGGCAGGAGCAAGGGGGGGCCCTGCCTGCCGGCGGGGTTCTCACTTGTATCGGGGGGACCGGCAGCGGGGGACTGGATTTCATGCCCAGTGTGTTGGGGGCCACCAGAGGCCGTAAGCAGGGCAGTGGCACGCTCTGACGTCTGTTTCGGGAAGGCTTTCCAGGCGCAGTGTGAAGAGCAGGTTTTGGACGGGCAGAAGGGGGCCATTTTAGGGGGCTGACGAGGGGCCCAGAGGAGATGCCAGCAACTTGGACCAGGGCCGTGGAGGTGACGAGAGGGTTTCTACGCCACACACACACAGACCTGGTGGAGGACAGGCTGAGGGGCAGATGGAAGGCAGAGCTGGGATGACTCCCCCAGGTTTGGGGTGCCCACGGGGTGGGTGGAGTTCCCTGAGACCACAGATGCCACGGGCCTAGCAAGTTTATGGGGTGGAGTAAAGAGATCTGCTCTGGTCACGGTCACTCTGAGAAGACAACCAGACATCTCCGAGGACATGAGGTAGGCAGTAGAACCCATGACCAGAACGCTCAGCAGGGACGCAATGCCGACCCACATGGGCATGCCCAGAATGTCTTATGGTGAAAGAATGAACGGGGAAAGGAGAGGCCAAGCACCAGGCCCGGGTTGCCCCACATCAGGGGGCTGGCCACTGTGGCATCTGGAAGCCAGGGAAGAGAGTGGTTCAGGGAGGGCGGGAGGAACTGTGTCAAATGCCAGTCGACTGGGTCAGTGCTTGGTCGAGTGCGTCAGCCAGAGCACTGACCACATGTGGTCAGTTGCTGCTCCTGGGGCCCTTGTCGAGAGGTTTCAATGGGATGGCCTAGGGAGGGGAGAGGAATGGTCCTAGGGGAGTCAGGGAGGGGCGCTCTAAGGTAAGCAGGGGGCCTGGTGTAAGGGCAACAGAGGCTTCGTCCAAGGCAGGTGGTGACATCATGTGCTGGGAGTGACACGGGAGGGAGGGAAGCTGACAGCACTGAGGAGGTGGAGGGCGGGGGGGGGGGTGGGGAGGGCGAGAGCTCCCTTGTTGAGAGGGAGGGCTGGCCCAGGCAGGCAGGGAAGTGCACCGAGTGACTTGGGGAAAGCAGAGACCTGCTGTGCGTGGAGGCGGGGCACGTGCCCTTCGTGGCCTGCCTCGGATCTGCTCAGTAACCCAGAGCGTAGGGCCAGTCGCTCCCAGCCAGGCACGAGCAGAGGGTACAGGTGGAGGTAGACGTTGCCCTGACGAGAGAGAGGCGGGTGATGTGCTGGGCAGTCCTGACGGCCCACTTGACATGTGTGGGCAGCAGTTTGAAGTGGCAGCAGTTTGAAGTGGCAGCAGCGAGCTCACCCCTTGCATCCTTCTGTGGTCACTTGGTGACGTCCATCCAGGGGAAAGACAGGATGTCTCCACTGCACTTGAGGCACGGCCTCTGGCCACCCTCCACGAGGAGGTCTCTAACCCAGACTGAAATTGCTAGTACTTGCAGGGCAGGACCCTTATCCACTCTGTCACCCACTGACACTGCGCAGACAGGACCAGACTGGTGACAGTCATCAGACACCTGGCAGACGATACACCATCCAAGAAGACACAGGAGGCAGAGAGTGAGTCCTTACCGCCAGCAGGGTGGGAGAGCAGGCTATGTCCTTCGGATCTGAAATACCAAACATGCGACCACGTGTGAACCCAGGGCTGGGTGTTCCCACCAACACAAACATTAAACCAAAACAAGACCCATCTGATACATTTACTCAATACCAAAAAGCAAAACCAAAACCAAATACAAAACCCCACCCAGCAGTCCAGTTAAAAAATGGGCCAGGGACCTGAACAGCCGCTTCTCCAAAGGACACAGAGATGCCAACAGACTCACTGGTTAGAGAATGCGAACTGAAACCACAAGGAGAGATCACCTCACACCTGTCAGAACGGCCGCTGTCAATAAATCAACAACGGCCAGTGCTGGCGAGGAAGCGGAGGAGGGGAGCCCTCGCGCACTGCTGGCGGGAATGCAGACTGGTGCGGCCACCGTGGGAAGTGGTATGGCGTTCTCTCAAAACACCAAAAATGGAACTGCCTCATGACCCAGCGTCCACCTCTAGGAATGTATCTGAAGAAACCCGGAACACTGATTTGAAAGAAAGCACGCACCCGGTGTTCACTGCAGCATTAGTCACATCGCCAAGACCTGGAAGCAGCCCCTGTGCCCACCAGTAGGTGAGTGGGTAAAAAACCGGCGGTGCATTCACACAACGGAATGCTCCTTGGTCATAACAAAGAAGGAAATCTTACTTTGCAACAGTCAGCGAAAGACAAGTACCATGTGATTTCATTTATATGTGGAATCTGGTGAACAAAATATATTTTTAAAAAAAGAAACAGACTCATATTTACAGAGAACAGACTGACACCTGTCAGAAGGGTAGGGGGGTTGCAGGGTGGGTGAAAATGTGAAGGGATTAAGGAAAAACAAAAAAACCAACTCACAGACACAGACAACTGTGGTGATCACCAGAGGGAAGGGGGCGGGGCAGAGAGAAGGGGGGGATGCTGACAGGAGACGGGATTGGGGTGGGGGACACCCAACACTATACACAGATGCTGTGTTATAGAACTGTATACCTGACACCTATGTAACTTTAATAACCAATGCCACCCCCAATATAGTCAATAAAAACTAAAATTTAAAAAGATCATCATTTAAATGAAAAAAAAATTAAGTTTTAATTGAACCCACAAGAACCCATTCCAAGGACCCAAGCGGTCCACAGCCAAGTTTAAGACCATCTGCACGGGTGAACTGGCACATGGTCACACTTCTCCATTTAGTGTGTGACCTTGGGGCAGTCAGCCTGCACCCTGAGCCTCACGCACTTTCCCTGGAGATCCAGGAGTCGGGCCCCCTGCCTGGGACACGGGAAGCCACTCCCTACCTGCCCCCGTCAAATGTCTCTGTGACAGGGAAGAAGAACAGCTTCAGGGAGTGAGTGCACTTACTAATTATTGGGGAGGGTCTGAGAGACGTCTTAATTCCAGTACAGATAAGAGTTGACCTCAGATTTTAATACAAGGTGTAGACGAGACTTCCGAGGCAGAGCCGCACCCAGGGGGAGACACGAGAGGGAGGGCTGGAAAGGGGGAGCCTCAGCGGGAAGGCCGAGAAAGGCCAAGTCCTGCAGGTGTCCCTGGGCCAAGAGCCAGGCACTGGGGACCGGCCTTGGCAGAGGGGGCGTAGGCAGGGCGGTGTGACAAGGACAGCCAGCCTCCAGGCAAAACGAGCCATCGAGGAAGAGCCCAGTGATGCAGGTGACTGCCAAGACCAGGTACTGGGTGAGATAAACTGGGAGGACCAGGGCTGTGGTGGGAGACTGGAGCTCAGCAAGCACCCTGCTCCCCAAAGTGTGCAAGATGCGAGGCTGGGCAGTCAGGAGAGGGGTGCACAGGGAAGGAGCGGCAGTGAGGAGGAGTTTTTGGTGGCATCATGAAGAACAGAAACAGAGAACTCATTAGGAATCTTGTAGAGCTCTGAGTATATTACTAATAAGGCAGGAGGCTATGACTGTAGGTAAGAAAACCCACTCAGCAGAGGGGTGAGAGAGCAGAGACAGGACGGGGCAGGACAAGCTCTGTGCGTGGCTCAGCCTTCGGCCCTACGGCATCACCCAGCCCCAGGCTGTGGTGTCTCAGAACTCCCTGTCAGGGCCAGGGTGCCGCCAAGGAGGACCCAAGAAACAGGCGGCACAAGCCCAGGTCTGGATGCGCCCCCTTGTCCCTCCATATCAGTAAGATTTCCTAGGACAACTGTCTAGGCATGGTCTATTGCTTAAAGCCTGGTGGGCCCAGGGAAGCTGAGAGATGGCATTTCTGTCCCCAGAGTAGAGCAGGGAGGAGAAAAACAGAGCTCCAAGGTCACCACAGTGCATGGAGAGAGAAGCCAGCAGGGGGACCCCTGGAACAGGAAGGCATGACAAGAGGTGACCGGAGGTGAAGTGACGGGAGGCGGCTCCAGGAGAGCCCTCCGTTCCCACTCTTCACACTCCCAGCACCTGCTTCGCTCCCCAACCCTCCACCCGGCAGGAGCGTGACAGCGGTGGCGGCTCAGTGGGAAAGAGGCTCTCATTTTATCACGAAAGACCAAACCAAAGCTTCCTTATTCTTGGAAATCCTGCCCTGAGCGGGGACAAGGCCCGGCCAGGATGACTGAGCTGAGTAGAGACTGGCACTGAGACCCCAGGCCAGGCCAGCAAGCAAGCTCACGTCCTCTGCCACACACTCCGCTTTCCCTGACATCCCCCCTCCCCCAGGACCAGCCTCTCGGAAGCTGAGAAGACGGTAAGAGCCCCTGCGGACCCCAGACCTCGGGCAGAGCACACGTGTGGCACCCAGGGGCCCTGTGCTAGAGAAGAGGAAGTGTGACTCCAGGTGACTAATGTGTAAGGAGCCCTCTGGACAGCCCAGGTGACAAGAGCGCCAGGTGCTGTGGAGCCAGCCTGGAGGAAAACAGGTGACACGAATGACCTTTCCCAGAACTCCGGTGACAAGGTACGGTTGAAAGCTTGTGGGATGGGAACGCCCTGACATACGGCAGCTGCGGCAGCGCCAGCCTGTCTGGCCTTAGCGTGACTGAGAATCCTCGGCCTGCCGGAGCTCTATTTTACAAATTAACTTCGAATTCAATTAAACAAGTTTGGTACTGAGTCTAGAATGGACACTCCTCCCCTAATTAAGATACGTGGTTATAAGTTGAGCCACGTTTCACAACACTGTCCAAGACATATGTCATCAGAAAGTGAACAAGCTGGCAAGGCGCATTCCAGCGGGTGGCGGCAAGACTGCGGTGAGCAGCTGCAGCCGCTGGGCCCGGGGGGGGGGGCCGGAGGAAGTTGTGAGACTCCCAGACTCGGGGAGAACCATGCACACCCGATGCTGTGGGGGAGGCCAGGGTGGAAGGCATTTCAATATCGGTTACTCCAGAAATCAGGAACCGGCAGAAAATACAGCATGACTGGGGGAGAAAGAGCCAATGGGGACGTCTACACCTGAAGAAGTGTGTCCACCTGATAAGGTGGGAGCCAGGAAAGCCACACACTCACACAGGCCTAAGCAACAGCCTGCTCTCTTAACAACTTGCCCCTCCCAGCCCTGCCTGCGGAGGTGGGGGGGTCCTCTCCCGGGCCCTGAGTACTCACGTTCGATAAGGAAGAGAAAGCACACGACCCCCATGGCTGCCACGATGGCCCCGGGCACGATGAAGGACAGGCCCCAGCATGTGGACACCCAGTAGCCAGCAATCAAGGACCCCAGGATGTTGCCCACGGAGGTGTGGGAATTCCAGACCCCCATAATCAAGCCTCGCCTGCAACACAACGAGACACAGGCAGCAAATGACATTAGGAAGCTTGCATGGGTCTGCGGTGTAGGGCCCGGCAGGGCGTGCGCAGTGCCAGCGCTGGCCTGGGGACAAAGGGGCCGCACAGGCACTTGTGCCAGATGCAGGCCTGGAGATACTGGTGAGAGAAGGGGGCTTCCCTTCACCTCGGAGGTATGTGTGTCTCCGAGGTGACATTACTACATGTGTCTCTCAGAGCTTCTTTACTTATGATTACAAAGAGGAATGAGGCCATTTCCTGAAATTCTTGGAAGGCCCCAAATTTGAATTTCTGCTTCTGCAGACTCAATCCAATTATTGGCTGAAACATCCCACTAACAGTTTCTGCTGTGGACCCGTCAGGTGGGCAGGGTACCTAAATGAGGCTCTCCGCACTGGTTCCCAGCTTCAGTTTCCCCATCGTCAGCATCTCCCAGCAGTTCTCCGCCCTGGCCCTGGCCCTGGCCCTGGCCCTGGCCCTGGCCCTGGCCCTGGCCTGAGGCCGTGTGTCACACACGTTACAGCAGAGCCTGGACAGCAGTCAGATCACCAGAGGCTGAGCGCGCCTCTGCCGCCAGGTGCTGGGCAGCACGTCAGGACCTGGCACACATCCACGTGCCTTTGCGTCCTATTTTTGATGTAGCTTCTGTGTTGAAGGCCCAGGGCAGGGCCCTGCCCTCTGCACTCCTCCCAGGTCCCGGGAGGCCAGGCAAGGCCACACTGCCGGTCAGTGACACAGAGGGACACAGACTCGACCCTGCCTATGGCAGGGAGGGCATCTCCTGGGACAAAGGCCACCTGAATTTCAGAATCTCAAGTCCCAGAGGTTTTCATTATCTTAGTTCATAGAATAAAGTGGCTTTTTTCCCTACAATAAATCTGAAGAAAAACTAAAAATAAATTCTAAAAACATCTTTTCAAAAATAACGCTGCTGGAAGCAGGGTGGCCTTTTCTCACCTTCCTTTTAAAAACAGTTGTGTTTTCCCATTACGGCTGACACTCAGCTATTTTGCTTTAGTTTTAGGTGTGCAGCTCAGTAGCCAGACAACCAGGGACTTTACACACGCAGTCTCACCTTCCTTTCCCAAACCAGTTGCTGAGGCAGGTGACGACGCTGGGCCAGCCGGTGGTCTGCACCAGTCCATTGATGATCTGCGACACGGGACAAAAGGAGGGCTCACCGTGGGGAAAACACGTCCCCTGTCTTCCAGGGGGGCTCACAGAAGCTTCCTCTTCTGCGTTCTTTGGAGTTAGGGAGCAGGGTGGGGACCCGCCCACAGAGGAGGAGGCCAAGCCCTACCCGCTGTGAGCCCCAAAGGCCGAAGCTGTGTTCTGAACCATACATATAACTACAAATGTAATACATGCCCACCGTGAAAAATTTAGAATAAGGAAAAGAAAGAAAAGGAAATCCCTTGCCAGAAGATGAAAGGCTTGGGGCCAGAGTTTCCAATCTCTGTCTAATCTAAACTTCCTACAAAGACACAAAATTGTCTTCTTTTTATAGAACTGTGATTATACTATGAATTATAGCTTGTAAACGGCACACTTTCATGTCTCATGTTGTGAAGAAGGTACTTTTGTTAATGGCTCTCTGAACCGAGCTTAACTTTGACCTTTATAAAGCCTGGAGAAAGCACTTCCCCGTTTTCAGGAGGACCCTGAGCTCACATTTCAGGAAGGGATCTAGCAAGTGCACTGGCAAACAGGCTCGCTGAGTCCCAGGAGCGCCAGAGGCAAATTTTCAAGACAACTAGGTCCAGCCTAGGGCCTCCTACAACCACGACCTGGCCGGACCAGCTCTCCAGGAGACAGACTGGTGGCCGCAGGCTGGACCAGCCTCAGGGCCAGCCAGGGCTGCCCTTTCTTTCAGAAATGTGGGGGAATGCTGGGGAATTGTTTTTCTTTCTTCTAATTTTATATATTACTATAAAGTATAAGTTACTGTTATAATGAAAACAGTCAAACTTTTTCAAGGCCTATGGCAAAATTTTTAAAAGAAAATTATGGCCCTGGCTGGGTGGCTCAGTTGGTTGGAGCGTTGTCCTGTACACCAAAAGGCTGTGAGTTTGATGCCCAGTTAGGGCACACACCCAGGTTGCAGGTTCTATCCCCGGTTGGGCGAGTTCAGGTAGGAGACAACTGATTCATGCATCTCTCACACATCAACTCTCTTTCTCGCCCTCCCTCTCTGAGGTCAATAAACATATCCTCAGGTGAGGATTTTTAACAAAAGCAAAGTGTGTCCAATTTACTTTGAGGATTTTATAACACCTCCCCCTCCCCCCAGGCTATGTGCAGAGCCTCAGCAGTTAAGCTCATCATTTTGCCATTTTCCATTTCTAGTAAATATTTGTCCACAGGGATGTTGGGAGGGGCAGTAGCCAAGAGTTTCAGGAAGGGCTGGTTCCAGCCGGAAGGGCAAAGCCGCAGGGCCTGTCTTGGCCTTGGAGCCTGCAAGGCTCTCCCCTCCCACCGACTCCCTCCAACCCTGTCCCGTGGCCAGTGACACCCAAGTCCTCCTTTCCTCTTGCCCTCGCTATGCCCTGCATCACTCTGACTCCTGAGGGATCCAATCTGTCACCACATGGAACACCTAGACCTCCTCCAGGTGAAGGCAGAGGGGCTGGCACTGCAGTCCCCTGAGGGGTATGGACAAACCGGGTTCTTTATGAGGCAACTCCTGAAACTTCAGGGAAACTGCATGGCTGCCAGAACTTCAGAGAAGACGGGAGAGAGTTTCCATGTCAGCACTGACCTTGACGTCAGACCGGACATGCGTCTACTGCACACAGTCCCTACCCTGACTCCATCTCCTCCATCATCTCTCCTGGCAGAGGCAGGGCCCTGAGACATAAACGCCTCGTCCAGCTCATTGTGGAAACCCCACATCGTGGAAACCCCACACGGACCCGGACCATACCTGAGTCACCACGTAGAAGCTGAAACTGTGGATGTTGTAGAAATAGCCCAATCCAAACAGGGCAGTAAAGGTGCCACTGGCCAGCATTCCGAAAGTTAGGTAATACCTAATCGGCAGGCGCTCCCCTATTATGCCACTGAGGATAAGAAAAGAGACAAATATGAGCAAACACACACACCCATAACGTAAATGACCCGTGATTTCTTTCTGGATGTTTTCATGCTGTTCTCTGAGCTTCTAGAACTCTAAACACCACAGTTTCCAAGAACATTCAATCAAGTATTTCCCAATGGAACATTTGTTAACCAGAAACTGTCAGCTGGCAACATCTTTGAAGATTTTTTATTTCCGGCAAAAGTCACGAACTGTCAAATAATGAACCTCATACACTTTGATGGCTGCCAATTAAAAAAACTCGTCCTGCTAGTTAATCTGGCTTTTATATAAACGACACCAAGTTACAATTTTAGCTGTCAACCTATAGACAAATATCATTAAAAGGGATCACCTATGGCCATGAGCCAGTCTCTTGGCCCCTCAACTGTCATTAAGTTACTCACACACATTAACTGGGCCCGAATTTGAGCTCTACCTAAAAGTTTTAGCCCCAGCTGGTGTGGCTCAGTGGATTGGGCGCTGGCCTATGAACCAAAGGGTTGCTGGTTCGATTCCCAGTCAGGGCACATGCCTGGGTTGTGGGCCAGGCCCCCAATAGGGGCTGCATGAGAGAGAACCACACATTGATGTTTCTTTCTCCCTCCCTTCCCCTCTCTCTAAAAATAAGTAAATAAAAATTTTTGAAGGCCGTGCGTGGCAGCAGTGCTCGCTTGTGCTGCGGTCCCGAGTCGACAGGGGACCTCACATTCGGCAGAATTTCACAATAACCCTCCCTGGTGAGCTGCATGAAAAATGATCTTTGCCAATAAACAAGCAACAGTAAAACCACTTTATTTAAACCAGGTCCCTCAACCTCATTACTCTTAGTGTCTCGGGGCCAGGAAACCTTTGTGGTGGGGGGCTGTCCTGTGTGCTGCGGCCTTAGCGGCACCCCTGGTCTCTGCCCACTTGGTGCCAGCAGCATCCCTTCTCCAGCTGTGACACCACAAATGTCCCCAGATATCGCTCTATGTTTCCTAAGAGACCAAACCACTCCCAGCTGAGGAGAACATTTAAATACTGCTTTCTAGAAACCGAGAAAAACACACTGGGCCTTTGGGTCTTTTTACACTTGGGATTATGTTATGGGTGTCCAGGCAGACCCGTGTTTCGAATACAAGCGCAATCCCTCAGGATGGCACACTGCTGCAGCCTGGCGGCCTCCCAGGCCGAGGAAGCCTGGGGCTTCCACAGCACTTCCCGTCAGTCGGGCTCACGTTCTCCGTGCACCGTGTGCTTCGGGCTTCTGTACGTGTCACTGCGCCCTCTGCAGCACTCTGCAAATACGCACCACAGTAAAGGAAACCATCCACTCCACCAGAGAAACTGCCTGGCCCAACCCCCACGCAGTGCATGGGGCTGGGGCGGGGGCGGGGGCTGGGGCTGGGGCGGGGGCAGGGGCCCAGGTCCTGACCCACCACACTCTGGCAGGCCTTGGGGAGCAGGCTCAACACTGACACCATCCCCGAGATTCTCGAATCTAAAGATCTCAGTCTCTGAACAGAAGCCTCTTGAGTGAAAGGGCTCTGTCCCTATTATGCTGTTTCTTCCCCAACCTGGCTGGACTGACATAACACCAGTATTTAACCCGCCAACCACAAGTCCCGTTACCCACTCTACATTTACACCTTCGGGTCAAGGTCAGTTCAAGAATAGGATCAAGAACCCAGGATAATAATCATGTGTGACAGACACTGGGCACGCACCATGTGCCAGCACTGTGCCGAGCGTCCTGCGTGTGTCAAATCCCCGTCACAGTCCTGCGAGGTGAGAACTATCTTCCCCCCATTTTGCAGAGCCACAGAGCACTGCCCACAGGAGCAGGCAGCTCAGATCACAGCCGAGTGTCTCTGTGCGCGCCCCAGCCGCCATGCTGCGCGGCCTCGTGCTCAGGTTCGGGGCTCTGTGCAGGCCGTCCAGGTGGACACACCCGGCACAAACTTGTAAACTGTGGAACTGGTGACTTGGGACCGTAAACAGATGGCAGCCCCTGAGACCACAGCCGAGGATGCTCTCCCCTGAGCACCGCCAGGAGCTGCCGGTGCCTTGTGCCCGGGGGACCCCACCCTGGCAGGGCTCACATGCGTCCTAGACCCGAGGGCCAGGAAAGCCACGCGTGGACAGTCTGCCCGGAGCAGCACAGCGCCCGGGGTTTCTAAACCTCCCTGTGGTCATGTCCTCACAGACACAGCAGTGCACGCTAGCTGTCACTTTTTCCTTGTCCCTGAGAAGAGCCTGGACGGTAAGTGACCTGCGGGTGGGGCTAGTGTCACACGTCCTGCACACCTCAGTGCACCAGAGATGATTCTGCATTGAGCGGAGTAACTGGCCAGGGCCTCGCACACTGGAGCAGACCTACCTCAGGTACATGCCAATGGCGTAGGCGCACAGGAAGGAGTAGTCCAGGGCCCCGAGCAGCTGCTGGTAGTTGTCCTGATCTGCACGGGTGGAAGTGGACAGAGGAGAGTGGTGCTTCCCCCCCCCCCCGTAAACACAGTACATGTGTTGGAGTGGGGGAAGGGCGGGAAGATACGAGCATCTGCCCTTTGGGTGTGGGTGCTGGGCACTGGGCTCAGAGGAGGGGCTCAGAGGATGCGGCAGTGTGCCTGCCGCTGGCTTCTCGGCAAAGGAAGATGCGGCCACCACATTCTGAACAACCACTAAGTACACGTTACTGGTGGGAATGGACCCACGTGGCTCATGGTGGGCACAGGCTTCTTCATTTCCTTCAGCGCCCCGCGGAGGCCAGCCCCACACAGGCCCTGTGGTCTCTCCTTTCTACCCATGGTTCCTGCTCTGCGCGCCCTGACTTTCGGCTCTGACACATACCACCTACAAGCTGCCTTCCCCACGGGAAGGGTCTTTGTTTAGGTGGTGGCACCCCAGCACACAGGCCCCACGACACAGCGGCGGTGGCAGAGTGGGACCCGGGGTGGGACAGAGCTGCTCCCTGAGACAAACTTCCACTCAGAACACCAGCACTGCCACCCAATTGGCAAGGCTGGGAGAGTCGGGCCACACCCTCAGCCTCTTGGCCCTCCCGCTGTGCAGAGCCCTGCAGGGACCCCCATTTCAGAAGTATGCAGACAGGGGAACTCACCGAACGGGGCCCAGCCACAGTCGGTCTCGTTGTCTGGGAGCTGGTGAGTGGCGACGCTGCGGGCTGTTTGGCTCTGGCCGTTGGGCCTGACTCCACCCTTGTTCACAGGAGCACAGTACCTGTGGAGCTCACCCTAGGACATCAGAGGCCAGAGATAGGAAGCTCAGCCTGCAGCGGGTGAGCTCAACAGGGATGCAGGGTACCAACAGCGCCCCTCTTTCCAGCCTTGGGGAAGGGGTCACAGCTGGGGCAGGCTGCCTGCAGGACCCACGGCAAGCTGGTGGCCCAGGGTGTGTGGGCTCCAGCAGCCCCGCTCCTGAGCACACACAGCAAACCCAAGCATGTCCAGGGCCACCGAAGACGACCACTCAGGGCAGCTGTGCCGCTGAAAGCCGGCTGCCGGTTGCCCTCGGACCGCCTGCCCAGAGCGGGCCGGCAGAGTCATCCTGCTTGGTTCCTACAGCCTCATCCTGCTCGGCACAAGGGAACAGGCGCCTGGTCCCCACAACGACAAGGATGCCTCCAGGACAATAAACCCAACCCAAAGGGGCTCAAATGGTGGACTCCATTTCCACGTATGACGTTCAAGAACAGGCTCTGTGGGGACCTTGGTGAGAGTCGGGGCTGCCCGGCGTGGGTATGATGGGGGACAGGGCACAAGCAGCCTGCCGGAGCTGACAAGGGGCCAGACCTCAGCCAGGTGATCACTTCCTGGGTAAGTGTCAGTATATTTAGGGCATGGTACATGGGACGTGGCCGCATGGCGGTCACATGGCTGTGTCACTGTTATTGGCACGCTGCCCTAAAAATCTAGCCAAGGGTCCTGCTTCACAAATTAAAAGTTGCTATTTGCCAAACAGCTTTCCTGGGCAGACCTCGTCCTCTGCAGGGGCCAGGGGCCCCCTTGGGTGAGTGAGCCCTGCCTCTTGCCCTGGCCTGTGCTCAGCTTACTTACCCTCCGCCTGGGTGACCGAGTGGGGCTGTGGACATGACCATAAGCTTCGGTCAGAGACATGGTGGGGCCCCACAGTCCTTCCCTGCCTAGGGCTGGCATTTTCAGCATTTCCGCAACTCACTAGATTTTATACTTTTTCCCACTCTTTGCCTTCAGGAGTCAGGTGTTTCTGCCCAGCTGCTGCTTCTCGTGGAGGCCAAGCTGGCCAGACCGGAGGCCTCACGGATGCTGCTCTGGTCAGCTTTCAGTAAGAAAGCTCCAGGTCGGATGGGAGAGGGAACCGGGACCAGGGCTGGGGTGGGTTCTGACACGCGCCTTCCACGGAAGCACGGGACCGTGACTTCAACCAGAATTTTAACATTCTCTGCTGTCATTTAAGGGAGGAGCCATCCATGGGAAATAGAAAAGGTTACACATGTTCCATCTCCATTTCCTAAACAAGCAGAACAGCATTTCCGTATAGTTTTGTGCTGTGACAAAGGCAGCCTCGCCTCCTTCCTGGCAGGGACTCAGGCTCTGAGTTGGGAGCCCGGTGCCCCTGGGCCAGCTTCTGACTTCCACAGAGTCACAGGAACTCTCTGCTGCCAGTTACTCAGCCAGTATAACCCAGTATAACCCAGTCCTGGGTCTGCGTCCCTGCCGATGACTGGAAGTGAGGGAGGGGCGATGAGCTGTACGTGAGCTCCCTTCGGCAACAGACAACTTCCTTCTTCCTTCCACAGTCAAGAGTCCAAAGCCGTTCAAGCCTGTTGACAATCTAGGCAAAGCGATGTAATTCCAAGGAGGGTCAGAAACTCTTGTTGCTTTCCTCCCAGTCATAACTGGCTACTACGTAGGACTGTCTGCTTGACTCTTTCCTCAGTCTCGTTAAATGTGAGCCTGCTTACCAGCCTCTCCCACCCATCACTCGAAGAGGGACTCAAGAGTTCTGAGAATAACGAGGACCCACTGCCACAGCCCGACTCGGATCTGCATGTGATGGTCGTGGAAGCCATTGGGGGACAATTTAGACTGGACATTTTGGAGAGAAAATTCACACAAGACAGGAATACATATATACTTCATTAAGCTTTAGAATTCTGAAACTGTCAGGTAGTATAATTGAAAGTATACTACCTCTGTGCATAGAAATAGCGAACCTCTCAGATGCACAGTTCAAAACACTGGTGATCAGGATGCTCACAGAACTGGTTGATTTTAGTCACAAATTAGAAGAACATATGAAGGCTAAACTAATTGAAATGAAGGGAAATGCACAGGGAACCAATAATGATGGAAAGGAAACTGGGACTCAAATCAATGGAGTGGACCAGAAGGAAGAATGAAACATCCAACCAGAAAAGAATAAAGAAACAAGAATTCAAAAAAATGAGGAGAGGCTTAGGAACCTCCAGAACATCTTTAAACGTTCCAACTTCTGAATTTTAGGGGTACCAGAAGGGGAAAAGAAACAGCCATGAGTGGAAACATATTTGAACAAATAATAAAGGAGACCTTGCCCAGTCTGGCAAAGGAATAGACTTCCAGGAAATCCAGGAAGCTCAGAGAGTCCCAAAGAAGGTGGACCCAAGAAGGAACACACCAAGGCACTTCATAATTACATTAGCCAAGATTAAAATGAAGGATATAATTCTAGAAGCAGCAAGAGATAAGGGGACAGTCACCTACAAAGGAGTGCCCATCAGACAGTCAGTGGATTTCTCAAAAGAGATCTTATAGGCAAGAAGGGGCTAGAAAGAAGTATTCCAACTCATGAAATCCAAAGACCTACATTCAAGATTGCTTTATCTCTCAAAGTTTTTATTTAGAATGGAAGGACAGATAAAGTGCTTCTCAGATAAGATCAAATTCAAGGAGTTCATCATCACCAAGCCTTTATTATATATGAAATGTTAAAGGGACTTAACTAAGAAAAAGAAGATAAAAAATATGAACAGTGAAAGGACAGAAAACTCACAGTTATCAACAACCACACCTAAAAGAAAAGCAAACTAAGCAGACAGCTAGATCAGGAGCGGAACCATAGAAATGAAGAACACATGGAGGGTTAGCAACAGGGGGGTGGGAGGAGGAGAAGGGGGGAGAAGGTACAGAAAATAGCATAGACAGTAGGTAGAAAATAATAGGGGGAGGGCAAGAATAGTGGGGGAAATATAGAATCTAATGAATTTGAGACACGTGGTCATAAACTAAAGGGGGGAAGGGATGGGGGAGGGGGTGTGCAGGGTGGAGGAGAATGAAGGGGGGGAATAGAACAACAACTGTAATGGTATAATCAATAAAATATATTTTAAAAAGTGTTAAAAAAAGAAAGTATACCACGTCTTAAAGTATAAAGAGAAAAACATTGTTGAGATTTTAATTTCAGAAAAAAGAAGAAAAAGCAAACCAACAGAATACGTTGCTTCTTCGTAATTCCTTTTCTTCATTCATCTTGCCCCTGCTTCCCCTGCAGGGCCCCCCCCCACCATCAGTTGCCTCTTAAAGTAACAAGTTCATTATCGAGATTACAGGCAGGATAGGAAACGAAGTGTTTGATGATTCCTTACCTTAACTATGCTGATAGGCTTTCGAGATAAGTGGAAACTCGCATAGAGCAAAAATGTCAAGATGAAAACGAAGGCTCTGTACCTGAAACACAAAACGGGGACAGAAAACAAAGGCCAGTAATATGAGCGGCAGGAAGAACCCATGGTGACTGTCGTTCTTAAACCCTCTTACGCTGTGTATTACTCATCCAGTCCTACATCAATTATTCATCCTATTTATAATATCACTGTAATACTGTATGAAAAAAGTGGGACTTCTGTCCAAATTGAAACTATTTAAACATTTATTAAAACAACTATAATCAAAGAGAAACCTGGGACCCAGAAGATGAACACATGCTCACAAAGCAGACGACAAGACGGGGTATTCAGTGCGAACAAAGTCAACTGCAAGTTCCTTGTAAGGCTGGGCATTTAAGTTCATAGTTTTCCCTTTTTAGTTTCTACGCAACTGTTCAGAAGCACATGAGCCAGGCAAGAACGTAAATATCTCACTGACCTCAATGAGAAAAACCCAGTGATGCTCACAAGCTATGAATAAGGCCGGCGATATAAAAATGCTGGCTTAAAGCCCAGCTGCTCTTTCTGGCTTATGAGAAAAGCAGTAAGGGGGGGGGGTGCTGAAATATATGGGAGTCTAAAGGAAAGAAGCTTCTTTAGTAAGAAAACGGAAGTTTATTCCAGTCTAAAATTCTGAACCACGCTATGGAAAAATATTTCCTAAGGCCCCGCTCACCCCCCAAAAAGTCAGGAGGAACGAGTTTGGCAGAAGGCGAAGACAGGGGCCTCCACCAGGGGGCAGGCCCTTCAGTGTCCTGAGACCCCGCCTCTCACCCTGAGTCACCTGGCCCGTGTCTGGCCCGAACAGGCCAATACCTTTCGAGTCGAGCGATGGCTGGCACTGACAGTTAACCCACGAACAGAGACGGGCGGGGGCTCTGGGGGACAGTGAAACCCCTCCTCCAGTCTCCCATCCACACTGTGCTTTACTCCTCAAGGGCAGTGCTCAGTGAGTAACACACAGAACCCTAGGGGGTCCCGCCTCTTTGGCTGGTGGGGGACAAGTAAATATTTCTAGATTAAAAAAAATAAAGATCCTATATCAGGTGGGAGAAAAAGAACTGACGGGACGACCAGACACCTGTGCCTTAGGGAGAGGAAAACACCAAACCCACTTGCCAGGCACCAAGGAGTACTTGATAAATGAGTGAAGAAATGGCCCCGTGAGCTCCTCCTCATCACCGAGGCACTGACGGCTTTCCTGTGAGTCTTGGCTCTCCGAGTCCGTGCCAGGGACCCGATGGGAAAGAAGTAAATCCATAAAAAAGTGTGTATTTTATCCCAAGGAGCAGAGACCACGCAGGTGCAGGGGGTTAGTTACAAAGTCCAGGCCTCTGTCCTTGTGGCTCTGAAAACCGTCTGTTGGGGTGGAGAATGGAAGTCTCTCAATTATTTGCTGAAAGCTCTGTTACCTCACCCACTGCTACTAGGTGCCTTAAGTTGCCATCATAGCAAGAGTCTAGACTATTGGGACTCTGTGAGCCTCAATACCCGATTTCCGACACACAGGTGGATTCGCTGGCCAACTGTTGCCTCAACGGATGTAAATTACCGGGGCGAGTGCAGGCTGTGGGAGCCCTGAGCTGTCCCCATTTGGGCACAGGGGTCCTCTTCCCAATCTCCACGAGGAGTGTTCAAAAAAGTTCTCAGACTGGGTGACCTCCCCACCTCAGAGTATGGAGGGGGACCTGGAGCCCCCAAGGATGCGGCACTACCAGTTGCCGCTCTGTGACCCCCTGGGAGAATCCGAATGTCCTCTGGCCCAGCTAAGAAGGGTTTTGGGAAAGTAGCTTCACTTAAATGAACCTTGGGTTGATGCTCTCTACAAGATGTTGGTGCTTTCTACAAAGATGGAAACAGAATATTCTAGTTATAAATACTTCACTTTTCAAGTATGTTACCATATTTACAAAACAGAATTAATAACCCAGAAATAAAGAGCTCCTCCATTTGTCCAGACAACATCTGAAAAGCCCTGGGCCCTCACACACCAGCATTCTCAGGGAGTCACACCGCCTAGGTTATGGGAACCTGGTCACCATTCATGGGCCTCTGCCCCCTCTCTGACCGCTGGTTCTGCAGGACGGCTCACCAGCCCTGGGCTGGGGAACAACGGGGTTCCAGGGCTGTGCCGTAGGGCGGCAGGGGGTGCCACACGCAGCCCCTGCCCAGGGACGCTCCGCACACACGTGGGCGGCAGAGGGGGGCAGCACACGCCGAACCGAATCTGCAGCTCGTCCTCTGTGGACGTGGAACGCCTCGAGGAGGCGTTCCTGCAGGTTGCCTGGTTCACAAAGAGAATCTTTTCACTTCTGCAGGGTCATCCTGGGCTAAGGGACTAGAGTCCTAAACAACTCTCCTAAGTCCTTTGCCCGTTTTGTAATTCTTTCTTCATTTTCTTTCTGCCTTTGTCATGTGCGATGCAAGGATTTTAAATGATGTTTGTTTCCCTTTATCTTGTACTGGTTGGATGCCAACCGCTTGGGCCAACCTCAAGTTTCTAGCAAAGAAAGCCTATCTTGGCAATGACAGTCACTGTGCACCTTCAAAGCTTCCTCAGAAGTGTTCCCAGAGGCAAAATAAGAGACTCCATGCAGAATATGTGTCCTTTTGGGAAGGTTATTTATCTCAGTCACATGCAAACAGGGAAAGAACAAGTGCTTTGGGCGAGAGGTGCTGAGCAGTACGACTTGGCTCAGAAACTAGCCCAGAGACTCCCTTCCTTTGGAAACAAGGAAAGTACCCTGGGCTGGGGCGCAGCCCTGTTCAGAGCCCCCTAGGGGAGGCATGGGGCTCTGGTGACCTCAGCACTGACCACAAGTTAAGGGGCTGCCCCAGGTGGCCCCACGGGGAAGCTACAACTTTTCCCTCTAAACAACGAATGAGGAAGTTGTGGGAAGGCACCTGGAGATGAAGAACCGGCGGCTCCAACTTCCCCAGAGCAGTGTGTGTCCCTCCGTTGGTGACCCTCACCAAACTGAGCACTGCTGGTGGTGACGGGAGGGCTATCGGGGTGGAGGGATGCTCCTGCTCTCCTACGGAGCTGTGTTTTGCTGTGCAGAAGAGTTCACTTTCTCCTGCTTATGCATTTATTGAATTATAGCTGCGTGGACTCACTGGATTTGGAACTCCCTCAGTGAGCTGAAATCTGTTACTAGTGTTGTTTATTTTACACCTCGAATCACCCCAGAGGTGGCGGTGAGAGTCCCTTCACTTTTAAGCATCTCCTTATTTTCTGCACAAGATATTCCCGGATCCCCTCACCTCCCCTGCTCCAGGGCTGACCTGGTCCCCGAAGACGCCAGCTCCTTGCGTGGGGACGGCACGCAGAAACCAAGAGCTGGCACCGGGCGTGCTCACTGCTGCAGGCGTTGCTGTCCCCAGGGTCTCTCAGTGGGCAGGGACATGGCAGGGGTGTGGTATTTCGCACACACACGTAACACCCACTACACACATACCACGTACATCCACACAGCCACATACATACACTTCTCCCCCCAATTTCTCACCAGTTTTTTTTGCTTTCTTTAATTCCAATCCAATACAATGGGATTCATTCAGTCCGGACCTCCCCTCCCCATATTTTTAATTCCCTCGCTATCAGTGAGAAGCTGTCTCCCTTCTGTGGTATTCCCATCAAAAATGCATAATCTGACCCTAAGTATGAAGAAATACTAGACACATCCAAAACCAAAGACAGTCTATAAAAAAATGGCTCGTGCCAATCAAAAATGTCAAGGTCATAAAAGACGAAGAAAGGCCAAGAAACAGTTTCAGATGAAAGGAGGTTAAGCCCACAGGGCAGTGTGACCCTGGACTGGACCCTGGGCCATAAAAGACATTAGGGGACACCCGATCTAATTCTGAATACAGACTGCAGATTAGATGGTAGCATTGTATCAGTGTTAAATTTCCTGATTTTGGTCCTTGTATACAGTTAGGCGAGAATTCTTGTGTACAGGAAATGCACACCGAAGTATTTAGAATCAAAGGACACGGCGCCTGTAACTTACTCTCAGACGCTTCATTAAAAAACGTGTGCACGTGTGTGCACACTGTGCACACACACGGAGAAGAAATGAGGCGCGATGTTAGAAACTTGTCTGCTGGCCCGGCCCAGGCCCCACAGCCCGACGACACGCACACTAGCAGCCCCTCTGCCCTTGGTTCACCCCACTCAAGAGTCAAAGCCCCCCGAGAGAGCCCTGCAGCACCTCCTGCCTCCCACCCTGCCTCCTGCTGGATCCGCGTTGTTCCAGGAGGCTCCTGGGAGCGGAACCTCAAGGGCCCCCGCCGGCTGCCACAGTGAGATGGGCGTCCTGAGACGCGCCTCCCTACCCAGCTGCACTCAGAGGGGGAGTCAGTTCCCAATGGGAACTCGAAATGCTGCAGAAACGGGCAGGTGTGCTGTGTGGAACCACAAAAAATGTCTTCCGGAGGAATGTTAAAGCCGGTCTTGTTAGGGTTGCTAAAGCTCAGCTAAAAATAAGTTTTAAAGGTCAAAGAGCAAGGTGGAGGCAGAGAGGGAATGGAATGAAGACAAACTGTGTCTTTCCTACGCCAAGTGTGGTCAGCAGGCTGAGGGCACCACCACCTGGGAACGCAGGCTCTCGGGCTGCCCGAGACCCACCGAGTCAGAACGCACACTCCAACAAGTTCTTGGGTGAGTCGCTCGCTCACTCAAGTTCGAGATGCACGGCTCTGTCTCTGTAGCTCTCAACCTCAAAAAAACATAAGAGTCTGTGATACACAGGAATTTTATAGCAGCTCTTTGTAACACTCTCATAATTCTGCGAGTTTGAAAACTGCACCAAAATAAAGTTGTAAAACAAGGAAGCCAAAGACGAATGCTCTGGAGATAAAAGTGTTTAAGTGTTTAAACACTCATGGCTGGATCTGCAGTGGACTCGAAATGAGGCAACAAGGGGACAGCTCTGGAAAGGAGGAGATGGCTGAAGTCACACCTGAGACCCAGTGGGTGCTCTACCATCTAGAGGGGCCTGAGAAGATGCTGAGGGTGTGGAAGCCACAAGTGGGTGGTCGTGATGGAGGCCAAGGGGTTCCGGAATATGCTGATACGGTATAAAAATCATTTTGAGCAGAAAGCATTTGAGTTCCTAAAATCTCTTCTCCGCCTGAAGGCACAGCCTCCCTCAAGAACTCAGCTGCCCTAAGTCCCTTCCTGGGAGCACCCAGGGAGACGGACTTGGCACCGAAGACAAGAAGCATCCACACCACACCCTAACAGTCACAGTCCCGACAGTGACACAGTGCCCGCGTGTTGTCCGGAGGCCCATTTACCTTTCCAAATCTGTTTTCCCATCAGTGCCTTTCTCCTCCTCTTCTTCCCCCATCAAGAATTTGGCATACAAGCTCCAAATTCTAACAGCCGCTGTGAGTCACGTTTTTCTGTAAACTGCATAAACGTGATTCAATTCTCTTCTCCTGTGAATCTTTTTCAGTTTAATTTGCATGCCCCCAATTACTGAACCTAAGAGGGCAGAGGAAAATTTTACCCTTCCTGACTGAGATCAGCAGGGAAGACACCACTGAGGGTCCGTGCCAGAGGCCAGAGAGCCCTGCTCCAGTCCGACTCTGCCCTTGCCCGTGGCTTCCTACAAGGAGGATGGGGTTCATGACCATCCGCCACCTTCCCCAGAGAAGGGCTCGCACAGGGCATGCAAGCAGAGGTGCTCTCGGAGCAGGAAGCTGTGTTCTGGTCGGCATCTCACTTACGCAGATGTTCCCTTCTCTCTGAAGTTCTGCCCCAGCTAGACCACACATTGAGCTCAGAGTTCACATGCGGCTTTCACTCACGGGCATGTGAGAGTCCTGCTGGCAGCCAGTGGTCATCTTTCTGTGGGGGCCATGATTATTACCGAAACCACTGGAGACCTCAAAGGAGTCTTAAATGCTACCTGACACCTCCAGAACCGAAGATGGAGAACAACTGGGCCATGCTCCTCACAACTTCCACCACTGAGAAGTGGTTCCGTGGCTATAGGGAAGCCACCACCTGCATGCGTTTTGTCATGAACCTGGGGGGGGTGGGGGGCGGCCAGCGGCACAGTGGCGCTCAACCCACTCTCAGCCAGGGACTCACCACTGATCCCGGGAGAATGAGATGATGAAGCGAATGCCGGCAGGGAGTCGAGCCATTTACACACGGACCACAGAGCTCTGGTCACGAAATCTGATGCTTCATGAAGAGTTTGGTAATCCTGGCTCCGAGTTTCCCACTTGCCCCTGCACTCACATGGGCTGGAACGTAAGTAGAGGTGTCCTGTTGGGTCTCTCGTACCCTCTTCCCTCCTGCAGGGGCTTAGCTCTCTACAATGAGAAAGAGGATTGAAAGTCAGGTATTCTGGCAACAGTACCTTGGAATGCCCAGCAGAACATACTCCCCTTTCGTTGTTACCCAGCCCAGCGCGAGGCTGGCCTTCCAGGACATTGGGCATGCCCACCACCGGGCCACTAGGTGGCAGCAGTGTCTGCCGTGAGGGGCGGGGGTGGGGGGTGGGAGGTGCTTGTTCAGAGATCACTGAAGGAATTTCATGTGATGTTCTGATGATAGGGAAGGAACCACTGAGTTCATCTCCACCTGGAAGGCATCTAGAGATCAACCCGCTCACCCTTAACCACAATACCCTACGGAATATTAACGTCATGTGAGACCAGTCTGTGCCCAGCAGTCACGCCACGTGCTCCATCAGCAGAGCACGCCAGGGGACTGGACGTGTTCCATTCCACCCACTCTGGACCGGCCCAGGGCTGAGCCACAGTAACATAGGACAAAGGGAGGTACACAGGCCCGGGCAAGATGGCAGGCCATCAAACCCACCATTTGGCTGCGGCTTTGCACCCAGACCTAAATGCATCTAATGCTGTGGGAGTGGACTTCACCTCGTAGCTGCCGCTCCACTTCCCATCTCCTGTGGCCCCTCAGAGGCCAGGGAAATGACCCCATTCTGAAGGCAGAGCTGAAGGCAGAGCAAGACAAGGAGTGGACAGGGGGACCTGAGAACCGAAAAGGGGCCCCAGCACACCTCCTGGCCCAAAGCCAACCTCATGACTCGTCTTGTTTTTTAGTTTTTCTTCACTTGGCAGCAAGGAATCTTTTGACCAGTGTGTTAAGTACAATTTCCGGTATACACAGAGCATGGATTGTTCTGTCTCATCCTCACTGAAAATTCACAGGTCACGTAATTTTTTTAAGAGAAAGTTACTTTTGAGTGAACGTTAATCTTGATTTCAAGAAGCTGACATAAGCGGCCCTCTGGGCGCAGCGGCCTGTCAGTGCCATAATCTCAAAGAAGCTGATATTTATTTAATGTCTCCACGCAACTTCCTTAGGATAACAAACAGCTCAGATTTGGAGGATTTACATTGATGGGTAAGTAAGTGCCTGTCTTCCCAATTAGAACCATTCCCCATGCTCATTCCAGCCCTCCCTCCAGAGCGAGCTTTCAAAAAATGCTCTCTTCAATGATTTTCCTTTATACCAAAACAAAAACCCTCAAAATCCTTGCCAAGCTTTCACCCCAGAACCCCCCCACCCCAGCACCTCCCCTCAGGCAGGAGGCAGTGCAGAGGGCCCCTCTGATCCAGCCAGAGCCACCCCTTTGATCCCACCAGCCAGGCCCCTTGGCCCCACCAGGGCCTTGACATGGCCTCAGCCCTTATTCCACCTGGAGGGTCACCAGCCCCTACAGCTGACCTTGGCTCTCTCTCCTGCTAAAAAGTGGAATGGCGGCACTTACATTTTAGGGTTATTGTAAAGAGGGAATGACCCAATCCACAGAAAGTCCTTCGCACCAGCCCGCTGTGTAGCAGGCGCTCAGTAAACGTGCGCCCAGGAGAGGACGAGGCCGCCTTGAGAGCTGGTGCAGAACCCAGCACAGAGCGAGTGCTCGAGCGATGTGTCGAGCAAATCTCCACGACTCTTCAAATCTCTAAAGTAGACTTAAATATGTTTTACTAAAATGCTCAAAACGAGTGGGCTTCTCTAGGGGTGTAAACAGACTTTGGGAAATGCTCCCCAGATGGCGACTGTGGAGGAAAGGGTCCGGTTTAGGTGTTACAGTGTCTGACCGCGGACGGCCAGAGTCCAGCGTCTTCCTGCGTCCCCACGCTGCTTCTGGAGGCACAGCTTATCTGGACACACTCTACTGCCATCTACTAAATCGACTGACCGACCAATAAATCAATCAACCTCAACTCAATTCTGGTAAAACCTGTAGCACCAACAACAATCCAGGAGGCACTGGAAAAGCAACAGGAAGAAAATCTCTACTGCCTTTGAGATAGACTCGTCCTGCCCCTGCACGACCCACCCCCCAAGGAAATGGGTGAGAGTTAGCGTTACAACCTCTCACCGAAAGTGCATCTAGGATGTGCGAAGATAGTGGGTTTCCACATGAGATGCTGAGAGCTCAGCACCATGAGCCCATTCCTCCAAAGCCTGGGCAGTGCCCACTGAACAGCATTCCATTAACTGGAGTCCCTCCATGTGAGGTCTCCTCCTGGGAGCCACGGCCACTCTGAGTGAGAGGCAGTGCTCACTTCACAGCAGAACAATGAGGCCAAATCAGGTCAGGCCAGTTTCCCTCCGTCCCCTCCTCCCTCCCACCTCACTTCCTCCGGCCCTGCCCCTTCAAAGACAGGGCAGCAGAACAGGATCCAATCACTTGCCTTTAATCCTCTTTTCAGCACAGCCCAGGTATGTAAGAAGACTTTTTTTTAATGGCTCTCACTAGCCTGCTGGACCTCACCACCCAAACAGGAGACGTGTCAGAAGATCCGGTTTCCTTCCACTGTCAAAGACAGCAACTTGGGAAACATCTCATCAGCGTGTCTTTATGGAAGTCTGTATAACACATGCCTCTATACTCTTCTGCCTAAAGGCCCAACCCAGCCAACCGTTACGAATGACTGGAGAAAAATACTCGTTCCGGAGCCCTACCCTCAGACTCACCCTGGTGGTTTGAGATACCTAGACCAGTTCCCTGTGCTCTTCGGAGGTGAAAATAATGAGACTCAGCCTTGAGTAATGGCCACCTCGGCCAAGTAGCTCCATTGGTTAGAGCGTCATTCCCATTCCCAAGGTTTCGGGTTTGATCCCTGGTCAGGGCACATACAAGATACAACCAATGAATGGGAAAATAAGTGGAACAACAAATGATGTTTTCTCTCTCCCCGCCCCCCAATCAGTAAAAGTTAAAAAAAAATAAGTCATAGGCAGAGTAATATCAAAGGGATCTTTCCAGAATAATCAAAGCAACCTCATAAGTATTTTAAACAGGATACTTAAACAAAAAATTCTCTAAAGTGGATCTTATTTTAAGGCAAAGGTGGGTGGGAAATGCATATCCCCCCAAAACATTCTCTGAGAAACAACTCCTTTTCCAGGAAAAAACAAAGCAAAACACTTTCCACAGTTCCTGCTTTACACACTCTACTCAACATGAAAGATGAGTGACAAGGGTTACCCTGTGGCTTACAAACAAAAGCCACCCCCCTCTCCTAGGACCAGCTGGGTACCAAAGTTGACCTGCACCCGACACCTGCCAGCACAGCCGCCCCCCCACCCCCCACCCAAGTGTGGTGAGACATCGGGCTGGAGCGGCAGGACTCATGCTCCAGCTAGGGGAGTTTAGCCAGGGAGCAAGGGGGGAAATCCGAGCTAGTTACCCACTCAAACCAACTCACACTATTTAAGTTCGAGGGCAAGTGACGCCTTCCAGATAGTGACCTCCGACACACTAAAGGAAAAACAGGCTTAAGAAACCACCTTTAGAAATTCAAACCTGGGGGGTGGGGTGACGGGCTCTCCAGTGTCCTGCGTTCAAATGCAAATCCTGACGGTTCACGGAGAGCTCCAGTCACCAGCTTAAGCAGAGACCGGCTGGAGAGCAGGAGGACGGGAGAAAGAGGAAAGAGGTGCCCAATGGCGGTGGCCGACAGCTGGGGGACTTTCTGGTGCCTTAAGTCCTACAAATACAGAAGGTCGCCGTCACTCCCGTTGGCAATGAAGCTCACGGGCTCGGGAACCAGCTGCCCAATAGACAAACAACCCAAAGGCCCAGGGTGCTGACGCGTGCCGAGCCTCCGGGATGGCTTTCCGCGCCGGCTCCTCCCAGTTGGCTGGTCCCCAGAGCAGGTGGACCCGGCGGGCACGCCCACATCCCCACAGCGCGGCGGACAACGAGCGGGTCTCCTCCGGCCCCATCCCTAGACACCCAGCTGTCATCTCGGCCCGAGTGGCCGGGGAGGAGACCGGGAAGGACAGCTCATCTCATTCCTGCCCAGGGCTCCAGCTGGCGGCTGCCGGCCCAGCGCCGGCTCCCCCGCCTCCACTCACGCCTGCCGCCAGTCCCGGACGCCGGAAGGGGAGTCCGGCCGCTGCTCTAGACCCCTTACCCCAGAGCCTTCCTTAGGGCCGGGGGAGCTCGGGACTGCCCAGCCCAGGCCAAAGACAAGCACAAAGACAGGCTGCGGGGGAGCAGGGCTCAGGGACCCGGTCCCCAAGGGCATCCCCCGCTGTCCCCGCCTGTCGCCCTGGTGGCAGGTGCGGCACAGCCGCGGCGCCCTAGTCCCGCAGCCCTGCAGGTGTGGGCGGCGAGAAAGGGTCCCCGCTGATCGCAGACCCTGCGCCTCACCTGCACTGCCCAGGCCCACTCACCGCAGCCCTGCCGGGCCTCCACGGGCGTTTCCTGCTCGCGACTTCCTGGGGCGGTACGTGCGGAGGCCCCGCGGCCCTTTCACTTTCCTGTGGCCGCGGGGCGCCAGGCCGGGGAGGGGGGGGGGTGGCTGCCAGCTGGGCCCCTCCCCTTCCCGATAATCTCCTCCCTAAACCTTCCCCCAACCTCCCATCGGAGCCAGCCCAGGGTCCCAAAAAGCCCCGGGGGCGCCCCCGCGTGGGCTGGTAGTTGCTATCCACCACCCCCAACCCCCAGCTCTCAACCCGCCATCGCCTGCCCAAGATTCTTAGCGCGGTCCTGTCTTTGCACCTGCTCTCCAGCCAGCACAGGGACATTTACTGGCACGTTCTCCACTGGTCAACCAGGAGCTGCTCCCAAGGGCCGGCGTCTTCAAGGTAGGTCTCGCCCAACAGCTGCAAAGCAGCGCATTCCCCAGCAGGGCCCGGGCCAAAGAGGGCCTGCCTGGCCTCCTGGCCTTGACTCCTACTGCCCCTTCTCAGGGCTCAGAATCATGATGCTAGCGTTCAGTGGGCGACAGTGGGCCCTCAGGAGAGGCTATGTTGAACCATGTCTGTCACAGGCAGCTCGCAGGGTGGTGCTGGAGAACATCAGCCTGGCCCCATTCACTTGAACCTGACCCCCCACCCCCATCCCCCACTGGTGCCTTTGCATCCCAAAACCATCCTCCTCCGAGTCCCACTCTTCTTGCCAAAAATTGACCTTGGGCAGCCCTGAGAAGGGTGGGACTGCAGCCGGGCATTGAAGTGTCTGCAGTGCGCACTCAGTGCCACCGTGTCCAAACCCGGGGGGCCCAGCCCCAGGACGAGTGAAGGGAGGCAGAAACACACTGCAAATGAAGTTCCTGACAGAAGGCTGCCCCTGGTTAAAACAATTCTTACGGTTACAAGCAATCCAAGGCCGGGCTGTAAATGCCCCGAAAGGTTTGTATGGACAGTGCCCTGGGCTGCTGGCGGGCACTCTGCCCTGCCCAGCTCAGAGGCCCCTCATGCAGGCCTGGGAAGATCTCCCACTCCTTACCAATCCCATTTCTAGAACACTCTAATACTGTTTTCTGTACACTGAGTTGGGTCATGTCAAATGTACCCCTTCTTTCCACTTCTGAGAAGGGTTCACCTGCTACCCTCACTGTGGCCCCAAGCCCTAAGGTACAGCAACAGGAAGCCTCCTGGCTGCCCCGCTTCCTACCCCCATCCTGCAAGGGAGCTGGCCCAGGGTCTCTGGGCTTCTCGCCACCTTCTGCGAGGTCTCTCTTCGGACCTCCTCTCTCTCAGCCAACTCCTGCTCCTCCTTCCCCTCATGCCCCACTTCCAGCCATCTCCAAGCAGCCCAATCTGGCTCCCAGGGCTCCCCCAGCTGAGTCTCTGGCTCAGGGTGCTGTCTGCGCAGGGCTCTTCCTCTCTCCCAGAACTTGGGCATCAGCCTCTCTGCTTCAAGCTCCCCCTCAGGCAACCCACTTTTCCAGTTGCCTCCAACTGCTCTCCTAAGGCAAGGCAGATCCTGTCATTCCTGATGGATACCCTTCAAGATCCCCATCACCTGCAGGAATGAGACCAAGTTCTTCAGCAGCTGGAAAACAAGGCCCTTCCCAGTGAGTGCAAACTCGGAGGCCCAGGCCAGCATTTCTGTCCTCTCCAGCAACCTTCACTGGGTTTCCGGGGCACTGGAGACACCTGTGTCCTGACTTGTCACGTGAGTCAGGACTAGCTGTTTCTAAACCTGTCTCAGGGGTTGGAGGGATCCGCGGGATGTGTCCTGACTTGGAGGGCAGGACCCACGTTTGCAAACCGCACAAATGACCGCAGTGTGGCACAATGTTCTCACACAGATAGCGGTAACACGTGTGTGGCATGCTGGGGAGACCAGAGGGCGCCCGGCGTGGCCCAGGTCATCTTCGCTAGCTGAAAAGGTTAAGGCATTGACCGTTTATCACATATCAGTCCCTTACGTGATTATAAGGGACACTTAAACATGTATTAGAGGAGAAAGTAAATTTGTGTAAGCTTCTACATAAAACAGTTCACATTCTGGGATGAAAACTTGTAATTGCTCCCACGAGCATCCAGGTTTTGTGCATGAAACGGCCACACACACTCAGGACGCAGCTGGGACGCCACCACTGGGACACCTCCTCCACGCAAGGAGAGAGCTGGAAGCCGTGCTTCACAATCACACACATTTTACGACAGTTGAAATATGTAAAGAATCTAACAACTCTTCCTCTTCTTTCACTGACATGTAATATTAAAACTTCTAGTGAGAATCGAATGAATTTCCAATTTGGTTGGACTTTTCCTATCTAGTATTTCAAAATCAGGAGAGAGCACGCCAGGCTGGCGGTGGTGTGCGCTTGGGCGGCTGCGGACACAGCCAGGGCCCAGGCCTCAGGGATGTGAGCCCAGGTGCCCAGACTCAGGGCTGTCTGAAGCACACACTGCCTGGGTGGGACCCTGCTTCCTCCTGAAACTTCCATGCTGGCTTTGAGTTTGTTTTGACTTCACCTCAGTGAGAGGAACAGATGAAATGAGAGGCATGGTCCCTCCGACGGGTGTTCACGGGATGCCCGCAGAGGCCAGCCCTGCGCCAGCACCCGGGCCTCAAAGTCAACAAGGGGTCTTTGTCTTTGCCTCTGGAGAGTTCATAGAGCAAAAGGTGGGTGGTCCATTCAGAGGAAAGTTGATGTGAAGGTGAAGAAGGGGCTTATAGTCACTTCCCAGGGCTGCCCTGACAATGTCCTCAGCCTGAGTGACTGAAGACAATGGGAAGGTATGGCCTCAGAGTTCTGGAGGCCAGAAGTCCGAGACCAGGTGTTGGCGGGGCCGGGCTCCCTCTGCAGGCTCCGACCTCAGTGTCTTCCAGGCCTTTCCCTTAGCTCCTGGTGCAGCCGGCCACCTTCGATGTCTCAGCTCATAGCTGCAGCAGTCTGGTTCACTTGTGTCAGCCAGTGGTGTCTTCCTGTGCGTCTGTGTTCACACTGTCTTCCCTGTGTGTCTGTCTCTCTCTCCTAAGGACACCAGTCATACTGGATTTCAGGTGCCCCGTTCTCCACTAGGGCTTCTTTACTAATTACATCTGCAACCATTCTGTTTCCAAAGAAGGTCCCATTCTGAGGTCCCTGGAAGGAAATGAATTTCGTAGGGGACACTATTTGACCCAATACTGAGCTGTTACATCAGGTTAAGCAGGGTGTGGGGAAATTAGTGGGGAAAATGCACCCCAGGCTAGCAACATCAGGAGGTCGTTACTTCCCAAACCCCAAGGACTGGAGAGCTGAGGCACAGAACCGCTGTAGGTGGTGGTGGTGGTGGGGTCTTTGGTGGGGAGGCAGCTGGCTGTCAAATTACAGCCCAGCAGGGAAGGGAAGGCGAGAAGGGATGGAAGGGGGCAGAGTACACAGCCTGACTTTCCTTTCCTCCTGCCCCGGCACCAACCAGCCTCACTGGTGCCCCTCCCCTGAAGGTGGCAGACAGGTGACTAGCCATCTCAACACTGCCTTACATATTATAATAGAGGGCACTCCACTGGGTGTAAGAGAGGGGCCCCTCACCCAGACTAAAAGGTCACAGGAGGTGACATCTGAGGAGCAGAGGAGGACTTGGCCAGGAGCACGAGGCAAGCTGCCAGCTGGTCTGGAAGTGCTGACGAGCGAGATGAGTGACGTGGAGCAGGGAGGGCCGGGAGCTCCTGCGATCCAGACCCCAGATGATGGCTGCTGGCGAGTGCACATTCCAGAAAGGTCGAGAAGGGGACGGAAAGGGGAGGCAAGGGAGAGAGAGGAGCCAGGGATGACCTACAGGTGTCAGCTTGGACAGCTAAGTGGGTAGTGGAGTCTTCATGAGGAGAGAGAACATACAAAGGACAAACTGATGCTGGGGGTGGGGGTGGGGCTGCTGACAGCAATGACAGCAGGGGACCAGACTGAGTTCCCAGAGGTGCCAGTATTTCAGGGTCAGGCAGGGAGGAGGAGCTGGAAGCCATGGTGGAGCCGTGGGAAAAGCCAGGACAGTGTGACATCCAAGAAGCCCAAGGAAGGCAGTGTTTCCAGAATGGGCGAGAGTGGGCCGTAGAGCTGGGCACTGCGAAGAAGTCAGGGTCTGCTGGCTTCACCCAGAAGATGAGGGCTGATGCTTCGGTGGGGTGGGCGGGCGGCAGACCGCTGTGGGGCTTGAGGGGGGTGAGAAAGGAGAGGCAGCATGAAGCAGACAACTGTGTCAGGGAGGGAGGAGAGACGAGCCCAGAGCTGCAGAGGGCCTGGGGGAGGAGGAAGGGCATTTTAAACATACGGACACTTGCAAACACAGACGGAAGTCGAGAGAACAGTACAGTGCAGCCCCGTGTGCCCGTTACTCAGCCACGCTGGCTATCACTCTGTGGCCAGTTTTGTTTCCTTTCTGTTTTGACCCACTCTCCCCACCTCAGGGCTCTTTTGCAGTAAATTCCAGACATGATAATATTTCACCTGTAAAGTTTCAGTATGTTATCTCTAACTGTGTGGTTTTAAATGTAACCACGAGACCATTATCCTGGTTCCCCAGCAACAAGAACAGCTGCGTAACAGCATCCAACGTCCAGCCCACATTCTCACTTCCCTGTCTCATCAAACTTCTGGCTCTGTTCGGTCTTACAGTGGGGGTCCAAACAGGTCAGGGGTGTGCTGTGTGCTGTGTCTCCTAGGCCTTTCGCTCCGCCCCAGCAATGGGAGGCCAGGCCGTTTACTGTGCAGTTTCTCACACTCCGCACTGTGCCGACTCTGACTTTATGACATGGTCTAACATGTTCTTTCTCCCCATTTTTCCTGAGTGTGGCAATGAGGTTGAGAGGCCTGATCAGATATGGCAAGCACATGGCATTTGGTGAGCTGCTTCTGAAGTCTTAGATGTTCCTTGTCTGAGCTGATTAATTCATGAGAAGTCAGAATTCACAGAAGTGGTAAAACCATGCTGAGCTATTTTCACTCTGTTAGCATACTTCTGTAACGAGGAACTCCTCCTCCTCAGTTATTTAACATCAATTAGTTAACTCTGAGGTACAGTTTGTGTAGGAAGAGCAGGATAAATGGGAACTCCCTCTTTTATTTGTCACTTTTCAAAAATAATGAGTTGGTTTCCAGTAGTCTTCAAAAATTAGGCATTTTTTAAATTTTATTATATGCACCGGGGCACTGAATCACCACTGATGTGTCGTTACCCACTGCAGTGATGCCCCTTCCTCAATGTCACTTGCCCACCCTCGGTCAGTGGCAGCCTCTTGTAATCAAACATCTGAGTGCTTGTGACACGTCCCTGGTATCTCTGGTGGTGTCCTTGCTTTCTACTGTGACAAGATGTTCTCATGTAATTTCTGCTCCAGACCTGGAATCCTGCAGAGGACTCCCAGTCAGAAGGGGTCCCAGTCTCTCAAGGAGTCAGAAGGGAAGACAGGAGTAGGGACGTCCAGGAAAGGAGGTGACACGTGTCCCTTCAAGGCAGAAAAGGAACCCGAAACACGTCAGGAGGAACGAGCCTTAGTGAGGAGCAGATGCCACCTGGAGACGGACTGGTTTGCAGGTGGGAAGGCATGAGCTGAGAATCCTCACCCAGGTTCCTGCCGTGGCAGCCGCCGAGGGCAGCAGCTGAAAGTGGAGAGGAGGTGGCCCCTGGTGTCACAGGGGAATCGGGAGGACTTCGGGTAACAAGTGAGAACACTGACCAGAGGACAGCCGGGACGACGTGAGGTCACTTCTCTTGGTGCCTGTGAGAGGATGTGAGCGTGACAGGGGGCCCAAGTGCTCGGAGGGGACAGACAGGTGGGCAGACCCAATGTGAAGGAGAGCTTCTGCCATCCCCCCAGCTGGCAGTGCAGAGTCACTCCTTTTGCCTGGTCTTGAGAAAGAGGCAACTCTGACACCTACTGGAAGGTTCGGTCAGCCAAATGGAAACCTTTTGTGCAAAGCAAGCCCTTGGCTTGGAGCTGAGACTTTTACAGAAGGACCTTCTGTCCAGGAGCTCGGTCTCTCCTCCAGGGAAACCACACAGTGCCGCAGGAGGGCCATCCAGGGGAGGAGCGGACATTCCGGGGGGAAGGCCCAGGCGGGCCCACGGGCAACCCCTGCCTCGCTGTCTCCTTGAAGGGTGCTTCAAGGACACTGGACTTCACCCGGAGCTCGAGAAAACGCCTCAAGCTTGGAAAACATCAACACATTAACCATTACTTGAGATATAAGGAAAGGTAAAATCAGAACCTGTTTACCTGGTATGGAGAAGAGAAGCTAGTTTTATCCTAACTGATCAAGGATTTTAGCAGTGCTTACAGGTGAGTGTGGGAGATCACTGTTTAACGACTAATGTCCACGATGAACGGAATGAAGAGCCCCCACTAAGAAGCACCACCTGCGTTCCAGGCAGACGAGAGTCACCTTGGGATCTCACATAGTTCTCCATCAGCTGCCCCGTTGTATTTTCTTGAATCTCATTGACAGTCTGAAAGCCCTTCCCTTTCAAAGGTGATTTGAGTTTTGGGAAAGGCCAGGAGCCAAATCTGGACTGTTGGGGGCTGAGTCACCTGGGTGATTTGGTGTTTTGCCAAAAAACTCTGCATGAGACATGATACATGAGTGGGCACATTACCACGATGAAGCTGCCAGTCCCCACTTGCCCATAGCTGCAGCCTTCTGAATCCTAACAGTTTCCACGGAGGAATGCTCAAACTTAACACAAAATTTGATGCAGATTGATTGCTATACTCAATTTTGGCGTCTGTACACAGGCTCACTCAATGGCGTCTACTGTCCCCACTGACTAGTGCCGTGAAGTTGTCATTGTTCATGCATGCGCATTCTAGTCCACTCTCCTTGGCTGCCAGGTTACATCGATGTTGCACAAACTGTTCTCATATTAACAGTGGCCGGACTTTTTCCAGACAGACCTTGTATGCACTTGAAAAGCTTAGATTCCAAAGGACTCACACCAGAAGGCCAGCAGTGGCCATCTCTGGGAGGTGAGGTTATTGGTCATCTTCATGTTCTTCTTTATGCTTTACTGTATTTGCCCAACTTGCCAATGGCATTTAGTGATTTTAACACATTGAGCCTAGACTATGGGTCAGGCTCTGTGCTAGACTGTGGGGGTCCAGGCCCTGAGGACACTTAGGGAAGCTGACCTGGAAATGCGTCACAACTGTGCGCGGAGTCTGACAGAAGCACCACTGATGGCCGGTCACAAGAGGCTTGAAGCAGTTAGGAAAGGTGTCCCCAGGGAGGTTACATCCGGGTAAGATAGTAAAGGTGAAGAATTGTTCACCAGGCAGAGAAACACAGGGATCTCACTTCAGAAAGAAGGGACACCATACTCAGACAGATGAGGGTGTCCTGCAGAAAACTATCTAAATAACTAACAATAGTTAATGTAGATGAAGAATAAGCCTTCAGGGGAAAAGGGCTTATCCTCACAAATAACCAAGGATGTACAAAGTAAAGGCACCGTGAGACACTGTTCTGCCCATCAAATAAGCAAAGAAGGAAAACTACTTACAGCAGGTGAGGGGCAGCGGGGCCACTCACTCTGCTGGAGACAGCAGGGCTGGGCTGGCCACCCTAGGAGGCAATGCAGCCAGTAAAGTGTATTGAGTCTTAATGCTCCTCCCCCGGCCCAGTGACTCTTCAGTGGATCAAACTGAATATTCTAGAGCTGGGTTTGAGATGGGAACAGAGATCTGTGCACTCAGACGTTCACAGGGATTCTCTTCATTCGTTCCTTCATTTTGGGGAGTGATTTCACAGGTGTTCCACCGCGTTACTTTGCTACATTACTGACACCAGAGAACATGTATTCTTCTGTATACATCAAATATTGTATAATCAGTGACTTAAAAACCCAAGTTAAATATACACATTATGTTTATATAAGCATTGGCATCTCCAGAGCACTTTGACCCTCATTACCTTATTTGATCTTTAGGTCCTTCCTGCAGGTTCGGCAGGGCGCCACTCTGGGAGAAGAGGGCACATGCCACTCAGCTTGCAGCCTCCTCCCCTGTCCCTTCCTTGGAGGACCCGACCCATGCCTAGGCCCCGGAAGGTGCAGCCCCTTGTACCCTGGGGTCTCCCACCACCACGCCCCATGGGCCAGAGCAAGGCCATCTGTGATATCGAGAGTAGAACCAACCTTACATATCCACTAGTAGGGAAGAGTGAGATCCATTTTAGAATGAAGGACTGACATGTAGCTGTAGGTATCACAGTTTGGCTAATTTTTTTAACAGTAAGGATTAATGTTGAATTTGCCCTAGACAGGTCTGTAATTTTTTTCTCATTTCCTCATAGTTCCCCCCCCCCATTGCCCTAGAATTTGATGTAGGGACGCAGCATACCCAACTGTAGTCATTTAACTGACGTATTGAGGGAGCCCCTGGAAAGTGGACTCTGACTTAAGAAGAATTTAAAAAGATCATAAAAAAAGAATTAAAAATGGATTTACTTCACTTTTCTTTCTTCCCCAAGTGTCGCATGAAGTACGGCTCTGTGGTAACACGGTATCTAACACTCGACTTGGTAAGCACCTGTGGATCGAGAGCACTTATTTGTGCTGCCCACTGTGCTATGCGGTGGGGGAGGGGGCCGAGCCGCGGGCCCTCCCCTGGAGTGGCCGCCCAACTTAAATGTGAGTCTGCTGGATTCCACGTCTCACTCCACCCTGGCTGCCTCCACCAACCCGTCTGCCCGTGGGTGTGGGCATTCCTGAATAATCCTGAAAGATCCTGCTTTCTGGGTGGAAACGACTGTTTCCTCAACTGACGACAGCATTCTCAACACCCTCCCATAAACCGTGGGACTCAGGTGAGGTGTGTCCACATGCACCCGGTTATTTCCTGTTGGTTGCCATTTTTACAGGAGACAGAGCCTCGAACAGTTAAACTACTTACACTTAAGAATCTGCATGCGGCTATGTTTCTGGAAACTTCTGTCTCTTCCTGCCCTCATAATATATTAGCATACAATCTGTTAATAACAGACTAACTCCCAATTGTCACAATTACCTGGCTGAACCAGCTTTAGCAGTTCGAGTCTCTTCAGGAAGAAATAACGATTGAAAATGAGTCAAAACTTGTCCAAAGTTTCCCAAAAACCTGTTGGTAGAGGAAAGGGCTCAGCTTACTCCATGAGTGACAACAGTGCAATGAATAACAGCAATAACAGCTAACATTTGCTAAGTGCTTCACGGTGTGCTGGGCACTGTGCTGTGCTCATTATAAACATCTATTCAGACCCCACAACAGCGTGAAGAGTGCAAGTTCACTACCACCTCCATTTTCCAGGTGGGTAAATCGGTTTCAAAGAGAAGCAAACAGAGCTAGGATTCCAACCCTGGGTCTGACCCCTATCCACTAAATGCAAAACACAAACAAACAAAAAACAAAAAAAAAACACCTCTGTTTTTAAAAGAGAAGTTGCAATTCCTGTCTTTTTATGTCTACCTACACATACACCTATACCGATAGGTGTATGCTTATATAAGTGCATCTATGATTCTTAAATTTGCAGGAATACAAATATTTTGATAACCTCACATTTCCATCATTAGGACGGGCCTGCATTCATTTTGCTGGAAGTCCCTGCTTTCCATCTGAGAGGTTGCTAGACACTTAAACAAAAACCCAACACACCCTGTTTGCATTTTTCTGGCTCCTCGAAGTTCTCACAGCCTTTTCTCTGTGTTGTCCTGGGTAGCCCAGAAGAAAAGCTCAGGGACTAGGCCAGTCGCCATGGCAACCGCCAGGCTGCCTGGCCCCCAGCTCCAAGGTGGAGCATAAAGGTGTGGAAGAGAGGAAGGGACCCCAGGAGGATTTCCAAGGCACTTTCTCTCCCCCGGGGCAACCCCGTGTGGAAGCAACCGCGCTGGGTCTCTGTGGACCTTGGCCAGCAGGCCCAACGTTTCTTACTTGTTCCTTTTGTACTTGGCGGGGCAGTCAGGTAGAGAGGGGCGGGTATCTCTCACTTACACGTGAGAAAGAAAGGCAAGGGGAGAATTTCTTACTGGGGAAACGGAATTTGGCAGAACCGCGGGCGTGCCTCCTCCGCACTCACCCTAGGCCCTGCCTGCCTTGATCCACCCTTGTCCTTCGAGGGCTGTCCGGGACCAGAGCCCTGCGGGGGGTGATGGGAAACCCCTCCCGGGGCAGGATGGGAAACCCCTCCCGGGGAATGGTGGGAAGGGCTTGTGGGGATAGTGGGAGACCCCCTGCCAGTGCATTATGGGAAGGCCCTGCTGGTGGGTTCTGGGAAGTGCCTTCCGAACATGGTCTTTGCGAGGTAGAGAAGGGTGTCCCTCCCTCTTTGCCTCTCATTTCAGACTAGAAAGGAGGAAAATGAGTTAAGCAAGTGTTTTGAGGGCCTTCTGCACTCGAAAGTGTTGTTTCTGTGATCACCAAGCACGTTCAAGTCATCCAGGGAATATGGGGTGCCAGGAATCGACTTCGCCTCAACTTCCTAGGCCCCCTCCGTCCCCCGCCCTCACAGGTCTCCAGAGGAAGAGAGCAAATGAGGCTCTGTGTCTGACCTGAGCTGGGGCGCAGCCTCCTACTGGAAGGAGGAGGTTGGATGTTGTCCCCCAACTGCTGCTGGAAGCTGGGAGGCAGCCCTGTGGTTTACCCCATCTTTTCCTCATTTGGACAATTGAGAAATCCAGAGTGTAGTGAAATAACTGTATTGAAAGATTTTCTGAAAGGAACTCGGACTTACTTGCATGAGCCATAAATTGTAAATTTTAGGATTCTGTAGCGCTATGGCTGGGCACCCAGCTGCTAGTGATGTGATTTAGGGTTTTTGCTTAAGCCACTTTCTGTTGTTTCAATCTATGGCTTATTGAGCCAGGGCTTCTCCGCTTGGTAGGCGGTTTAAAGTCACTTCCGGGAAGCCAGAGTTATTTCTTTAAATCAGAGGTCTGGGAGGTCATAGTAATGGCTCTTGAGTCAGAAGACTTGGTTTGAATCACACTGGCTGTATGATCTTGAGCAATGACTTTATTTCTCTGAGGTTCCCTTTCCCTTAGAATGGGGAAATGATCGTGAGGGTTTAATGAGATAATTCATATAAAACTCTTAAAACATACCAGCACGGTCAGAACCTAGCAAACATTAGTTACTGTCTTTGTTAAAGCAAATTTGAAAGTTAAAGTTTTCACATTTATTTATTTGTATAGGCAAAAAGCCAACATTTGTTTGCATATTCTTTTTTAAAATTATTTTTATCGAGAGGGGAATGGAAGGAGAGAGGGGAAAAAACACCAGTGTGTGGTTGTGTCTCCCACACCCCCTACTGGCAACCTGGCCCACAACCCAGGCATGTGCCCTGACTGGGAATTGAACCAGCAACCCTTTGGTTTGCAGGTCTGTGCTCAATCCAGTGACCTACACCAACCAGGGTTGTTTGCATATTCTTGATTACCATTCCAGATTTCTAACATCTAAAATCCTTTTGATGTTTTATTATAGACATGCTCGATTATAGTAAATGTGGTAATGGCCAAGTTTAAAGAAGAAAATAATGCTCTCTTATTCCAAACTCCTCGCTTTTCCCCAAAGAAAAACTGTTAAATTGTGATATTTACAGTTGACCTCAAGTGGCCAGGATTCGATTAATAACAGGATTTTTCTAGGACCAATGAGAGAAAGTTGACTTTGCACACCAGCCTGTCACCCAGGATACCCTACTTCTAGTTAGCTTTCCCGCAGCTTCCTCCCGCCAGCCAGCCGCCTCCAATCGAGCTCACCTGGGGCACTGCCTTTCCCCCCTAGAAAGTTTTCCCACTTCTCTGCCAAATGCAAATGATAATGGCTGACTCGCTTGCAATAGCAATCTCTGAATACATAGTCATTGCGTGCTCTGATTCGGATGGTCTTTGTTTATTTCCATGCCTGCAAAGATTATTTGAAGTAAAACAGATGATAAAAAAACCTTGACCATATTTTCATCTCACTAGGATTCTAAAGGCCCGTATGGACTAGGTTACACTGGCTTGGTTGAGCATCTACTGTGTGAAAGCACTGCTCTAGGTGCTGTGGGGAGATGAGCATAAGGGTGGCATGGCTTCCGTGTCCAGAAATTGGATAACCACCCAGATGGCTGCTACGTGGGACAGAGCGTGCGTGTGATAAAGATGATTCGGGATAGTGTGGGAGTTAAGAGACAGACAGTAGCACATCTAACTCAAAGGATCAAGAGAAGCTGAAGGAAGGAGGTTTCCCATATTTAATGTACAAAATTAAAAATACAGAAAAATATCCTTAATATATACTAATAAAACAAACTCCCCACGTACAATTCAAATCGGCCTGTCGACACACTCAGACCTTTAAAATAGATGGATGGATGATGGATGGATGACACAGAGACCTGAAGTCCTCCTTCTCCACTTCCCATTCCCCTCTCTCTCCCTGAGGGTGCCCTTATGAATTTGGTGCTTCGGCGGGGGAAGTGGCCCCTTAGCTAGTCTTTGAAAAACGGCTCTGTTTCTAGATAGAGCTGGGGGAAGGGAGCATTGCAGGGAGAAGGTATGGCACAGGCAACGACACTGAAGTTGGGAAGTGAAGGATGCATCTGAGGGAAGTGCCTGTGGTTTGGTTTTGTGTGAAGCTCATAACAAGTATAGGAAGGGGATGGTAGATCACCAAACCAAGATGGTTCGGGCCTTGGACATGGAGAAACTGAATTCCAGCGAGAGAGACAGTCCTGCACTCGGGTTTCTGAGTTTCGGAGGAGTGTGATGTGGCTAAGAGGGCCAGAGGCTGGCGGCACAGAGGCTCAGTTAGAAGCTATTGCAGAGTTTACAGGGCGAGTAAGAAAGCCCGGATCCGGCCACGAAATTGGAATTGGGGCGGAGATCACGAGGGGCCCTGGGCAGGCTGTGTCGGATATCCGGAGGAGATTGTCAGGTGGCAGGAAGGGGCTTACTAGGGAATGAGTGGGAGTGTGAATGAGCATGTGTATGTGCGAGCGCGCACGCGTGTAGGGAGTGCGTATGGACGCGCGTCTGCTAAGAGGTCAGAGCTGCCTCCTAGAGTCAGGAGGAGGTGTTTACAAACTCGAGGGGAGATCTAGGAGGACGCACCTCTGTCGACCCCCAACACCGCAGGGGCGGAAGAGCCTAGAAAGGTGAGGAAGAGCTGCCAAACCCGCAAGCGACCGAGAAGCCGAGGGGCGGGGTCGGAAGGGGCTGTGCCCAGAACCAAGCCCTCGCTGGAGGTGACCCTACTCGCCTCCAGCGCCCCTCCTCTTCAGGGGTTTGATTCAAAAGGGGCTCCTCGTTGCCTCATCATCCAGCAGCCGACCAAACAGATTCCCGGAGTCAGCTAAGTGGCGGGGGATTAGAGAGCCGAAGGGTACCAATTTCACCCAGGCCACGCCCCTCCAGTCCGGGGCGGCGATTGGTGAGTGAGTCCCGTTGCTATGACAGCGCACGGAGGCTGCCAGTGGCTGCGTCTCGCGCCTTTCCATTTCACAGCCCGCTCCGGGGAGGTAGGAGGGGCTGGTTGAGTCTCCATGGTGACTGCAGACGCTTCAGTGAGGGCTGCTGGTGCTTGCTAGAAAACACCACCGCGGCGGCTGGGATCAAGGCTGAGGAGAGGCCATGTCGGACCTGGGCTCGGAGGAGTTGGAGGAGGAGGGAGAAAATGATCTTGGGGTGAGAGCTCCGGGTGACGGGGGCGCGCTTCCCGGGGTATGCGGTGGTGGGCGGATCCCCGGAGGCCCCGGGTCGCATAGTAGGTAGGAAGACCACCTGGCCACGGTGGATGCTGGGTTCTGGAAGTTGGTGGTGGTGAAAGGTAAAACGTTATGACGTCTGCTTGCCACATGTCTTCTCTCTCTGGCCCTCTCCCTATGGCTCCCTCCCATTAAAGGCAAAGATTTCCAAGCCAAAGCCCAAGTCCTCCTCCCGGCCGTTACCCTCCATCCCGGCAGTTTCCTTGGGTGACTGGGTCCTCCCAAGGTGCCATTATGTTCTTGAATAAATATTTCTGCAATGGAGCTTGGCTCCTTGGGATCCAGGTGAGTGAAGGAAAGCTGCGTTCAGGCGGCCCAAGCCATGCCGAGGAGGTCTCAGCCTCAGCGAAGGTTTCCTGAAGATATTACCATATAGGTCTATGATCACATGTTATTTCCTCACTCTTGTGGGAACCCAGGTTGTTGGAATTGTTCCTCGGTTTAGGCAGCAGAGAGGAGGTAAGGGACACACAAGTGCAGTGAGCTGGGCTCTGTGTGAGCATGTATGTCCTGTCCAGGAATGAACCTCACTCAGCAAGAGGGTGACCATTTTCTAGCCGACAGGTTGGAGCCTCAGCCTCTCTCTGTCTGTGCAGGGTACAGGATTGAGATAGTTTTGAGTGAATGGGAAAATCTAGCCCTGGCTGGTGTGGCTTAGTGGATTGGATGCCAACCTGTGATCTAAGAGGTCGCCGGTTCAATTCCCAGTCAGGGCACATGCCTGGGTTGTGGGCCAGGTCCCCAGTAGGGGGCAAGCAAGAGATGGCTGATCTGTGTATGTCTTGCACATTGATGTTTCTCTCCCTCCCTTTCTCTCTCTCTCTCTCTGAGTAAATAAATAAATAAACATTAAAAGCAAATAAATAAATCTTTCAAAAGAAAAAGAAAAACCTAGCACCTCTGCTATGATAGATGCCGTCTGTGGCTGCCCGGACCCTTTAACTAGCTGTGTACATCTATCTCCCACCTTCTACCTGCTTTGCTGCAGGGTGAGTACCTCCTTGCCCTGGAGCCACCAGAGCCACCTGGCCAGTCTGGAGAGCCAGAAGTGGCTGGGAGGTGCCTCCCCCCCAGTAGCCAGCAGCTAGTGCTAAAAACCAGGACGAGCTGCTGTGATCTGCACTCCAGATTCCCCTGCATGATGAGGCTGAGACTGGGACGTCACTGGATGTCACCTGTGCCTGGTGACCTCCTCTTTCCTACCAGTTTCTCCAACCCTTACTGGTCTTTCTGGGGAGCACTTAAAAAAAGTCACTTGCTCAGCGTCTGCCACAATGCCTGTCCAGTCAGCTTCCTAATTTTTCCCCTCAGATGGCCCCACTAGGTTTGTAACTTTTCCGTGCCCAGGAGTGGTTATCTGCCTCACCCAGACTGGGCAGAGGATCTGGAGGACTCCACGCACTACTATTTATAAAACGCTTAGCACGTGGCTGGCACTTGCAGAGTGGCAGTGGTCACTGTGCTGGTTTTATTGGTTGTTATTGTTGTTGTTGCCAGGAGTATGAAGGGGAACGAAATGAGGCAGGTGAACGGCATGGCCACGGGAGAGCCCGGCTGCCCAATGGAGACGTGTACGAGGGGAGCTACGAAAACGGGAAGAGACACGGCCAGGTCGGAATGGGTGACTTGAGTGGGTGGTTTTCTATATCTAACACTCTGTTAGTGAGCATTTCAATCAGGAGTGATATGAACCCTCTGATCAATGTGTTTCAGGGGACCTACAAATTTAAAAATGGTGCTCGATACGTTGGAGAATATTTTAAAAACAAAAAGCACGGTCAAGGCACTTTTGTATACCCCGACGGATCAAAATATGAAGGTAAAATGTTCTCACAAAGCAGGGTTTTGTGTTGCAAAGGTCTTCTTGGGGAATTGTCTGTGAATACGGAGATAAATGAGAAAGCTCAAAGTTCTCCAGACTAGTCAGTCATTCAACAAACACAAACTGTGTTCCTGTGTTCACAGGGTTGGTGCAGAAACCAGAAAGCCTTGCCGTTGTGGGGAATGTGACTGCCCCTGTGACCGGCACATTCTCTGCTGTGAGCCTGTGTGCTGAGGAGCAAAGGGAAGGGAGGCCGCTGGGCGAGCACAAACCTTGGGGAGGGGGTTGCACCCATGATGTCAGATGCCCTGTGGCATTTGCCTCTTGGACGTTGTTTTTACTGTTTCCATTTCTGATCCACGGCTTTAGAGGAGCACATTCTTTGTTTAGACCTGGTGGTGCCTTCCCTGAGGGCTTCTTGTCAGAGACATTCTGCCTCTTTAAACCTCTATGCTGATATCTGCCACACTTCTTTACTTGTGTTACGTTACGTCTCAGGAAGATTCTCATCCCCCTGTTTCCAAGAACCGCGCTGCTGCCACAGGCCCCACCGCTGTGCCCACAGCGGGAGTCTAATTCCAACAAGGGACCGAGGAAGTTCTGAACCTGGGAAGAGAGACAAGGCGGGAGTGGGTGTGAGCCGTCAGAAACTGTGTGCAAAATTCAATGTTCTGGGCTTCTTTTCTGGGAAGAAGTTGTCTAGCTTCGTCAGCTTTCCTGAAAGATCTGTGACCCCAGTCCTAAACTGTGGTGGCAATAGGTGTGACCTTGCCCAGGGGATGTCATCCCTCCCGGCCTCAGCTTTCTCATCTGCAGTGAACGAACACATGTGGAATACTCCGAATCATCCCTGATGGAGGGGAGGCATTCAATAAATGCTGGCTGGGTGCCCACATACCTGTGTGGTCTCTAGGCAGAGCTTCTTAATGAAGGTGAAATGCCCTTAGGGTGCAAGCTGGAGCTGACTGTCTGGGTGCCGGGCAAACCCAGAACCCAGGGATTCTAAAGCAGAGTTTGTGCCAGCACCCGAGGCCGAGTGGTGAGGTGCTGCACTCTCCCTGCCAGAGACGGGGTTTCTGTTCTGTTTCGTAGGTCTTCGAAGGCTTGCTCCAGAGGACACACCTGCTGCTTTTTAAATCAACTTTAAGCAGTTTAACTCAGGGTTGAATTTATTCCTTACCAAACCCTTATGAACCTAATCTCATTGTTGTCATTTTTTATTTCAGTGTAGATGTTAATACAGTTTGAGTGCCATACAAGCGTATGTAACAAAGATACTCAGAGAAAGGGATTAAAGAGGATCTTAACACAGAGATTAGCTGACACGTAAAACTTCTTTGGAAACAGTTGTAAGTTTCTGTCTATTCCATACGGTTTTGTAGTGTGCAGGGTGCAGCGATGCCTCAGGTCCTTCTCTGAGGTCAGGAGCTGCAACATTGCCTTCATCTAGGTCAGTGAACTGCTTCCAACCACGGAGTCTAAGTGAGCACGTAGCTGACTTCTTCACTGTCTGGTGGCTGACAGCCGCCGTAAGGAGCACAGAATGGGTTTCTGCAGGTTGGCGAGTGTGCTGGAACTGTGCCCAGGGCATAGGGCATGGCACGGTCTCCCAGGTGCCGAGCCACTGCTGGTCGGGGAGCCCAGGAATGGGCAGAGGCTGTGGCACTGTAACAGGTGGGATCTGGAGGCCACTCTTAGGTAGGCAGTCAACTTGACCAGAGGCAGGGAAGCAGGGCGGCTTAGGGGGTGGGGGATGAGGTTGGAGGGGTGAGTGTGTGTCAGAGACTGAGGGCCGGTGAGGGCTGGGAGGTTGGGAGAGGAGAGGAAGGGAACCTAACTCTCCATGCTGGTCCTGTAGCCTGCCAAACGAGTCCAAAACACAGGACGATGTGTTTGTGACGAAATTGTGCAGAAATAAGATGGTAGGACTTGAAGTTGGCTTTTCTGGAAGCTCTCAGATGGCAGGAGCTGGAGGAAGAAGTGAGTGCCTAGCTTTTGCGGTGCTTGTGGAGAGGAGAGCATGACACACTGAACCGTACACACCCTGATCTGCTTTTTAGTTCTGCTCTGTGACCTTGGGCCATACGAATGATCTCTCTGGTTTTCAGGCGCTGCATCTGCAAAACCGTGTTTTGGTTATTTCACATCAGAAATGAGGTGGCAAGTGCAAGACCCTAGCTGCTGGGTCTCCAGAAACGCTGGCTTCGTTCTCTTTTGTGTTTCCCCGACCCAGCAGCTGGGGTGGGTCGGGAGGGTCCAGCAGGGCAAACCAATGACCAACTGTGCTTTAAACGGGGAAAGAGCATCTTGTTCTCCTTTCTCTTGGGAGGGCCTTTACTTTCCAATGGTCTTTAATCTCCAGAGCAGCAGATCTGTAGGGAGCCTCGGGGGAGAAGGCGGATGGAGAGATTTATGACTGGCAGGTACTCCGGTGGAGAAAATGCAGCCCAGGCTGCCACCCACTCACCCACCAACCATAGGGGTTTCTCCTGGAAAGAAACACCGTTGAAAAACACTTTGTTCTTGATATGATCAAGAATGATGAAAGCGTAAGAGATTAGGGGTAGAAAGACTGAAAACAAAAAGTTAAATTTAAAGGTAAAGCAATGGCAATGAACTTGTTAAAGGGCATTCACTTCAGAGGAAGGAGCCTGACTCGGAGCTGTCCGTGAGCAGCCCAGCAGCTGGCCTTCCTCTTGGCTGTCGGCCTCGGTCTGCAAGGCATCAGTGACAGTCACGGTGCTAATTGGTATCAGTGGACCGCGATCCACTGGGCAGAGTCTCTGACAAGTTGTCAGGGAAACTGGGACTTTTGCAAAAGTTTGCTTGCCCTTCCTCTCTGGCTTGAAATTTACTGCCTTTTGCAATTTAATTTTTTCTTTCATTTTTCAAAATTTTCTGCAAAACACTTCTGTATTTCTCTTGCCAAACTACCCTGGAGGTCAGCTTCCGTGTTGGTTTTTAGGGTAGTTGCGGACTTCGGAAACCTCTATTAAGATTCTTTCAAATGTGAGCTGTAAGATTTGAAGACACTGCGAGTTTTCGGTGAAGAAATACCTTCAGTGCCTTCTAACTGATGACATTCAAGAACTAGTTTGTTGTTGTCCTAATGGTACAGGTGTGTTAGGAATTTTATGATCACTTTACCAATTACAATATGTCCCATCAAGTCAGCAAGAAATGAGCAGGGCCGTGCAGGGAGGTGAGCGGGGAAGGACGCCCAGGGGAGGGAGGGGTCCGCCCACAGGCCCCGTGGGCAGAGCCACAGTGTCCACTCGCACGAAGTTGCGTGCAGGTGGGGCTTCCCAGGGCGGCTGGGCTGGAAAGGCGCAGTGGAACCAGGTGGCGAGGTGGAACATGGAGTGAAATGCTGGCATGTGGCCGAGGGTCAAGCCTTGAGGGGACTTCTGGATCACTGAATACACACGAGGCAGGGGAGTGTGGGGTTGGGACCGCTGGCAACAGGGCAGACAAACACTGGTTTGAATCCTCGCTGTGCTGCTGGCCAGCTGTCGGCACACACGCATCTCCGTGGCCCCATACACACACCTGCACAGTGGGCTCAGCGAGCCCCTGACTCAGCCTCCCTCAGCCGCTCCCTACTCCATGCCTCTGGTCGCCAGGCAGGGAGGTGGGGTGGAGGGGAGTCAGAGTGGAAAGAGACGGTGGTGGAGGGCGGGCCCTGCTTCTCACCAGGACTTGCTTTTGTGTCCTCTCTTGCAGGGGAGTGGGTGGACGACCTGAGGCATGGCCACGGCATCTACTACTATGTCAATAACGACACCTACACTGGAGAGTGGTTTGCTCACCAAAGGTTCGTTTCTCTCCAGTGCTGTGGGTTGGCTCATGTAATGGGACTGTCACGATGTCCCACTAAGAAACAGGATCATGACAAAAGCCCCTGAACCAGCTCTGCCCAGCAGTTCAAACCCTTCGTGGCTTTAAGGCGAGGCTGCTGGACGATGTGCTACGGGGCAGGGGCACACTTGTTGGGGAGAGCACGTGGGTCCTTCACCTTAGAACCCCAGAGGCGTGAGAGACAAAGAGCCTTCTGGGGGCTGATCCCAGCTCCCAGGAGTGCTGCCTCTTCCGAACAAGACCCAGCCAACTGGAAGGAAGGTTCCTGCCGTGCAGCAGGCGGTGCCCGCCCGTGCGTGGGCACAGCGAGCAGGGGTGTGCTTGGGTGGGGCAGATACAGAAGACAGATGGCTTGTGTGCCCGCGTCCACCCAGACCACCCTAAATGTCTGTCTTCTGCACTGGAACGCTTGCCACTGCTGCAGAACAGAAGGCTCTGTGCTCCCTGTCTCAACCAGGCACGGGCAGGGTACCTACATCTATGCGGAGACTGGCAGCAAGTATGTGGGAACCTGGGTGAACGGACAGCAGGAGGGCGCGGCTGAGCTCATTCACCTGAACCACAGGTACCAGGGCAAGTTCTTGAGCAAAAACGTAAGTCGGTGGGAAGTGATGTTTGCCAGTGAAATACAAAGTACCCTCCTCCCCAGACTGTGTAACCGTGTGAATGGAAGATGCTAATTACTCAGGGAAACCCTTCCATCCCTCTGAGTGTGGGAAATGGGGCAGCTGTGCCTCCCTCCAAGCATCCTGATACCCACAGAGGGCAGAGTGGGGTGTAGGGAGGCCTGGCCAGTGAGTCAGATGTGAGGTCCTTATTTGTTGGGGACAACTAAATACTTTCTGCTGTTGAGCACACGGTGGTTTTGACTTTGTGTCCCCTGGGTTTGTGAGGCTGGAGCCGGGGAGGAAGACGTGAGCCCTTCCTTGCCTGGTGGCTGTGGGACTGGGGAACAGCATGGAGCGCCAGACCTTGGGTCTGAGGCCTCCAGTCAGGGTACCCATGCCCGTCATCTGTAGGGAGGACTTTGTGGCTGCTCTTGGCCTTCTGTCTGAGCCCTAGTGGGCACAGGGAGAGCCCCACTAACTAGAAGCCACCACCCCAACACTCGTGGCAGCTCCAATCTGGGGCCAGGCAGGCGCTGTCCCCGAGGAGACAGTCTGTGGAACAAATTGAAGGGGTTCGAGATCGACACAGGGAACACTTGAGTGAGTGAAGTAGCCTTAGGCTCTCTGAAAACTCAGTTTCCAGTTAGGTGTCGATCACGCCCTGTTATAGATGCTCGTCTCGGTCTTTGTACGACAGCGCCTTCTCCTCAGATCCGCAGGGTGCACGTGTGATTCCCAGCAACCCTCTCGTGGGGTGTTTGCTAGGACAGAGATTTACAGATCAGGGAGGCAGACCGTCTGGAGACAGATCCAAGTGTGTCTAAAAATGTAGTGCTCAGTAATGATGTCATTTCAAATTCATAACGAAATGACGGGAGAAGTCAAGAAATAGTGCCGGGACAACTTGGTAACTGTTTGGGAGAAAATTAAAATCGGAGTTTGTCTTCTAGCTTATAGATAAAGGTACTTTCTAGGCCAAATGAAGATTTAAATGTAAAAGAGAAAGTCATAGCAAAAAAAAAGAGAGAGACAAGTATTTATTAACTTTAAAATGAGGAAAGAAATGTCCTAAACAAAAATATAAAGGAAAAACCAGGAGATTTTGCCCAATAAAAACAATCCTTTGTAGACTAGAAAGCACCATAAAGAAGATGTAAGAGTTACATGATGATGGTGTCGGGATGTTTGCAACACTTAATATATAAAGGACATTAATCAATGGGATTTAAATGGTCCACATGTTGGGGGAAAATGCAACCTGACAAATAACTTAAAAGATATGAGTTAAAATGATGTTTTTTTACATATTACAAAAATGTTAAGCTGGAACGAAGGGTTCTAGTCCAGGAGAAGACACGGCTTTGGAGACAGAGGCTCTGAGCGCTGTTGTGGGAATGGAGACTAGCGAAGCCTCATTCTCGCATGCGCGTGTGAGCTGGGCACACCGTTGCCCAGAAAGGGCACTGCTGAAAATTCACCCTGGGCCACTACCAACAGTGTCGTTTTACCCAGAGACTCGACTCAGAATGTGTTTCCCGTAGCAGTCCTTGTCGAAGGAAGGCGTTAGCCCAGCTATCAGCCCCAGTACAGGAGTGCAGCAGACGATAGCTCCCCCACGGGGTAAAAGACCCGGCTGACAGCCGGTGCTGGGGAAGAACACTCGTAAATGCGGGAAGGCGTTCCCGCTGTGTTGCCCGTAAAAATAGAGTAGGGGTCAGTGTGCACGTACGTGTAATAGGATTTTTACTAAAAAACTTTCCAGTCCAGAAGCAAGGTTACAGAAACTACACGAAAATATTATTAGTAGTTCCGTCTCTATCTAGTTTGCCTGTGGCTGTTCACTTAGTGAAATTCTGTAATAAATGCATTACTTTTTAAAAAGATTTTATTTATTTATCTTTAGAGGGGAAGGGAAGGAGAGAGGGAGAGAAACATCAATGTGTGGTTGCCTCTCATGTGTCCCCCGCTGGAAACTGGCCAGCAGCCCAGGCATGTGCCCTGACTGGGAATCAAACCGCGATCGTCTGGTCCGAAGGCCCTCGCTCAATCCACTGAGCTACACCAGCCAGGGCTAAATGTGTTACTTTTATAAAGAGATAAAATGTAGTTAAGTTTTGAAAGACAAGCGACACAGGCCCCATGCTTTGCAGTTCCGTTAGCCGACAGTTCATCAAAGCCCTCTCGGATCCATAGTGGACGCCCCCAGATTGCGAGATGGGGCGGGTTTTATGGGGTCACATTTCTAAAGCTTTCGGACTTGCTACTTACTGGGTCTGGGCTCTCACGAGTGAAGTGCCCCTGGCTTCTCTCTGCTCGTAGCCCGTCGGCCCTGGGAAGTACGTGTTTGACATCGGATGCGAGCAGCATGGGGAGTATCAGCTCACAGACACGGTAAGCGGCAGAGGATATCTCGTTTCCCGCCCTGGCCCGCAGGAGAGTGGCTCAGGGACTCCGAGCCCATTGACGGTCAAGGGCAGGGCCCAGGCCAGCTCTCAGGGGACTTTCGCGTCTCCTCGCTCCTCCTTCACTTGCGCGTGTTCGTCCAGAACTAAACAATATCCCTCCGCAGCTATTCCGGAGACCCAGGCCTCGCTTTCCTGCGGAGGAAGCAGCTGATTCCAAGCCAGGGGAGGGCTCTGGACAGTTAGGTCCCTGAAATGACGGCTGAAATCTGTCACCATGATGTCACCAAATTTGTGCAATAACTCAGTGTTTTGGAGGTGTTCAGATGACTCACATCAAGGAAAATTTTTCTTTCTTTCCAATTCTTAACATTAATATTAATGCTAAACTGATATTTCGTGTTCCCATTAGCACTAACCAGCTGATTTGTCACTGTTAGGCACCCAGATATGTGTGGGGGTGACGTGGGGGCGTGTTGGGGTATCTGTGCCTGCACTCCTGCTGTTACTGTCTGGCCAAGGCCTGCAGGTCACAGGCCTTTTAGTAAAACCACGGGCGTCCCCCGGGCACAGCTAGGGCACCCCGCCGCCGTAACGGGCCCTTGGCCCCCTCGTTTCCCGGTTCCTTCTCCTGTTGTGTTCTCCTTCCTTTGTGTCAGTCTACAGGAGCCACTTTGTTCCCCAAATGGCCCGTGGTTCCTCCAGGTCTGTGAGTAGATGTCCGCCTTCGTTGCTGTGACCAGCACCTCAACGTCCTGTCCCCTTGGCCTTGTCCCCTTGCTTTGCTCCATAGCCCTTGTGCTCCGGCTGACATGAATCCTGGCCAGGGTCATTTTTTCAGTTAACTATAAAACACAAAGTAGCCCAAATGCTTGGTTTTGTTGCTAAACATGAGGCGCCACCACCCCTGAGCATGGTGTCTTCTCGGTTCCCAGGCGCCTAGTCTGAGGGTGAGGAGGGTTCCCAGGAGTCTCAGGGACACGTCACCCACCCGTGTGGTTCTGCAGCTCAGTGCGTTTGTGTGTGTGTGTGGCCCGTATGCTAGTCGAGGACGCTGCACATTCTTCGGGCTTTGTGGCTGGACTGCGTGGGGTGGGGAACCTGTCATCTGGCCCCCGAAGGGACCTGTCTGCTGAACTTACTGCCACCGGGAATGAATCCAGCCTTCGTAAGGCTTCCGGGTGCTGGAGCAGTTCCCTCAACCTGTGAGGCGATGAAAACAAAGCACAGCGTATTGGCTGTTTTTCAGTCTGGGCTCTGCAGGCAAGATTTAAACTCGAAGGCAGCATTTCAGGGTGAGGAGAAGGAAGTAGGAAGAACATCAGTGACGTCTAAGGGGGGAGTACTGACCTGAGATGACGTTCCTCTTCAGGGTAACCCGTGAGCTGGTGCACGGGGCCCTAGGGCCTTGGTCCACAGCCACACTGTGTTCTGGGAGACGACCAGATTGCGACGAAACAGGAAAGCCTACATTTCCACTTTTGGCCCCAAAAGGAAAGCGTTCCCTTAGAGAAGGGGTGGCGAACTGTAGCCCACAGACCAAACCTGGTGGCAATTGTGGTAAAGTGCCTACAACATCATATTTGTCATTTTAACCACTTTAAGTGTACAGCAGGTGGCAGTAAATCCATTCACACTGTTGTGCGACCACCATCGCCGTCATCTCTAAAACTCCCCTCCTCCCCCCACGCTGACACCCTGTTCCCCTCCCCCAGACCCTGCTGACTCCTGATTCACTTTCTGCCTATGGGTTTGCCCATTCTAGACATTTCACGTAAGTGGACTCATACCGCATTCGTCTGTGTGTGTCTGGATTATTTCACTCGGTATAATGTTTTCGAGGCATGTCCCTGTTGAAGCAGGTGTCAGAAGTCCCTTCTTTTTGCGGCTGAATCATGCTCCATCGACAGACACTTGGGTTGTTTCTGCCTCTTGGCCAGTGGATCACGCGGTGACAGCCACTGGTGTATAAATACCTGAGTCTCTCTGTCCCTCCCTTTCGGATTTACACCCACGAGTGACGTTGCTGGGTTGTATGGTAACTCCATGGTTCGTTTTTGGAGGAACTTCCCAAAGTTCTCCACGGTGGCGGCAACACTGCACGTGCTCACCAGCAGTGCCCGCGATTCTGCTTCCTGTTTCTGTAAGTGAGGTTTTATCGGAGCCTGGCCACGCTGGTTCACTTACGTACCATCCGTGGCTCTTTCAAATGCCGGGCCGGGTGAGTGGTGGCCACAGGCACCGGGCAGCTGGCAAGGCCCCAGAGAGTTGACGGAAAAGCTCGCTGATGCTGGTCTGAGAACAATGGTTTTCAAAGTGCACGTTGCAGCCCATTCACGAGTCACGGCATCAGCGTAGTAGATTGTGAGTGATGTTTAAAGAACTGAAATAGAGTGAAGTAGAAAATCTCAAGTGGATGTTGGTAATAAGCACGTGGGTTTTGCTTCAGGTTTGTACTTCGTGGCACAGGGTCGTGGCCTGCTGTGTATTTCCTCCCGTGGGCCGAGTGGTGGAAAGTAGCTGCCCTGGAATTTTATTTTCTCTCTGTAATCCTTGAGGCTAGAGCTTTAGTGTTTCCTCATCGCCGTCATTACAAGGTCGTCTTAGCATGCTGTTGGTCCTTTGCTTACTGTGAGGTTAGCATTCTCCCACAGAAAGAGCCCCAGAGTGGGAAAATGTGGCCGAGCCACGGAAAAGCGCGTGTGGTCTTGGCTGCCCTAACGGCTCCGGAGCTGGGGCGTGCAAACCCGCAGGGTGTTGCAGGGACAGCGTAGGCCCGAGCCACCTCTGCCACTTCTCATCCCAGCTCCTTCCGGAGCCGCGCTCAGCCCCGCACGGGGCCAGACGGCCGGCAGCTGATCTGGCCCCCGAATCGTGTTGCACAAATGCTCCGGTGCAGACCTGTCCTCTCTCCCGTTCCTTCAAGTGTGCCACGCCGGGTTCACACAGCTGGCAGATTCACATCTTCAAACTTAAAATAGGAACGAGGGGAAGAGGAAGAGGAGGAGGAAACATTGGTGACTGCAGTTCCAAGATGGAAAGCCACCAAAATCACCGAACTGGCCTTGTGGACGCCGACCCTGACTGAGGAGCAGCCGCCCGTGGATGTCCCAGGCCAGGAGGAGGCCCCAGGAATAGAGGGTACGGGCCTGCAGCTGTGGGGGGCAGGGTGGGGTGCTGAGAACAGCCTCTGCAAGACCAGCTATAGGCTGGTCTCCAGGGAAGAAGACACATGGGGTTGGGTATCAGGGACAGCCTCTGGGACCCGAGCCTCCTGTGGCCGGAAGGGTGGTCATCAGCAGGGTTGATTGCACAGGGTCAAGCCACAGCTCAGGCCCTCAACGACCTTGGTTGATTCTGTGGAAAACCCAGGAACTAAAATGTCTCTTGGACCATTTATGCCCTCACCTTGGTCAGGGATTGGCTGTGGGCATGACCTCAGGAAAGCCAGCTGACTGCAGCTGGGTGACAGGCCCTTTCCTAGAGAAGGGTCTGGGCCATACTGTTCCATGTCCCTCAAAATGGTCTTCCTGAGAAGTAGTGAGGCTGCCTGGGGTAACGAAGAATCGCCAGAGATTGACAGCTGAGCCGAGTGGGCCTGAGTGCACGAGCACTAACGCACACAGGTGGAGAGGTCAGGTGGGCCAGTTTCAGGCACGGCTGGGTCAGGCCTCTGCTCTCTGCTCTCATAGGCCTTGGCTCTGTTCTCTTCCCATGGAGACCAATCCTCATTGACTTTATCCAATGGTCACCCAGTCAGCTCAAGAAACCTGGGGAACAGAGAGATTCTCTTTTTCAAGACGGTCATCAAAACCCTTGGGATTAGGGTCATCATCCCTGAATCTGTCACCGTGGTTGGGGATGGGATGCTCTGTTGGCCAGGCCTGGGCTGGAGCTGGGTGACTTACCCCGGGGAGGGGTGGTCCCCTGAGGGAGAGTACCCTGAGGGAGGAGCGGGGTGCTGCTCTCAGCAGGAGGGAGGGTGGGTGCCACTCAGGCGAGGAAGCGGTCACCCCCCACCCAGGCCCGTGCTCCGCTGGACACTGTTTTCCTTGGTTTTGTCGCAGGTGGGGAGGAGCCTGTGGAGGAGGCCCAGCCTCTAACAGACGGTTCCGATGGAGAGAATGAATTCTTGAGGGCCAGCGAGGAAGACCCTGACGCCTTCAGGGAGGAGGGCAGTGAGTACGGCCGGGAAGACTTCCGCTATGACAACATAGAACAGGGTGAGCCTGAGCTCTGGGAGCAGGAGGCCTGGGGGAAGTGAGGCAGTGTCCACATCAGGACAGGCTGTGAGGCTGAGTGCAGGTCTCCGGGGCCTCTACAATTTCCCATCAGACCCGCGGGAACGTGGCTGCCTCCTAGGTTCCCCTGGGAACCTCCTGCAGCGGCAGGGACAGTGGGCGCCAGCCTGCTCTCTCTCTGCTCTTTGCTGACCTCCATTTCTACCAGGAGAGCAGGCCCCAGCCCGCAGCGTCCCTCGAGAAATGCGCAGCATGGCTGTGTGGTGCTGCATGGGGCTGAGTCACAGGAGCACGTGCAGGAGCTGGCAGTGCTGGGAACCAGCCCTTTTTAAGTGGGTTTGAATTAGCCATCAATCTAGAAGCTTCTGCCACTGCAGGTCCTGGGAGGAGGATGTGACCTCGAGTCTCCTTGGGGCTTCCGGTTCCTAGAATCTTTAAAAATCTCTCCCAGAGTGCTGAGGGCACTGCCAGCCAGCTCAGAGAGGGTTCTCTGCTTTCTGAACAACTTCCTACATCTGATGTGAAGGGGCTATCTTGGTGGACAGGCCACCAGAGGTCCAGGAACAGCCTGGCCTAGGCGGGCCCCAGGCCCCATGCAGCCTCGTTGGCCTCTGCTGTAAATGCAGAGCAAACACATTTCCCCTTCTTTTGAAAATAGCATGTGAAATAATTAAATCACACAGAGCTGTTTTCTATCAAAAGGCGTTAGACCTGCACAGCTTTGGACCTGGGTCGGCCGTGCACCGCGCAGTACCGTGGTGAGGCACCAAAGGGCTGTGGCTGAGAGCCGGGCCCAGAAACCTGGCTTTGCCGGTCGGTAGCCTGTAACCGCTGGTCTCTCGTGTGTGTGATGCAGCAGGGAGGAACCCCTCAGAGGCACAGTGCCCGGTGGCTCGTGTCCACGCAGTCTCAGCAGCATGGAGATGCTCGTAGGAGGAGGTTCTGGGCAGGTGGCAGACACGGTGCTCCCTCAGCCCCCGTGGAATGAGCAGAGAGCTTGCAGGACATTGGCGACTGGACCGCCTTGTGACTTCAGTGTGCCTGCTGTATGTCTGTCGTGCGCGACCTCTGTGTGCAGGACAGATGCATGACTCACCTGGAGCAGCGTTAGGAAGTATTTCTGAGAAGGGGGTGCCTCCAGCTGAGTTGAGGCTGCTGGAGGGGGCAGGAACATCGCAACCAAGAAGGAAATGCTACCCAGACAGGCAGCAGAGTCGGGGAGGGGAGCAGAGCAGGGTCCCTTTCCGATGGCCTTTCCCAGAGAGCTTGAGGGGGCATTTGGACTTGGTCCTGAGCATCGTGGGGAGGGAGCTTCTAGGCAGGGAGCTCCTCTGGGGCGGGTGGGGGTGGGTGCCCAGGGGCCAGGCAGGAGACAGGGGCAGGGGCTCCACTAGGAAGAAAGTAGGTCGGTTTCCACCCAGAAGCCATGGTGGGGAGCAAAGGGAGGGGACAGGTGTGAGCAATACTCGGGATGAGGAATCCGAGAATGGGAGGGGGAGGTTAGGTTGAGGCCATGACATCAGGATCAGCTGGTGTCTGAGACTTCAGCTTCCTGAAGCAGCCTGGACAGAGGGAGCATCCCCTGGAGAAGGGAGCATGGCCTCCAGGGGACATTTGACCAGGCCTGGGGACTCGGAGGGCTGGGCAGGGCGGTGGGCAGTGCTGCTGGCCTCCCCTCCGGTGGAGCTGGGGATCTGCTAAGTGTCCTGTGGTCACAGGACAGCCCCCACACAGAGAATTATCCAGTCCAGCAAATGACGAGTTTAAAAAAAAGAAGGAAGTTCGTATCAAATGTACTCATGTTTCCCTTTCCTTCCCAGGAAATGCAAGTTTTGAAGAGGATGAATCTAGACAGTCCGATCCTCCAGACTAAGATGGGGCACAAATGGGGGGCTGTGCCCTGCAAATGCCCGTCCCTCTGGAGTTAACGCCAACCAGTCATTAATCTTTCTTACTTAGTTTGTGAAGATGGTTTACGATGGCAAATAAAAATCCTCATTCTCCTTTGTAGACGAAATCACCTGTGCTTCCAGTCATTTACACAGACGGTGTCAGGTTATCTTGCCCTGGTTTTCAGGGTGTCTTCTAGGGTAGAGAGTGGGGTGCCACTGTGCCTCCCAGATGCGGTGGGGGCTTCTGGCTGAGCTGGTGCAGTCACTGTGCACTGAATTTCCTCTCTCGGATTGCCCTCAAGAGAGCTAGGGAGACCCCTGGACAGTAAGAATTTCTGTGTGATTCTCATAAACCGCAACATCATAAATACGCTTCAGCCCCGTGCAAAGCCCAGAAGCTGCCACTGGAGGACGCACTGCCACCCTTCCCCTGGCTTTAGCCTGTCCGTATGATTTTGGGGCTCCCTGATGGGGGTCCCTGCCATTGGCCTGGGGGCAAGGCTGTCCACAGGGGTGGCCCTGGCCTGTGTGTACACCCTACAGGTCTCCCAGTGGGCTGGAGGCTAACACCCAGGCCCCCTCACAGTTCTTGAGTATCAGCCCCTCCTGGCCTGTCCTTTCTCCCCCCAGCATGGGTTCAGACCCCTGCCTCCCATCTCCCAGCTCTGCGTCCCCCTTTCTCCTCTGTCTCCAGGGTCACTCAGGGGGCAAGTATCTTCAGTTCCCCCTAAATGTCCTTCGTGGTTGGTCTGCCCAACCCCAGACCATGCCCTACTTCTGGTTTTTATGTCCCTAAACACGGGGCCTCCTGAAGAACAATGCACTGTGAACACAGTATCCGGCCTCTTTAAGAAAAAGCACACAGCATTATGAATACAAAGTTACATTGAAACAAACATTTATTTAGACTGGAGACAGAAATTTCTAAAAAGTTACAAACCAGAAAGTTGGCAAATTCACAAACAGCACAGAAGCTAGAAAACTATCAGATTATTACTATTAGTTCACTCCCTATTACAACTCTCTGTTCCTTCGTTTTCTATTTTTTCTGCCAGCGTATGTTTTGGTCGCCTGCTCTTCTGACAACAATCTTGTAGCTTTTCTATGGGGAGATTAGCATGACAGGGACAGCGGCCAGCTCCTTGCCTGTGGTTTGTGCCCTACTGAGGGGTCAGGGCACGTAACGGCCTCACACCCTGACCTGCCGCTGTCAGGTCGCCGTGCAGGGCTGGGCAGTTTCTAACTGCCCCCCTCCCACCGTCATGCAGCTAACCCCACTGCTCAGGACTGCGCATTGCAGCCTCCCGTTCCTGACCTCAGCTGTGCTGTTTGCATGGGGAGGGGGAACGGGAGCGAGGTCAGTGAGAAACCGCCCCACTGCCAGACGAGGCTGGGACCACCATCGGTTCCGCAGACTAGTGCACTCCTGTACACTTCCCTGTACACTTCCACCCTTGTTCCTTCTCTGCTTCCACAGACTCTGGTGCTGGGTCTGTGGGACAAGTTTGGACTGAGATTTGACCTTCAACCCTGCACCTCTACATCACAATCTTACGTTAACAAAATGAGTGTCAAGAGCATCTCTGGAGGCTAGTCCAGAACAGCCAGCAGTGAGGGACCCAGGCATGGAAGTCACTGCAGAACAGCTAGCAATATGCGTATGCCCCACCCACCCAAACGCTAAGTCTGCCACTAATTCAACCCACTCAGTGCTCCCTCGGAGTCGCTCTAAATGTGCCGTACTTGCTCTCCTGCCACCCGCCACAGGGGGACGTGGGTCCGCATGGGAGACAGGGAACTTTGGTGATTACAGTGATCACTGCTGCAAAATGCACACAACCCCCTAACAGTGTGACCACACCGTCAGGGTCTGGGAGGGGCACCAACTGGGGAGCACCGGCGAACCCTCGTACACGTCACAGCCCGCACCTTGTGCTGGCCCCAGCATCGCTGGTTTGGAATAGCCTGATCCATTACCTGGCAGAACATCTCTCCTCCTGGGAGCATATGGCTTCCCTTCACTTGCTCTTCAGTCCCATGTGTTCCTACATTCCAGAAGCTACAGCTGAAGGCTTGACGGAGTCACTCTGGCTCAGCCCGCCCCTCCTACTCATTCCAGTCTGAAGAAGCAGTGCATCTGGGTGACTCACCCGGAGGCTCTATTTATTGTCCCCAAATGTCAACAGTGCTGAGGCTGAGAAACCCTGGGCCACAGGAACGAGCAGTTTTGTGGGTGAATCACTATCTGTTACTGAGTGCCACTCCCTGCCCAGGTCCCGAGCTTGCATTGAACTTGACACATTCCCTCTTGCAGCCCGCTGAAAGAAGCCATGTCCACACACACATCAGTGACAGCAAACAGCAGGCAAGGCAGAATGTGGCCAAGGATCAGCAGACAAACCCGCCCGGGGGGCCAGAGGGAGCCGGCTCTGCAGGCTGGACAGCCAGGGGGGCTCCATGGAGGAGGCGGGTTGGACCACATTTAAGAGGAGCACAAAGCTTTGCCAGCTTACCTTTTACTTTTTAAACTTTGTTTCTGGTGCTTTTTACAAAGCAGACCTGAATGCGGGTTAGTTGACCTTACCTAGTTCTCCCTTGGCATTTTGCGTGTCTGCAGCACAGTTACAAAGAGCCGCTCCCATTCTGAGAATTTTTTTGAAATTCTTACATGATGACTACTCATAGTTTCACAATTTCATTTTTTTACTTTTAAATCTTTAATTTTTTGTTTGCGTGTGTAATGAGTGAGGAATGAAGGATTCCAATGTTCTTTCCTCCAGATAGTGGCCCTATTTCCCCCCACACCGCTGACTTAATCATCTACCCGCCCCCCCGGCCAGCCTATCACCCCATTGTGACCCCCACACGTTTGGGGGCCAGTTGCTGGTGTTTCCACGTGCACCCTGAACTTTCTGTCCACACTCCGGGGCTGCGGCCGCGTCTGTAGTCACTGCAGCTGTAAAACACGTTGTCGTCCCATTGCCGTTTTGGATTCCTTTCGTTCTTCCTGGGGGTGTTTTCCTGTATGAACTTCAGAACCCCCTCTGTGGGGTAATCTGGGGATGTGTCATCTTTAGGACGCTGCATCTTTCTACGTGATGACATGGCCTGCGTTTCCTCCCTTCAGTCCCTGTCCCTGTCAACGGGCCGTGGAAGTCCTCACGAGTCCCCGTGACTGCATTCCCAGGCATGTTGTGTTTTGTTGTCGTAGTCAGGCAAACGGGACACCTTCTGTCACGTCTCCTGAAGGAGTTGGCATCAACAAAAGCAAATGATGTCCAGACTTGACCTTGGAGCGGAGTCGTTGGCTGAATTCTCTTCTCAGGGCCCTAGGACTTCGGGTGACATTCTTGGTTTCTGGGTTTGTGGGCCTGGAATCTGCAGATCCTGGGGACATGCCTTCAGGGTGTGGGCTGGAGGGACAGAGGCTCTGCATGTGGGTGGGGAGGGGAGTCTCTGCTCTCTCCTTTTGACCCCCACGGCTCCTAGGGCTGATCTGGGGGCCTGGAGGAGGGTGAGGGAGCAGTGCAGGCTGTCTGCAGGACTCAGTGAGCCCTGAGACCAGGTGACAAAGGGGCTCAGAGTGGAGGAGACCCCGCAGCCACACTGTGCATTGGGCACACTGGCAGTGACCCCAGGGGGGCCTGCCTTCCTCCTGATGGCTGGCCGGCTGGCAAAGCCACCAGAGGTCTCTTGAGGAAGGGGGCTGAGGAGGGCAGTGGGCGCTGGGGGAGGCTCAGAGGCAGTGTGTCCCGTGGACCCTTTCTTGGGCCCCCCGAGCTCCCTTTGGGGGGGGACCACACTGCCCCAGGGCTGGGAGTGGGAGGACGTTTGGGACCCGTGTTCTTGCCTCTACTCCTCACGGAAACCGTTCCCAGGGAATCAGAGTTTTATGTTTCACATGTGAAAGCAGCACAGAAAAGCTCAGGGGAGGCGCCGTATGGGCCTGAGCATTTTCACAGGCTCCCACGGGGCCACTCGCAGGTGCCCGTGTTGAGCGGCCCATGTTGAGCGGCACGTGTGACCGGTGCTCAGCCCTCCACGGGGACACGTTTGTGGTGTTCGGATCAATGGTTTCCCCCTGCGAGGGTCCTGGGGCTGCCGTGACAAAGTGCCGCAGACCTGGAAGCGGAAATAGCAGGTACTTATGTGCTCGCCGTTCTGGAGGCCAGAAGCGAAAGGTCAAGGTGCCCACCGGGCGTTTCCTCCTGAGGCCTCCCTCCTCCATGTGAAGAGTCCTCAGAAGAAACCCCGTGTCCTCACGTGGGTGTCCCTCCCTGTGTGTCCGTGTCCCAATCTCTCCTCGTGAGGACAGCAGCCACACATGGTCCAGGCCCACCCCAGTGTCCTCCTTGTACTCTAATTCCCTCTTCAAAGGCAAATTCTGAGACGCTAGAGGTTAGGACTTCAATGTATGGATCTGGGTAAGGGACGCACACACGCGACTCAGCCCATAAAATTCACCAGCGTGAACTGTATCTATGACGTTTCACGTTTGGTTCCAAAAGAAGACTTACTGCAGGAGAAAGTCATGATAACTCCTCTCAGATAAACACAGGACAGCGCTGACCAGGGGGTGGCGGCCCCAGGCCTGTCCCTACGCCCTTCTCCGCCAGAGGCACTGGGTCAGGCTTCTCAGCTCCCTGGTGGCCCAGCCTGAGGCCAGCTCCTTCTCCCATTTTTCATCACCTTCCACCTTCCAAAAGAGCCAAGTGCTGGGGCGTGAAGACCCACACCATATATGACCGCCATTAGCATCCCCCGTGTAGGGTGGGGATACAAGCAAAGCCTGAGGGGTTTCTCCCCAGGCCTGTGTTTTCAGGGCCCCCCTGTGAGAGAGTCCAGGCGATGAAGTCGGAGGGGGGTCCCTGGTGACAACAGGATGTCCATTTCCAGATGATGTCAGCAGGGGTCAGACTAGGCTCGTAAACACGAGGGACCAGCAGGCACAGGAACGGAGAGGAGACTGGTCCGAGATCGTCCTTCCTCCCTTCAATTTCTGGTTTTCGGTTAGTTCATGGAGTTGAAATCTCAGCCAAATAGTGGTCAGGCTCCACTTCCGGCCCTGCCTTTCCTGGGACTGTCCCCGAGACTCGGTCCTTACAGCGGGTTCATTCTGGCAGCTGGAAATGGCCAAATGAGGCCCTTCTGTCACTGCAGCAGAATGGGGGGGGGTGTCTGGTCAGACCAGGATTATAGAATATAAACAAAACGGTGTTTCCTGTGCACTTGACCTTGAGATTGAGATCCCAGTGCAGCTTGGTGTCCCTCGCAAGGGTCACTATCTGCCCCTCCGGTTACCCAAGGGCATGAGACCCAGGAGCCTCACCCCTGGGAGGGTGAATCCAGACATCTTTAGACCACCCCACAGTCCATGAACTTGACTGGCAAAGTTTTTATTCATCACCAAGGTTAGTAAGATCGGTGTGGCACCAGGCCATCCCAGAGAGCAAGCAGAAGGATGGGGGGTGAGCAGCACATCCTATGATGACAATGTCCTAACTCTTGGCCCCGGGGTGAACTTGTCTTTTTCTTCAGCAGGGATGGGGTGGGGGACACCCCTGGGAGCCCCCCAGAAACCGTCTGGACCAAACTCTCCAAGTCAGGCGCGCCATCCCACTCACCCACCTGGGCAGATCTCACCATGCTGACGGGTTCCTCTCTGGTTGGTCTTCCCTGTTGGTCAGGGAAGGACCTTCTCCACCCCTTTGCAAAGCCCACCTCCCCTCACCACTTGATCCAAGCAGAGAGGAGAAGCCCAAAAAGACCTCTACTAGGGGTGTCTCCATCCTCCCACCTGTGACTGCAGCCCCGATGGGTTGGGGGGGTGCTCAAGGGTGGCCCCAGAGACGTCCACGTCCGAACCCCACGCCTGTGCACATGCTCCCCTCCAAGGGAAGGGCCTTTGTACCTGGGATTCAGTTAAGGATCTCGAGATGGGGCGATTACCCTGGATTATCCGGTGAGAGAATCAAGGAGATGAGGTCATGGGCGGTCGGAGGGGTCCCTGGTAATAGGGTGTCCACTTCCAGATGCCCTCAGACCGCACAAAAGGGAGACCGGAGGTCAGAAGTGGGAAGTAACGTGATGGTGGAGCAGAGGAACAAGACAGAGGTTTGAAGAGGGGACACCGCAGTCTTTGGAGCTGGAGGGAGGCGCTAGGGGGCGAGGCCCGGGCACCTCTCACAGCTGGAGAAGGGAATGAAACGACTTGCCCCTGGACCTCCAGAAGGCCTGGAGCCTGCTGACCTGGCTTAGAACTTGTGACCTCCAGAAGTGCAGCAGGATGAAGTGTGCGTGTGTGTATGTGTTAAAATGTGTGTTATCTTCGCCGCTCTGTTGTGGTGTTTATCACCGCAGCAACCAGAAACTAATTTGGGGCCGGGGGCGGGGGGGGGGTGGTGCGGGGGTGGTGGTGGTGGACTCCAAGCAGCAGCTTCCCGGTTTTGATCTTAGAAATAGTTTCTCGTTTCGTTTTAGTGACTATCCTACCTCTTTCTGTTTATATGGACGTGGCCAAAGAGTGGTTAAAATAGAGAACGGAAAAACAGCTGGGAACTTGACGGATAAGAACGTGGAAAGTGAAGTGGATATATCCTTTCTGGCGTGTGTGTGGTGGGTCTTGAATCCCTGGAACTGAGGGTCGCAGTCCCCCTTTCTCTCCGAGCCACGCGGCACACACGTCTGCAGCCGAGCCCGCGAGGTTGCAGATCTGCAGGTGGTGGCAACAGACGAGACAGTGACAGCAGGCTCCCTGGGCCCCGAAAGGGCTTTTGGTGCGCCTGCAAGTCACATCAGGCGAGGCTGAGAGAGCGCCAGGTCGCGGCACCGCGCGGCCTCTGCGCGGGTTTCGCCTCCTCCCGGGAAGCCGAGTGACCTGGCCACCTGACAGCGGCTCTCAGTTGCCAAGGATCCAGTCCCTCCAGTCGAACGCCGAGTTGGAGCCGTGGGTTAGCGTCTTCACGGGAGGGGCCGCCAGCTCCCACTTTCCTTCCTCTCTAATTTCTTCGCAGAAGCACATTCCCAGAGAAGGAATCTAGAACAGAGTGAGATCACTCCCTGACTAACATTTCATACCAGGTCCATCGATTGTCCCAAAGCCAACCCGACAGGTATGCCTTGGAGGCTGGCACGGGCGGCCCGGACTGGCCTTGTGCCCCCTGACACTGTGGTCCCCCATGGGGAACATCCGTGGGAAATGACTGCACATGGTTTCGTTGGTCACAACAGGGGTGCTGCTAACACCCCACACGCACAGGATGCCCCCACGTGTGGAGTTGCCCCACCCACACATCTGCAGTGCGGAGGCTGGGGACCCTGTGCCCCCCTTTGAAGCGTGTCTTACATTTTCAAAGTTAGCCTTGCACAAAGATACAGGTGCTGAGTTTTCAGATCTTTGTTTTTTAGGCCTTTTTGTTTATGTTTTTTCGCTTTCCCTTTCTTCCGCTCTCTTCTTAAGGTCTAGAAATTCTTTGGTCAGACAAAATCTTTAAAAATTCCACCACGCAGAAATGACTCAGGGATGACATCCTCCTTCTGCTTAGAGAGGCTGGGGGAGGGGTGTGAAGGGGTGGGCGAGGGGCTGGGGCGTGAGCGGTCTGTTTCTGGGTGGGTGCCCTGTCTGCAAAGCCCGTGGCTGGGCAGAGCCCCTTGATGCGTTTCTGACATGCAAGGGCAAGTGCAACCTGTTTGGGGGTGGGGTGGGCAGACACCAACTCACTGGCCTAAGAAAATCAAGGGAGTTTGGATAATCAAGGCCAGTCCCCAGACAGGGGAGGCCAGGGGTGAGGGGAGGGGTGGGAATTTGGTCACAAAAAGAAATGAGTTTTTGGAACAGCGCCCACTTGTCACTCTCGGTCAGCATGGGGGCTTGTGCAGTGCCGCTGTCTGAGCAGACATGGGGACTGTGAGAAGGGGTGGCAGCACGTGCAGGCAGCGTCCGGGTACATGGAGGAAGGCAGTGACGATTGCAGGAGCAAGAGCCACACTGAGGGAGCAGGTGGCACTGTGGCTGGCAAGGTGAACCCTGAGAAAAGTCTCCATGAAAGTCTCCCAGTGCGGCCTGAGCAAGCACAAGCCATATTTTGGACTGGGGTCATCAGGGGCTCTGGCATAGGGAGGGTGTGGGCATATCTGGATTATATTGGGAAATACCCCCTGGAGGCACTTGGGAGGGGACAAGTTTCTACTCAGGTCCAGGGGAACCTGGGACAGGATCAAGAGGGCACATGGGGCATCGGATGGAGGAACATTTCAGGTGCAGAACCTCTGGTCCTCCCCAGGTGAGGAAGGAATATACTCCTTCCGGCAGGGCGGGGAGGGGGAGCCCAGTGACTGGCACAGGCTCAGAGCTGAAAGTCCCTTGGCCGGACTTTTCTGCGGCCCCCACAACCCTCAGGGGCTGAGCGACACCTTACTGCCCGTACTGATGGCAAATGAGCCATGGGGTGCCTGGGGTGCCTGGTGATTTCATGGGATAGAGCCACGTCATGGACCTATCCCCTGTCCTGTGTGTTGTCCACAGCCCTGTACTCCCATCCTCAAGGCTGTTGGTTAATTAATGGGTCGATTTGATAAAAGGACAAGGGCAGAGGGCACATTGGCCATGAGCAGGTTTTCAGGGCAGGGGTGGGTGGTGGGTCTCAGTTTGCAATTCTCTCTGCCTTGATTTATCTCACTAAATGGATAAAAGCTACTTATGCTTTGCTAGTGGCATTCCATGAGCTGGCCCACTCACCCATTATCCTTCTCTATGTGTCTGTCGCCTGTTTGTTTCTCCTGGAAGTATTTACACAGCGGGCCCAGCGCTGAGCACTGTGGCAGCTCCATCAGCTCTTGTGCGTTGCAGGGCCAGGTGGTTCCCCAGGCCAGGGGGTGGGGGCTCCTTTCTGTCCACCCCCGTCTCAGAGCGAGTCAGCCCAACTCAGCCACTGTCCTTTCTCTTTTTATCAAATTGTTTACTCCTTACAGGACCATCTGCTTGACTACCAGCATGGCAAGGAACTATCATGTGAACTGACCTTTAAACAGTCCTGTGTCTTGTTTTTTATATCATCTCAGCAGCAGATGGCCAGAGTTGCCATACCGATGGCCTCACGACAAACGTCTCCCACCAGCCCCCCTGCCCAAGGCCACCCTTTGCATAAGAGCAGGCGGGCACATTCTCAGAGCACAGGTGGGTCCCCGCTGCCCTGGGCTGTGAGGACGCTGGTGTTCATTCTGAGCAGGGGTGTGAAGATGGCCTGCGTTCCTGGGCTGCTCAGGGGGGGAAGGGCGGGCAGTACCTTTCTCACCAGCTGGGCGAAGCCCACGCAGTCCCTGGGTGGCAGCCCGAGCAGTGGGCGCGTGCAGGAGTCCAGGGCCGAGCCGTGGCCCACGATGAGGACGATGCCTGCTGCGGGGTGAAAAACAGCTTGAGGTCCGAGCAGACACAAAGAGCGTCTTTTATTAGACTGGGGGTCCCCAAAATTCTTGGGGTGAAACTACCTCCCGGGGCCCCACAGCCCTGGGAGGCCCCGAGTGGAGCAGATGCGTGTGGTAGTTAATTGCTCAGTAGCAGTCAGGCCTCTCATTGCATTTGGTTGGTTCTTCAGAGCGAATCATGTCCTCAGGCAAGGTCTAGGGTGGCAGCTGTGGCCCACGAGCCTCAGGGATGACGTGGCGGGCTGCCCCCCACCCCCAGGCCTGGTCTGATTAGCATGAGAGTTATCAGCCAGTTGATCACAGTGAGCTTGCTGATGACTCACTTCGAATGAGGACATCCAGAGTTCACTGGCTGAGTGAGTCTCCCTCAGGTGACAGGACAAGGGAGCCAAAGCCAAGACAAAGTGGAGAAGTGGAGGTGTAAGGGCGGCGTCAGGGAGGGGTCCTGGCCAGACTCACTGGCTCCACCTAGAGGAGGAAATCAGACCAAGCGCTTCCTTCAAAAGGCCAGGCTGACACTGAGCAGACTGTTCATGTCACCTGTTAATGTGACTACGGCTTCTCCAATGTGACACCTGGATTGAAGCTCCTGTGATATTTCCTATAAATTTCATACTCATGTCTTTGGCTTCCAAACTCACGGCTGGTTGTCAGGATGCTGTTCTGGGAGGTGGAGACCCAGGTTTGACCCCTGGCCTGTGCTCCCCAGCAGGGTGACCTGGGCACCCAAGCCTCTCAGCCCCTCTGAGCTTCAAAGTCACACGGCATAAATAGAGGAGGTATTTCAGACCCCACAGGAAGGCGAGGAGTTAACGGGTAATGTCTGTGAAGGGCCCACCAGTGCCAGGGGGTCGCTAGGTATTAGCTTGAACCCTCTGGCTCAGCTGGACTTTTTGCTGCTCTGCCCGCTGCTGCCCACCCCTCCCGCCCTCCTGCCTTGCTCAGGTGGTCCTCCTCCGCCCAGGCACATTGGTCTCCACTCCTCCTCGTGCTGCTTCTCGGGGCTGCATCCTTGGAGCCTCGGCCCCTGGCCACCAGCTCGGACGGATGGGCTATGCTCCCTGCAGTGGGCGGCACACACACAGTGTTCAGGAGACCCCGGGGCTGACCTAGCGATGGTTCTGGGCTGCGGATCCCTGGGAGGGAGGGTCATCCCCAGATACAGACGTTCAGCTGGTGGCGGAGGCTTGAAATAGGACAGCCAGACCGGGGCGGGCCAGGGTGCAGCCCCAAGAAGCTCAGTGGAAGGCTCACACATCACTTCCTGTCCTCTGAGGTCCTGTGGCAATGACTGTGAATAGCAACAGGTGTTCCACAGTTGATCCGATGTCACAAAGGCATGGTTTGCAAAAGTATGTTTCCCAGGTTCAGACCAGTGAAAACCGGCAACATGAGCATCCTCAGGGCCAGGTGTGTTTGGGAGCCGGACTCGCAAGGTCTGGGGGCTCTTCCTGTACGGACCCGGTGCTCTGGGGGCTCTCCGGGAGGGGCTGGGTGCTCAGCTCCTCCCATGGTTCTTTGTGAGCAGAGTTCTTCACTCCCGGACGGGGTGGGAAAGGACACAGGGGGCGGAGCGGGCTGGGTGGTCTCTTACTGACTCTGTCTGAGACTCTTCCTCTTTGAGTTACCAATATTCTGGATGTTTGTGCCCCTCCCCCAGCAGTATTCAAATTCTTGAAGGGTAGAGCATGTCTTCTTCACTTAGATGGCCCGTGACGTTTTGTGTGACGCTGACACACCGTTGGTGTTCAACACACACCCACTGACTTAAATTTTTGCAAAGTCGACTTCCACCTCCTCACCGTGGACACTCGGGACACACAGCACGGAAGGGGCCAATGCACCCCACACACCTGTCACCGAACACTGGCAGCTGTCCACTCCTAGCCCATCCTGTGTCCTATGCTCTCTGCCCTGTGATGTTATTTTAGAGCATAGCACGAACACTGGGCCGCCTCACAGGGGTCACCTCAGCCTGCACCCCCAAATGAGAAGGACTGCATGTTTGCATTCGGGCAGCCTGCTGGGACCACTCCTGACAGGACTGACAAAGTTCCTGCAGCAATTCCACGTTCGTTTTTCTGATGGCCTCGACAATCCATGGTACCAGTACAGGCGTTTTTTCCATCGTCACGCAAACATGTCCCGACCTTTGGTGGTTTGGTTCCTGCTCTCTTTGTTTCCCAAGAATCTGGCCCAGGTGGTTCATGCTGACCCTGCTGTCCTGGGTCCCACGAGCTCTCAGTCCCAGGGTTGGGGTCCCAGGGCCTGAGGGGCAGGGACTGTGTATCTATCTATGTGCTGGGGTGCTGAAGAGACAGCGGGGTGACACTTTGTTGCTGGGGAGTGGGGAGGGGGAGGTTGGGGAATTATTAAGTTCAAAAGAGGATCAGGTTTCCATCCCGTGAGAAGACCCCAAGCCCCTGGGGTGGCTTGTGCTGAGCACGCGGGCACTCACCGTCCTGCGGGCAGCTGCTGAGTATGTGTTCCACGCTCACCGCACACCTGCGCACGAACTCGTCGTAGCTCTCCGCGGGCAGGAGGGCAGCGCAGGGGAACGCAGGCCTGAGGGGGAGAGAGGGTACGGCTGTCACTCGGACCTTCTCGGTGGGGTCAGCCCGGCGTGTGCTCAGGACGGACGCTCTCCAGGACCGCTCTGCTCAAGGCAGGGCTCGCTCTCAGCAACGAGGCTCCAGTTTTGGGCCCCAAACTGGCCAAGGACTGCTGTTCTGTCCCGGCAGGCATTCTGGCTGACACCACATGGGGTCTGTGATGGCAAAGAGTCATTCCCAGCCACTGGCAAGGAATGACAAAGATGCTCGTTCTGGCCAAAGTCTAGCCAGGCTTCTCTGAGCCCTCGTCTCAATAGGCCTAAACTTTGGGTGTTAGTGCTTGTCCTCGCAGGGTCCATTTTCGCAAGAATCCTGCTAAGCCAGTTTAGGAAGAGTCCTCCACCCTGGATATTGGCCCCTCTTCCTGATAGAGCAAACTCTGTCCCCGCCCACCCACGCCTGACCATCCCGTCTGCCTCTATCAGGAATCCTGTTAGGTCAGTTTATACGAATCCCCTGACCCTCTCAGAAATCCCTCCCGCCCGCCAACCCCACACCCCGCTCCTCAGCGGCACGTCTCCCTTTGTCCTAACTACACCTGGAGTTGAGTCCCGCCTCTGTCCCCCCCACAACTGCCCACCGCAGCCGCCCCTCCTCACCACCTTTAGTGAGAACCGGGGAACCCCCGCCGCAGACGCTATGCAGACGGCGCACCTGTATTCCGTGCTGACGTTCACGTTCGCCTCTCTCAGCTCTTCCAGGGTCATGAGGGTCGGGGTGGTTCTGCCGGCCTCCCATTTTGTCCATTCAAAGATCCCGGGCTCTACGCGTATCTTCATTTTTTTCTCCAGTTTGAGCTCTGGGTTGAACAAAATACAAGTGTTTATCATTTTCATGTTTCCATGTTGGCTTTATGTAAATAGGTCTCTTCCTAGGTCTAATAATACCTTTCAAAAATGTGATTTTTGTTTTTGGCCAATATCGTTTTGTGATCACTTATGGTTGTACCATTTCTGAGACACAAAGCATGAGGTAGTTGGAAGGTGTCAGAAGAGTCTTGACCCTCTGTCCACAAAACAAGGACAGTCTCCCGGTGTCCCTGCACCACCAGCAGCAGGTCCAGCCTGGTGCTCATCCTGATTGGTCAGTGCAATGCTACAGCCAGACCAGCACCAGGCCTTAGCCGTGGGTCAAGGTTAGGAGTGTCCTAATAAGGTCTCAGCCAATCTGATGATCCACGCACAAGATGCAACTGATCTCAGAGGGTGTCAGTCACATGGAATGTCATCCTGACAAACGCACCGTCTTCTGGAACTCTCTGACTCCTCCCAACTCACCTTTCTCAAGCATTTTATACTTTGACCAAAACACCTACAAAGCAAGACCATCTCTTTGTGTGTGGAAGAAAAACAGACCTTAATGTTTTTATTTGCAATGGAGAAAACTCCATTAAACTCAAAAGGTGGCAATAAAATCAGTCCCCCAAAATGTATCCCCAGTCCATGCAATGGGTTCCTTTGTGAGCATGTTCAGAAAAGAATGAAACCAGCTAACGGGGCCCCTGTGCTGTTCCCTAGCCTGGGAAGGGTTCATGTTCACTGTGAATAGGTCACACAGAGGAACAGGCTGGAGAGTTTGCAAGGTGGTGTTGGCTTCCCGTTCAAGGACATTGAGGCCACAAATCTGTGGTCACACGTGGAGAAATGGTCCATCTGGACATTCACCGACATGGTGTTGAAATAAAGTTTAGCACGTAGGGTCTCAGATGTCAGTCTGAAAACTGGGCTGGCTATGTGGGAAGACCCATGAAGAAGGCCAGGTGCCCTTGTTTTTCTGAATTATTAATCTAGGGTGTGTCAACCCTTTAACAGGCATATTCATGATAATGATAATAATCTACATACAGAGTAAAGGTCAGTGATAGGTCACGGTAAAGACATTGACATTGTCATGGTCGGAAAACACTTTCTGGATGGCTGGCCCGTGCTCCTGCATGGTGAACCACATCACATCCTTCTGGCCCACGTGAGGAGGGTATGGAGGGTCCAGAGGGAAGAGCCGGCTGAGGCCCCAGGACTGGCTGCCCTGCCCTGGCAGGAGCCTCCCTCCTCCTGCAGCCGGAGCCCCAGAGCTCTGCTGGTGGCCTCCGAACCACATCAGCCTTCGTGGCGCTGGACAGCTCCCTGCCGGGAGCCAGGCGTTGTGGACTTGAAAGGACATGGTGGATCCCAGCTCTCTGGCTTTCTGAATGCCTCCCCCCAGAATTAAAACAAAACAAAAACACAACAAACACACACAGCAGAAGCCACCGAAGGTGGACTGAGTGGTGACAGGCCCCAGCACTGTCACCATCTCGGAATGTCAAGGGGCTCAGTCCCTGCTGGCGGTTCTGAGAGGGCTGGTCCCTACCTGTCTGGAACTCACGGGCCCACCCATTGCCAGTCCTGCGGGGCCCACCTCCACTCACTCCCCTCTCCCCTTGGAGGACACCGTGAGGCCCAGGCAAGCTGAGCAGCTCACTGGGTCCTCACCAACCTTCCAGGATGTGCTTGGCGGTCTGCACGCAGCGGAGGGCCGGGGAGGCGAACACGGAGGCGATTGCGGCGCCGCTGTCCAGTAGTGCTTCTCCTGGAAAAAAGCAGGTGGGAGGTGCCGCTGTGTAGTCTTGCTCCCGAGGTGGGAGCTACGCTGGGAGGCAGGCTTGCCACCCGAGGGAGGCGGGACCTGAAGTGCCTTCAAGATTTCCATCCCCCGCTGTGCAGGGGGGTGGATCAGTCCCCTGGGGTTTGTGAAGTGGGGGAGATGGCACCCTTGTGACTGTGTTATGTCCCATGGGAGGAGGGACATCACCCTAGGGGGCCTGACCCAGTCAGGTGGGCCCATTAAAAGCAGAGATTTTCTCCGTTGTCACAGAAGCCAGAGAGATTAAAAGGCAGAGGGATTCAACATGTAAGAAACCCTATTGCTGAGTCTAAGATGCAGGAGCCATGTAGCAAGAAGTATGGGTGGTCTCTTGGGACTGAGTGTGGCCCTGTGCTGACAGTAGCAAGGGAAGGAGGACTTCAGTCCTATAGCCACAAGGAACTGACTTCTCCCACAGCTGGATGAGGTGGAAACTGCTTCCAGCAGCCTTCAGATGGGAACTCAGCCCAGCAGCACCGTGCTCTCAGGTGTGAAGGCCCTGAACAGAGAGCCCATTCACGATGCGTCTGCATTTCTGGTCGGCTGACTGTGAGCCAGCGGGTGGGTGCTGAGTTCAGCTCCTGGGAGTCGGTTCTGAGGTGACAGGGAGCACGAGACCACCTGGGGCTCGTGGCAGCGAAGCCTGGGAGCCACGCTTCCCCGCACAAGACGAGAGGACCTCGCCTTTGGTAAACAGGGGACCGTCTCTGAAGGACAACTGCAGTGCCCCCATCAGGAGGTTTTAGTGGATGCTGTCACGGGCTGAACTGCACCCCCCCAAATCCGTATGTGGGAGTCCTGACCCCGCTGTGCCCCAGCGTGTGACTTGCTTTGGAGATGGGGCCTTCAGAGGCGATCAAGTTCAGGTGAGGTTATGAGGGCGGCTCTAATTCAACCTGACTGCTGTCCTTATAAAAAGGGGACATTGGACAGAGACAGACACACATGGAGCAGGGAGGCGACGTGGGGACACAGGAAGGAGACGCCATCTACAAACCGAGAAGAGGGGCCGGGAGCAGACTCTCCCCTCGCAGCCTCAGAAGGAACAACCCCACCCACATCTGCATCCACAACTTTGAGGCCATGCATCCTGTTGACTAAGTCACTCGACCTATGGCACTTTGTCACGGCAGCCCCAGGAAACTATTATGACGGCTGACAACTGCCCGCATGTATGTCCACTCACGGATACTCCAAATACACGGGTGGAGGTTGTGCAAACACCCAGGTGAGGATTCAGCACGAAACACACAACTGCACAGTTTCTTCACAGAGAGAATGCACACACCAGCACACACCAGTGTGCACACACACACACACACACACCACGGTGTCCTGCAGGAGAAGATACCCAAGCAGGGTTGTGGGGAGCGGGTCACACTGACCTGAGGGCATCCCATCTGTGTCCCGCCTCTTACCTTTGTGTTAAGTGACCTCACCTCCATGGCCCTGACACTGGCCCTGACACCAGCCTGGGTGTGAGCACACGATTTACACCACTGCATTCAGCAAATGCTGCGGATCAGAGCTATCCCGCCTGCCCAGCTCACCGGGTCCGAAAGCCTACATCAGACCACCGGTGAGGCGCCAGGCACACCAGGCTCTGGTGGGTCCCTTCTGCCAGCCGCTGGGTGACTTGGGAAGCCCACGTGCCTTTCTGGTTCTAGATCTGAGTTTCTTCATTCAGGAAATGAAGACCAGGTGGACCCAAAGGCCTCTCCTCTCCCCAAAAGTCAATCCTGTGCAACCAGAGCCCCAGACACAAAACAAAGGCCTAACAATTTTGAAATAAAATCACAGAGGGGATGTATTTTTAAACAACCTTAAAAAATGACATCCTTAGTGCACACGGTAGTCATTAATTTTTTTCTTTCCCTCTCTGTTCTTCCATGCCTTTCATTCCTCCCAACCTCCCCAACCCTCTGGTCCTGGGTCAAATCTCTGAACTTCCACTTACTCGCTGTGTGACCTTGGGTGGCTTACCAAACCTCTCTGTGCCCGGGCTCCATCATCAGCAGAGAGGGCACAATGCCAATACTGACTTCAAAGGACAGGTGGCAAGGGCTCAGTACATGTCAGTGATAACCATTGCCAATGGCTATTGTGACTAATCCCACTAGAGAGGGGCTCCAACTCACCTGCTGTTCTGGATTGGAAAATCCCACAAGACGATAATGGCGGATCGTTTTCAAAGCCTTTGAGGCCATTGCTCCGCCGGGGCAGGCTGCAGGGGAAGTTCAGGTCTGGCCGGTAGTATTTCCCTAAGGCACAGATCCGCACCAGACAATCAGTTCCCTTAAGTGGGCACACAACCCAGCCACAATCAAGACCCATTAGAAGTAGGGTTGGCGTTTAAATTGTTGTCCACTGTTTGTTCTCACAAGGGCTCTGTGACGTGAATCCAATTCCAGGAGAAAATGCTGCCTTACTGCGCACACATTTCCTCAAATGCAGAAAACCTAGGTTTCGGCCCCAGGGACCCCTTCTGCGGACCCACCCCCACAGCTTTCCTGAGTAAGAACCCAGCATCTCCATGACTGACAGCTTAACCGGATAAGAATCTCCAGTTAGCGTTAATTAATTAGGTGAAATGTGACCCATCCCCCTGGCTTAAGTGTGTCATATTGCCTATGGGGACAGAGTCCACATGGCCAGAGATGACCCTGAATTGTCCGTTATTCAGTCAACTGCTTGGGGGGGGGCTGGAATCTGGAGGGTGCCCTGGACTCCCCCAGAGACCCCTCCCAGAGGCTGCAAAGCACCATGGTTCGCTTTGAGTTCAACCTTGAGCTTTAATCTGACAGTCTGGTGCCAATCCTGGCACTACCGTCACTGGCTGTGTGATTAGAAGCAAATGACTTAATCTTCCTCAGTAGATTAATCAATATGGGAGAAACACTGTTTCCACAAACCATTGAGATAGTGCCCAGAACCTGGCTCCCGGAAGAGGTCAGAGAGTGGCATGTCTGATCTCACTGTCAAATTATCGATTACCCTACAGAGGACACCACTCCACCCCAAGCCCTCTCATTCACCCAAGCCACCCCCGAACCTCCTGGTACAACAGGTTCTGGCAGCCCAGACGACTTTCCTCAGCCTGTACACACCACAGGGCAAACCCCGAATACCCAACACCTGCACCCTGGCAGCCTCCCAGCCCTTCCCCAGTGCACAAGGGTCAGCACATGCCTTGCTTTTTAGTTTCCATCCATGATTTTGCCGAAAGCTCCCACCCTGGAAATTCCATTGGTAAAGACTTTAACAGAAGTCCGTGCCTTTTTTGGCTCGTTAACATGGATGAAGCAGAGACTAGGTGGCCCTGACACCCGGCTGGCAGTGCCTCCTGGACCTGTAGGTGATGGAGAAGTCACCCAAGTAGGAAAGCAAGGCCAATCATCTCAGCCTTGATTTCCACCTGGTTGAAGGACTTGCTGTTGGACACGCCCACCATGCTGCCCACCAGCTCTGGCAGGATGACCATGTCGTGCAGGTGCATCTTCACCGACACAGGTGTCTCCATGGATGGGCCTCCTTCTGGGCCTTGTGCAGGTGCTTAGGCAGTTTCCCGCATGCCAGTGCTGCGTTGCTGCGGGCGCTGCACGGCTGCATCAGTGGCTTGTGTTGTGCAGTGGCTGACCACCCGTGGTAGGTGAACTTGTGGAAGTTCTGCTGCTTCTGCTCCACTTCCACCGTCTTGTTGGTTCTTCGGAAAGGACTACCCACTCACTTCTAAAGGCCTTTATTAAACACCAAAGCGTTGGCTGTGTTTGCTGGGAAAGGGGTTTTTTTCCTTCAGAGGGACGGCCCATTGGTCATGTCATATTCTCCAAGGCATCTGTGGTTCAATAGATGTCAACCTGCTCCGTTTCACTTTTGCCTTCAGTGACACTTTGTGGTCACCGTGAGCGGCAGAGGGCAAGAGCTCAGAAGGCTGGGCTGTGGGGCAGGGTTAAGTTCTGACGGAAGTGGAGTCTGCAGAATAGGGGGCATCCTGGGCCAGCACCACTGGGAAGCGAGGGGCACGTGAGGGGGGGCGGTGCTTGCACCAGAAGTGAGCAGGAATCAGGAGGAACGCTGGACTCAGAGGAGCCCCCAAGTGCCCTGTTGTAACTCATTAAACAGCACAGCCTGTGAGATGCGGCTGAATTAGACTGTCAGCACTCGCTCCGTGAAGGGATTCTCCACCCTGGAAAAGGGCCACCAGCAGCGTCCTCTAACCTGGTGGTCTCCAGCGCCTCAACATATCTTCCCCAATAGGTGGCTGGATCCTTCCTCTCCAGGACCAAGTCCTCTTCCTCACATCCACCTCCTGTCCTGTTGTTTCTTTCCCGAGACTCATCTCTACTTGACCCATAGCCCCGCCTCTGTGGGTGCCTGGAGATACATTCGGTCATGACGTGATGTGCTCAGAGTTTTTCCGCTGTGTGCTGGTCGTCTGCCAGTGGCTTTCCCTGTCCATTCCCCCCTTTCTTGGCCTGCTGGGCTTCTGGAGGGATCCCAAAGGGCCCCACTAGCTTAGCTACTGTGAATGGATTTGATCACTGTGTTCACTCAGTACCTTCATGTACCCAATCAGCCTTGGCTTAGAAACTGTGGCTGTCCACTGGTGCCCGGGGGAAGGGTGGGCGGTGGTACAGGTGTGGATCACCAGTGCAGAGACTGACTGCACCCCAACCCGTCCTCAGTTCTTTGCATCTAGAGGGGGTGAGGTCGGGGTGAACAGCAAACACGTTCAAAAACATTTCCTTCAGTTGGGAAAGGGAGACAAACAATCTAGGGAAATGCCCACCGAAGTGAAGACTAGCTGAGGGAGACAGAGCGATGAGATTGTGAGGCAGCGAATGCGCCGGCAGCTGCGGGTTCAGAGGCCTCGGGCCAGGGCAGCTTGCTCGGAAGTCAGGCTGCACTCATTACCCAGACACGGTGCGTGCTGCCAGCGTCAGCGGACTGGCCATGTGTCGCACCAGGAGACTTGCTTCCTGTTGAAACCGTTCCCCCATCTCCTGCAAAGCATTGGCCCTAAGGCGCGCACAGACGACGTGCGCACCGGGATGCTTCCGCGCATCGCCTACAGGGAGAGGTGCAGCAGTGCCCGTGCGCATGCACGATCTATACGGAGTCGTTCTACAGGTGGCAGCACGGGGACTCCAGCTCGGACACCCGGGACGCGATCTCGTTGGTCAGAGTGACCTTGTGTCTGTGTGCGGAGGCCGCCTGGATCTGACCTACCGTCAGGAGTAGAGCATTGCTGTAGCCAGGACTTCCCGAAGACCTGGTCCACCCGCTCCCCGTGGCGCACCACCAGCACACTTCGCCTCACGATGGCCGCCTGGAATGGGGGAAGGGAAGGGAAGTCACGGTCAGCGGCAGACACGTTCACGGATGTGTCCATCCGTAGAGAAGCATAGCCAAACATGGTTAAAATGTGCAAGTTAACATCTGCGTTACTAAACTTCTTCGAACAGGCACCTCGGTCATCCAACAGCTAGCCTAGAAATGGGTCCCTTCCTTCCTCGTTCTGTTGCTACATCCCGTTTTACCAACGGCATTACAACGGAAGAGGACTAGGAGTTGCAGCTGGAAATCTCTCTAATTTCTTACAGCTTTTTATTTCCTGGGCATCATAACCTTGTAAAAGGACTGAGAAGAAGAAACAGGGGTGCCCCAAACCCTAGCACATCAGCTGCTCTACTACTTGGTCTCCCCCAAGTCCTATCCCTAATCCTAGTCCCTTCTGGCCGCTCTAACAGAACGCCATGCACTGGGTGGCTTATGAACAGCAGTTATTTCTCCAACCTCTTGAGGTTGGAAGTGCCACAGGTCAGGGTGAGGCCCCTCTTCTCAGTGGCAGACTCCTCCTGTGTCCTTCCCTGGTGGGAGGGGCAAGGGAGCCATGGGGTCCTTTTATAAGGACACTGACCCCACTCATGAGGGCTCCACCCTCAGGACCGAGCACCTCCCAAAGGCCCCACCTCTTAACATCATGACACTGGGCACAGGGACAAGGCGAAGTGAAGAGCACGACTGTGTCTCACTGGAGTGTGCAGCCGTTCGCTCTGGACGCGAACCCCTGACACTGCACCAGGGGAGGCTGTCTTGTCCTCTTACAGTTTCGAAGTACGGTGGCTCAGGGGTTGCCGGACTGACTCCAGGACGCCTGCCCCCTCCGAGAATGAGTATGAAAATATCCCATCTCATTCTCGTCCCTGCTTGACCTGCAAGTAGGCTGCAAGGCACACCTGGGCTCCCATCTACCATCTGCTTACTGACATTCTTAAATACTATCAACGCATCAGGCTGAGGTTTTGGGTTTGGGGCATTTCCTTCCCTGGAAGAGCCTGCAGCATGTCGACTTTGGAAAGCGGAGCTTGCCGACAAGAAGATTAAGATACAGTGGCAAGTCCACGGGGAATGGAATGGACTGAACCTGGGGCCCACAGAACAACGGGGCTGCTGTGACTCCTTGGTCATGAGGTTGTGTGTATGCCCTGTGGCTACGGTAACCAAGTGCCACCAACTGGGTGGCTAAAAACCAATTCAACCCCTCACAGTTCTGGATAACGAAATCTCAGAAGCAAGGTGTCAGGGGGGCCGCACCCCCTCAGAGGTTATGGGGGCATTCTTGCTGCCTCTTCCAGTGCCCGGTGGCCCCCGCAACCCTCGGCTCATGGTCGCAACGCCCTATCTCTGCCTGATGCTCACACGGCCTCTCCCCTGGGTGTGCCGGTGTCTCCTCTTGCGCACGTCGGATTCCCTGTCTGCCTCCCTTGGGGACGGTCAGGATTAGATGTAGGGCCCACAGGATAACCCAGAATGATCTCCCCACCAAGTGCAAAGGCCCTTTTTCTTTATAAAGTAACATTCACAGCTCCAGCAGTTGGGACCCCCTATCTTTGGGGCCATTAATTGGCCCGCTGCACGTTCGTTCTATCACACCCGATGCCACGGCCTTCTTTTCCCCGCCGTTTGGAAGGGCACACTCAGACCATGTGGGAGACTTCCGTCCACAGGGAGGCGGATGTGGGGTTTGTGCATTTAAAGCGCCAGTGAGTTAGACACAGGCCGAGCTATAGGCTGAGCCTTCATTCCAGCTTCTCCCTGTTCATAGATCTCGAAAGGGGGTCGCAGCCTCGGGGAGGCCCCCATTTAAACCTGTTCTCATACTCTCCCACTGGGGAGTCCAGACCCAACTGTACCTTCCAGAGCCTGGGCAGTTTGGGGGTGGGAGCCCCTTTTTGTCCTTGCAGTTGGCAGGTCCCTGGCTCCTGGTCAGCGGCTCCTCTTCCCTGGCCCTTTCTCTCCAACTGAAGACTCAGCTAATGGAGATGCCGGCTGCCTGCCCAGTGCCCAGCATCTTGTGCTCAGCTTTTGTCCACAATGAGCCCATCCCAGCCTGCAGGCAGCCTCTGGGGGATCAATGGGCTCTTGGGGATGGGGAAAAAGATTTGGATTTAGGGTGATTCCATCAGGAGTATCCATTAGGGCCCTTATTAGGTTGTTCTATGGTTTATCCAGTGAGATTTACGGGCAAGGCTCTGAGCCAGGCTCTGGGACACAGGTGTGGGCCAGACATTGTGGCCCTGCCATGTGGGTAGTAACCATCTCTCGGCACCCTGGGCCTGGCCTGCAGTGGACACGTGACCTCCTGTCTCATATAATTCTTGAAACAACCCAATGTTGGGGGATGGTTAGGTGTCTTCGTGCTCCCCACAAGCTTCCCAGCCCCTGCAAACCTCAGTCTTCAGATCTGTAAAGTAAGAATGAGCGGGACTAATGCCACCGGTGCTGGGTGGGGAGGGGTGGCTGGGATGGAAGCCCACGTCCTATGTGTGACACAGGGCAGGGATGTGGGTGGGGGGACGGCTCACACAGCCCATAGAGGTGTTTCCCCTGAGTGGGAACTGGCTGGGGCCAGCTGCAAGTGCCGCCCAGCTGTCTGGGGTTCCTCGTACAGGTGGGCTGCGGCTCCAGAGCAGAGGGCCGGCCTGCCCACCACTCGGGTAGCATCAGGGACACTGAGTTACTGGCTTGTCTGGGGGGAGGAGCTGCCTGCTCCACCAGGGCCCTGCCCATAGTCTTCACCCCTGCACATGCTCCCAAGTGGGTAGTGGGTTCAGATGCCCCTGCTGTGCCCCCGACCTCGGGGCTGAGGCTGCTATCTCCCCGTTATCGAGCATGGGCCTCCTCATCTCTCCCAGCCTGACTTGAAAGCACAGAAGCTCCATCTTTTGGGGCTAAGGAGGAGGGGACTCCAGCGGGGTCATGAAGCTTGGCAATGACAGAATCAGGGTGAGAGCTTTGGATTCCCAGCAGGGCTGTGTCACTGTCCCTTCCCTGCCCTGTGTCCTGGCGCCATGACCGAGTGACTGCTCCCTGTTCTCGAAAACCCAGCAGGTGCCTGTAGGGTGAGACCGGCTCTCAGCCGTGGGGGGTTCACCCTGTGCCCAGGTAGACGGAGCAGCCTGGCACCTCAGCACCAAAGGGTAAGGCCTCCTGATGGCCCACCAGAGTCTGCACTCCACTCCCGGGCAGCAAGGGTGTGCGTGTCTACAGGACAAAAGCCACGCCTGTGAGGCTGTGTCGATGTCAGCAGAGCTGACTTACAGCATGATGTCGCTGAGCTCACTGCACCAAAAAGGGAGCCTGTCACCTGTAAAGCCAGCAGGCTGCCGGTGCTCCGTGGCCTTGGCAGAGGATGGAGCTCCCCGTTCTGTCTGCTGCTGGCTTCCCCGTCCTTTCTGGAGTTCAGGTCTGCAGCTAGACTGAAGGTGTATGTCCTGCGGGTGAAGAAACAAGGTGCTGGGTCACAATGACCGTGGGAAGCACTGGGCCAGGCAGGTGCTCGAGGATGGACATGAAAAGCAGAAAGTCATGGCGAGGACGAACGAAAGGATGAGTTCAAAGCGCTTGGTGCTCAGCACATAAAAAATCCTGAGTAACTCTTGGCTGTTTGTCCCCATGTCACCACCGTGAAGGGCTGAACTGGACCCGCCCCGATCCATATGTTGAAGTCCTAAAACCTTTGGGACCTCAGGGTGTGGCTGTATGTGGAGATAGGGGGACTTTGAAGAGGTAATTAAGGTACAATGAGGTCATTTGAGTAGGCCTTAATCCAACATGACCGGTGGTGTCCTTATAAGAAGAGGGGACTGGGACACAGACACACACTGAGGGGTGACCGTGTGAGAGCCGGGAAAAGACCACCAGATACACGCCAAGGGGAGAAGCCTCCAGAGGAACCGACCCTGCTGACACCTCGATCCTGGACTTCCAGCCTCTAGACTGTGAAATAAATTCGTACTATTTATCCACCCAGCCTGTGGTGGTACCTTGTTCTAGCAGCCTGGGCAGACTGACGCGATGATCTCCTGCAGTCACCTTCGATAGTGGTCAAAGGTGTTAAGGTAGGTGTGGTTGGGCTGCAGGGATGAATGAGCTACGGACACACACAGGCAAGGGGCGGATGGTGTGGGAGGGTGGGCAACAGTGGCCCCCAGAGTTTGCAGGCCGTGAGGCAACGGCTACCTGTCCTGTGAGTCAAGAAAGGTGCAGGGGCGGGCAGGGTTCGGGAGGTCTGGGATGACTGGGAGAAAAGACCACTGCACACTTGGCGTAAGGGGGTGATGGTGGGGTGCCCTACCTGAGAGTGTCTGGAAGGAACTGGGAGAGGCCAGAGCAAGCAAACGACCATGTGCCCTGGGGAAAATTTCATTTTTTAAAAGGAAAGGTCATCTTTATAAACTCAACTTAATGTACAATCAGGGCAGAGACCTGGGGCAGTAGGTAGAGAGGGGAATGGGAAAAAGGAGAGTGCTGGGTTTTGCTTGCCGGGGGGACTGATTGGGGAGGTCTTGGGAACAGTAGGGGAGGCTGGAGGGATGGGCTGCCCAGGAGGGGTGGGACGCAGGCACACGGGCTGGTGCCTCGGCCAGGAGGGTGCACTTCACAGTCTGATGGGGAGAAGGGCAGCTGGTGCAAAGACTGCAGACAGGTGGTGTGAGGGGGACAGCTGGTGGACACTCTTGATTGTTCACCTGTCATGGTAGGTGGGAATGAAGAGTACAGTGGATGGCCTTCTGGCTAAATGAAACAGTTAGACACAGACCAGCTGGCGGGGCGGAATGCCTGAGGGCTGAGTGTCCAGGGCCGCCCGGGCCCCAGATGGCACGGTTTACGGGAGAATGAGGAGGCCTGTAATCTGATCACGTGTGTGACTGGTAGGGGACCATCGCCTTTGTTACTATTTTCTTAAGGCATGGTTCTCATCTGGCTCTTTGGATCATAGTATCCTTGGTCACTTTTACCACAGAGAAGCCTCAAGCTTCAAGTGTTTAATAATCACTATTAAAGACAGATCCAAGTGTCCCTCTGAGATCCCCTCCATCGCTCCTACACTTTCAAAGCTCTCCCCAGGGGTCCAGAAATCAGAAATACAGTCCTTTTAACTGCTTTCTAGTTTTACATAATTTCCTTCTTCTGTTTAATTCTTGGCTTTGATGTGAGGTCATGTAAAGTGCCATTTTCTCTGCACCCGTTTTCGTCCCTCTTCCTGGTGTTCTTCCCCGCAGGCCGGGCCCCCGTCTGTGGGTTGTTCTGGGCCACTAGTCTGTGTCTCTCCTTTCTTCTTCAAGCCAAGGTCACATTATAGATTGGTCACACACTTGGCACATCTGACAGGGTAGCTGTCTACTCTCACGTCTTTATTTTTCGAAGTTTTCTCAGCTCTTCTCCCCTGGTGATTCTTCCAGATAAACGTTTCCGTCATTCACCGAAGTTCTGGAAAGCGACGCCACTGGGACTTTTCCTGGACTCTCTTTACACCTGGAAATGGCTCCCAGGGGCATCAATGTATTCATGGTTCATTTTCTCCCGGGATCCTAAACGGGGCGTGTTTCTACTTAATAGACCATTTGTAGCCTTTGCCTTTCTCTTACAGAGGCCTCAGCACCCCCCTTCTCATCAAACTGATGGCTCCCCATCCTCCAGCCGGAGACCCTCGGGAGAAATAGAGCCGGGAGCACTGCAGGGGCATCCGTCCTCCACTGCAACCCCCTCAGGGCCCCTGGTCACCGGCCTTCTCCACCAGGGCCCTGCGCCCCGGACCCGCCATCACATTCACGGCCTCTTGCTGTCATTAGTGTGTTTCTGAAATGGTCGGCAGCCTGTACTTTCTCTTTCCACGTTGCTGCCTGTGCAGCCCCGCGCTGTGAACTCCCGTCCGGGGTGACCGGGTCAAGCATACTCACTCTGCTCACGTGATGTGTGAGCCTCGGTTGGTCATGAATAGACCCCAAACACTGACATGATATTCGAACCACTGACATTTCCCTCTTCAAAGGAACCCACTCTCGGCAGCGTGGGTGCTATTCATAGACTCTCACTCATGTCGGCCCAGGAAATGTTGGTTTCTTCTTCCTGAGGCGAGGCGGGGGCACCGGCGCCCGGCTTGCGGCTCACCCTGCATACAGCACAGTCTCATTATCTATGAATGACATCTGTCAAATTTACAGTTAGAGACAAAATTGACTTTTTTTTTTTTGCCAGTCTTTCAAATGCAATGCAATTAAAGACGATGGGATGTTGGCATGAGAGGAGAGGAAGGAAAGGACCTTGCATTTTAATAATTCCATTTTTCTCCTTAACTCAGAGGTCACCCTCAACGGTTGACTTATACCCTGGACATGTTTGCGTTGCCCCTGGTCCCTAGCTGCAGTCTGTGGGGCTGTGTGGATGACATCACTGTGTTGGTTGCTAAAGCCACCATAACAAGGTGTCGCACACTGGGTGGGCGACTTCAACAACAGAAATTTACTCTTTCACAAGGTGGAGGCTGGAAGTCCCAGGTCACAGTGCTGGCAGGGTTGGTTCCTTCCTTAAAGTGGCTGTCTCCTCCCCATGTCCTCATGTGGTGGCCCCTCTGTGTGTGTCTGAGTCCCGATCTCCTCTTGTCAGAAGGACGCCAGTCGTATGGGATGAGGGCCCCTTGAACAGCCTCATTTTAAGCAAATCTCCTCTGTAGAGATCCCATCTCCAAATACTGTCTCATCCTGAGGTGCCAGGAGTCAGGGCTTCCCCGTGTGAACTTTAGGAGGACGCAGCTCCGCCCAGAATTACATGATTATTATAGTGGAGCTACTTGCATGAGCGTTCTCTGTGGTTTTGCAAAGTTACAGGTTTGTAGAGCTTCGGTGTTGGAAACTGCACCACAGCTAGAAGATGACAAGGGTCCTCTACACCCTGCCACTCAGGCCTCACAGCTCTCGGCCCTACGCTTCTCCTAGGTACGTTCTTCTACGTGGAGAGTTGGAAAGTGCAGTGACTCAGGAAAGTACTCCTGCAGCACGACCACTCCGACCCCGCAGACCCTTTTCTTCACAGTGACACACACACATTCCATGTGGATGGGCGTCCAGGGCATCCAGACTCCCGGGGCCGTGGGCGTGGAGGCTGAGGCTGTTGTACTGGTAACAGGCGACTGAGGTTTTAGTGGCCACACTGTGGGCACTACAGCTGCAAACGCACACCTAGGAGCGTGTCTCCTAAGGCAGGTGGGGCACTCCTTCCCGTATACTTGAGACCATGCTCTCAAGCACTGACGGGCCAGCGGTTCTTGCACCCTGGGCCGCACAAGCCCTGGGTCCTGCAGCCGAGGCCTAGGGGGTTGGTTTGTACACATCCCGTGACTCAACAGATCAGCGATGTCCAGACCTTTGAGGACCGCTGTGTAAGTTAAAAAGCAGTAAGTATTTAATAAGCTCATTGTTGGCAGTTCTAAAAGGCTGAGCCAGGACCCCTGAGTCTGACAGCAGGCCAGCTATCTGGCCTTCTGGCCGATAGTCATGTTGCAGTTTGTCTCACTGCCCCCCAGTGAGGGTGGGGGTGCTTCCGAAATAAGGCCAAGAAGATCACCCACAGCCTAGCCTTGCACTTTTTACTTTTCTCTCCTTTTGTTGCAGTTTTTGTTAATGCTTATTAATTCCTAAGAGAAGTGTGTCTCTAAGAAGAATAGTCCCAGAAATGTCAGGCTTAAAGGCTGAAATGATTATTTTGGTGCCAGGTGGCAAACAGATTAATTGCAAAGCAAAAAAAAAATGTTCAAGCTACAAACTTATCTTCTACTGAGTCTTCCCTGCCTAGTTCTAGAAACTAGGTTTGCCAGGTTTATGTCCAGGTTTGCCAATCACTTGGTGACAGTAAGCAGGAAGCACAGCAGAGAGCAAGGGCCAGCTGGGGGACAGGAGCCAGAGGGATGCCCCGACAACCTGGAACTCCCATGATCAGTTAAGGTGGCACCGGCGTCTCTCCCCTGCTTTCCTTAAACCGTGTGTTGCATCGGATGAGGATGCAATTGGTACTAAACGGAAACAAGTGCTTCCTTAAATGTGTGGTCTCATCCAGCTCCCCCCGCCCCCGCCCCTGGGTCTGAGGGTACTCAGCCCTCCAGAGAGAGAAACAGAATTAATTATCTCTGCCGTCCCAAGTGGCACCAATATCTTGTGGTTTTGTGGTGGCCCAGGGGACCCACGGCGCTGTATACATCTGCAAAATTGTGCTTCTCCTGAATAACTGGTCTACTTGCTCGTGGGAGGGCTGTGCTGGCTGGTGGGAAGCCGCAGCCCTGCTCACACTGGGTGTGGGAAAGCTTGGAGCCGGGTCCTCCCAGCATGCACCTGGTGTGCAAACCTCAGCCCTGGGTTGTCTCGCTTGTTTCCCTCTGACCCAATTTCCTTATGTTCTTTTCTCTACATTTAAAATAGATTAATTTCTATGTTGAATAAGTAACACATTTATAAGGTTCAAAATTTAAAAATTATGGAAGGGGACTGAAGAGCCTTCCTCTCGTTCCTGTTCATTCTTCCAGTTTGAACCCCCACGCCCCATGTGGTAACCAATGTTAGAAGTTTCTAGAGATTCTCCTTTCCAGGGAACTTTAAAGCACAGGCTTGCATATAAATACATATTATGAGTATATATGCACAGACAAGTATGTTTAACTTCATCCCTTCCTTACAAATAGTGCTATACTCAGTGTTCTGCAACTCACCTAGGGCTTTTTCATGTCAGTACATAAAATACGTCCTCATGACCATTTAAAAAAATTGCAAGTATTCTACTGTGTGTCTGTACCACAACTTATTTCACTGGCTTATTTTTAAGTTTAGTTACCTCTTCTACAGGCATTTGGGTCATGGCTGAAAACACACACACACCTTCCTTCCAGTCATCCAACCAAAAGCCAACTAGATGCTGTGGTGAAGAGATTTTTCAGATGTGATCGAAGTCCTTAGTCAATTGACTTGAAGTTAATCACAAGGGTATCCTGGCTGGGCCTGGCTTATTCCGTTTGAAGGTCTTTAAAAAAGGCCCAGGTCTTCCCAGAGCTCAGAGATGCAAGTAGCAGCCGCGTCTGCAATGTCTGCAATTGCTCGTCCACCTGCTGGGTGGGCGGTCCTTCCCGACTGTCACACCTAGGCGTGGGGTTTTGCTCACCATGCTTTCCAGGCTGCTCTGGGCTCCTTCCCTGCCTTCTTGCTTGTCCTTGCTTAGCCAGCCCCAACAACTGCGAAAGGCAATCCCCTGTGATAAATCCATGCGTGTGTATGTAGACACATGGTGTGCAATGTATGCATGTATTATTATACAGATAATACAAAATAATAGAACAAAATGTAGGTTAGTTATATTATAAATAACTATATATGAGTATAGAATAATATGAAATATACTTATATGTACTTATAAATATGTATGTGTGTACATATAACTATTACATAAAAATTACTGGCTATGCTTCTCTGGTTAAACCTTTCCTGACACTGAATTTGGTATCAGGAGTGGAGTGTCGCTGTTACAAACACCTGAGACCAAGCAGTGGGTAGAGGCTGGGAGGGTTTTGAGAAGGATGATAAAGTCTAAACGACTTTGGACAGACTGTTAACAGAAATATGAACATTACAGGTGTTGCTGGTGAAGACTCAGAGGGAGTGAGACACATGTCATAGGAAATTGGAGGAAGACGAGACCTTATTGTGTAGTGGAAAACAGTTTAGTGGAATTGTCTGTGGGAAGCAGAACTTGTAAGTGAGGAAGTCTGTTACACAGCAAAGCACGTTTCCACGTGAAATGTTAAGGGTGTGAGGAGAGAGGGAAATTGAGGGAAGAATTGTCCAGTAAGAGGAGTCAGCACTTGGTGACTTCGAAAATCCTCAGACCCTTCAGGTGACACTGAAGACGCTAAGAAATCCCAACAGAACATGACACCGCCCGGAGTCCGGGGCTTTGAGAAAATGAATTCTGCCAACAACCATGCATGCCTGGGGGAGGCCCCTCAGCCTCCGATAAGCCCCCAGCCCCAGCCCAGACCTGACCCCAGCCGTGGGAGCCCCTGTGCTCAGCCACGCCCAGACTCCTGACCCGTGGAAACTGTGAGGTAGTAAATGCATGTGGTGTTAGCCGTCAGGTTAAGGACATGTGTTATATAACACTAGAAAACTGATGACACGCCCACCACAGGGCTCTGGAAGCTGGGGGGTCCAACCTGCGGCCCACAGGCCACATGTGGCTCAGGATGGCTGTGAATGAGGCCCAACACAAAACCATAAATTTACTTGAAACATGATGAGATTTTTTTTGGTGATTATGTGTCGCAATGTATTTAGTAGTGTGTGGCCCAAGACAGCTCTTCTTCCGGTGTGGCCCAGAGGCACCAATAGGTTGGACACCCCTGTGCCTGAGTAGAGATGAGTAAAAGCAAGCACAGGACTTCTGGTTATAATTTGTGTCCCCAACTAAGAAGTGGTATTTTGTAATCTTTTGAGATTAAGATCACAGAAGCCATATATGAGAGTTCACATTTTCTGAGTGTTATCAGCAGAAAACCACATGTCAGCCAAGATCCTTGCTGTATCCCTGTGGGGACAATATTGTGATTTATAGCAGTGATGGAATGGTCTAGAAGCACGCAAACACCGTGGCCACTGTTTTCAGGCACTAACGCAGGAAGGGACCTTTGGGCTGCCCCTCGAGGCGGCGCTCACCTGTGTTTCACCCAGGTGTCACACTCGCTGGCTCGTTCCGTGTAGTTCTCAGGCAGGAAGCCTCGGCAGCCTGTCCGCTGTGAGAGCCCAATGACCCAGCCCTCGCTGGCTTCCTCCTGCTCAGTGGGGTCCACGAAGATGTAGTCGCCAGGATTTAGTGGCAGCTCGTCCACGTTCTGGGGTTTGTACTGAAATATGGCCCTCAGGGTCTGGAAAAGAGGCAAGTGTTCTCATGTCTCCAGCAAGAACTTGGGCTGGGAAAGAGGACGGTAGGGGGCTTGCGTCTGCCTTTGGCTCTCAGCTCTTTCATGGGCTGCGTGTCTCCAAGGTGCGACCCAAGCCTTTGTCAGATGACAGATGGCTAGAATATAACAAAATACAGGACCGAGGCCTCTGGATAGATTTAGAAATAAATTTTGGTGTCTATCATTTGTCTAGTATGTATGTACAATAAGCATGTATTTATCATCAATCTATCATCAATCATCTGTTTATCATGTCTTTCATCTCTCTTTCTACCATTCATCTGTCATTTATTGATCTATGTATCCAGGTATCTGGGTATCTGTCGATCTTGTTCTTATTTCTTATATGCAATATCTTGAAGCATAGCTCAACTTTCACATCTACCTTCCCTGCTGCGAAGTGTTTTACAGCATCTTTCACCGCACGGAACACATTGGATTTGGCCCCACTGACTCTGTGGGTCTGTACGGAGCACGGCATGGTTTCTGTTTGAATGAGTTGGTTTAGTAGAAGAAAGTCTTGGAGTGAGGCTTTGCCCAAATCATTATCTAAACAAATCCCTGTATTTTGCCATGTACAGTGCACACCCATGTTTTTGGCCTGTACTTTTAGGAAAAAAAAGTTTCATTTTAATTTTTTTTACTCATTTATATTTAGAAACAAAGCCAATTATTGCATTCTAGGGTATTATTTTGCATGTCATATCATTATTGCTTTCTAGAGTTACACTTTTAATGCATAAGCATTTATATAGATATGGAATTAGTACATGTATAATGTACATCCTTATTTTTCCCTCAAATATTTGGGCAAGAATGTATGCATTATACATGGCAAAACACAGTAATAAGCAACACAATATATTGATAAATCTTTGTATGGTTCATTTCTTATTACCAGAAGTGCTTCCATTTTCCCCTAAATTTGTGTGTCTACAACTTACACAGGGTGGGGCAAAAGGAGGTTTATGGTTGTTCATATGGAAAATAATATAATAATTCATAAATACAGAATAAACTCCGTTTGACATACTCATGACTATAAAATCTATTTTGCCTCACGATATAAAAATATATATTTATAAATATATTAAATATATAATATAAATATATTTATAAATATATAAACATATTATAAATATAAATATAAATAAATAAATAAATGTAACAATGCTGGTTGCAAATTGCGCAAAGAAAAAATTGTAGAGAGAATAGGAGTTCTTCCTTCCACTAAAATACCTCCAGTGGAGGGTGGCGGGGGTGGGTGCTGCGGTGGGGGTGGGTGCTCTGCCGGGGAGGCCCCGCATGCAGTTTCTGCTGGAGGATCTGCCTCCCTGCCAGCCTGGGCCACTCACCTGGTAGTGCACGAAGCGCATGTCCCGCGAGTACAGCGCCGCCGTCCATTGGCAGCTGTGGCCCGGGTTCACCGCCTTGGCCAGCTGCTCCAGCGTCCTCTGGTGGTGGGGGTAGAACTTGTGGGCCAGTGTCAGGTGCAGCTGCTTGGTGCAGGGCTTCACGGTGCAGTCTGGGGAACCGGGTAAACACAGGGACGCCTGCCGTCAGCACTGCCCGCCCAGGATGGCTGCGTGCCCAGGCTCAGCAGCACGAGCCCTTACCCACGGCTCCCTGCCTCGGCACTGGGCCTTCCTTGGCCAGGCAAAGACTCCCCCAGATTGTGCCATTTTGCAGAGTTCACCTTATAAAGGAGGTGATTGGGTACCTGAGGATTCTACAAGGTGTGCAATGTATTATTATACAGATAATATAAAATAATGGAACAATGTAACAGTGTGAAAGAGGAGCCGGAAGAGATGGGGATTTGGGGGCGGGGTTTGGGATGTATCACTTTGCAAACTAGTTGCCCCAACAGTGGATTAACATGTATAGGAAGCTGACGCTCCATCCCCGGGGTGTACGTGTTACTCAGTGGCCTGGCCTGGTGAGGTCGCTTTCCAGGCCAGTGGCTTCTTGTTCAGCTGTGAAGTCTTGGGAAGAAAATGCCACAGGCAACACAGTTCTGTTGAACACGACAGTCTCTCTGGCACTCGGCTCGCTTTGGCGGGCCCTGGTTTTTGTGGGGGTCTCAGCCCTCGGCCCTCACTCTGGGGCTCCCAGGCCAGCCAGGGTCTGATTTCAGCGGGGCCACAAAGTGCTGTATGTTCTGGGGAGGCGGCAACCAGTGGAAATAGCTCAGAGTTCGGTATCAGGTAGACCTGGCTTTAGACCCACCTGCTCCTTTTGGCGGGGCAACCTTGGCCTGACTCAGCTTCCGTTTCAACAGCAGCAACCTGAGGATGGCGAGGGCTGCCTGCTGGGGCCGCCATGGAAACCGGTCTCTGAACTCACAGCCTCTTCCAGTCTTTCAGTTACTGTCAGTTACCCGCTTCCTCTCCCACAGGCAGCATGCAGCAGCAGGCAGGATCTGCCCTCCTCTGAGAAGGTTCAAGGGCACTGCGGATACTTCCTGGAGCCTAGGCATGGCGGCCCCACCCCCATTTCACTCACCACTGTGGAGGTGAGAAGCCTGAGGCAAGAGACTGAGTGGGCGTCGGGGAAATTCCTTCCCTGAGCAGAAGGGGCAGGGCAGCCTTGCCGCCTGAGTCAGTGCGGCCCAAGACCTACTGCTTGTGTCATCGGAGCCATCAGTGAGTCACCCCGACTTCTGAATGGGCTCTTGTCCTTTCTTCTCTCTGTGGCCCCATGCCAGTGGGGATGATTTGATGAGGAGGGACCTGGGAGACAACAGAGCTGGGGCTGGCCCTCTTGAAGCCCTCAGGGTCAGGCTTGGGGCACAGGCAGCGGGAGCACAGGGTGAGCCTGCGCAGGGTCAGGCCTTGACCGATCTCTCAGGACCTGTGGCTGCTCAGTAGAAAGTCCGGCTGGAGTGGAGTGAGACGCAGCTGGACTCTGGCCTGGTTCCACCACCCCCTGGGCAGGGGGCTCTGCTGGTTTCCTGGGGCTGTCGTCATGAACTGCCACGGACTGGGCGGCTTAAAACAGAAATTCCTTCCCTCACAGTTTTGAACAATAGCAATCTCAGAGCAAGGTGTTGGCAGGGCCTGCTCTCTCTGGGCCTCTGGGAGGGAGGAGGGTCCTTTCTTCCTGCCTTTTCCAGCTTCTGGGGGCTCCGGGGGTTCCTTGGCTTGTGGCTGCATCACTGATCCCTGCCTCTGTCTTCACACGGACTCCTCCCTGTGTCTCCGAGTCCTCTCCGAGCAAAAACACCAGTCGCTGGATTTAGGGCCCACCCTACCCCAGTACGACCTCGTTTTAGCTAATTACATCTGCAAAGACCCTATTTCCGAGCAGGGCCCTTTTCTGAGGCTGTGGGTAGACATGAATTTTAAGGGACACTATTCAACCCAGGCCAGTGGCCTTGGGCAGACACAACACCCTCCCCAGCCTCAGTCTCTCCATTTGCTAAATGGGCAGCGAGACCTACTTTGCGGGGAGAAGTGAAGAGGAAGCGAAGCTCCGGGCCAGCTCCGTGGCACGTGGCCAACACACTGCACCAGGACGAGAGCCATGTTGTCTTTTCAGAGGCAGGAGATTCAAGAGACAACCTTTGAGGTTGCCTTTACATGAAGGAGACTCACCCACAGAGACGAGGGTGAGCTCACAACTATCCAGCATGTTTGGTCTCTGTACTCGACAAGGCAGCCTCCCCGTGGGAACTCTGTAAGATTCCCGTGGGAATCTGTAAGTCGTGGACTGGGGCTCACGCATGTGTGGAGACGGGGCGAACGAGCCACCTGTGCAGGGGCGGGGAGGGGCCTTCCCACTGGGGCTGTGGCCTCCGAGTTTCAGAGTTGGTGCATCACAATACTGAGAAGCACCAGGAACAACAGCGAGTTGCCCCGGAAATAGGCTACATTGTTCCAAGAACAAGAGCCTCCCCATTTTGCAGAGAAAGGAAAATGACTCAGGGAGCTGAGGTGACTGGAGGAAGGCACACCACTAACCAGAGATGCAGGAGCGATTTACGTCTTCGAAGGTCAAGTCCAAAATTCTTCCCGCTATTGCCAGCCAGGGCCTCAGTCTCCAGACCTGGCTGGCATTTGGGGAAAAGGGAATTTTGTTGAGCCTCAGAGTGAGTCTAGATCATCTTCCCCCAAAGGCCAAGGAGAGGGGACTAAGCCCAAATCTAAAAGTTGAAATGAATCAGCGAGGACTTGTGTTTTATACACAGCACTGAAGGGTTTAGGAGAGATGGTGGGCACGGGGCCGGGGGTGGCCCTGTCTCTCTGTGTGCACACCAGCCTGCAATCCCTGTCATTACACAGTCACGCAACATTCCCACGTGGGACAGTTTCCCCCGGAGCTGGAATGTGGCAGGTGTCTGGGAAATCACTTTGAAATCAATGCAAACGAGGCTCTTCCAGTGGGAGAGAAGCTCGCTGCTGGTTCTCTGTTTGCTTACCTTATAAGGACACTGGGCTCATTAGGGAGGATCTAGGGACATTGCTCGGCCTTGGGTCAAGGCCCTATCAAAGAAGTTGCTTGGCAAGGGAGTGGTGGGGATGGACGTGGCCTGGCCAAGGGCAGGTGCACCCCAGAGCCCCGCCCAGCCAGCTCGGCCAGCATCCTGACCGTCACTGCGGTAAGGAACGACCTTGCCTCCTGCCGTTGGGATCCACCCACTGCGCCCCAGTGCAGCGAGCATAGCCCCGGACACAAAGGGGCCACATTCTATTAACAAGCCCTGTGGGTGCCACTGTCCAGGCCTGCCTACCTGCTAAGACAGCCGCCTCCGTGGCGAATATCGTGGCGAATTCCCGGATGACATCTGCAGGGCCCTCACTCACGAAGAAGCCCAGGTAGCTGACGGAGGAATGGAGAACCAGAGGGACCACCGAGGGGAAGGAGCCCAGCATCCGGTCGCCAGCTCTCTTCAGAGCCTCGTACAGGCACTCCACCTTCTGGTCTTCACACTAGGGGAAGAGACAGCCGTGTGCTTTCTCAGCCCTTGTTACAAGGCCCCCCTGTTCATAACCTAAAATAAAAGGCCTTTCAAAGTAGGAGGCAATGAGCATTTATGTGAGATCACAGAAAAGAATAGCTACTCGGAAGCACTGATTCAGGCAGAAGCCCACATACCGCTCCGATGTGCAGACAAAGGCCAGGGGCTTTGGTGAGAAGGGAGGGGGGGGGAGCAGCTCCATCCACAGAAGGAGGCATTGCTGCAGGTGAGGTACGTGATCATGTTAGTGCTAAATAGTGTAAAACAGTTTGAGCTGGTAGTCAGCCCACCTGCTTTCTTGTCGTCCTTGCAAACAGTTCTTGGGGCACAAGGCAGCTCAGGCGCAGCCAAAGGTGGCCTGGCCCTGTTCTGACTTTCCGGGGTTCGGGGCATCACACGTGGGGCAGCTCCTCCCCAGGGGGCAGATCCGGCTCCATTTTAAAGTGGCTCATTTATTATTTTTAAACATCTATCAATGAATTAATAAAATTATGCAGCCTCGTGAGCCCCCTTTCTGTTCACAACGCTGTAACTGTAACGTAATTCGTCTGGTTCATGTGTTTGGGGTCATGGGTTTGTTCTATGCCTGACAGGGTCTCAGCTCCCAGCTCCCTGTCTTTCTGGGAGCAGTGAATGCGGGTGAGGCTCTGGGCCCCGGTCCTCCTCCCGCTCCGTGCATGGGCGCCAGGCCTGCAAGGCTCGCCCCGCCCTTCCTGTCTTCTCCTTTATCCATCATGGGTGTTTCTCCCACAGAAATCTCCAGCACTTCTCAGCCTGGAGTCTGACCCGGGGAGGACCGAGGGCCAACACAGACTCCGACCCTGCGTCCTCGCTGCCCCTGCAGTTCTGTCCGAACGCCCCTCCCAGTGCCACAGCGCCACTCCCTGCCCAGCGTGGCAGGTGCTCAGTCATCCGGAGAGGCTCGTCTAGAAAGGTTGGGGGGACCTGGGTGGAGCCCACCGAGCTGGCCGACACCAGGGTGTGTCCTTTCCAGGTTTTTCTGATGGAACCACAGAGGAAGTGGTGTCTGGCCCTCCCTGCCTCCTCCCTCATTCTCACACCTCCTCCTCTTTCGAGCAGCCCAGGCCCTTCTCCCCTTCGCAGGGCCCCCGTGGAGCTGTCTGTGTGACTATTTTCTAAGTCGGGGCTGGTCCCCCAGGCGGGGACCAGTCCTATATCTGTGATTGGCCCAAACCCACCCATTCCTCTGTTTCAGGCCCTGTGCCAATCTCTAGGGGTGGCTTTACCCGAGGGACTTGTTCTGGTGAGGGGCACAGAAATGTCCCAGACACATTGTCATACGACAGGGTAAGTGCCACTTAGAGACATAAACAAAGGAAGGTGGGAGCACAAAGAGCCAAAATTCCTTCTGTCTGGGGAGCTGGGAAAGACTTAAGAAAGGGAGGGGATAAATGAATTGGGTTCTGAAGGATGAATAGGAGTTGGCCAGATAAAGGTGAGGAGGAAAGTAAAGGTCATCTCACAGAAAGAAGTCAGCTAACACTACTGTTGTGGCCACCCCATCAAGACAAACCAAATGGCTGCCCTTGATTTTGTCCCATCACTGCCTGGTTTTCGCAGAAAATGACTTTCACTGCCAGGTTAGTGGGCATTAAAGGCACGTCGGGGACGACTCACCGTGAAGAAGTCACAGAGCGTTATGTGAGGGAAGACCTCATGCGCTCGGTTCTTCGTGCACTGGCGCTTGCTCTCTCTCCAGAACTCTTGAAGCTTTTCCAGCAGGGACCCCGTGGGACAGAGGAAGAGGGCATACTCCTGGGGGATGGGGTCATCTAGAGAAGGGTCATTGCCATGACAGCGCAGCCTGCAGCAGAGCACAGGCCACTTTCACCTGGTGTCGTGACAGAAAGATCCTGTCCCCCTGGAGGCTGGCCTCTCAGAGCCACAGGCCATGCTGAGCACCGGAGGTGCATGGGCCATGACCATTGTTCCCCACCCCTCACGGTGAGGTGCACCCAACTCAGCGCCCCATGTGGCCACTTGGGTCTCAGACCCTGCACCTCTGACTCCCAGGTCAGAGGCCAAGCAAATGCGAGGAAGGTGACGGTGAAACTCCGAATCTGGTCTTCAAACGACCTCTGTGGTCCAGCCAGCTCCTTAGTGCTGAACGTTTTGTGGGAAAAAATTCACATTTTAATTTTATCTCACACTTCCAGTTAAATGTAAAAATCGAGACCACAGAGAACGAGACAAAGTTTAGGGGGGGCGATCACATTTTCTTTCAGCTCAGAAAGTTATCTCAGGTACGAGGGAAAACAATAGGCAACCCATAATCCAAGAGCATTCTCACTAAGAATAAACATGAGAATTAAAACAACCATCTTTCACACGGGCCAGATGAACGCGATGTTCTCCAAAGGATGCAAGTCGTCCTCTATCATGTCACAGGTGCGGCGAGATTCACGGATGAGTTTACGTGATCCCCACGTACGGCAATTGGCAGGTACGTGTCAAAGCCTTAAAACGCCTGGACCCTTTGAACTAATAATTCTACTTCCAGAAACTGAACCAAGGGAAAAGACAAAAAGCGTAAAAGAAAACTGCGTATATAAAATGCTTATTGTAGAGTTATTTACAACAGAAAAGAAGGAAAAGCTGGGGAATGACAATACATTTACTTATCTGTTCATTAGAAACTGTGGTTTGGAGGACTCGCTCAAGTCTCAGGAAAGTGCTCATGAGATAATACTAAGTTTAGAATGCAATGTACACCCGGTCGGGGAAACATTAGTTATGTGCAAATACACCTCCTTAATAATAATAAAAAATACCCATAGAGGCACCCACCCCCCTTATGCTGACTCACTTGCCCCTTCTAGAAGCAACCTCAATGGTTAAGCTGTTTTGTTTTCCTCTAGACATTTAAGTAATAAATTGATAGATAGCACTTATATGTGTTTTATATAAATTATAAGCCATTGTTCAGATTATTCTGCAACTTGCATTTTTTAAGATTTTATTTACTTATTTTTAGAGAGAGGGGAAAGGAGGGAGAAAGTGAGAGAGAGAAACATTAATGTGAGAGAGACACATCCATCAGTTGCCTCTGGTACACCCTGACCGGGGGCCAAACCCTCAGCCTAAGCATGTGTCCTGACCAGGAATCAGACTGGCAACCCCTCACTTCGTGGAATGACGCCCAACTGAGCCACACCAGTCAGGGCCGTAACGTGCATTTTTTACTTAACAATGTTTTCCTGATTCCCCCATGTTAATAAATATTCACCCAATTAAGCTGGAAATTTCTTGGGCTGTATAACATCCCATCACGGACATAGGTGACCTTCATTCCCCTGGTGTGGACATCAGTACATTCATTCCACTGGTGTGAATTTAAGTCACTTTCTTGTTAATACTGTAACTGAGGTTGTTGCGCATGTGTTTTCAGTCCCTTTGTATTTCTCCAGAGGATGCCCTTAGACGTGGAACTGCTTGTTTGGGTGGCTACACCCAGTTTCAGAGTTGATAGGCACCCCAGATTGCAACCAGACACCCCAGATTGCTACCAGAAAGGAAGAGACCACCCTTCCCCTCCCCTCCCCAACACTGGAAGGTGCCTGTTGTTTTTAATGGCATCGTAATTTGCCTCTCCCTGAGTGTGAGTGTGCCTGGGCCCACTCTGCGTAGAGACTAGGGGGTCCTACGGTCTCCCAGCTCCTTGGTGGGACTTCTGGTCTTGTTGGCTGAGGGACCAACCAGAGCCCTCAGAGCAGTGGGTCCTGCAGGTCCCGTTCAAATGGGGCGGGCTGGCCCTGAGTCCCGGTGTTTCTCTCCCTCCCGTGGAGGGGCCACATGTTTGGCCCTCAGCCCAGGGTTCCTGGAGGAGGAAGGGCATTCCCACGAGGGACATGCGGGGCACTCAGAGGACCACCGTCAGCGCCTGCCATCCTGTTCTGTGAGGGGCACCTCAGCCGGGTGGGACCAGGTTTTTATTGTTCAAGTCTCACGACGGCTGTTGCGGGCACAGTGAGAGGGGACTTCCCGCCGCAGGCAGAGGATGGCATCATGGAACCCTCAGGCAGGACTGGGTTGCAGAGTGGGGGTGCCCTCTCCAGATCCCCAGATAAGACAACTGGGGCCCGGAGCTGTGGGCGGTGTGCAGAGTCATGGAGCTGGTGGGTGGGGGCACAGCCTGAAGCCAGAGCTCCCGCCCCCACCCCCAGGCAGGCGGCACCCCTTACCCTGCAGCCAATCAATGCCTTAGGGGACACTCACGACCCCAGTAAACCCTGTCCCCATCTGAGGCCGCCCGAGAGAGTGGCGGCCTCTATTTTGTACCAGCCAGAGGGCTCTTCCCTTCATTCCACAAACCATGTGAACTTTTTCCTTTTTGGACAACTGCATTTGGATTAAGTCAGAATTTTTAAGTGAAGGAAACCTTGTCTGAGGTTCTTGCTCTTTTGTTTTTTACTTTAAACCAGGGCTGTTTATTCCTTTCCCTCAGAGCTGAATGGGCGGGGGGGCATGGAGGCGGCCCTGCCCTGTCTGGACTGTACTGAGCAATTTGTGGGGTCCCGTGCAGAGTGCCCCCATTCCCACACGGTCCGGCGTGTGAAGACAGCCGCACTCACCACTCAGCTGCCTCTTTCGCTGACTTTCTCCCAGTGGCTGCCAAGGCCTTCAGCCTACAGGAAAGCAGAACACAAGGAGCATTCAGAATCTTCTCTTCCATTTTGGGGGAGCGGGTGAGAGGCAGGGGTGGCCCTGCCACTCACTGGGCCTGCAGGTGGCACCCCCAGGAGGAGCTAAATGGCTCGCTTCCCAGCTGCACAAGGCTCCCAGGCCTGTCCTCTGCAGAGCCTACCGTGGTTTGGGACAATGCAGACCTGCTCGTTTTCCTCCCGGGGCCCCCACCTTCAATCCTCGGCCTGCAGTCCAAGGGCTCATGCCCTGAGATCCGCCCATGCCTGTAGTCCTGTCCCCCCGCCATGCCCTAGGTGCCTGGCACCAGGGCCAGGTGGACCCACCCTCCACTCCTGCAGTTGGCTGTGAAGGGCCCCAGCCCTGGCTTGCACTTGTTTTCCTGCCAAATGTGGCCCTGAGCCAACATGCTCATGGTACTTCCAGGCCCAGTTCAAAAGCCCCCTCCTCCAGGAAGCCCTCCCCAAACCACCCAGCAGGGTGGATGTGCAGCCCCTCTGTTGCCCCACCACATACATGGTCACCACACTTGTTAGCTCAATGAGCTCGTGTCTATTTGCCTCCACTACCAGCCTGCGGGGCCCTGAGGCCCAACCGTGTCTCACTCAGCAGTGTAACCAGGACGTGCGCACATCAGTCAAATAACTGAACCGGACCACACTGAACAGCAAGGAGTGAGGTTCAGGGAATTCGTTCAGGAGTTCAGCCCGCAGTAGCAGAGGGTGACGAGGAGGCTGTGGTCCAGTGATGCTCTGTGGATGCACCCCCCAGAGAGTTTCCCACGGAGAGGCCGTGGTGTGGAGCCTTACTTGGGGTGCCTCAGACTCAGGAGAAGCTTAACACATGCTTCCTACCCCCGACATGTGGCCAATGTTTAAATTAGAAGGTATATTTTGAGCCTGCGTTTAGGCCACCAGTCAGGGTGTGACAAAGTGCGGGCTTCATAGGTGCTTTAGAGAGTAGGGCTCGGGTCTTGCCTGTCTCCACCTGCCCTCTCTGGTCTCAGTGTCCCGCCGGCACCCGGTGGAAGGTGCTCAGGACAGGGTTGAGCACTCATGTTGGCTTCCCTTTTCCATTTCACAGGCCCTGGGTTTATTTTGAACACGAGGACGAAGCCCTCTCTGGGTTGTAGAAGAAAGGGCTCTAGGTTCAACATCATTTCACCCAGTTTGGCTGGGGTTCGGTTACAGTGTTTAAGGAAAGTTTGCCCCCATCCCAAGTCCAGGGTAACCCAAGGGGGCTCTGACGGGTTTCCCGTGTGGGTGAGCATCCGAGGGGGCCCGCTCCAAGAAACCGGTTTCCTACGGATGCGGTGACCCCGGGACAGTATCCTAGCTCATGGCTTTGGGGTGTCTTCTCTCTTTCCTAAGAGTGGGTAACTCCTAAGGTTCAAGTTTTCTACATGTGGACTTTCTCCGTGGGCAAGTAGGATCATGCTAACCCAGTAGTTTCCTAACCATTTTGTTTCACAACTGGACATTCGAAAGACTTTTCGTAAGGATGAACGCTTTCCGGCACCCTTTGGAGACATCTCATCCCAGCAGAACTAGGGACTCACTGGGCCTTTTGAATCAGAGTTTGAAATGTCCCCTCAGAGTCACTGGGTAGCCTTACGAAGAGGGTACAAGTAGGCCCCCAGCTCCTCCCAACCCTGAGAAACAGGGTGCTGTGGTAATACTTCGAATTCCCACAAACCAGGCCCCCCACCAGCCAGCCAGCGGAGTATGTCACTTCATTTATAAAAAGCAGAAAAGGGTCTGACTAGAGAGAGTGTCTCGCTCTGCCATAGGCGCCCCTGCGACAGGAAGTAGGTGCCCTGTGCCGCCCGCGGTTCTGTGGCAGGGACCTCGGAAGGGCCAGGCTCGGGGGCAGGGGCAGGTGCCCATCGGGCAGTACTCACGCAGTGTGTGCCGGGAAGCCCATCCCCAGAAGGGGGTCCAGGAGTGAGGCGGCGTTGCGGCCCTTGAGCTTGCTGTTGACCTTTGCGTAGACCTGCATCTCCCCGGCAGCCATCTCTTCCTGCCTGCACACTGAAATGAGCAGATGAAGCCAGAGAGGGAGAGGCTGAGGCTGCGAAGAAAAACCTCAAGACTTTTTTTGATCTCTCTGACAAAAGCTAATATCCTGTTTGCACGGGATATTGGTTTTCAGAATTCTCTTTGCAGGGTGCTGGGCAGCTGCATCCATCGACCCTGGTTCCACAGTGGGGTTGGAGTTCCAGAGGTCCCAGTGTAGACCCAGCCTGGGCTCTGTCTCAGGGCTGCATTGGGAGCCGGGCTGCATGAGACAGGGGGAGGGGGAGGGGCAAGGGAGTGGGAGCCGGGGCAGGGTTCTCTGCTGGGGCCCACTGCCAGCGGGGTCCCTATACACCCTGGACCTCAGTCTCCTTACATGCACACAAGACATCGCACTGCTCACTCTAAAATTTTCTCTGCTCACTTAAAAATTTTTGGTTCTTTTAGCAGCTATTCATTGACTTCTTTTTTTCATTTAAAAAATCTCTGAGTGTACAAAAGTTTTTATGCATGCAGGAAACTTGCTGGATTGTGTGTGTGTGGCTCAGTGAATTTTCATAAAGTGAGTACATACACCCAGCTCCCCCAGGGCCAGCAATAAACTCCGGTCCTCGACCAGGAGCGTGCTGGCTCCCCTCCCCCAGGGCCCACAGAAGCGATGTCTGGAGACGTTTTTGGTTGTCCCAATGATGTGTGGGTGATCGTCCCAGTCGAGGAGGCCAGGGATGCAGCGGTGCAGATGAGAGGGAAGAAGGGTCCAACATCCCCAAAGTGTCAAGGCTAAGAAACTCGCTCTGGAACTTTACCAGGACTTCTGAGGCTGTCCCATCACTGTCCCCACCCAGACTCCCAGTTATCTCTCCCTCCCCTAAAAAGGTAACTACCTTACTGACTTGTACATCGACTTAGCCTGTTTTTGAATCTTATACAAATACAACCATACAGGATGCATTCTTTTGTGTCTGCTTTCTTTTGTGTGTGAAGTTAATCCACGTGATTATTGTGTGTAGCCATAGCTAGAGAGCTGTGTTGCTGGGTAGTGTTCTACAAGGTGAAAGCACCATAATTTATTTCTCTGTGTTGTTTGTGTGGTTGTCAGTGGTTTTGCTGCTGAGGTCATTCCCATACATGCCCATTGGTGCCCAATGTGCATTTCTGTAGGTTATCTATCCAGGGGTGAGACCGTGGGCTCATAGGATATGTGCACACTGCATTAGAAACTTCCGGATGGTTTACAAGGCAGTTATTTATTTGCCCTCTCACCAGCCGTGGGTGAACATTCCGCTGTCCTATATCCTTGTCTACACTTGATACTGTCAGTCTGTTCAGTTTTAGCCAATCTGTGGGTGGGCAGTGGTATCTTACTGTGGTTCTAATATGTATTTCCCTAAATGGCAGTGAAACAGAGCACCATGAGACAAGCTATTGGCCACTTAAATAACCCCTTTGAGGAAGATCCTGTTCATATCTTCGGCCTTGTGAAAAATGGATGGTGTGGTTTTTATTATTAATTTGTGGGAACTCCAAATAGAAGTCTTTAGTTGAATGCATTTAATGATAATAACTTCATCCAGGTTGTGATTTGCTTTTTTAATCTGTGAATGTCTTTGGGTGAAAGAAAAGTTCTCAATTTGAATGAAAATTAATTTATCAATCTTTTTTTTTTATGGTTAGAACTTTCTGTATCCTGTTCAAGAAATCATTGTTAATCCCACACTGATGAAGACGGTCTCCCATGTTTCCTTCTGTTAGCTTTACCATTGTCATTGTTCACATTTATCTCTGTGACCCATTTGAATTAATTCTCTGTATAGAGTGAGGTAGGGGTAAGGTTCATGTATTTCTCCACAATTTCATTCATTGTGAAGACCATCACCTGCCCAACGAGTTACAGTAGCATGTTTGCTGTAATTCAGGTGACTATCTCTACAAGGTAGGTTTACAGTCATGAGTCCATAAAACAGAGTTCATTCTTGTGTTATTATCAATTATTGTATGATCTTCCATATGAACAACTACAAACCTACTTTTGACCCACCCTGTATATTAGACTATTTCTGACTTCCTTATGTTCTCTTGTTTGATTTGTGTTCATACTAGATTGCTTTAATTACTTTAGGGCTAAGCACTCTGATTCTGCCTTCTTAAGGTTGTCTCTGCTCCTCTGGGCCCCTTGCATTTTCACATAAACACGAAAGTCACGTTGCCGTAGCGTGCCATTGGAGAGTGCAAAAAGATTCACACGTGTAGTCAAGGGTTGCTCTACAAAGGGGCCAATGTAATTCAGTAGAGGAAAGATTAATATTTTTAACCTATGATGCTGGAAAAGTCCATACTAACATGGGAAAAGTGTGAACCTTAACCCTTCACATCATGCACAAAAACTAACTCAAAATGTGTGGTGGACCTAAATATTAAAACTTTTAAGAGAAAAACTCTTTGCTATGTTGGAGTTTGCAAAGTTTTCTGAGGATGTTAAAAGTGTAAATCATAAAAAATTTTAATTGGATTTCATCAAAATAGAAAATTTCTACTCTCTAAAAGATACCAAAAAAATGCAACCATAGACTGGGAGAAACTATCACTATATATACACCTGAAAGAGGACTTGTATCCAGCATATTCATAATATAATATAAGATAATGTATATATATATATTTATTATGTGTATATGTGTTCTTATAATCAATAATAGAATCCACTTTAAAAATGATGAAAAGCTCTAAATGGACACTTGACAAAAGAAGATGCATGAATGGGTAATGAGGATGTGGGAAGATTTCAACGTTATTAGTTATCAGGAAAATGTGAATTGAAACCACAGTGTAGTGCCACACACACTTGCTAGAAGAGCTAAAATTGAAAAGCTGATGCTACCAAGTGTTGACAAGGCCGTGGAATAGTTGCAATACTCATACACTGTTGGTGGAAATGCCAAATTGTTCAACAACCTTGGAAAATGTTTTGACAGTTTCTTTTGAAGTTAGACATACATTTTCTATATGACCAGTTCACTCTTATCTGCTCACCAAGGAGACATGAAGATGTACGCCCATATGAAGACTTTTACATGAATGTCCATGGTGACGCGTTATTCACAGTAGAGCCAAACTGGAAAGAAGCCAAATGTTCATGAATTGGTGAACAGATACTTAAATTATGCATTTTCAATCAATGGTTAACATTCATCAGTAAAAAGGAGCACACTATTAATTCATGTGAAAGCATGAGTGAATTTAAAAGAACACTATGTTGACTAAAAGAAGCCAGATATAAGATTATACATATCATAAAACCTTACTGATATTAAACTTTACAAAAGGTAAAAACTAAATTATATAAACAGAAGGGAGATGATGGTGGCCCAAGGCTAGGGTTTGAGAGAGTTTTGGGTGGTGATGGACATGTTCCATAACCTGGTTTGGCGGTGACTATGCAGGTACATAGGTCTGACTATGCAGGTACATAGGTCAAATGCACCCCATCGGGTGCATTTGACAATGTGAAAATTAAACCTCAGTAAAACCGATTTTAGAAAGGGAAAGGGAAGAAATATGAGGACAATAAAAAGCAGCATGCTAATTTTCACCAAAAAAAGGCCTGCTGGGATTTTATTTGGAATTATGTTGAATCTATAGATCAAATTAACAATACTGAGTCTTTCAGTCCATGAACATGGTATATCTTTCTATTTCATTTCTCTTAAAAATGTTTTGGCGTTTCCAGTGTCTCGTACTTCTGTCACTAAGTTTACTCCTATGTGTTTAGTCCTGTTTTTGATGCTGTTGTGTAAAATTATTTTCTATTTTCATTTGTTTGTTGCCAATCTGTAGAAACACAGTTAATTTTTATGTATCAATGGCCATATAATAATCTGGCTCAGATCACTTATTAATTCCAATATTTTATAGATTCTTTTACATTTTCTATGTACACAATTGTGTCATCTTCAAACAATGACCATTTTTCCTCCCTTTCTAATATTTATAAACTTTATTTTCTCATCTTGCCATATTGTTCTGGCAAAGGCTTCCAGTGCAATATCGAAATGAAAGTGCCTTTTTGGGGAGCTACCCTGAAAGGGATCAAGGAGGTTCTTTTTTGCTCCTACTTTGCTGAGCTGTTTTCAAAGATTCATTAGTGGACATTGAATTTTATCAAATGCTTTTTCTGTATCTATTGGGATGATCCTATTGGTTTCCTTCTTTATTCAGTGAATGAGATAAGGTACTGCAGTTGACTTTGGAATGTTAAACCAACCTTGTTCTCCTAAGAAAGCCTGCTTGGTCATCATATGTTATCCTGGTCAGGTATTGCTGTATTCAATTTGCTAACAGTTGGTTAAAAATGTTTGCATTGATGTTTGTAAATCAGCTTGGCCTGTTGATTTCCTTTCTTGTAATTTCCTTGTTAGGTTTTAGTGTCAGTAGAGTGAAATTTTAAAAATATATAATTTACAGTGGCATGAAAAATGACCCGATACCTGAGAATAATCTAATAAATATTGTAAGACCTATACACAGAAATACAGGCAATGGAATTGAAAGAAAATAAAGAAGACCTGGCAATTCCATGTCAGGAAATTTAACAACTTAGATAAAATAGTCAAAGTCGTTGGAGAACAACTTAACAGATACCAGAAGAACATTCCTATATCTGTTACATAAATTAAATTAATAATTTAAAACACCCAAACAAAGAAAATTCTAGGCCCAGATGACTACACTGGTAGATCCTTTCAAACATTTTAGAAAGATATTATACTAATCTTACAAAAACTCAGAAAATTAGGAAATACATGGACTTCTGGCCAAGATGGAGGTGTAGGTAGACACACTATGCCTCCTTGCACAAATGAAGGACAACAACAATTTAAAAACAAAACAAAAAAACAACCAGAACTGACAGAAAATAGAACTGTATGGAAGCCCTACAACCAAGGAGTTAAAGAAACATTCATCCAGACCAGTAGGAGGAGCGAGACAGGCAGCTGGGTGGAGAGGACTCGTGGCTGGGTGGTGGCTGGCAGACCCAGCGAGGCTGTGGATTGTGGAGGGGCGCAGTGCGCAAGGCAGCTGGCGGAACAGGTGGTCCCACATTCCCCTGCAGATAAACCGGGAGGAACAACTGGGGAGTGAGACAGAACCCAAGGTTCCAGCATGGGGAAATAAAGCCTCAAACCTCTGAATGAAAACACCTGTGGGGGTTGAGGCAGGTAGAGGAACTCCCAGCCTCACAGGAGAGTTCATTGGAGAGACCCTCAGGGACCTAGAACATACACAAACCACCCACCTGGGAAGCAGCACCAGAAGGGCCCAATTTGCTAGTGGATAGTGGGGCAAGTGACTAAAATCTGGCAGAGAGCAAAGCAAGCGCCATTATTTCCTCTCTGACCCCTCCCCCACATACAGCATCACAAGGCAGCTTGTGGGTTGCCCTGCCCTGGTGAACACCTGAGGCTCCGCCCCTCACTAAGTAACATGTGTGCCAAGACAAAAAAAAACCGACCCAAACAAAAGAACAGATCAAAGCTCCAAAAAAATACAACTAAGCAACGGAGAGATAGCCAACCTATCAGATACACAGTTCAAAACACTAGTAGTCAGTATACTCACATAATTGGTTGAATTTGGTCTCAAATTAGATGAAAAAATGAAGGATACAGTAAGTGAAATAAAGGAAAATGTACAGGGAACCAATAGTGACGAGAAGGAAACTGGGACTCAAATCCATAGAGTGGCCTAGAAGGAAGAAAGAAACAAGAATTCAAAAAAAATGAGGAGAGGAACCTCCAGGACATCTTTAAACGTTCCAACACCTGAATTATGGGGGTACCAGAAGGAGAAGAGGAAGAGCAAGAAGTTGAAAACTTGTTTGAACAAATAATGAAGCAGGGAGGGGACCCATGAGGGTGCCACCTCCACAAAGGAGCCCCTTGAACGGCCACCTACAAATCCATTCCATCGAGCTCATCTGATTTTTCTATGATTTTCCTGGTGTCCCCATTGCGAGTCCCCATCTCAGGAGCCCTCTCAGTCTCAGGTACATGAGCACAGTTGGTCACCCTACAGGTCAGAATTCTTTTGGCCCCTCATAAAAGAGTTAGGAAGTATTTCCCAATTCTTTCCCCCCCTCCCACCCACATTCCTCCCCTTTAGTTCATGTCCATGGGTCATACATATAAGGTCTTTGGCTTCTACATTTCCTATACTATTCTTAACCTCCCCTATCTATTTTCTACCTACTATTTAGGCTAATTCTCTGTACCTTTCCCCCCTCTCTTCCTCCCACTCTCCTACTGATAACCCTCCATGTGATCTCCATTTCTGTGGTTCCCCAGTCTGGCAAAGGAAATAGACTTCCAGGAAGTCCAAAGAAGTTGGACCCAAGGAGGAACACACCAAGGCACATCATAATTACATTACCCAAGATATAATGTAACGTAAAGGAGATAGCTACCTACAAAGGAGTGCCCATAAGACTGTCAGCTGATTTCTCAAAAGAGACCTTGCAGGCAAGAAGAGGCTGAAAAGAAGTATTCCAAGTCATGAAAGGCAAGGACCTACATCCAAGATGACTCTATCCAGCAAAGCTTTCATTTAGAATGAAAGGGCAGATAAAGTGCTTCTCAGATAATGTCAGGTTAAAGGAGTTCATCATCACCAAGCCCTTATTATATGAAATGTTAAAGGGACTTATCGAAGAAAAAGAAGATAAAAAATATGAACAGTGAAAGAACAGCCAACTCACAGTTATTAACAACCACACCTAAAACAAAAGCAAACTAAGCGGACAGCTAGATCAGGAGCAGAACCACAGAAATGGAGATCACATGGAGGGTTATCAGTAGGAGAGTGGGAGGAAGAGAGGGGGGAAAGGTACAGAGAATTAGCCTAAATAGTAGGTAGAAAATAGATAGGGGAGGTTAAGAATAGTATAGGAAATGTAGAAGCCAAAGACCTTATATGTATGACCCATGGACATGAACTAAAGGGGAGGAATGTGGGTGGGAGGGGGGGGAAAGAATTGGGAAATACTTCCTAACTCTTTTATGAGGGGCCAAAAGAATTCTGACCTGTAGGGTGACCAACTGTGCTCATGTACCTGAGACTGAGAGGGCTCCTGAGATGGGGACTCGCAATGGGGACACCAGGAAAATCATAGAAAAATCAGATGAGCTCGATGGAATGGATTTGTAGGTGGCCGTTCAAGGGGCTCCTTTGTGGAGGTGGCACCCTCATGGGTCCCCTCCCTGCTTCCTGTTGCTAAACTAGCTTCGTCCTTGACCTCACCTGACACTCATCCAACATGTTAACAAATGTTGACACATGGTCATACGACCTCATGACAGCTTTTGGCCTTCTGCATGTTACAAAGTATTGTTAGCCCCCCTTGGTTTAGGATCCCCTAGCAGGGGGACATGGAGCCCCGGCTGACACCCCTTGCGGTGTCAGGCACCGGGAGAGCACCTCCCACGCAGGAGAAAGCAATGGAAGTCACGGTTCCAAGTTTCCTGTCCCTGTCTTTGAGGCAACCATTCGTTCAGGGAACAGAGAGTAGTTAGGGAAGATGTGAGGAAGGGTCATGAGTGGAAGGATGGTCTGTATTAAACACAAGAAACATGGACAGGTGCCTGGGCAGATGCTGGAGGCTGGAAAATGAGACTGAATTTAAACCACGATTGGCTGACTCTGCCTTTTTGGTTGTTGTTGCCATGGGCGAATTCCACCTACCCTGCCTTGGAAACAGTCCCAGATCCAGCCCTCATCTTCATCTGCACCATTAGCACCTCTGGCCAATCACAGCCAGGGTGGCGGGGGTTCTCAGCAGCATCCTCTGGACTCTGCGAGCACGTCCCCTGGCCCCCACCCCAGGCTCTTGCGCTCACTGCACTTGCGCAGATGTGGACTTTGTCCGGCTCCACGGCTCCATGGCTTTCCACCGCACGGAAGTCAACCAGACCCCTTCCTTGCAGGGGCCTGGGCCCTCCATGGTTTACCCATCGACCTCTCTAGGCACAGTGTCTTTCTCACCCCAGCCATCTTCTCAGTCTTCAGTGTTGATGGTCCTATGCTTGGGACAGCCTGCCCTCTTAGCTTACTAGGCCCACTTCAGCTCATCGCCGAGGCCTTGCAAGAAACGTCACTCTGTCTGGAGGCCTGCCTCCACCACCCTGTCCCGTTCCTCACTAGCCTCTCCTGGCCTCATCCCTTCCTAGTGTTTGTCACCACCAGAGACCACAGGTAGATGCTTTGGTCCCCTGACACCTGCCTTGAGTCTGGGTGCCCGGCTTGTGGCAGCTGGCCCGGGAAAGCTCGCTGAGTAAATGATTGCCTGGTTCACACCCACCCGCCTTCCAAAGGGGCTCTTCTCGGTGCCCTGGCCTCCAGCGGCAGGGCTGTTTCTCTCCCGATAAAACACCTTTAAGCCACATTGTATGTGGAAACATCCTTGGGACACCGAGGCCCCTGAAGAACGGCGCGTGCGGTGTCCCTGTGGAGTGCTGGCTGTGAGGACAAATCGGCTTCCCTGCCTTTTGTTGTCAAAGCAGCCGCAAGTCTGCACTTGGGCTCAGTCCCATGGTGGGGGGTGGGGACAGAAACCCCCTGTGGGGCGTTCTCCCTGCCCTTTTGGTGTGCTTGCTGGGCAGGGCCGGCCTGTTCTTTCAAATAAGAGCAGCGCCTGTGTTCCAAAGACTCTCTTCCGTGAAGTTTCTGCAAAGGTTTGCTCACCTTACTTACTAATTAAAGGGAAGCCACATTTTCCCCTCCCTGGTCCCCTCAGTCCTACCCCCTACGGCTACCTGATACCACAGGCAGGTTGGGTTACACAGTTGCCCGCGATCTTGCCATTTGCTGTGATGACCGAGTCGACAAGGCTGAGTGACTTGGTGGAAATATTTCCCGATTGGACTGAACCGTTGGCAGCCTGCTCACCAACCCGCTTGCTTTTATAATGAAAAAGGAAATTATCTCTGCTTTTAATGATGGCGGCTCCAGAAATGGTGAGTAGATGTGGGGAGAGAAGGTTCTACAAAGCGATGACTCTTCGACATTTCTCAGTGTGTGAAACCGGCCGGCCAAGGCCTGTTTGGGGAGGGACTTCCTCCCCCAGTTTCCACGGTTCAGGAAGCGTTTTGTCTTTCGTCGTTCTCTAGTTATAAAGTTGAGTTGTCCCATTTGCTTCTTGCTGATAGTCCGTCAGCCAGTATCAGCAAGAATCAAAGTCAAAAACGCTGAGCATGAACAGAGCAGCTTTCTAAGGATGGGAAAGTTGCTCCTAGGATGGGAATGAAATCAACAGCTTCAGTGCCCAACTCTTGCTTAGATTTCCCCGTGACCACTTGAAGCAGCACAAAGACAGTTTGTCTTAAATGGCCTGGTAGCTCCCTTTACAGTTTCAAACGTTACAACAGGGAAGCAAAAAGAAAATAAAAGGGGCGCTCCACGTGTCTGTGTTTCTGGGCCTGTTAGAACCGCCAGATTTTAGTGCTTTGAGGAAGCGGGCTCCTGGTGGAGTCACGCCTGCTGCCGTGGAGCGTGACCTGCGAAGCTGCCAGGACACTTGGCCATCCCCTGGCTCCCTCCGACCCTCTTAGAGCTGCCCGGAATGCCTCCCAAAGGCTCCGGACCCTGGGGCCTGGCGACAGGAGGGACTCTGCAGGACACAGAGCCCCAGTGTAGCTCTGGTGCTGCCTGCGGCCGCCGGCCACTCCTCCCTTTGCTGTGAGCTGGGGCGGGACCGGGCACCCCAAGGGCCCGGATACTTTCATCCTTAATTAGGTCACGGCTGTGGGAGCCAGGAAAGCTACAAATACTGTGGGTGAGTGTCCCTTCTCTGGTGCCGTTGACATCGGAGGGGTGCAGACATTATGTGAGTATCAGAACCTTGTGCATTGAGGGTGGGTGTATCACACACACAGGCAAAGGGTCCCGTTGACGTGAGACAAACGGCAGTGGCAGGAAAGGGAGGGATGTGCTTTGAAAGTCATCCATCTGCTGTAAAATCGGGGCTTGGGGACTTCTAACAGGCAGAAGGGCGTATCTCTAAAGGTGTGCTCGATTGATTTTGAGACGGGTGGAATGAATGTTGGGGAAGTCCTTGTTTTAGCAGAATTAAAGTTCACTGTTTTTCTCTACCTCTAGAAGTTTCTCTGGTATCTGCTGTGGCTCGGGGAGAAAAATGCCTCTCACTGGACAAATAGTTTTGATTAACTGGTGCTGAGTTCCTTTGTGTGGATTGTCAGATTTCAAAGATTTAACACAACAAAGATGTATTTGATGCTGAAACTGTAAACAGGGAGGCAAACGCTTTCTCTTCTTCCTGGCCAAGGAGGTGGAGGCGGAGGTGGAGCCGAACCTCAGAGGCCCTGAAATAGTCACCATGGGGGAGAACGACCCGCCGGCGGCTGAAGCCCCTTTCTCCTTCAGATCCCTTTTTGGCCTTGACGATCTGAAAATCAGTCCCGTCACACCAGGTAGGTGGAAGCGGGTGCTGTCTGCACCCCACCCCCATCTAGACGGCGAACGTAGCTGAGGGCCGAGTCTCCCACGGAGGAAATATCTCACCAGGCATCCTCACACCTCACATGTTGAACGCATGTGATTCTTTGGTTTATAGACTATGGGAGGGAAGGGGCATCGGAGGGGGAGGGTTGTCCAGCCTCTCGCTGACTTCGTGCATGCAGGGGTTTGTATTCTCTGGATGAAGATGTTCAGAAATGGAGGCTCCAGCTGGCCCTGGGGGTTGGGGGTCAGGTGCCGGCCAGACTGAGCCCCCCAGGAAGCCCTGGGAACATGCTGCTCACCAGCCCTTCCAGGAAACTTAAAATAAGCTGGACTTCCCTGAAGGATCTGATGCCCAGATTCAAATCCAACAGCAGGCGACAGAGTTGGTTCTGTACACAGGTTACAAATCTTTGGAGAGACAGGGGACTCCGTAATGCCTGTCCCGCTGAGGTCTTTCTGGTAAGAGCCCACGAGGGCTTGTCACAGTGAGCGGGGCTCGCTGCTCCTGGACGCAGTCAGGAGTGCTGGCCCCTGGGGCTGGGAAGGGGGGCCTGGGGGCTCTGGCTGAGGTTTTAGAAAGCATGATAGGGGGTAACCCCACCGATTCCTTTTAAACCACAATTGATGTTGGTTGGGGGAGAGGAGAGGATGGGCGATGGGAGGAGATATTTCTATGAAAGATACACAATTTTAAAATACTTCTCCAAAATGAACATAAGTGTGCATTTTAAAAGTACCCTGCAATCCCCTGACCCCCAAACTTCACCTCGTTTTTATATCTGCATTCATTTTCTTCCTGTCGTTGCCTGTAAATACGCATCCATCCATGGTGCTGGCAGGCAGGCATCTTCCATGGGCTGCCTGGCTTTCATAAACGTCTTTTTAAAGATGGCATTATTCCATCAAGTATATGTGTAACTTATATAACCATTTTATCATCATTTGACATATAGTTGTTTCTAATATTTTATAATACAATCTGAACATGAATAGCATTATACATTTTTCTCTATGCTAATTTTTATTATTTTTTCATGATTAATTCCTGGTGGGGGAAGAAACAAAAGGTGTTTAAAACTTTTCTTTTTAAATAAAGCCATATCTTGTTTATTATAGAAATTTGGGAAAATATAGTTAATCAAAAAGATTTTTAATTACCCATAGTTTTACTGTTACTCAGGGCTAACTCTGTTAGCACTTTATGTGGGATTTCTTGCCTTTTTCCCACCAATATCTTTATTTCCCTTTGGAAGTGACATATACTATTTGTATCATTTTGAAGCTTTTTAAAAAACTTAACAGTATTGTGTTAATTTTCTGCAGCATTTAATACTTAAATATTCTTCAGGGTTTGGCAAACAATGGCCCATGGGCCAAATGTGGGCCACTGCCTGTTTTTACAACTACAGTTTTATGGGAATACGTCACTGTATTCATACATTGTCTATGGCTGCCTTCACGCCACAGTAGAGTTGAGTAGTTGTGACAGAGGCCACGTGGCCCATAAAACTTCCAATATTTACTATCTGGTCCTTTGAAGAAAAAAGCCTGGTGACCACCCTTCTTTATCGCTCGGTGTCCATCCTGTTCGTATTCCACCAGGTTCTTCCCTTGGTGGTAGAGGCTGTTTTCCATGCGTAGATATTCTCAATGCCACTCCCCTAAGTGTCCCTGTAGGCAGGCATCCGTGTGTACCTATGGTGACATCACAGGATAAATTCCTAGAAGTGGATTCACTAGGTCAGAAATTCCATCCAGGTTTAAACTGTTGGTGCATGTTTCAAATTTGACCATCAAAAAGTTCCCACAATGTGCCCTGGCTGGTGTAGCTCAGTGGATGGAGTGCGGGCCCGTGAACCACACGACTGCAGTTCAATTCCCAGTCAGGGCACATGCCTGGGTTGCAGGCCAGTTCCCAGCAGGGGACTCGTGAGAGGCAACCATACATTGATATTTCTCTCCTTCTCTCTTTCCCTTCCTCTCGAAATAAAATCTTTAAAATAAAATAAAATAAATAAAATAAAATAAAATAAATAAATAAAGTAAATAAAATCTTTAAAAAATACTTTAAAAAAGTTCCCACAATGCACACTCCTGTTGACTGTACGTGGAGGTCCATCTCCCTTCACCTCGGGTGGTGGTGAGCCTAACAACAATAAACAGCAACAACTGCAGTACTGGGTTGGGGAGTTGCTAGGGAGCTGTGTCTAACTTGTGTTGTTTCTTTTTCATCTCCAGAGAGGCTGAAGGGCTTTTTTCTTTATGCTTGTTTATCATTTGCATTCCTCTTTGGAGGGATGCTAGGCATCTTGCTTTTTATTCCAAGCACACCCTCAGAGACAGAGTAAGGGGGTGGAGCCAGGGCAGTGCCCACAGGGCACCAGGGTGGAGTGGCCAAGCACCCAGTGTGGACCGATGCCGAGGCTCTAACCGAGCAACAGTCTTTGAGTCTACAATCCGGGTTGCTTCCTAATTTAACTCTGAGAGAATAACTGGGATGATATGAGGTCATTCTTGGGGTTTCTGCCGATTCTTAAATTGTAAATGGAGAGAACAGATTCAATGGGAGAGATTTCTGGGGGGTGGGGGAGGGTGGACAGGAGGCGTCTGCTCCACCAACTCAAGGCTATGCACTTGATACCTTGAGAGAAATTGGTCTCTAACCCTGAGATAAACAACCTTCATTATCATGATGTCATCTGTCCATCCATCCGTCCATCCATCTATCCATCCATCCATGCAATTTACTAGTATGTACCAAGAACCACCAGGTGCCAGGTGCTGTTCTAGGTGCTGAGAACACAACCACGAACAAACCCCTTGCGCATCCAGGCCAAAGTGAGGAGCTCACTGTCCGTCTGTCCATCTCTCCGTCTGTCCTCCTTTCTTGCTCTGTATCCCTCACGGTCACTGAGGATTATCTGTTGCACGTGGCACCTTATTTTCCTTGGTGTCTTCCCTTTTCCCCCTTACCCTTTTCTTTTGCTTACTCTTTCCTCCTTTTCCTCCTAATCCATCTCTTCCTCCGATATATTTGTATCTAAGTTCTCTTCTTTTTAAGGCAGCCTGGAATGATATTGACCATTTCATAATCACACTATTGTCAGAAGGAGAAGCTGCATGTAGAGACAGGCAGGGCGAGATCTCTGATTCTTCAATGGGAGACCTCTCGGCTCAGTGTCTCCAAGACCAAGAGAAGAGGGGCAGAGGCAGTCTCTGTTCCTAGCAGTGGTGTGACCCTTGGAAGGCTTTCTGCCCTTCCTCCATTCCAGTCTTCCCAATTTCAGGGAAGACAACTTGGGCATGGATGTATTTTCAGGATTGATGAGATCATTTGCATGAAATGGCCTGTTCTTCGGAGAGTAAAGGGTGCTGGTGGAACCTCTCCTGGTTGCACATAGAGACTTGTACTTCTGGGTATCTTAATGCTCCTCACACTTCCTTTCCCCCCAAACTGCCTGGGACTTTAGGCAAGAACTGAGGAGGGTCTGGTGCGAGCTAACAAGCCAGCCTATCAGGGTTCCATGGATGCTGGCAGAAGGCATGAGACTCCTGAGTCAGACACAAAGGACTTTATTACTCACCGCACAGGTGGTGCATGCATCCTGTTTGGGTTGTTGCTCTTGCCCACCAAGCCCCATGGAGGCGACGTGGAGCAGCCCAGGTGCACCTTGCACACCCGGTGGGTCTGCATTTCCGCTGAGGAACCCTCAGCGAAGGGAACCTGAACCTCTATAAGGGACCACGGGCCGACCTGCACAGACTTGTCTCTGTTTCCATCTTCTAAGGCTGTTCGCTTTGCCAATGGCCTTGGAAAGGTGTTCTGGAACCAAGGCCATCGGTGCCTCTGTGCACAAGACCTACAGAGAATGGCCTGCTGCGTCATCTGGTGACCCTCTCGGCAGGCCCAGCTCTTCCTCTCCCTAAAGTATGGATTTTACACATCACCCTCCTCTGTGAGAAAATGACCTTGAAAACTGGCGTCCTACTTCGCCTTTGTTTTGGTTTCCTGGGGCCACTGAAACAAAGAACCACAAACTGGGTGGCTTAAAACAACAGAAATATTGTCTCACCATTCTGATGGCCAGGAACCTGAAACCAAGGTGCTGACAGGCCCCGCCCCCTCTGGAGGCTGCAGGGAACCCTTCTGGCCCCTTCCTGGTTCCCAGTGCTTTGCTGGCAATCTTCCGTGTTCCCTGGCTGGGAGACTCATCACCCTACTTTCTGCCTGGACCTTCCCATGGCCTCTCACTGTGTCTCTTCTTGTCACTCTGTGTGTGTGTGTGTGTGTGCGCACATGTCAGCCTCTGTGTTCAAAGGTCTTTTTGCAAGGACACCAGACAGGTTAGACCCCCATACTGATGACATCATTCGAACTTGATTACCTCTCTAAAGACTCTATTTCCAAGTAAGATGACATTCTGGGTGCTAGGGGTTAGAACTTCAACATATCTTTTTGGAGACATGCAATTTGACCTATAACACCATCCCTCAACCCAGGGGGAACAGAATTGGGTCAGCGCTGGAGAGTGTGGGGCTGGGCTTCTAGAGNATGGATTTTACACGTCACCCTCCTCTGTGAGAAAATGACCTTGAAAACTGGCGTTCTACTTCCCCTTTGTTTTGGTTTCCTGGGGCCACCGAAACAAAGAACCACAAACTGGGTGGCTTAAAACAACAGAAATATTGTCTCACCATTCTGATGGCCAGGAACCTGAAACCAAGGCGTTGACAGGCCCCGCCCCCTCTGGAGGCTGCAGGGAACCCTTCTGGCCCCTTCCTGGTTCCCAGTGCTTTGCTGGCAATCTTCCGTGTTCCCTGGCCGGGAGACTCATCACCCTACTTTCTGCCTGGACCTTCCCATGGCCTCTCACTGTGTCTCTTCTTGTCACTCTGTGTGTGTGTGTGTGCGCACATGTCAGCCTCTGTGTTCAAAGGTCTTTTTGCAAGGACACCAGACAGGTTAGACCCCCATACTGATGACATCATTCGAACTTGATTACCTCTCTAAAGACTCTATTTCCAAGTAAGATGACATTCTGGGTGCTAGGGGTTAGAACTTCAACATATCTTTTTGGAGACATGCAATTCGACCTATAACACCATCCCTCAGCCCAGGGGGAACAGAATTGGGTCAGCGCTGGAGAGTGTGGGGCTGGGCTTCTAGAGAACGTGCCCCTGGTTGGTGCCCTTTTCACCACATGAAGCTGCTGTCTTTGAGCGGAAACGTCCTCTTCATGAGAGAGAGGGAAAATGAATAGCTACACTTTAAGTTTCTTCATTCAAACGCGTTGCTCTGTGGCTTTTGGCTTCTCCCACTTCTTTGGCTTTCAGATACGGATGCTGTGGCCGCACAGATCCTGTCCCTGCTGCCCTTGAAGTTCTTCCCAATCATCGTCCTTGGGGTCATCGCTCTGATAGTAGCTCTGGCCGTGGGTCTGGGCGGTGAGTGTGATTCATTATTTAGCAGTCGCTCGGCTACCTCTTCAGGCCCTTAAACTTTCATGAGCTCTCTGGCCCCTGTGTGGCCACCCGGCCTTCATTACTGGAGGCAAACAGCATTCGGTTTTGCTGGCTTTGGGTTTTAATTGCCTGCGTGAATGCAAAGCTGACCTGAGGCCCAACAGGGGCTGTTGGCCATGCTCCGGGTTTCGTCACTACGGAACCTGCCCGGTTCGAAGCCTCCAAACGCAGCTGATGAAACAGAATCCATGGACAGGGGCGGGGCAGGGCTGGGAGCAGAAGACAAGGAGGCCATTCAGGCCAGGCCAAGAACGCCTGCTATTTTTAAAAGCAGGTGCCTGTGGCTTTTGAGAAAGTGAGTCATTTGAATGGTCTCTATTAGAGAACAATTTCTCATTTTCTCTTTCAAATAACTGGAATGCAGGTCGGTGTAATTCTCCACCTGCTCGGGTGTGCGGCCTGCAGTCCCTTCACTTGTTGCTCTGAGTCAGCAACAGCAGGAGGCAGATGAATTGGGGGTTCGAATCCTCACTCGAGGCTCCCTGCTCAGCTGGCTTGGCCAGCCAGTCTGCAGCAGCTACCCACTTTCTCTCTTGACCTGGAGCCCTGCAGGTCTAAATTCACCTCTGGTTGTGTCTCAAGGCCACTTAGTGAGACGGCAGGGGGTGAGGGCAGCAGCTCCACCCCCTGGAGTTTGGAACAGACGCCAGGCTGCTGACACAGGTGCAGTTTCAGGGCAGCCTCATTTCTAAAGGGCAGGATCAAGGCCATGGGGCCAGTGGATAGTTGTCAGTGCTGTGCACTGCAGGGACCCTTTGTTGACGCTGCTGTCCTCGCCTGTTCTCAGTCCACTTCGACTGCTCCGGGAAGTACAGGTGCCGGTCATCTTTCAAGTGCATTGAACTGACGGCTCGATGTGATGGTGTCTCAGACTGCAAGGCCGGGGAGGACGAGTACCGATGTGGTAAGGCCGTGCCTCTCCACTGCAGACAGCAGGGGTCGGCACTACCTGGCCCTGGCCTTTCCCATCTGGGAAATGGGTCCAAGTCAGTGCCAGAGTCAAGTCACGTCTTCGACTGGGATCCAACCAGTACCCGGGAGACCCTGGGCTGGGTGCTAAGGGAGGGACATTCCATGAAGCTGAAATTCGGGCCCTGCGAGGGTGGGACGCTGTGGGCAAGGAGCAGGTCGGGGTGGGTGGAGGAGGGTCCGAGCTGGCTGCAGAGGAACCTCTGCCCGGCCTCAGGGCTCTGCTGGCCACTCACGCGTGGTCCTGCCTGTGCCTTGGCCAGTCCGGGTGAGCGGTCAGAACGGCGTGCTCCAGGTGTTCACGGAGGCTACCTGGAGGACCGTGTGCTCTGACGACTGGAAGAGTCACCACGCTACTGTCGCCTGTGCCCAGCTGGGGTTTCCAAGGTAACTTGAAGAGGCGGGGCACTGCAGGAGATGGGCAAGCGTCACTAGTGACCGTGGTGAAGAAAGACCACCATCCAGTTGGGTGCTCACAGGGTGCTCCACCTCCAGACACACTGCACCCTCGTGGCAACCCCGTGAGGCTGGACATCACCTGCACTTTAAGGTCACAGAGAAATGGCATTTTGGGCCGTGTCTGAGGGCCAGGACAGACCTGGATGCAGGCGTGAGGTAAAAGAGCTCCTGAGAAGAAAATTCTTCATGAGGACGAGCCCCCAAGTGCCTCAGGCCACACCTGTAGTCACCACCCCACTGACACCACCCCACTTGGTCCTGGGGGTCACGTCCTCATCCGTGCACACCCCCCCCAAGGAGCCCCAGACAACCAGGTGCAAGCAGTCAGCAACTTGGTGAAGGCAACACCATTCGAACACTGTAGTTTAGCGACACATGGGGGAAAGAACCGTTGCAGTGAATTCTTCGCATGGCACTGTTCCCTCTCGGCCGTGGGGCTTTGTGCACGGAGACAACCCGCTTTCTCCTTGATGTGGGGCCCCCTCTCTCTCCTGCCCCTTCCTTTGGTTCACGGCAGCCACCATCTTCCATGAAAGCCCGGGCTGTCACCGTTCCCTCTTCGCTCTTGATTCTGGGTTCAGATTGGGGAGGCTCCCGAGTTATAGGAGCCTTCCAGGAAGTGAGCACAGTGACAAGGGGGGACATGAAAACCACTCCTGTTTGTTTCCAAGGAAACGAGTTGGGTGGACTCACTGTTCTGAGTCCCCGAGGAGCCTCCAGCTTCAAATCCGATGCGTTGTGTTCTTCGCTCCTTTCTCTGAAGCCAGTGAAACCCCCAAGGCCCCCCAGCCTGCACCCCTGAGATCCGCCTCCATCTCCCCTGGTGACTCACAAATCAGCTGCAATTCAGCTCAGCGACAGTAGCAGACATCACCACTCAAGTGCCTGTAGACCCTCCTCTTCACAGACAAACACAGACACAAGCCACACATGCTACACACACCACACACAATCACACACTATACACATGTACACACAGAGGCACACCACACACATCACCTGTACACCACACACACACCCACTCACATGCCACAGACATCACATCGTGGGCACTATACACATATCACCCACCACGTTTGTGCACACACACACATATCATGCACAAACATTTACTCGCTGACCCCAGTGTGTGCACTGCAGGCACCTGTGTGCTCACACACACTCCACCCCATCAGGGCAAACAGGGTGTGCATTCCCCATGGAGGCCCCTTTTCAGGCCCACCAGAGGGCGTGCTCCATCTTGTCGCCCCTCCTCTTGGGACCCTACCCCCACCCCCAGTCCCCAGGCCTCTGCTCTGCACAAGGACTCAGTCACCCCTTCCTTCTCCACCTGCTTGCTCTTCCCGGGCAGCCCTCGGGTCTCTGTCCGCCCCAGCCGCCTGGTGGGACAGTCCTCCCTACACTGAACCGTCCCTCTGGAGGGAGGTCTCCCTCAGCATCGCCCAGTTTCTTCACTGTCAGCTTGTCCCTTTCTTCCTTGCCTGTTGCTTCAGTTTGGGGACCGGCTTCCATGTTCTCTTTTGGTTCTTCCTCCTCTTTCCCTGGAGCCCACCCCTGACCACCACCACTCTGCTGCGTCCCACTCCAGCAGGAGTGGTCCCAGGGGCCCAGAGCCTGCGCCCGTGGGTGGAGCCACGGGGTGGGGGCTGAAGACCCCACTCCAGACTCCACCAGGTTTGGAGTGTCTCTACATGCTGGCAAGAGGAAACCATTGATGGTTTGGGGAGCGCAGTGATGCCTCCCCAGCGTACCAGTAATAGTGTGACTTGGCACACTGGTGGTTTGGGGGACATGAGGATGTGTCCCTCAGGAGGACACCTGTAAAGCTGTGACTGGGGCGCAGGCTGATCTGAAACAGAGAGTGAATTTCACACCACACCCCGGTTTCCCTGTGCTCGCAGCTACGTAAGTTCAGACACCCTCAGAGTGACCCTGCTGGAGGAGCAGTTCCAAGAGGACTTTGTCTCCATCAACCACCTCTTGCCAGACGACAAAGTGACCGCTCTGCACCAGTCGGTGTACCTGAGGTACGCGCCAGGCGGTCTGCACGCCATCCCGCCGCTGCTGCATTTGTACAGCTGTGCACAGCGCCATGAGAACACGGGAGAGCCAGGTGGGGCGTGGCCACGTGTCAAGACTGGGCGGCACACTGGCTGGTTGTGGGAGCTTGGCCCGGAGCCAGCCAATGGGGTGACAGAGGAAGGGAGGAGGGGGCTAAGGGAGTGACAGTGGGGGGCGCATCATTAGCGAGTGCAGCACCTCAAAGGACAGGCGCTGCAATGTGTTCGGAACGAAGGAGGGAGGGAGGGAGGGAAAAATCAGGAAGAAAGCTTTAGAAAGAAGCATACCTATCTTTGTTCACAAAACCCTTTCATGTTTTCTCCAACAACTCATGAGGGAGGTAAGACGGGTGTCCTCAAATGACACTCGGGGTACCCGGAGCTCAGAGGGCTCCCCTGCCTGGTGAATGGAGACACCAGGTGTGCTGGACCCAGGTTCCCGACACTCTGCCTGGCACCTTGACCGAACCCCAAGAGGGGTGTGTTCCAGGCTCCAGGAGACCACAGTTCATCAGCTTGTCCATCTCGTCATGGACAGCCATCCCCGGACACACATGCATTCCACGGGGACAGCTTGTCTCGTGACAGGCCTGGGGCTCTGAGACAGGAAAAGTCACAGAGGGACCTGGGTGGCTTAGGAGAAACGCAGGGGCCCAGCTCCCACTCATGCAGGGAAATGCCTGTCATTTCCAGCACAGTCACCTCTTGGCTCCGGGAGGTGTCCTCTCCCAGGTGGGTGTCCCAGGTTGCAAGGACTTTGTGCCAGGAGAGCCTGCCTTCGCCCAGAGGGCATCCACGTCCCTGGGGCCAGTGAAGAGCATGGAGTAAAACAGACGCACAAATGCCCCAGTGCACGCAACAGGCTTGTTACATGTCTCTGATCATCTGCTCCGCAAAGCCAAGAAATGCTCCATGCCCGTCCCTGACACAGGACTGCACCGTTGTCGAGTGGTTTAAAAAAATACATTCTGTGACTTAGACTAAAACTGTAATCTCTTTTCCAGAGCAAGGGAATAGAGCTCGTCTTTCTCTTAAGGCAGGATTAAGTTAAACAACGTCCACTTCACAGGCCTTGGGTATTTATCATGAACTCAGTTTTTTTCCACTTTAGGGAAGAATGCGCCTCGGGTCGCGTGGTCACCCTGAAGTGCACAGGTAAGAGTTTTAGAAACACAGAGGCCAATGGGAGCAAGAGCTCACTCCAGAGTCCTGCCCCTCCCCTCCCCCTGGCTTCCTGGAGTCCCATTCTCCTAGATGCCAGGTGGGTGCTCTGTGGGCTCTCCCTCAGAGGAGGGTGAGCTCTGTTAGGTGGGGGAGGTGGCCCAGAGTGGCTTTCTCAGCAGGAGACTTGACCGTGGAGTGTCACATCCTATCACTGCAGTGGCTCTGGGGGCCTGACTTTTTCTCCCCCCTGCCCCTCAGGGGAAAGCTGTGACAGGCTGCTCAGTGACCCAGACCCCACCCCCGGGGCAGACAGGCAGGGGATGGGGTGGTGTTGGGGGGGTGGGGTCTGGAGGAGTCAGGCAGCTACACACCAGCACCTGCAAGGAGGGTCTGCGGGAGGTGCCCGGTACTCCTGGGGCACCGTCATCATCCCTGGCTGGTGGGCATCTGGGGGAGGGGCACTGCCAGCATCAGGCTGTTTGCCCTGATGGACTCTTCCCACTGAACCCCCACAAGACACCCCTGTCCCACATCTCAGTTGAGCTGCCCCCAGCCCTCACCCGGTGCTCCCCCTCCCAGCTCTTTTTCCGGGCTGGGAGCTCTGTGTGGGTGGCAGGATGTCAGGGACGGGAAAGGGCTGTGGGATGGACCCCCAAACCCATTCCCCCGGCAGCCTGTGGTCTGAGGATGGGCTACAGCTCGCGCATCGTGGGTGGAAACATGTCTTCGCTCGCGCAGTGGCCCTGGCAGGCCAGCCTCCAGTTCCAGGGCTACCATTTGTGCGGAGGCTCCGTCATCACCCCAGTGTGGATTGTCACCGCCGCCCACTGTGTCTATGAGTGAGTGCTCCTGACAGTCCTCGTCTCCCGTAGACCCGTCCAGCCCAGGCCCCTTTGGGACGGGGTGAGTGGGGTGGGGGGTGGGTCGGGATGATGGTGGTCAGCAGCAGGTCCAGAGAGCAGGCAACAGAGCACATCATCACAGTCATATTTGTGTGGGGGGACCCTCCCTTCTCCCCAGGAGCCACCCATCACTGTCGGCTGTGTGGATCTTAGTGGCTGTTAGAGAAAAGGTAGGAAGAGGAGGAAACCCAGCGACGTAGAGGTCTCGGACCCACCACCCTGTAGCTGCCTATGGTGGGCCAGGTGGTGCCAGGAACGTGGGAGACTCTGCGGGGCTGGGGGGGACAGAGTTGCCCCGGGGGGTCTCTCTTTCAGGGGACGTTAGCATAGAAGAAAATACTCAAGTTATTTTTACTCCCTGTCATTTTTACCTCCTTCAGAGCTGTAGAGAGGGCGGCCGCTGTAGGAAACGGGTGGGGTGGGTTTGTGCTTCTGCCGGGCAGCAGGGCTGAGGTAGGTTCGGACGTAGGCAAGCGGGGCCGTGACACACTGGCCATCTCCCTGGTGCTGGACGGGGGACGCCTGAGGGCCAGGCTGGGTCTTTCCTGCTTTACCTCTCGGTCTTCTCATTGCAGCCTGTACCTCCCCAAGTCGTGGACCATCCAGGTGGGCCTCGTTTCCCTGCTGGACAGCCCAGCCCCTTCCCACGTGGTGGACAAAATTATCTATCACAGCAAGTACAAGCCGAAGAGGTTGGGCAACGACATCGCCCTCATGAAGCTGGCGGAGCCGCTGGCCTTCAACGGTAACACCTGGGTTTCTTGGTCGTTCTGTTGCTTCCATTTGTTTCAAGAGGATTTGTCGCTGCCTGTGGAAGCGTTGTGACGACAGCGCTTTCCAGGTGTCCGACCACCCAACGTCTGACTCATTTCAGTCCTGGCCTCAGCCGGTTCTCTTCTGGTGAGAGGCGGGGGGTGGGGTGGGGGTGGGGTTCTCCTGGTTCATCCAGAATACGACAAGAAGCCTTCCATCGTACTCTGGACGTCGGGCGAGCGTGTTGAGAGGCACTGGCCCTGTGTATGACCTCAGGTTCAGCAGGCGGCTGCCCCGCCCACGCTCACTGTGCATATTATCTTGACGACAATTCAGTTTTAGGGACTTGGCGGCTCTACTTGCTCAGTTTGGTCAGTCTGGTCCCTCTGGGGCTCCCACTGGTGCCACTTTCTCCCTGGGGGTGCTACCTGGAGATAAAAGGGATGTGCCCAGGGCAGGCCACCTGGTGTGCCTCTAGGTGGCGAAAGGGCGTCTCTGGCCTGTGGGCACAAAGAGCTTTGGGGTGAGGTGCCCTGCCAGTGCCACTCACTGGCCCAGCGTTTCAAACTTGGCCGATAAAGTGAGTGCTTCCCTGGCCAGCCAGCTGGTTGCAGTGGGGTCCTTCCTGCAGCCGTTTCTTTAAGATCTGGAGGATCCCGGGCATCTTCAGCTCCCCAGAATACTCAGGAACGTTCTTTCCCAATTCAGCAGGCCCTGTTTCTCTTGACATGGGAGATGTCAAGACCTGACCTCTGGCGGTCACAAAAAGCCACATGGGACAGAACTATCAAACTTTCTGCACCTGCAGACGAAGCATTACAAGCCCACTCCCAAATCAGCTGTCGCCGCCCCCTCCTTCCCAAGGGTTACGGAGGCTCTGAGTGCAGGCAGAGTGTGGTGTCCAGGCCACGTATTGGAGTGGAGTCATGGCACAAGACCAGGGGCAGGTTTGACCTGAGGGGGGTCCTTTGCGGGCTCACCACACGGTGCGCATTGCACTCTGCACGCCGCACTCTGCACACAGCACTCTGCACGCCGCACTCTGCACGCAGCACCATGAGACAAAGGCTTCTCGAGAAACAAAGAGGGGTTGAAGTGGCGATGATCATTGCTAATTATTATGCATGATGTGGGTCATACCAAATGAGGCGTCAACATTTGGACTGTGATAAAATTAACATGCACCCTCCCCTTGGTCTCTGCCTTCCGTTATTGTCATACCCAGAGAAGCGTAGCACATGCCAGACTGTGTCCGGTTAGAGTCCCGTGAGAATCTCGTGGCAGCCATGACACTGACTGTGGTGGGGGCTTACGGGACAGCCCACAGGGACAGGCAAGCTCGTGGCCTCCAGGGCTGTCAGGACGGACAGGGATGTTCATGGAGGTGTGTTCTGTACCACAGCCTGGACCAGGAGTGGGCAAATTGCAGCCCATAGGCCAACTTTGACCCTTTACCTGTTTTATAAATAAAGGTTTATTAGAACACAACCAGCCCCGCTTGTTTACCACTACCTGTGGCTGCTTTTATGCTCCTCTGGCAGAGTTGCGTGGTTGCCACAGAGACCACTTGGCCTGCAAAGCCTGAACTAGTTAGCATGTGGCCCATTCCAGAAGATAAGCTGACTCCTGGTCTAGACTCGCTGAGGTAGCCACAGTCTAGGGTGGTTTTGAAGTTTTAGGGCGCTGGTGGGGGAGGGGTCTCTACTCTGAGCTAATAGCTTTCCCATGATGGAGGGCTCTGCCTTTCTTTGGGAGTTCGCCAGCGCCCCCTAGAGGTGAGCGCCCATGAGACTGGTTGTCTTCCTGGATCTGAGAGTTGTTTCCTCTTTGCACAGAGATGATCCAACCCGTGTGTCTGCCCAACTCCGAAGAGAACTTTCCTGATGGAAAAATGTGCTGGACGTCAGGATGGGGGGCCACGGAGGAAGGAGGTCAGTGGTCTGGAACCACGATTCTGAATCCAGGGAGCCTAGAATGGAGAGGGCCGGGGTGGATGTCCACACAGACCCGTTCCCCTCCCCCTGCACCAGTGTCACGTTCTTTGGGACACCCACGCATCCCTGTTGGGGGCTACGAGTCCACTCAGTCAGTCAGTCATTGTGGGTCATGAGTCATGGTTCCATTTGTCCTGGATCATGGAATCGCAGATTTTCACAGGAGAGAAATAAAGCATAAAGGAGAGCTATTTCTAGGCCTCCGCAGGGAGACCTGCACCAACATGCCAGGGCCTGGAGGCTCTGGGGAGGAGTCAGTTCCCTGCTTTTTCCAGATTCTAGCGGCGCCGACGCCTGGTCCGCTAGGCTTGTGGCCCCTTCTCCATCTTCACAGCCAGCAGCTCAGTGTCTTCCATCTTTCTCCTCTCTAACCTTTGCTTCCGTCTTCACATATTCTCCCCTGAAAGTCCCAAGGGTCCTCGTGATCACATTCAGGGTCCACCTGGATAGCCCACGATCATGTCCCTATCTCAAGGTCTTATCACATCTGCAAAGTCCCTTTTGCCACGTAAAGTGACACGGTCATAGGTACTGGGGATTGGAATGTGGGTGCTTGGGGGGCAGTTCTCCCTCTGACCACCCCGAGGTTCCTCCAAGAGCTGTGGGTGACCTTCCTGAGGCTCAGCTTCCCTTCTGTGACCTGGGTTGCTCTGAGAGCCAAACAGTCTGGTGTGATCAAGCATCTGACCCAGGGTGGTCCCCCGGGAGGTCCATGGTGGTGACATTTGCCCCCGCTGCTTCCCACATTGGTCCCCTTAGGGACGAGGGGGCCTCCAGCCTGAAGCAGCAGGGACTGTGTGGGACATCAGTAGGGAGAGAGCCCTAGGGCCGGCTGGTGCTCGTGGCAGACCCCCCACCATCCACTCGCAGGCGTGGCTGTGTCTGCCATGGAAGTGTCAGGGGTGTGGCCCCAGCCCTCTGAAGTCCTCACCGCACGCCCCCTCACCCTCTGACACAGGTGACGCCTCCCCGGTCCTCAACCACGCAGCTGTGCCCCTGCTCTCCAACAAGATCTGCAACCACAAGGACGTGTACGGCGGCATCATCGCCCCCTCCATGGTCTGCGCCGGCTACCTGAAAGGCGGTGTGGACAGCTGCCAGGTAGGGACCCGTGGTGACCTCCAGGGGCCGTGGCAGTGGGCAAGGCGAGGCTCGTTAGGGTGACCCAGCCCGTGGGACAGATCACTGTCAGCATTTCCCTGTGGCTGACTGGAAAGCAAATTTACAGGGTGTGGGGAAGAAGTTTGCTCAAGATATCACAACCTTTCCCAGCCAGCCTGTGTTTACCCAGCGCTCTCACTGTGCCCGGGTGCTGGGTGGAAGGAGGGGGTCTTGAGGATGCTTCCCTCCTGACCCCGGTTCTCAGAGTTTGCAGGGGACAGAAGAGGCAGAAAGCAGGTGGGAACCCATGAGCATGGGCCTGCAAAGCCACAGTGGGTGAGACCTCAACTCTGCCTGGGTCCAGAGTTCAGTTAAAGCCCCTGGGCAGGTAGACAGACCCCCCTGTGGAGAGACCCCTCGCTGCACACAGCTGCCCTGACCTACGTGGGTTCAGTGTGTGGGGAATCTGGCAGGGAGGCGGCGGGGGCTACCATCCTGAGGGACAAAGGGCCCATGATGCTGAGTCAGTTCAGGAAGGGCTGTGGGGGTGAAGGCAGAGCCATCCCCACGCTGGATTTTGCGATGTAGTGACAGGGGAATCTTGCACAAGGACAAGGGACAGCAGTGGTGGTGACTCTTCTGTTGGCCTGTCTCTTTCCTTGCTGTCTAGGGAGACAGTGGGGGACCCCTGGTGTGTCAGGAGAGGAGGGTGTGGAAGTTGGTGGGAGCGACGAGCTTCGGCATCGGCTGTGCGGACGTGAACAAGCCTGGAGTCTACACCCGAATCACCTCCTTCCTGGACTGGATTCACGAGCAGTTGGAGGTGGGGGCAGTGCTGGCCCAGCTCACCGGGTCCCTCTCAGTTCCCCTCTAGCGACCCGGGTCCTGCTGTAGAGAAGCCAGGGAGGGGCCGGTCAGTGATGACTCATAAAGCAGGGACTCGGTGTCTCTGGGGTATCCGGTGTGAGCAGGTTTGCCCACCACCAGGTTCTGTGTGGGTGTGGCTCTGGAGGGGTGGACACGAGTGGTGACTGTGTCTCCACGGATCTGGGAAAGGAAGAGAAACAGTCGAGAGGATCTTGGGGGTGGGGACAAGCAGAGCTGGTATGTGCACACGTGGAATAGAGGGTAGATTTGGGACAGACTGGGATGGGGGAAGGACCGCTGATGCCCACTGAGTGGTGTGAACCTTGCCAGGAGCCAGGAATGTGATGGAGAGTCTCTGACCAGGAGAAGCGTGGGCAGCTCTGTGCTTTGGAAGGGCCTCCCTGGATCGGGGGACCTGGAGCAGGGACAGAGGTCAGCGAGGCTGGCAGGGGGCCCTGGAGATGGAGGGGAGGAAGAATGGGCTACCCAGGGAAAGGGAGGGAGCGCCGCAGACAACTGCAGGGGACAGGCGGTAAGACCTGCCCTGGGGAAGCAGTGGGGAGGCTGCAGGGAGGCCCAGCACTGTGAGGTGTCCTCCGCCTCCAGGGTGCTCAGCAAATATTTGCTGACTTATCTCAGACTCTGAGCTCCACATCACGCTTTGGACCCATTTCAAAGTCATTTTAAAATTTTTTTCTTAAATTGAGACAAAATTTACATAGCAAAAAAGCGATCGTTTTTAAGTGAACACTCCATTGATATTTAGCACATTCAGTGTCTGTGGCCACCACCTCTCTCGGGTTCTAGGACGTACCATCACCCTGACATGAAACCTCCTCAAGCCGTCACCTCTCTGGCCACACCCTCAGCCTCTGGCCCCCCAAAATCTGCTTTTATTGTGTGGATCAAAGACCTTTTCAAAGGCTCCTTTCCATGGGATAAACGAGGGGCCAAGAAGGACAGCAGACCCCTAATGTGCCTGGAGAGCCCATTTCCATGCTCTTCTTGGGCATTTTTGCTTTAAATGAGGAGGTTCTAATGGCTCCCTTTGCACCAGGTGAGGCCCAGGCCCGGGACTCAGCGTGGTTTCCGGTCCAGCCCGCTGCAGCTGGGTGCCCCCTGCAGGTGCAGACAGTTCCCGCCTCTGAGCAGCTGCAGGCTGCTGGCTGGGGCAGCAAGTGCTGGAAGGCAGGGCTTGGGAAGCCTCTGCTGGTGCTCATTGTGTTGCTAATGCGCAGACCAGCCTGGCGCTAAGCTCTTGAGCACAAAGTTCAGCCACAACCCCTCAGCCTCTAACAAAGTATCAGAGACAAGGGATGGAAGAGCAGCTAGTCACTGCAGTGGCCTCGATGGCCTGTGAGCAGGGCCCTGGGACACAGACAGGGGTGTGGGTTTGGTGGGTGGAAAGCAGGAAGGCAGGAGTGAGCACGCCCTCCATGGGGCTTCACAAGGAAGCTGGGGGGTCCGTATGGCCAGGTGATCATGAAAGGTGATCTTCAAACAGGTGCCAGTGGCAGCAACCAGGCCCCAGTCTTCCCGCTGTGGAGGGGGCTGGGGGGAGGGCAAGTTTCCCAAGCCCCCTGGGGAGCCCTCTGACCCTGGGGCCACGTGATGCCTCAGCCCGTTCCCTCCCAGCATCGTCCTGGGTGGCAGGTCCCAGGACTGGCCTCCTATGACAGATGGGGGGACTGTTTAAGGCCCCAGAGACTGAAGGCCCTTGCTTAAGTCTGCAGTCCCGGCACTTGCTGCGCCGATGAACAGGCTGTTCTCTCATGGGGGGGTGCAAAGACCGTCCCAGTTTGTGGAGACTAAACCCCACCCCAGGAGCCTTCTCCAGAGGGTGGGGTCGTGGGTGTAGGGTGAGGGCCCTGGTGACCCGGATGTACCAGGTCTTCAGGGCGCACTTGGAGAACATACTTTTGGGCCACGTGGCTCCCCTTCAGGCTTAGAAGGAGCTGCCACATCCTGGGACACTGGAGGAGCTGCTTTGTCTGTGACAGGTGTGTGGCCCCCTTGTCACCCAAGAGCATCGCTGCAGCCTCGGCCCCGTGGAATGCCAACGAGAGACTCCTCCTCTTGCTGGTCTCTTTCCACGTGTCCTCAGAGAGGCTTCCCGGCCCGTGAGAGCTCCCCCGAGGTGTCGGCGTGACCAGCTGTTCCTTCAGAACATGGACGCCAGGCCCTTCGAGAGCTCACACATTTTTTATTCTTTTTCTGTTACCATTTAGTCCCCTTATAATCCCCTCCCCCACCCCCATCACCACACTCATGTCCACGAGTCCTCTTTCCTTTTTGCTCAGTCCCTGCACCCTCTAGCCTTCCCCCTGACCTTAGCTGTCAGCCTGCTCTCTATCTGTGAGTCTGTATAGTGCTAGTTGGTTCCGTTTGTTTCTTAAATTCCACAGAGGACTGAGATCCTATGGTGTTTGTCTTTCACCGCCTGGCTTATTTCACTCAGCCTAATGTTCTCCAGGCGTTCATCCATCTAAGGGTGACACCTTCTTCTCACACTTCTTGAGGGGAATTGCCCACTTATTAGCTTATGGGACTGCCTGCTAGGTCACCTTCATTTCCTCCTCGGGTTTGCCCTGTCTCACTGGGGCTTCAGACGGAATTGCTCCGACCCAGGCCGGGACTTGGCAACACCATGCGAAAGCTGGCAGGCAGGGCGGTGCATGCAGGGAGTAGAGCTGTGTCATACTCCTCCGGGAACGCTAGTCTGGGGTCTGCGCCGAGGTGGCAGTCCCCTGCAGCCGAGGCCGACTCTGTCCCCACTAATCGTGGAGAACAGCAGAGGCTTCACTCAGGGTAAAGTGCAGGTGCGCCCTTGCTCCTAATGTGTGCTGAAAAAGGCGCTTATGTTTTTATTTCTTAGAGGGACCTGAAAACTTGAAGAGAAGGGACAAGCCACTGCGCTGAGCTCCTGCCACAGTGGAGACATCCCCGTCCCTCCGTGGATTCCCGGCTGGGAACTTTGGACACGAGCGAATGCCTTCAGTGCTCGGCTTTCTGTCACCACTGGCAGAGCCGAAAGGTGGAGCGTCCCTGCATCTAGAACAATTTGCTTCTAACACCTTGGACAGGCCACTGGGCCATTAGACTAAAATGACCTTGAAGTGCCTTTCTGACCTTCACTAAGAACAAAGACAGGAACGCCTGTGAAGTGCTGCCCTTTCCCATTGTCGATTAGGTTTTCTCTACGGCCACCCTCCAACGTGAGTGAGGACATCAGCAAGCCCCCCATGCAGACTGACGGACAGTCCAGCTGCTCAGTGAGGGAGGGCCGGCCCAGAGCCGCAGGAGCCCGCCGCTGCAGACACCTCCGTGCCTGCACGTTTACCCCTGCGCACCGGAACCCAGCCCAGGTGTCCTGCTTCTGAGATCTCTGTTTGCACGTGGGCACTTCATCTCCAAATGACTAGTTTTAAGGTGTATTTCTATTCTATTTTGTAGCCCTTGGTGCCTGATGTATTAGTGTCCCTTGCTTCCACAGGACACATGCCTCGGTCACTCGGAGCCTGTCTGAATGTCTGCCCACGTACATTGAAATCATGAGCTTGGTCGCAGAGGCTCGGTCACTTTGCTCTCTTTCACATGCACCGTGGGTCTTGCCTTTTCCTGTTGGAGCAGGTTTCTCCGCAGATCAGAGTGATCTCCTGTTCCAGCACGAGACTCAGAGCAGAGGGAGAAACAAAGGAGTGAGAGAAGGATCACCTCCACCCCCCCCCCCACAGTGGGTCCTCAAGCAAACAGAGTAGACCGGGGGTGTCACACTCATTGTCACCGGGGGCCACATCAGCCTCGAGGTTGCCTTCAAAGGGCTGAATGTGATTTTAGGACTGTATAAATGTAACTACTCCTTAACAGTTAAGCAAGAGCTTGGTGCTGCCGCCGGGTAGAAACAAGGTGTCAGCCGATAAAACAAGGTGGAGGGCCGAATCTGGCCTTGTGTTTGCCACCTGTGGAGCAGCAGATGGTCCTGTGTCACTAAAAGGCCGTAGGTTTCCACACCCCTCTGCAGGCACCTGCAGGATCAGGGACCCCTGTGACCCACACATCTGTAGTCCCCACAGTGCACAGAGGTTACTTGGTAGGTAGGTAACCAGTGTGGTGCTTTCTCAGCTACGAAGTCATGAGAATGTGAATGTGCCTCTTTGCCTCGAGGCAACAGTGGGGAAGGGGGTTTGTGTCTCAGCAGCGGCTCCAGGGACCCTCCTGGGGGGTCTGAGGCAGAGAGGGGGATGCAGGAAGGAAGGGGGATCCCATCCTGCGACCGTATTGGAGGCATGCCACCCTACCAGAGTGGCTACACAGGCCTCTGTGTGTGTCGGAAAGAGACAAGATATTTGCATTTTAAGTGGTTTTGCCTGGGTCTCTTTGAACGTTGTGCTGGCTCATGGACTGACGATCCCAGGGGCAAAAAGACACACCTTCTGTGTGACAGCAACTTCAGCTGAGAACGCCTGACCTCAGGGTCCGTAGACACGCATTTCTCGTCTGTTCGGTGTCATTTGTCTTTGGTCACTGCTGCAGTTCGAGAGGAGGTGGTTGCTGGCTTGCAGTCTTCTTCCGAAGGGCCTTCGGTGATGCCGAGGGCAGGCGGTTCTAACCGGCCATGCGCCGGGCACCGCTCTTCGCAGGGTTCGTCTATTCACCTGTTTTGGTGTCACAAGCACCCCGTGAGACAGGAACTCTCATAGTCCCATTCTGTAGGAGAGGACACTGTGGTGTGACAGCGGAGTGGCTTTTCCAAGGCCAGCGGGGCACCCAGGACTTGCACCAAGCACATCACACCAGCGGGAATGAAAGCAATTAGCTAATTGCAAAACTACCCTCTCTGGTACTTGTGGCACCAGTTTGACCCCCTCTGAGACATATTAGTCATCTGCGTTCGTGATCCACTTCTCCTTCCTCCAGAAACGTTTGGTCTCAGTGGGGACAGCTGCTGGCCTGAGTGGCAGTGTCACAGCAGGGCTCTGTTCCTTTTTCCACGGACTCCGCTCCACCCCCACCTCATACCTCACGGCCAGGCTGGGTGGGAGCCCAAGGAGAGAGTTACGGCTGCGGCTGCGGCACTCCTGGTGTGCAGCCTGCGAAACAGCTGGCGCTGCATGCTGCGGGCGGCTCCGGCTGCCTGCCCTGGTGGCCTGGACCTGAGGAAGCAGCGCTGGGGACCCCATGTCCCAAGTCAGTGAGTGAGAGGGCTCCACCTGCCCCTGGACAGCCAGGACAGGACCGTGGGAGGTGCTGTCCCTCTCTCTCTCTCTCTCTCACACACACACACTTCACCGTGGTGTTTGATATGGCCTTCTTTAAACATTGTTAAACAATTGTAGAAGGCCTAATGATTGCATAGAAAGTTTGGGGGAAAAAGAGCATTACAAATTGGCCAGCAACTAAAATGCTGTAGTTGGCCATGGAAACTGTCCCTTGCCTCCCTGTTTTGAGAGGAGATCTTCTGGCTGGGATCCGGGACACCTGCTGACGCCTGCCTCCTCCCCTGGAATGATGCAGGAAGGTCCTTGGAGGTCTGGGTGTACAGACCTGTCACCTGTCACAGCCACCTGCCCAGGACCCCAGGAGGGCCAGGTATGGGCCCATTGTCCTGCTTGCTGTGTCCAAAGGCTGGCGTCCTCTGCAAGGACTCCCCGTACAGCAGCCCAGGGGTGAGATTCGTGGGTTGGAACTGTGTCCTGTTCAAATGGGCAGATGCAAAGCCCTGGCGACCCGACCTCCAGCCAAGGGGACAGCACAGGGACAGCACAGGAACACAGCCATGATGAGGAAATAGAGGGAGGGCCCAGGAGAGCAAAGCCCCCACTGTGTGACATTAAACAGCACGGGCTCCAAATCCATCCATTCGGACATGTTTACCTGTTGGGCCGCCTCTTCCCCACAGCATCGAAAAGAAAACCTCCTGAGCTGCTCCTGTCTGGGTGACTCGGGACACCATGTTCTCTGTGTCCACAGGGTGGCCGGCCATGCCCAGCCCACCCAGCCGCCACCCATGCGCCTGCTCCCGGGCGGCCTCTGCAGGCAGGTTCGTGTGGGCAGGTATGTGAACATTCCTCTTCCGTGTCACCCAAACAGTCTGGATTTTCCTGCAAATCTGTGCACCTATAGAAAGAAGTGGTTCTTCAGGCTCCTTTGGGATGTGGTCTGTGTGCGTGTGCATGTGCACACACTTACTTTGTGTGTGTGTGTACACACACGTGGTGGCCCTTCTGTTGCGATCATTTATTTCTGCATCTATCTGTCTGAGCTGGGAGGTCCCCGAGGTGGGGCCATACTGGTCCTCTGTCACCTGTGATGCCAGTGCCCAATGCAGGGGCGGGACCAGAGCTGCCCGTGAACACAGGTGGACAAATGGTGACAATAAGATAAACACGCCACCTAAATGGACTTGGGTCCAAATTCTGTTGTTCCGTAAGCCAGCACGTGCTTGGTTTGGGAGGGGGTGGAATCAACCTAAAGGTAACATTTATAATTTACAAGTACAAAAAACGACTGTTATGTGTGAAAATCGCTACATTGTCGTTGTTACCCTGTTTTCTGGTCTGTCTTAGAGTGGCCAAAATCACTTGAGAAAATACAACTCCAAGTCTTGTTCACAGCAAAGTGGTCCCAGTAATATCCCTGCGGGGGGAGAAAGTGCAAAACGGAGGATTTATCTTTAAGAATGAAAAGAAAACAATAGCCAGGGCCTTAAAAAATCCATCCACTAAGAATCAGTGTCACGCTTTCAGAGCTGGGGAGAGGGACTATGAAGACACATTTTCTCTAAAAGTGTTCTTTGACTCTCCCCTCTTTTTCTTTCCTTTTCAGCTTGGGTGCCAACTAGAAGCCCCACCCTCCCTCCTTACCCGGAGAGGTGGGGACCACAGGGGCTGCAGGGAGAGCTGGGTTTGCTGTCGCCCTTCCCACCAGCCTCGGGGGCGGGGGCCACTCTCAGACCCCTCTGTTCCCCAGGAGTGCAGGTGAACGGATGTGGGGACGTGGTGCCTGCACCTGTGTGGTGTGCTCTTCTCTCTGTCACCTGTCCCCACAAAGGCCGTCAGCTCCAGGCAGTGTCCTCGGGCAGGAGGTGTGCGTTAGAGTGTCAGACTTCGTATATATGAGTACCTCCCAACCCAGTAGTAACACTTCACGCTCATTTCCTGAAAGCCCTGGTGAACAAAACACTTTCACAGCCAGAGGCTTTTCTGAAAGAAAGGGTTTACTGAGCCCCATGCTGACCAGAAAGGGACTGGGTGGAGGGGACAAGCATGCCCCTTGTCCTGGAGTTGACCGGAGCTTTGATGGAAACGGTCTGGGGGAGAAAGTCATAACTCGTTTTGAAAGGATTTCCACTGGCTGTAGATGGAGCCGGTGGGAGAGGGGGAGCGGGCAGAGCTGGGCTTGTGCAGAAGGAAGAAATGTTTGCTCCTTTGGATCAGTGGTCACAACAGTCTAGAAGGTTCTGTGACACGCAAGCAAGAGGTGGAGGCTTCGGGGGGCTGGTGGTGCCTGGCTATTTTCTGTAACCACGGAAACAGCCACCTGGGAGTTCATGCAGAGCCCCAGTCCACACTCAGGGATGCGAGCAGGGTTTTGTTGGCTTTGCTCGGCCGCTGCGAACTGATGAACCTCCCTGGTCTATTCCTTCCACCCTCTGGCCCGCTGTAGTTTAATTTAGAGCATCTCAGGTTTTTTTTTTTCTTGTCACACCAGAGGAAAAGGCAAGGGGCAGAATCAGGGACAGTCTCTGGGTCCAGCTGCCCATTGGTTCATCCTGCCCACACCGAGAGCCTTCTTCAAAAGGAACCTAGAAACTTCCCTGGTCTGGCCACCAGGTGGGGTCTGGGGGAGGGCAGCCACACCTCCCCACTCCCGGTCTCTGGAAAGCTCCAGATTGTTTTCCAGAGGGGTGGAGGCCAGCTGCCTCCTGGATCCCTATCCCACCTTCTAGAGCCAGAGCCCCCCGTGGGGAAGAACATGGGGGAGTGGAGGGCTGATCGCTGCCAGGCCATGCCTGGGGGTGCCCACCTGAGTCACAGCCAGCCACAGGACATGGGTGAGACCGCCAGCAGGCATCAGGGCCCCAAGGCAAGAGTTGGCGGTGGCTGCGAATCGTGAGAATGTGTCTGCAGCCCTGGCTTCCTGAAGGCTCAGGCAGCAGCTCCACAGTGGGTCTTGTGTGAATTGGGGTGGGGTGCAGTCATGTCCTGGGGGCGGGGCAGCAGGGCTGAGGGTGCGGGTCAACCACTTCTGGTTCAACCATTTCCGGGTGCATTCTCAACCCCCAGGACAGGAGTCCTCGCCAAGCAGAGAAAAAAAGAACCATGAGAATGATTTTGGAAATGTTCTTATCGGACTAATACTTTGTCAAGAGAAATTTTATATGCAGTCACATGCACTCATAAGAAATGACACAGAGAGAGGTCTCATAAACTTTGTCCCATTTTCCCTAATGTCACAAGCAGGATACTGACAGTGATAAGGTCCACTGACCTACTCAGAGCACTCCAGTTCTACCTGTACTTGTGTGCATGGGTGAGGGCGTCCGAGTGTGTCTGCGTGTCTGTGTGTCTGAGAGTGTGTGTGTGCATATGTTTTAAAGAACACAAATGAACTATTTATTTATAAATGAGACAGGAAATAGCCAAAATTCATAAAAAATAAAATAGGCAAAAGATATGTATAGACATCTTACCAAGGAGAAACACTGACAACCACTGAGCATACTACAAAAATACTCAACACCTCGATATACAGTTAAAACCACCGCTGGCTTATTAAAGGGGTCACTTCAGAAGTCTGACTCTGCCAAAGACTGGCAAGGCTGTGGAAGAAGTGGAACTCTTGCACACTCCTGCTGGGTGTGCAAAAGTGAAGAAAAGCTGTGAAAACTGTGATCACTTTGGATCACAGTTTGGCGATTTTCCACAAGTTAAAGACCCACCGGTCTCATCATGATCCTGTGTGTGTGTGTCTCTGTGTGTATGTGTTTGAGTGTGTTTCTGTGTTTGTGTGAGTGTGTGCATGTCTGAGTGTGTGCCTGTTTGTGTGTGTCTGTGTGATTTTCGAGAGATCAGTCCATGTCCTCCAGGCTGTCAAATTCATGAGCATCTATTCTTCATCCAATCCTCTCACTATCCTTTTGATGTTGGCAAATGAAGGGGGTGGCGAGGGAGGCTGGGTCCAGGCCCCACCCAGCCCTGAGCAGAGCACAGGTGTTTATAACCTCACCCCAGCCCCCAGAATCCTCCTGTAGGACCTGCGTTGGGCACAATTTTGGGTTGTTAGGGGGAGAGAAAGCAGGACCCTTGCTGGGGGAGACACTTTCTGTCATTTCGTTTGAATAAACTCCCAGTAGTCGCTCTGACGATGAGCGTGGTGTAAACGTTTTTGGCTTTGTCGCCGGCAGATGGTTAGTTTGCACAGAAGCCGGAACACCAACCAAAGTTAACTTGGAGAGGTGGCCTGTTCCACGGCCTCTCTGACCGGGGCCACACCTGCTGTCAGGGCCTCTGTCTTCAGGAAGGGACTGCACATCCGGGTCACAAAGGCCGGACAAGGGCGCAGCCGCTGAGAATGGACCTGGCCCGAGAATCATGACCCTTTGTACGTCACTGCCCCACTGGCGGACACGCTGCCAGGTGTGCCTGAGTTCTGGGGTCCACTCTCAGCAATTTTAACTAGAAAAAGTAAGTTAAAAATGAGAAAACATGAAAGAAAGGAAACAGAAAGTTTAGTCAGGATTTTTAGGATGATCCAGTTCACAGCCTTTGTTCACTCGATGGAAGTCCCTATCCCTATGGGACTTCCATCGAGTCGGGACTGCTCACTAAGCCAGTGGGTACTCTGGCCTCTTCTTCCCCGTGCCTCTGTCCCCGGGACATGCAACTATAGAGCACAGGGACTGGTGACTGCCAGCCGCAGGCAGCGCCACTTATGGGTAATTTACACATACCTGGAGTTCTTGTCCTTTTCTCAGCAGGACTGCTCACCATCTGTCCAGGCCAGATAGAACACCCTCATGCCTGAAATAAAAAAATGTACCCACACACCTATGTCTGGGGTAGATGGGGATTGAAACTGACCAAAGAGCCACCTCAAAGGGCTCCATCAGGGCCAGGCAGCTGCAGGGGACACTCGGGACACGGGAACAGGAGACTCTGGGCTGGAGCAGCCAGCATTCAGGGTCCAGAGAGGTGAGGCACCGAGGCCCAGAGAGGCAAACTCCTCGAGGGCCAGCAGGAGATGGGGAGGACTATGGTTGGCGTCCCAGGAGCCTGCTCAGCTCCGGGACTGACAGACAGATTAGGGAGGGGAGGTACAGTGCCCACACTCACCCCAGGCTCCCCGGGACCCACTCGGGGAATGAGCAGATGAGTCCCAGGCTCACCTGCTGGAAGGAGCAGGCCTTCTTCGTTCAGCCAGGTGGGTGCCCTGCTGAGCGTTGGAGATTTAAGTAACTATAGGTTGGCAGAGCTGGCTTGGAAGTGGGGAATTAGGTCTCCATTTCCCCGTCTCTCACTCCTAGTTTAAATCCCCAGGACCCGCCGTTAGGACTGAACTATGATTTTGGAGCCTTGAAGGACTGTTGGGCCCTGGCTGGGGGAGAAGGCTAGGGAAGCTCGAGCCCGGTGAGTCCGGGAGGACCGTGGAGGGACTTTGGGAGAGGTTCGTGTTTTGACCATTGCTGGACCCAGGGGTGTCCTGCTCTCTTCATGGTCAAGGCTGCATCTCACTGGCATGCCCCGAATGGGTGCCTGGGACTTGCTGGGTGGGAATGGGCAGCCTCAATTGTGGGGTTGCTAAAATCTAAGAGATAATAGGCAGCTCACACCAACCCCACTCCTGTGTTTGACTTCAGGGAAGGTAGGAGGAAGTAGGGCAGGCGTGGCCTGGGAGGAGCCCCTCCAAGGTCAAATACTGCTCCTCTGTGACTGACTCATGACTCACCGACTAGGGGAGACAGGGGAACGCTCCTCCTTCTTTCTCTTTGGCAACAGCAGAACCATTGCATTTAATTTTTAAGAAAATACAGTATTTTTTAATGACAAAGTGACTGCTCACTGCAGAAGCATTTCAGTGACTAGGAAACGGGGTCCAAGGAAAACATGGGGGGCGCCTTTTTACCGCTCGGCGCCACCCAGTGGTCCGGCTTCTTTCTTCTCCTTTTTCTCCTGAGCTGCTTGTAAACCTCTATCCTGTTCTTTTTCACTTAATGCTGGAGCGTGAGAATTCTCCAGGCTGCTATGAACTCCACAAGACACCACCACGAGTGGTGGTTGAACATCTTGTCGGGCAGCGTCCGTCACACCGACATTTGTTACCGACTTTCCGCTGTCGGTGATTCGGTTCTGTCTGCCACGCTTTACAGTCGATGAGATTTTGATGACGCCTCCCTGCAAAATGATTTTTCTGTGTTTAGAAAAATCCTTTAGGGCGCCCCCCAAAGTAGAGTTAGTGGGTCAGAGTGTGTGCCCTTTCTCAGGCCCCGACACAAAGTGCCACGCTGACTCCTCTAAGGTGAGCTGTCCCACTACGGACCCGCCACATATTGCTGTGGATAACGGGCACTTTTTGCCCAAATTTCGAGGGAAAAGTAAGGATGTGTGTTATACATGGGTAGTACTAATTCTGTATCTTTATAAATGTTTTAAATTCTTTTTCTATGCTTATGCATTAAAAGTGTAACTTCAGAGAAAATAACAACATCCGTATGCAAAAGGTTACCTTGGAATATGACAATTGGTTTTATTTCTAAAAATAAATATGTAAATAATTGAATTAAAAATTAAAACAGCCCTGATCGGTATAGCTCAGTGGATTGAGCGCGGACCTGTGAGCCAAGGCGTCGCTGGTTTGATTCCCAGTCAGGACATATGCCTGGGTTGTAGGCCAGGTCTCCAGGAGGGGGAGGCATGAAAAGCAACCACACATTAATATTTCTCTCCCTCTTTCTCCCTCCCTTCCCTTCTCTCTAAAAAGAAATAAATAAATTCTTTTAAAAAATGAAAATGAAAGAGTTTTCCCTCCGAAAGTTTGGGCTAAAAATATGGGCGCGCATTATACACGGCCGAATGCGGTGCGTCTGCCTCACCTGACGCTCACTGGTGTCGAATCTTCTGGTTAAACACAAAATCGGGCAATTTGATGGACTTGCACATTGCGAATGCTTTAAATTATTTCTTTGACTACTAACAACTTTTCTCATCTTCCCTATACTTTCAGTCACTTGCATGTTGCCTTCTAAGAAATGGACGTGCGTGTTCTTTGCCTCTCTGTCTACTGGAGTCCTAGGGTTTTAAAATTCAACTTGAGTGAGCTTTTTATATCTTCAAGTTTTTACACCTTTGTTCATCATATATACTATGAATGTTTCACAGTTAAAAATCCTTTACATTCAGCCCCGGCTGCTGTGGCTCAGTGGACTGAGCACCGACTGGCCTGTGTGCTGGAAGAAGGCAAGTTCGGTTCCCTGTCAGGGCATGTGCCTGGGTTGCGGGCTGGGTCCCCATTTCGGGGACAACAGGAGACAACTGACTGATGCTTCTCTCCCTCTCTTGCTCCCTCCCTTCCTCTCTCTCTGAAAATAAATAAATAAAAATCTTTAAAGATTTTATATTCAAAATTTAACATATTTTACATTGTTAAATTTGCTCTCTACCTACATGTGTTATATACATTTAAAATGACTTCTGTTATTGTTGCAAGGCTTAGAAATACCCAAATCTTCCGGAAATTAGCCAAGTATTTATTGCTATTTTCTTTAATTTATGTAAAACAGCTGCTACAGCAACTGCTTAGGTTGTTGGCCAAGAGGCCAAGGTTGGTGCTCATAGTTTCTTCCCGTTTTATCACCTGCTCTCACGTCAGCTGGGTATGGCTACTGGCCTGCGGTGGTGATAGTGGGCCGAGTGTTGACATCTGTGGGGTCTGAGCCCCTATGTGTATTTACTGGGCTGCCTCGGTTTTCCATTGGCCAGAACCCCTGGGTGAGAAAGCACCCACAGGAGCCCCAGTGACTCCGGGGCTATAAGCATCGTCTTCCTCATCCCGGTTCTGTGGCAGTAACACAGGTCTCCCTTGGCACCGAGGACCGACCCCTCTAGCCGACATCCCCCTCTGACTGTTGGTTCACTGGCAAGTAGAGGTTAAAAGGGCGAGTCTCTCCGCCGGGTCAATAGGCCTGGGTCTCTCTTGGACAACAGCGTTCTGACGGAAGAAAGACCACGGCCGTGGGGAGGGAAGCAGAGCATCTCCCAGCAGTTACTCCGTTCGGTCACAAGGCAGGCCGCTCCTAGTCCTGCTGTTTGCTTTCTGGGCACACGCCCATGGGGTGAGAAGGAGCCCTGTATCACTCCGGTTTCGGGCTTGTGCTGAATTAGGATCCACCCACTGGCTACTGAGCAGACGAGTCCACCCTTCCATCGAGCTATCTGCTCCTGGGTGATGGGATTGTGGAAAGGCCAGTGAATTGCTTGGCCGTTGCTGTATTTCCTTGTGTTAGAATGTACTGTGATGCATCCCGTGCACTGGGTCACACATTCTGGGAATGCAGCCCCGGTGCAGCCAGTAGCCACGGGCCCAGAGGGAGGGTGTGTCCCGGCCCAGACTGGGTCCCTGCCTCTCTGTAATGAGAACACTCTCTGGAACCGAATTGCCACCAGGCTGCCAGACCCTGTCTCTGGGGAATGATGCCATATCTAGGACCATACACCAGCCCCTGCGTTGGCAGGATGGGGACTCCGAAGTCGTGTCACTTACGACGAGGGGAACCTCCCAGTGGTGACCCTAGGCCACCATCCCCGATTTTCACCTGGCCTAGTGTGTGCGGGGGCGGGGAAAAGAAATCGGAAGGCTTCACACCCGGGAGATACGAATCCCACCCAGGCTGACCCCTCGACTGCGTCCTGTGAGCCAGGGCATGTCGCCGAGTACCTGACCCATAGTCACTGTGAGATGATAAATGCTTCCTGTTTTAAATCACTAAGTTTGGGGGTCATTTGTCACATGGCAACAGAGAACTAATACAGAACCCGTGCTATGTGTTTCTTATCAGACTTCCCAAAGATGTCACACAAATATCTGTCACAAATACTTCACAAGCCATAGAAACTTCTGGGCCCACGGGCAGAGCGTCTTGCGTGAGAGCCTGGGCAGTTTCTGCAGACCCGTTTAATATTCCGACTCCAACTCAAAATTTCAAACTTTGTTGGCAACCTGGCAAGGGAACCAGAACAGTGTACACAAATGTAGTGCACACGACTTCCAAAATCCAAAGAGCCCCTGGGTGTTTACCGGGCTGAGTGGTGCGGGCGCAGAACTTTGTCTTTCTTCTTGCAGGAGATTTGTCCACTAATAAATAGGCCAGGTCTCCAGACGGTTAACAGCTCTGACCTCTGACACCCGTGTGTCCACGAAGACATCTAACTTTCAGTTTTCCAAATTCAGTTAATATTGCATCACGCCTGCAATGTCATGGGTCAAAAGGATGTTTAGTAAAATGTTCAAGGTCTCCCCTGGGTACTCAGACTCGACATAAGCCAAGCCCACACCGTAAGGGCATTTTGCTGCCCCTGCCGTATGAAGGCAAAATACATCCCATCGTCTTTTCTGAAAGGAATGGGGGAAGCAGACGTTTTCCAGGTCAATAGTGACATATCGGGTGACAGAGAATCTGCTCTGGGAGTGACACCAGAGCTCCCCAGCTGCCGTTGTCATCACCCCTTGATTAAATGTGTGCTACTTCACACCCAGGGCCTGATAAATGACAGTCTGTGGGCCAGACTGTTCCTGTTTCAGTGTGACCCACAAACCAAGAATGACGTGTACATTTGTTAAAGGTTGCAAAAATAGATCAAAGATTAGATAGTGACTATCTGGACATTTACTGTGAAAGTGTGCCGACCCTGCTCTGAAGTCATTTGCCAGAATTCACGTGGCCTAACAGGTGAGGTCGATGGGCGTGGGGAATAGCCGCTGCGGCAACCTCCTGCCCTTGACTGTGGCACTGATCTCTGCAGTTCCCTCTTGGACTGTGACGCTGGTTTTATCTCACTGTCTTAGTGAGAACGATCTCCACTCTAACAGTCCTTGCTCCGAAGGTCAGAGAAGCAACGCAGCTATTAAGTTCATCTATTCTGGGCCTGGGGGGGTCCCCAAGGGATGCATGGGACCTCACGGGACCCATATGAGACAGACTTGGGCCAACATTCTGTCTCACACATGAAATCCCCAGTTTCTCTGTTTGGTGAACCACGTGGGGTTTGGGCCTCTGAAGATGAGTGTCAGTTCAGAGCTGATGTTTAAGGACCTTCAGAGAGTCTGGATACTTCCCTTTCGCCAGCGCACAGTCACCCTGTCGTAGTAGTTTCCCAGGTCTGCGGTAAATAAAGTACCACAAACCGAAGTTACAACAGAAACTTACCGCCTCACCATCCTGGGAGGTCCAAGTTCAAAGCCAAGGCATCATCAGGATCGGTTCCTTCTGTCCAGTATCTCCTTCCTTGTTTCCGTAGCCTCAGGTGTTCCTTGGCTGGTAGATGGTGTTCTGTGTCTTTACATCGTCTCCCCTCTGTGTATGTCTATGTCCAAATGTCCCGTTTTTATGAGCACACTGGTCAGATCTGGACTCAACCCCACGGCCTCATCTCAGCCTGGTCATCTGCAAAGGTCTTACATCCAAATAAGGTCACATTCACAGGTCCTGGGGGTTCCGCACCATTTGGGAGGATGCAATTTAACACACAGCTCTGTTAACTGGTCCAGCGCATTCTTGGGAAAGCTCATTATGTGCACCGTGGCCTTGCAGCAAGGCCTTCCTCAAAGGGGCTTGGCCTCTGCTCTTGCGCAGGGACTGAGTCACATGTTACCTCTGGCCTATGAAGGCTGGAGAAGCCACAGAACTTGTGAAGGATGCTGGTGGACCCCCGCCTGAGAGGTGGGAACACCCTCTGGGCATTCCTGGGTGGCTGAGAAGGTGTACAAAATAGATCCGCCCCCACACTGAAGCCTCCCTGAGCCCAGGGGCCCCTCCTCAGCTGCAGCACCGGCTCCCGCACCGACCATGCATGTGAAGCACCTGGGAACTTTCCAGAATGCAGATTTGACTCCATGAAGTCTAGGAGGGAGTGTGTCCATCAAGCTCCTGGGAGTGGGATTCTGCCAGCCCACCTTGAGTGGGGAGGCTTCCACGTGTTGAGTTGGGTGCGGGGTCCTGTTGTTGGTCATTAAAATACTGGCACAGGTGGCCAACTCGTTAAGTCAGACCAGCACTCAACTCAGTGTGCCCTCTTCCCTGGCCCGCCATGTTTTAAAATAGGGCACGTACAGTTGTCACGGGATCTTGTGTTGGTGTTGCGGCACCTCCAGGGGTACCACCCACACGGGAGGGCAGCGTCGGACCCTTGGAGGTTCTCTCTCAACTTTTCCCCCAGGAGGTAGGAACTGGGGTTTGAAAGATCGTCGTTCACACATAGATGATGCAATACACACCCATGAATCTGAGCCTCCCCCTGACCTTCACAGACGCCAACCTTCGTACCGTACACCCTCCCGATTTTCTCAACGAAAGAAAACATCACACTTAAGTCGAGGGCCCTTTGTGCTCTCCCTGACCCCATGTCCCCGCCTCCCTCCTCCCCACATGGGCCCCTTATGCAGAGGTCAGAGGTCCCCTTCCTGTCTCTGTTCTTCTCATGGTGTTTCATGTGGGTGCAGTCCTAACAGTATGTTGTAGTGTTTGACGTATTTCGGAAATTGGACCATAAATGATACCGTACTTTGTGAAGCATGATCACTTCCTTAATTTAACTTTGTTTTCAATACTTATCCTTTTATTATTTAATTTATTTATTCTTTTCCATCTTCTGCAAGGTATCCTATACATATATAGGGTATATATATTATATATACATACACTTTAGGTTTTTTCTCTTTCTACAGGTAATGAATGCTTATGAATAGTTATGTTGTTTTCTCTTCCTTCCTTCATTTTTCTTTCTCTTTATTCCTATTTTCTCTGTTATTAATTTCTTTTTTAAAAAAGCTGTGCAAACAATGCTGCAAAGATTATCTTTGTCTGTGTGAGAAGTAAGCAGGGTGGTTCTGCTCATTGTGAGCATCACCCAGGTGTGGTGGCCCCACTGTCCCTGGCAAACAGTTCCTACCCCCGCAGAGCACTCTCTGGACCCTGGTCCTGCATGTCAGGCAGCCCCAGCTTGGGATTTGCAGCCTGGAGGGCAGGGGCCCCCAGCTGGGGCAGGAGTGAGGACGAATGGTGGCATTAGTGGGCCGGGAGGGGCCACAGCTGACCTGAAAGTAAGTACCTCTCCCAGGTGAGATTCACTTGCCTCAGAGCCTCGCCTCTGACGGAAGAAACAGATTCTTTTATTCATTCATTCTCCTGTGGCTGCGTATTGAGTCAGGCCCCATCGGAGGCGCTGAGGCCGCCACAATGCACAGAGCAGACGAAGCGCCCGAGGCATGGCCCTTCCACCCTGTTGCGGGAGGGACAGCAAGTGATAAATATACTCGTGCATGTGAGCGAATCTCTCTGCACATCCAAAGATAAAAAGAACCCGAAAGAGGAAGAGCCAGAGCAGGGCAGAGGCCCAGGGCACCTGGGGTGAGGTGGCCTTTGTGATGCTCTGTCCTGGGGGTCTCCCTGGGAGAATGTGCCAGACCCCGCAGACTCGGGGAGAGGGATCCCATCAGAGGGGAGAGCGCCCCCGCTTTATCAGTGTCCATGTCTGCTCTTGTGTACACAGCCTTGTTTTTTAAAGGAGAAAGGGAAGGAAAGAAATGAATTTAGATACATAGGTGAAAGTGCTCCCTCGGTCCTGTGAATGAGATGCCAGTGCCAGCTGGCCTGTGAGCCCTTCCACGCAGGAAACATCTGACAAGGCAACACCAAGGGGAAAAAGGTGATGTTTGAAGTTCAAGTCCTAGGCAGAGGAAGTGGGGAGGGGGCCAGGCCTGCCACTCTCCTGCTCGCCTTGTCCAGGCACAGTTCCCCCTGCCTCCGCCCCAGCCTTGGAGACTCAAACTAGTTGAAAGTGACGGCGTACCCACAGGGGAAAGACAAGGCCAGGCAGGCGGGCCTCGTCTCCTCCCCCCTGAATTGTGCGGCAGAGACCCCGTGAGCCACTGTTGACACAACTGTGCATTTCGTGGGCCATCTCCCGCTGTGAATCACTTCCCAGTGGGTGTGATGTTGACAGTAGGCGATACGGTTGGGACCTGGACCCGGTCGTGACCCAGGAGAGTCCCACGGACAAGAGCGCGATGGGCTGACTCTCACACCCCTCACCAGGATGACTGCGCGAAGCAGGTCTCTATCAGCAATCTCGTGCGTGTGGCTTGCCTGTGTTCAGGAAACACCTTTTAATCAGTGGAGATTACTTGGCGTGAAAGACGTGAGACCCTCCTTAGGCAAACAGAGCCGGGGCTTAAAACCCAGGGCTCCGACGGGTTCTCACCCCTGACTTGTAGTCCTTGGGGAGCAGAGGAGACGCTTGCCGCCACCATGGAGCCCAAGGTGATCTGTGTCCTGCTCGCGGTCTTCTCGCTGGCCCTTGGCGCCCAGGCTCAGGGCGAGACTGGTAAGACAGCACCCTTCCTGCTTCTGGGTGGCCACAGAGAGCTAGCTCGATGGGGTCTTCGTTCCACAGCGCTGCCCCAGGCCCTTGAGAGACTGTAGAAGGCAACAGCAGGTGGAGATAGCAGAGGGGACACGGCCGGCGAGCCCTTTGAGAACTGCTGGGAGAGGGATGATTCCCGGGTCGGTGCTGTCTCCCAGCGCCAACCCTGGGACTCGTACGAGGCTCTTCTTGAACATCGCACTTCAGAGGGCAAGCTTCGATGCAGGGTGTAAGAATAGCACTTCTAAAAGTCCCAGCCAAACTCTACCCCAGGGGGCAGACCCACTCCAAATGTCCACAGGTGTCCAAGCGCCTGCTCCACGGGTGGGCGTCCCCAGAACTCCTCTGGCAGGTGCGTGGGCTCTTCTGGGTCCCGAGTTCGGCGGAGCCCCACCCACCGGTCCCATTGGTGCACGATTAATATCAGTCAGTCTACAGGCACCCCCAGTGAGAGAGGGCGCTCTTGCTTCCTTTGAACTTCTAGTTTGATGCTTGTGTCTCGAGAGTGTGATCAGCTATCTGCCTTAGAGGGTTGCCAAGAAAATTCCGTGTGACGATGTCTGTGAAGAGCGCTTTGCAAGCTTCGAAGTGCTGAATTAACATTTTATTGTTAGAACGCTTTGCTGGATTTCAGAGGAGTAAATGTGGGCGTCCTGGTCTCTCAGTCTAGGCAGGGTGTCCCACATCCACCCGTCTTGGCAGGGACTGTCTTTCCCAGGGTCCGATGCCCCAGGTCAAGCCCAGCTGTGGCCACCTCTGCCCTGGCTCTCCATCCACCCGTCTCTCTGACCCTCCTCTCGCTTCTGTTCCAGGTCTGTTCTGCCCCTTTGCTACCGATGCTCCTGAGGCCTCGCTCCTCGGCCTCCTTGTCTTCTCGCTCATGGCACACAGCCAGGAGCATCTCCGAGCCCATGTGATAGGAAGGGACCTCTCACCCTCCTCGGCACCCCCCTCCCCGCTGCAAGACAGAAACAGGGAAGCCGTTCCAGATGCCCCTCCCATTCCCCCCGCCTCAGCCTGCCCAGTCTGCCCTCGCCCCTGGCCCCCACTGCCGGGCCTGCAGATTTCGCACTCAGACTGCGTGAGATCTCTCGGCTGGCCTGTCTCGCCCTGCGTGTTCTTGGCTTTGGATCACTCCATCCCTCCCCCAGGGAAAGCTGTTGCTCTTGGGCTGAAACCATCTACCCTGGGCCTCAGCTTGGCTCCTCCCAGACCACCCCCACCTCCGCGTCGTACCTGCGAATCAGCTCACACCTCCTCCAACCCGCTTGCTTTCTCCCTTCACCACCATGGAACACCCACTGCCTCATCCTCATGTGGTCAACCGCCTCCTACAGGAAGTGCTCCTTGCTTTGCTCAGGCTTGTTGCCCATTCTCCCTTCTGTGCTTGCCCCAGACACACTGGGATGGTTCCACTGTGCTGTTTTGTACACGTACTTGGCGTTCTCCTCTATTTGACTTCTGGTTTCTTAACAAGTCTGTCTCTATGTTTGGTTTCTGGGTCCCCACCACCTGCCAGAGAGCCTGGCATGAGCTGGGTTTCTGAGAGACCTGCGCTGTTTTTGCTGGGCTAGCTCCTGTTTCCAGCACACACGCACAGTGCTCACAGATATATATTGAATGAGCAAGTAAGTTCAATAATTGTTGAAACAAATGAGTGCTTGAATAAACCGTCCAGGCAGGTGCAAGGTTTAAAAATCCCAGGCAGCTTGTGTTTTCCCTGCAGTGACGTGATTTCGCATCAGGAAATGAGGACAGGGTGCCCCTCTTGGACCCCGAGTCAGGATCAGCCTATGACTGACCTTTGCCTCTTGCCTCATGCTCTTTTAGAGACATGTAAAATGGCCCTGAAACAAAGAGTAAACTGCGGTTTTCCTGGTGTCACGCCTTCCCAGTGTGCAGAAAGGGGCTGTTGTTTTGACAACGCCATCCGGGGTCACCCGTGGTGCTTCTATCCTTTGAAGGTGGACAACGTTCCGGAAGGTACGTCCAGGACACGCTGCGGGGGCTGATGGTGTAGCACTAGTGAGGAAAGCCACTCGGGACCACAAGCCCCTGGTGCGCATGGCCAGCTGCGTTTTTCCCCAGAATAGTGGCCACGAGGTGCATGTGGAGAAGTGGTCCCGCCTACCTCGGGCTGACTTCAGGTCTGGGGATGACAGGCAGGGCTGAAAGACTGTTTGGGGAGGAACCCTGGCTTTTTCCCGGCTCTTCTGCACATCTCTAACCAAACTGTGAAGAATCATCCTTGTAAGGCTTACCTTGGGGTGGGAGTGAAAGGGAAAAAAATATGCAGACGGTCCGTGTTTTCCAAGGAATCTCCCCATTGAAACTTTCAAGTCAAACCTTCTGGGATTATTTAAAAGGGAAGGAACATCCTTGTTCTAACACGTCTCTTCTCCTTGCCACCTTCCCCTTTTAGAGGAGTGTGAGTTTTAGCCACTGTCCCGGTGGGAGCCATGTCCGGACCTACTTAGGATGCCACCCTCACCTGGCGGCTGCAAGTTGGCCCCACTGCCCACTCTCCCGGGCCCCCTGCGCCCGCCTGCCATGGGCCCTCGCTCACCGCATGGATCGACCGCTCTGAGTTTTTGCGTTCAGCATTAGCCTAACGATGAACACAGATGAATGCTAGTTTGCACTTTTAGTTCTTTTAGAAAATACACACGATTTTCCTTGCTCTCAAAAAAAAGTGCCTGTTTTCCCCTGAGGTTTCTTGTCACGATTGCACCCTGATTCACGCTGTCTCAGATGGGGCGTCGGTGGGAGGGTGAAGGGGCGGTGGGTTGCAGCAGTGGACTCAGTAGGGGGCTGGCAGCCGGGCTCCCTGCACAAGGCCATTCACTGCAGAGTCTGAGAACCAACTCCATCCACGCCGCACCCTGCCTAGTAGAAGTCAGGCACCAAACTCTATTAACGCTCCCGCACAATTCACTGTGGACGGCCGGCCGCTGTGCAAGAGAACCGCCTTCCCGTTCCTTCCCTTCCCCTGGCGGCAACGGGCTCAGGAGATAACACCCACGGCAGAGTCTGGAAGGGTGAATAATAAAACACCGCATAGTGCCACATGAGGTGACATCTTCAAGAATCACCCCCCCCACCATCCCCAAAGAGAGGGATAAGAAGGGCACATGTTCCCTTATTGCTGACACAGACAACATGAAGGGACAGGGAGCCACGGGGGCCTGCTGAGCACACCTGAGCATTGAATGGACAACGCAGCCCAGCCAGCAGTGGGGACCTGGCGGTCTCGGCAGCCTCAGATGGCCCGGCCCCCACAGGGCTGTGGGAGAGTGAGGAGAGGCCACGGTTCTGGGCTGTCCCCCTGCCCCAGGAGCTCAGAGAAACAAGTCCATTGCTCCCCAGATTCCCTCCTCCTCTCGTGTGTCCTTGTTCTGGGCACAACCTGGACAACTGTCTGTGGGGTCCCAGGAGCACTCCCGGCCTCCATGGCCACTGGTTCCCACAGAGAAGAAGGGACACTGAGCTCTGTGTGAACAGCGCGTTCCAAACTGGCCGGTCTGCCAGTCGGGTCAGTCCCTCCCCAGACCGGGACCAGCGCACACAGAGGGAGGCTTGCAGGGCCAGGAGACCTGGGCATGGGCAGGGACGGCAGGACGGCAACCTCAGCACACGCACCCAGCAGTGCCCACGGGTGTGCAGTCGTGTGTCGTGTTGTGTGTGCTGTGGGACCCCCGTGGCTTTCCACACTGGAGAACCTTACAGAGAGGTTTTCGCTTCTCTTCCATGTCCCTGCCCTGTGACCTCCCTCACAGCCTCTGCCTGCTCCCTGTAGAGGTAGAAAGACAGGCTGTCAGTCCAGCCCCCTGTGGGAGGCAGTGCCCTCTAGTGGCAGCCTCTGGAGGTGGCAGCCCTGGGAATAAACCTCTCAAGTCTGTCCTGGCCAACCTGCTCCCTGATCCTCTCCGTGGGGAGGGGCTCAGTGCCCCCTGGGGCTGCCAGGTGAGGGAGTCCTTGGGTCCATGGGTGTCCCTTGGATTCTGTCTGTGGAGTGAGGCTCAAGCTTTCTCAGGAGTCCAGCTGGTCCTGTTCCCTGTGCCTTCCCCTGCACGCCCCCCAGTGCCAGAGACGTCACTTTTCCCTGTGACCTCTTGTGGCAGACTGTTTCCCGGCTGGCCCTCCCGTCTCCTCTTCCCTTACTTCTTACCTGACTTCTACTCCATAAAGAAATGGGGGAAGTGCCTACTTTCCCCATCTCTCTTTCAGTGAGAGGTGGCCCTGTGACTCCATTCTGGCCCATGAGGCAGGAGAGGGCATCTACTTGGGGGCTCCTGAAGAAGACTTTTTCTCCTTGGTAAAAGGAGGGCTCCATGGTCACACCTGCAGCCTGCCTGTGGATGTTGTGTGGTATGAGGCTGTGATGTGGTGCTTCAGGCAGCCATTTTGTGATAATGAGGGAAAGCCAGAGAACTAGAACCTTGACATTCTTGGGCTGCTGATTTGACCCATCACCACCCACCTCCAGACTTTGTGCTGAATAAACCCAAGTGTCCATATGGGTTAAAGCACTCCCCACTGGGTTTCCCTGGCAACACACCACCAAGGTCTGTATCTTCCCTGTACCAGAGAACAACCACCCTATGGCCAGCTATCACAGGCAGGGCACACTCTTGCCCAAGGTCGAAGTCCTTAGGATGAGTCTTCTGGGCTGGGCCCTGGATCTGTTAGAGGAATGTAGGCAGCTGTTCTCCATGCCTGGGTGGCCCCCCACTTCTCGCTAAGCCATCTGACTGCCTCAGCGGAAACCTCTGGCTTGGCACCAGAAGGGAGTGGGCAGGGGGAGCTGAGTGTGAGAGAATCTGAAAGCCTCACTTGAGGTTTCCAAAACCAAAGCCATCACAAATGACACTGGGTCCTCACCTCTGCCCCCATTTTGTAACGGAGGACCAGGTGCCCACAGGTGGGGAATGACCCGCCGAGTGAGCAGCCCCACAGATCGGATGGGCTCAGCAGACTGGAGTCAGAGAGGCCCCCAGGGTCAAGGTCCAATAACAATGTCAAAGATACAATCAAGAGAAAGTGGAGAGAGGGGTCTGAGACATGGGGACAACATCCCACGTTGCTCCTTTCTGTGGCTCTGAAACCCGGATGAGGCCCCCAGAGGGGCTCACATGGCAGAGGGCTGTCCCTGGGGGTCATCTCACAGAGAGCAGGGTGGGTGAAGGGACCCTTTCCAGGGAGCCATGGCGCATCGACTAGGGGCTCCTAGACACTAAGTCCTCCTGTGGCCAGGGACACGCAGTCACCTTCTTCCCGGCAAATGTGTACAACTGTGGTCCCAGAGGCCAGGTGACAAGGAGACTTATTTGGTGGGTCCCCTACCTTTCTTTGGTTTCCCTGGACTCTGGCCCAGCGAAGGCACTGAATGGGTAAGGGCTGGCGGTGCCAACCCCTCCCCAGATCAGGTTACGCAGACAGAATCCGTGGCCCATAATCTGCGTCCACCCCCTCTGGTGTCCACCTCCAGAATGTGTGATTGTGTGGCTCCACCATCTGGACACCAGCTCTGTCGGGGAGGAGAGGGACCGGAACCCCTGCAGGGGCGTCCCTGCCTCAGCATGAGGGGCTGGGACACACATCCTTCTGGCCTGCGGTGGGCCCAGCACCCTGCACAGGAGCAGAGGTGGGTGCGAAAGAAGATGACCTGTGCCACACTGTCCTCCCAGAAACTCACCAACATCCAGGAGAATTCCAACAGTGCAACGCAACTGAGGGGAGGGGGCAGGAAACGTTTGGGCGGAGCTCTGAGTGCACGACCCCTGACTGGAAGCAATGCCGAGGAAGCTCGCCCGCTTGCCTGCAGGGTCTGGAAAACCGAGATGCTCGGGAGGAAGTTGAGACTGTGCCCCATGCTGACCTTCCTTGGGCCACCCACGCATGTCCAGGGACCTACAGTACTCTCTCAAGTTTTGGGGGGGCAATGGGAGCTGCTGAGTTCTGGGCGCAGTGACACGTGGGGCAGCGTGTGTGGGTGCAGGAGCTGGGCCTGAGGGGATAGAGGGCACTGGGTGACGTGGCACGTCCTCCTCGTGATCCCCGCCAGGTGAGGTGAGGTAAGAGAGGAGGGGGTTGGGAAGAAAACCCACAAAGGCCCCAGAAGAGTGAAATGTTTCTTCCTCACGCCCAGGAATATGCAGACATCAGAATCTGCCCAGGATCAGCCTCTGCCCATGGCAGCCCCCTGACTCCTGAACCCCACCCCCCAAAGCCCAGGGACAATGATCATCTGGGGGGGTCTGGTACCACAACCCCGCCCACGCCCCCTACAGCATTGTGCACGTGGGCAAGGAAGTTGGGGGGAGGTGGGGAGCAGCACGGTTGTCTTAAAGAAGCAATGGCTGACTTCCCTGGGTCTCCGCCAAGTCCTTGCAGGGTTCAGAAGTGTGGTGGGGAAAAGTCAAGTGTGGTGGTAACGCGCCTTGGTAACTTACAGCCCTGCTGATAAGGCACAGGAGCAGTTCCCAGTTTGGGGAACGCACACACATGTATGCACACTCACACACATGCACACGCAGCCCCTGAAGAACCCGGCCTTGGAAAACAGGAGGACACCTGTGGGAAAGGTCACCTGGGGACCAATGCTCTTTTGCACCTAAAACCACTGGATTTTGTGGGGGGTGGGGGGCATGAAAACCACCCTTACAAGTTTCAAACGTGAATACATGGCTTGGGAGTAGAAAGTTTTATATACTTTCTAGTTTTGTTTTCTGGAAACAGGCTTTTTACTTCAGCACAAGGCGGTGGAGTGATGTGTCAGTTTAAAGTTTTCTCGGTTTTAGCAAACATGAAGCTAAAATGCTGATCTGCCCTGTGCAGTGCTGGACACCAGCAAAGCTGCCCCCAGCATCCCACACACTGCCCTTTGCCCAGCGGCCTGGAAACTGCCAAACTGGGGACTTTCTAGAGCTTCCTGCGTCCTTGAAGAGCTTCGAGCAAAAGTTCGGGCAGTCTCTCATAAGGAGAGGCTTCTGTTCACGGGCGAAGTTGGGGATTTTCTGGTAGATAAATGGTGTGGGGAGAGTCTCGGCAGCTCAAGGCCTGGAAGGGGCTCGGAGGGCATGATGGAGGAGCTGAGAGGGAACGCACTGGCCACGCGGCCTGGGGGGCCGGGAGCAGAAGAGGCAGACGTGTGGAGAGGGGCCCAGGGAAGGTGGGAGCGTGTCCTGCCCCCCAAGGCTGGCAGTGCTGCTGCCCTGGGGTTCCACTGACACCCCACACCCACATCATAACCCCCACTTTTTTTTCAGCTTGAGCTGGTGGATTAGCTTGGGTGGCCATCATCCACACTGTGTGGCTGAGACAATGAAAGTCATTCTCTTGCAGATCTGGGGGCTGGTAGCCCAAGATCAAGGGGTCGGGAGGGCCGGCTCCCCACAAGGCCTCTCGCTGGTTGGTGGATGGCTGTCTTCTCCCGTGTCTTCACACGGTCTCCCTCTGTGACCTCTGTCCCAATCTCTGTACCAGGACTGTACCAGTCCTGTTGGACTGAGACCCATCCTAAAGGCCTCATTTGCACTTAATCACCTTTTAAAGACCTTATCTCTACCGAAGGTCACTTTCTGAAATAGTGAGGATGATGGCCTCACACTATGTGTTTGGGGGAGACGCATTTTAGCCCCAGGAGCGTGCACCTGTTACTTGCAGCCAGAGAGTGTGAGTCCGCGCCAGTCACCGGCACGCAGATGTCGGATGGTCCACTGTTATCTGAGACCAGTCAATCCCGCTACCGTGGCGAGAGGACAAATGGGATACATGAACTTGAGAATGTGTCAGGTACAGATGGTGGGAAACCAGCTGCTGAGATGTAGGTGACAGTGACCTGTAGGGCGTGGTACCTCATCGAAAGGATGAAAGAAGCAGAAGCGTTACTACAGGTGGGAGAGGGGGAGAGGCCGCCCTTCAGAAGCAGACAGTGCACACCTAGGCTGACGGCTCTGTCGTCTGTCATCTCTAGTCCAGGCATTCATCAGTGACCCCCGTCATGGCCCCGTCTGGGCTCCAGGTGTCAGCCCAGAAACACAGACCAGCAGCAGACTGACTGCCTCTGTGGGTCACCCTGGGTTATAGCTGGCCCAGCAGTGCCAGCTCTGAGTCTCCCCGATAAAACCTGAGTGTGCAGGACTTCTGGCCAAGATGGAGGTGTAGGTAGACACACTGTGCCTCCCCGCACAACCAAAATAAAGACAACAATGTAGAAACAAACAAACAACCAGAACCAACAGAAAACTGAGCTGTATGGAAGTTCCACAACCAAGGAGTTAAAGTGGACACATTCATCCAGACCAGGAGCTGCGGTGGAGTTGGGTGGGGGGCGGAGGGGGGTGTGGCAAGGTGGCGGCTGGTGGACCCGGTGCGCCAGGTGGCAGCGGGCAGACACAGTGAGGCAGCAGATTGTAGAAGGGGAACAGTGCACAAGGCAGCAGGAGGACGGGGGGTCCCACATTCGCACGCAGATAAACCAGGTGAAATTGGGGAGCGAGACAAACCATGCAACCCAGGGCCCCAGCATGGGGAAATAAAGCCTCAAAACACCCATTGAAAACACCTGTGGGGGTTGAGGTGCTGGGAGAGACTCCCGGCCTCACAGGAGAGTTCATTGGAGAGACCCACAGCGTCCTAGAATGCACACAAACCCACCCACCAGCAATCAGCACCAGAGGGCCTAGTTTGCTTGTGGGAAGTGGGGGAAGGGACTGAAATTGGACAGAGAGTAGAGCAAGTGCCATTGTTTCCTCTTGGAAACAATTGCCCCTACGTACAGGGTCACAACCTGGGCACTGGATGGCCCTGCCCTGGTGAACACCTAAGGCTCCATCCCTCACACATAACAGGTGCACTGAGACAAAAAAAATGGCCCAAACGAAAGAATGGATCCAGGCTCCAGAACAAATATAACTAAGCGACAAAGAGATAGCCAACTTATGAGATGCATAGTTCAAAACACTGGTAATCAGGATGCTCACAGAACTGGTTGAATATGGTCTCAAATTAGATGAACAAATTAAGGCTACACTAAGCGAAATAAAGAAAAATGCACAGGGAACTAATAGTGATGGGAAGAAAACTGGAACTCAAATCAATGGAGTGGACCAGAAGGAAGAACGAAACATCCAACCAGAAAACAATGAAGAAACAAGAATTTGAAAAAATGAGGAGAGGCTTAAGAACCCAGGACATCTTTAAATGTTCCAACATCCGAATTATAGAGGTACCAGAAAGGGAAAAGAAACAGCCACGAGTGGAAAACTTATTTGAACAAATAATAAAGGAGAATTTCCCCAGCCTGGCAAAGGAAATAGACTTCCAGGAAATCCAGGAAGCTCAGAGAGTCCCAAAGAAGTTAGACCCAAGAAGGAACACACCAAGGCACATCATAATTACATGAGCCAAGATTAACATGAAGGAGAGAATCCTAGAAACAGCAAGAGATAAGGGGACAGTCACCTACAAAGGAGAGCCCATAAGACTGTCAGCTGATTTCTCAAAAGAGACCTTGCAGGCAAGAAGGGGCTGGAAAGAAGTATTCCAAGTTATGAAAGGTAAGGACCTACTTCCAAGATTGCTCTATCCATCAAAGCTTTCATTTAGAATGGAAGGACAGATAAAGTGCTTCTTAGATAAGGTCAAGTTAAAGGAGTTCATCATCACCAAGCCCTTATTATATGGAATGCTAAAGGGACTTATCTAAGAAAAAGAAGATAAAAACATGTACAGTAAAATGACAGCAAACTCACAATTATTAACAACCACACCTAAAACAAAAACAAAAACAGACTAAGCAAACAACTAGGACAGGAACAGAACCACAGAAATGCAGATCACATGCAGGGTTAGCAACAGGGGAGTGGGACGAGGAGAGAGAGGGAGAAGGTACAGAGAATAAGTAGCATAGACGGTAGGTTGAAAATAGACAGGGGGAGGGCAAGAGTAGTGTGGGAAATGTAAAAGCTAAAGAACTTATATGTACGACCCATGGACATGAACTAAAGGGGGGAAATGTGGGTGGGAGGGGGTGTGCAGGGTGGAGGGGAGTGAAGGGGGGAAATGGGACAACTGTAATGGCATAATCAATAAAATATATTTTAAAAAAGACATGAGTGTGTGGGGGCTCCAGGCACCATCCAGGTTCCGGCCCCTTGCTCAAACCCCAATTTTGATCCTTGTTACCATGTATTGCTGGTAAGGCCAAGAGTTAGGACAGAATACCTCATCGTGACCCAGGATCCAGGTGTGTGGTCATTCCACCCACCTGTGCCCACAGGGAGTGTTGACCTGCCCTGTGCTTTTCGCTCTGGGCTGTCAATTGATTTAATAAACTCTGGCTTGAATACCCTAGTCTGATCCTTGAACGTGCTTGTTCTGTGGCCAGTAGTGCCCTTGGAGGTCACCACTGCTGCGAGATCGTGTCCCACACAATAGGGTTCTGTTCAGACACTGTTGAACCAAAGACCAGGGCAGGAACCAGCTCTCCAAGCCAAGCTGTGGGTTAAGATCATGTTTGTAGAGTCATAGAGAAGAATACTGTTAGCTTAAGGAAACTCCCTCATCTTTCTTCGGGAGAGTGGGAGGGGTGGGTTGTGGAAATGTCCAATAATTATGAGTCTGGTAGGAAACATCAGTGGCAATTAGATATTTGACCTAAATGTCGGTAGCTCTTGGGAAATAGCCATCCATTTAAAGGTCCGAGCAGACAGATGATTATAGTTAATAGCAGAAAGATAAATAGCACTATGGTATTTTAAAGGTATTTTCTTTTGTTTTATTTTTTAAATGTTTTAAATTTTTAATAGAGTGTATTGAGGTGACATTGGTTAATAAAATTGTATAGGTTTTAGGTGTACAACTCTATAATATATCTATACATTGTATTGTGTGTTCTTAATTGTTCTCAGCTCTTAATGTTGCCCTGAGTTGGACATTGGGGGCAGCAAGTAGATTAAGTTAGGCAGAACTACACATACCTATGAACATCTGAGATACAATGAGGTTGAATGGACCTGATAAGTAGGGAACATCTATGCTAAAGGGGAACATGGAAGGAAAAATTTTTTTTGTATTTAATCTGTTTTACTTCATCATTGTCAAGGACTCGGAAGAGCTCAGCGTCTACCCGACTTGCAAGCTAATGGCTTCCTGGGCGCTGGCGGAAGACGGGCAGGCCTGGACTCAGAGATGAAGGACTTGAATACTCACAGTGTAGCGAGCAGCAGGCGATCATTGTGTCTGCACCCCCAAGTCCTCCAGGGGCGACACAGGCGGGCCCCAACGAGTGCCAGCCCGTGCAGCGGGTTGCCTTGCGGGAGAGGAACCCTGACCTCCCTGGGGTCGCGGATCTTTTAAGGGGCAGTAAGCTCGCCTGCCCACAGCTCCTCGCAGACGCCACACCTGCCTTCTCAGCGTGTTTGCCACAGACCTGCTTGAAAAGGGAGCCTGGAGCGGAGGACTGTTCCGCTGGCCTCCGCCTCGTCTCATTGGTGGTGGGGGCGGATATATCCGCCCAGGGTTATGGGGGTGGCCAACACGGGGCCGCCGAGATCGTCCCAGCGTGTGAGTCACATGCGCTCACAGCCTAGGAAAGGAGGGCGCCACATGCCATGCAGGGCCACCTGGGTGCTCTCAGGAACAGAGTGTACAGCCCGGGGTCCATGGGCGGGGGCTTTGCTGTATCACGGGGGTGGGGTGCCCGTGGTTCCCACGAGGGATGTGGGTGGTTTGTTTGAATCATTCTGTGAGCTGGTCGGAAAGTGAGACCCACCCCCTCAGGGGCCAGCAGGAAATCCCAAAAGAGGGCTGTTCGGTTGGGGGCCTTGTCTGTGGGGGCCTGGTGCGGAGGCCGGGCAGGCCCTCTCCTCTCACCAAAGCCAAGCTACACTCAACGCCGACCTTGATTTTAGGTCCTCTACCATAAGGAAAGTTCCTGAGGCCTGCGCAGATGTGAGGGGCGCATGCAGAATCATCTCAACAGTTTTCAACCATTTTCAAGTTTATTTTTAGAGAGTTTAAAATGATAATATAGGGGTAGGCAGGTTTCGTCGTTTCTCAATGGACCAGATAGTAAATATTTTAGGGTTTGTGGGCCATTCAGTCTCTGTCACAGCTAATCCACTTGGCCGTTACAGTGTGGAAGTAGCCATAAACAAATGGGTAAATAAATTGGCATGGCTGAGTTTTAATAAAGCTTTATTTAAATAAGCAGGCAACAAATCCATGGGCCATAGTCTGCTATCACTTTGCTATGACATGTGGTAACCTAAATAATTTAAATATTTTGAAGTTTTAAGATCCACCAGATTTCGGCTTTTCTCAGCATGGTGTCAAGTAAAACAAACCAAAGCAGACATTCAGATACCAAAGAGACATCTTATAATAATGCAAATCTCGAATAAAGTCTCTCAAAGAAGTCCAAGGAGGCATCGCTTTGCATGACACATTACAAATGTGCTCACATTATATTCATCCAATTCTATTCCCAAATATAACTCACCAAGAAATTCTGAATTTCATTTCCCCCCAAACTCCATACCAAAATTCTCATCAGCAGGGAATTGGTTCCCTGCTGACTAGTTTTCATTGGTTCACCTGTTTACGTCTTCTCCTAACTTGGCCACGTTCCTTATTAAGCAGATAAACTCGGTCTGGGCTCTCAGCCGCTATGCAATTTACCCATGGGTCAGCGCGACCAGACCCCAGAACCTGGGAAAGGCAGGGGGGCAATGGGACGGTGTGTTGTGTTGTTCACCTTCCACCCCTCTGCTACGCCTGGGGGGACTAGGCCTGCACATATTGGCAATAAAAATATTTCTCGCCTGATGCTAGTGTAAAAATGGGATCTCGTGCACTCGGGTTTTAGGAGGCACAAGAGACTTCAGGGCACACTGAATAAGCCCCCACCCATCTCCCTTAACAAACGAGAGCACTGTAACCCAGAGGCGTAAGGGGTTCGCCTTGGTTGTGGTCCTCCATCTATGTCTACACGCTACTTTTTGAGTTCAACGGTGATCGGGGTAGCAGGCCACACAAGGTGGGAAGTTCCCATTTCTCAGCTCCTGGGGTGTGGGTGTCCACTTCTCTACTCTGTGCCCCCTGCACGCCCCCCCTGCCCCGCCCTCATTGGGGAAGCCCAGAATGTGCAGACTCTGGGTCCGGTTCTGGGATACGAAATGAGCGAGGCACAGGCACAGCTCCGGGCTCGCCCTGCACTTACTCTGTGGAGTCTGTTAGACGGGGCAATAGCGTCAGCCCTTCCTTTGCGTCGCTGTAAGGATTAAACGCAACCTAGCGTGTGAAATCCGTAGTCGATCACCTGGCACAAAGGTAGCCTGAAGTAAGTGCTGGCTCGTCCCTTCGGTACAATGAATAAAGAAACCAGAAAAGTAAAAATCTCCTTAAAACGTCGGTGTGGCTGGTGTTCTGAATCAGGTGAACACAGGGTGCAAGCAAGGTGAAGGGCACCCGTCGCCTCTCTGAGGGAAGTAAAGGAAGTCTTCCTGGAAGAAATCAGGTGAACACAGGGTGCAAGCAAGGTGAAGGGCACCCGTCGCCTCTCTGAGGGAAGTAAAGGAAGTCTTCCTGGAAGAAGGGACTCCTGATTGAGAGCAAGAGGAGCATAGAAAGGAGTTAGCAAGACGAAGGGTGGAGGCAGAGCCCTGAGAGGGATGAGGGCACAGGAGCAAGGCTCAAAGGCCAGGGCGTGTGCAGGCAGGTGGGATACGCCTGCTCCCTGGGGGAGCACCCAGCCGCAGAGGAAGCTGGCGGGGCGTGTGGGCCCAGCTCCCAAAGCGTCCTGCTTTTCCTACTCCGGCCACTCAGAGCTGGTTTGCACCTCGCAGGCTGTGAGAGGCAAGGGGGAGGTGGAAGAGGGGCATGTCGAGGTTTTCATTTTATAAAGGTAATTAAGGCAATTGACTTCTGTCTGGAGAGGGACAGAATTATTTGTGGCTGAGAGACGAGTTAAGAGACGGGTGTGGCCAACGAGGTGAGAAGTCACAGGACTAGTCTGGGTGTAAATGCAGATGCTGATGGAAGCCACGCAGGTGCCGTAACGGGACACATCCAGCCGGGGGTGGGGGACCAGCCACAGGAGCCAGGAGAGCTCGCCCCTGCACGGGAGGACCGCCACGGCTCCAGCCTCGAGGGCTACCTTCCAGCCTCCTTGGAGAACAGGTTTGTGACTGATGGCCTCCCTGGGCTTTGCTTTGTCTCAAAAAAAAGTTACCGAGATCTTTGTACCTTCTACTCAGTTCTGCTGTGAACCCAGATCTTCTCTAAAGAGTAAAATATGTTTTTTAAAAAAAACATTTTGCCTTTATTTTGGGGGGATATTTCACTGAGTATAGAATTCTGACTTGTCGAGGCTTTTCTCCCCTCTCAGCACTTTAGAACCGCCAACCTGTTGCCTTCTGGTTTTCGTTGTTTCAGACGAGAAATCACTTGTCATTCTTATTATGTTCCTCTGTATGCGGCGTGTGTTTTCTCCAGTGGCCGTACAACTATTTTTAATTACTTCTATTCAACGCTTTGCCTATGCTGTGCCTTGATGTGGTTTTCTTTACCTTGTTTGGAGTCACCGGGTGTCCACAGTGTACGAGTTTATGTTTTTCATCAAGTTTACAAAAATTTTTTGTCATTATTTCTTCTGTACTTTTTCTCTCCTCTCCTGATGCTATGTATGCCAATGATATGTGTGCTAGGCTGGCTGGCAGCCTCTCGCAGGCCCTTGAGGACAGGTTCCCTCTGTGTGGGTCCCTTTCCTCTGCCCACTCCAGGGCGAGTACTGCACCGGCTTCCGTAACCCAGCCCCTTCTTCTACAGCACCTGGTCGAAAGCCCATACAGCAGATTTTTCATTTTAGATTTTTTTTCATGTCTAGAATTGCCATGTGGTTCAACGTTAGGCTCCATGTTTTAATTCAGATTTTAAATGTTGTTTTCTCATCATAGTTTTATGTCTCCCTTGGAATATTTGAACACTTCAGTGCAACATCTGGGTCCGTTCCTACTCACCCATTTTTCTAATGGGTCACACTTCTTCACACGATGAGTGAATTTCGGTTTTGTGTTAAGCATTGTTGTGTGTCTGGATTTTGCTGTCTTCCTCAACAAATGCTAAGTTTTGTTCTGTCAGGCAGTTGATTTACTTGCAGATTAAATTTATTTATTTTATTTTTAAAAAGATTTTATTTATTTATTTATCTTTAGAGGGGAAGGAGAGAGGGAGAGAAACATTAATGTATGGTTGCCTCTCGTGCGTCCTCTGCTGGGAGTTGGCCTGCAGGGAACTGGCCTGCAACCCAGGCATGTGCCCTGACTGGGAATTGAACCGCGATCCTCTGGTTCGCAGGCCTGTGCTCAATCCACTGAGCTACGCCAGCCAGGGCCCAAAATCTATTTTTAAGACTCTAAAGATTTGCGAGCAAGGAGACGGGAGGAAGCTCTGCAGCTGACAGGTATGGAAAGTGGGATGGTTCATGGCCCGCATCTCCAAGGAGCATGGTTTTTGAGTGAGGACGGAGACAGCAGAGCTCAAGGTCAATGTTCAGCCGCCTTCCTGAGACCCCATGATGGCAGCGAGGACAGACGACGCAGGCGCAGATGCGCTGTGTGCACAGCGCCAGGCCTGCGCACAACGCCACGCCCCTGTAGGGCGAGGCTCACGCTGCAGGTGCCACATCTGCTGTAATGGTTTCCTCACAGGCGGAACAACTTGCTTTGAAGAAATGTGTCTTTTTCTAACTTGCCCCAGAAGCAGTGTGTGGGTGGTTGGTGCCTGGGAGGATGGTGCTGAGCATCTCTGCCTGTGGCGGATGCAAGGGAGCGAGCTGGTCAGGGAAGACTCCTGCTGGGGCCGGAGGAGGGTGTGAGCCTGGGGGGCTGAGGCTGATGAGCTGTGTCTTGGGCATGGATCAGGGGTTTTGGCTAGACGTGTGCAAGGGCCAGGCTGGGGACAGTGGGCAGTCGGGTGCAGGGAGAGGAAGCAGAGAAAACAAAGGGGATGAGAAGCCAGGAGAGGAGAGGTGATCCGGGGCCCTATGTCTTGGTCGTGACAAAGGGCGACAGGGATGTGGGGCAGGAAAAGCTGACTTTGCATGGTTTTCAGAGATGGAATCCCATTGGTTCCACAGCAGAGGGTAGTTAAGGACCTCGTCTGGAGATGTGCTAGCTGGACCCCCAGAGGCCCTGAGGACCCAGAGTTTTGGAATCCCTGAACCTCTGGGTTTCTGGCTGCTCAACCAGTGAAGGGTAGTTTGGAGAGTCCTAGTACGTCCTCTGGTGGTGGGAAACGTCACAGCCCCTCCCAGCCTTCCCACCGGCCATCCCTCGAGTTCGGGTGGGGTGTCTCGCCTCTGGTTCTCTCCTTCCTTTTTCTGTCCTGTCCTCAGACTCCCTTACCCAGAGCACCTTGCCCCAGGCATGGCCGGTTTGCAGGCAACATCTTTTAGGACCTGCAAAGAGTTCCCATGGGAGAGAAAATGAGCTGATTTTTACACTCATCTGGGCTCCTCCTTTCATCTGGTCAGATGCAACTCCATGGAGAGGAGCCGCCTCCCCAACATGGAGAAAGGGGGTGCTGGCAAGGGGCCAGGAGAGCCCCTACCTGTGCAGCCCCTGAGGAGGTTCTCCTGTCCTTCTTGGAGATGTTCCCATTCCGGAAGCAGGGGTCTTCCTCTGCCGGCAGCCGGCCCGGTCATGTTTCCTGATAGCCATGGGCCCAATATTTTTTTAAAATCCTGTGGTAGTCCCCTGCTTTATCTGTTGAAATACACGGCTTATCCCTTCCTGGGTGTGACACTGTGAGCGCCCAGCTCCAGACGTGCCTGTGGCCAGTGCTCCACCCTGCCCTCAGCCCAGGCGGGGTGGCCTCGCGGGTGCCCAGGGAGCACGACTCCTGGCCTGAAGCATGCCTGCGTGGCCCTCTGTCTGCTGGCCGAGCTGTCTCAGCCCCTTTCCAACAAAGGATGGAAGTGTTAGGGCCGGGTGGGAGAGAAAGGTTATCTCCGCTTGCTGAGCAAACAGAGAGAAGATGATAAAACACCCGCTGGCAGTGGGAACCCTGCATTTCGCAGGCGCCCCTGGGTGCAGCTGAACTTGGACATGGCAGGCACCCGGCTCCTGGTGGTGGCCCTCATCCTGGGCCTGTGTGTTCTGGTGGATGCTGAAAAACCTTGTGAGTATTTCTAAGGGACCCTCTGGAGCTCAGTGCTCACAACTGCCCGGTGAAGCCTCTGGGCCAGGGAGCCTGGAGAACCTTCCAGCACCTCGAACGCAGTGGGGGTATGGAAGTTCCCTTTGGTGGGTGTCCATTCTTATTTGTGTCTCTCAAGAGGAAAGGCGGGACGATGAGCAAACTCGAGGGAGGAAGCCGTGGGAAAGGCATCCTGAGACCAGTGGCCTTGGCCACACAGCCAGCCCCCCGATTTATGCTCACACTTGCTTCCCTGCTATTCTGGGAGGACACCTGGGGTCCACGTGACCTCCAAGAAAGGCCTCCCTCTGGTTCAAGTTCAGAATGACCACAGGAGCTTGGGGGCCAGCTTGAGGAGAGGGATTGGGCAGGAGGCCCCACCAGGGGCTCCTTGGGGCCTGGCCTCGATCGTCTCTCATCTGACCTCTACCTGGGTCCATCTGTCTGCCTCTCTCCAGAAGGGTATTTCCTTACTTATTTATTTTACCAATAAAACCGTTTCAGCAAAGCCCCATCAATAGGGGTGAGATAAGTCTTCACATTTCCCTGTGTGGACAGCGAAGAGGTCCTAAGCATGCCCCTGGGGGCAGAGGTTGCGGGGAGGGGAGAGCTGACCCCGGGGTCTCCCCAGGGCCCTCCCAGTGCTCACGGATCAGCCCCCAGAACCGGAAGAACTGCGGCTTCCCCGGCATCACCAGCGACCAGTGCTTTGACTTGGGGTGCTGCTTCGACACCACCATCCCGGGGATCCCCTGGTGCTTCGACCCCCTCCCGAAGCAAGGTAACTAGCAGGAGAGCTCCACTCTCTCTTTGTGCCCTCAGCTGCCAGCCAACAGTGCTTGAGGACAGGTGCCCAGGGCCACCAAAGGGAAGAGAAAGTGCCCCCCCCGGCCCCGTGTCCACCCCGGAGGCCCAGGTGCAGGCCCCCCGTCCCTTTCGGCAGACAGGTCTGAGGCCCCTTGTACGTACAGAACACGTCTTCCTGTACTGGGAGAGAAAACAACTCTCAGGACCTTCCTGCCTGTGAGAGCGTGGCCCCTGAAGGGGCATTTCATAGGACATCAGCAACCTGGCAGCTCACAGACCTCTGGGCTGATGAGGTTAAGACGTCTAGGGTTGCCTTCTGTGAGCGCCTCTGACCACGGGAGAAGGTCGTTCATTCCAAGGCATGCACAGAAAAACGTGGTGTGTGGGAAGCACAGCGGTGGGTCTGAAACTCGGTGCCCACAGCCTCCCGTCCACAGGCCCGGGGACTGAGCAGGAGGCTCCCAGCTCTGAGGCTGGCTGTCGGCCAGGGCCCTCCCTTCGGGGAAAGTGCTGTTGGGTCAGACACTTGGGCCGAATGCTTTGCAATCTTACACGTCACTTGCCACCTTGTCTCACTGTGGCCTGGTGGGCCACCCCATTTTACAGAGGGGAACGTCGAGTCCAGAGAGGAGGAATGACTTTCTCAAGGCCCCAGGACTTTAGACCTTCTGACTTGTGCCATCTGTGGGGAAGAAGGGGTGGCCAGTCGCTGGTGCCTGCACGTCTGCTGTCCACGGGTGTCGGGCCTCGGCTGTAGATCCGTCAGTGCTCCCTGGGGAGGATGGGGACAGAAGTCCATAGGCAACTGTAGGGGGCTTAATGGAGTCCCCGTGTTGTTTCTCTCCCAAACCCGGTGACGGTGACCAGAGCAAGAGGAGTGTATCATGGAAGTCTCGGACCGCAGTGACTGTGGCTACCCGGGCATCAGCCCCGAAGAGTGCGCCTCTCGAAAGTGCTGCTTTTCCGACACCATCCCGCAGGTGCCCTGGTGCTTCTTCCCGAAGCCTGTGGAAGGTAATGTCACGCGGCTGAGCCCCCACCTGGTGCCCACCGCACACGGAGAGCTTCTTGGGGAAGGAGGGAGCCGGGACAGGGAGGACCCTAGGCTAGACTTCGAGCCTGAATGCCACACAGATCAGGGCTTCTGAACCTGGGGTCGCTGTTTCAGGAAACAAGTGTACTGATGGAGTGAGCCTGCCTTAATTGTGAACCAGCTCTGAAGGCAACTCCAGAGTGTGCTCACCAACGGCAGCTTCCTTTAGAGGCGCTCAAAGCCACAGAGCATCATGTGTCGTTACAATGGTTTGAAGGCATCACATTGCCAGCCACACCCCTGGATCTTGGCCCACTTTGGTGGCCTCTCCCATTCCACTGCAGTTCAGTCACCATGTTGGGGTGCCCCTAAATGCCACCACTGTGTTGGATGCTGGGGACGGGGTCCAGAACAAAGCAGATGTGGCTCCTTCTCTTGGGGACCTCCCTGTCCTCTCCCATGTGACCAGCATGACAGCTTCTGCCCACAGCATCCTGCTTCAGGGCCAGTGCCGGGGGTTTCCAGTCCCCTCCCCTGCCCCTCCATCCCATGTGTCTCCAGACAAAATAAAGGAAAAGCAGGCATTTTCCAAACAGTGGGGGCAAGGCACTGACCCGTGAAGGGCACAGCTTCCACTTGCAGAAGTTTCCAAGTGGGACCTGGGGGTCTACCTGGACAACGTCCCCCTTTCTGAGGACACCCCAGCCCTGGGCATTTGTCCTAGGAGGGGGCTCCTTCTTCAACGGGCACAGCCTGGCACCTGGCTTGTTGTCACGTGGCTCAGAGCACCATTTGCTTGGTCTCTGGGGCTCCCTTATCTCCTACCAACCGGCTCGCCTTTTCCATTTCTAGACTGTTATTGTTAAGAAGCAGTGACTCCAGAGGACCTGCCGCTCCTGGATGCTCGGACACCAAACCAGGGCACACCCACTTGTCAGTTCCCCGTCAAGCTTCCTGACTTCCTGGGTTTTCTTAGTCACTGTTTATTCCCTTCGAGGGTTTAACGTTCAGTGTCTCAAAAATAAAGAAACCCTTAAAACCTGCTCAATTTACGTCGGCTTCATTGACACAGAGCTGGAGACAACCTTGTGTGCGTGTGTGTGCAGTGTGCTTGTGGTTTTAGTGCTCTTTCATCGCCGTAATAGCCGCGATTCTCGGATAGGTGCAGCGACTCCAGTGGCAATCAAGTATCTCATACAAGCGAAAGTCGGAATCCACCCCTCTTTGCAAAGCCTGTGCCTGCCCGCTCGCTCCCACGCTCACTCAGATGGCTTCAGCCCTCACAGCTCTTGCAGTAACCTGCAATTTCAGACTGAAACGACGAAATCACTTCGCTTTGACCAAATGCATTGCAGACCACCTGCTTTGGAGCTGAGCACCAGGCCCCCTTTCCTAAAGGGAATCAGGAGGGGCTGAGGCTGTGTTGGCTGTCAACACCTCCCCCCGCCCCCGCCCCCACCCCCCACCGATTTGTTTCCTTGTTTTCTGTTCTGTCCCTGGGAGCAGCGGGAAGGCACGCACCAGCTCTCACTGAGGCTCCTCCCGTCAACCCGTAGGCAGGTGGTAGCGGACAGGTGTTTCATGTCTACGGGAAGGGGTCAGTGTGGGGCTGCAGTGCACCTGCCTGTCTGCAGCTTCTCCCTGCTCCTGACCCATGCTCCAGCTGAGCCCACAGGCTTAGCACGCTTTACCCTACCCTCACCTCGGAACCCCACGGCCTCCCCTTCCTGGGTGGCAGGGGCACCAACTTTGCTTTGGAAAGTGGGAATTTGAAAAGTGTTTCTTCAGAGAAGCAGCTGGGCCCACTTTGGTGGCCTCTCCCATTTCACCACAGTTCACATGGTGTGGTTTGCATGTTCCCGAGTCAGCCAGGCCAGCCACACCCAGGGCAAAGCCATGTCCCTCTCCAGGGGCCACGTGAATTGTCCCTCCCAACACCTGGAACTGGCCCAGGGCTGTCTTGCCCGCTGGGTTCCGTGGCAGCCCCTGCTTTCGTGTAGCCCTTGGGCATTTTCTGGTCTGCAGACCTGTTGCTCTCAGGCTGAGCGAGGGACACTCAGCAGGGACCTCTGGGTGCCCACACTGCAGGCGTTGTCTCAAGATTCTCTTCTCTGGCCCCACGCCCTTCCCACTTCCTGCCTCAGGATTCTCTGCGGTGCATCAGCACCCTAATTGCTGAGCTGGTTCCTGCATTGGCTTTCTGAGGACTGAGTGTGGGGTGTTAGGTGACTTCGGCGGCATTTGCTGTGGGCTTGGGGATCCTTGTTCCAGATATTGTAACCCTTGTTCCTCCACCTCCATCGACGGCAGTTCACTGCTCTGTACCCGGTGTGGCTTGGATCGCACGGTCCCTCTCTCCTCCTCCTTTAGATGGGCCACCAGAGGGTCCTCGCTGCCCCGGGAGCAATGGTTGGTGACATGCTAACACCTTCCCAGCAGAAATGCGGACTTTTCTTTGTCCTTCTCTCTGTCTTCCTATCTTGTTCCTTCCCCTCCTTTCCCTCCAGGGATGAGTTACTTCCCATCTCCCCTGCCTGTCTCTGCTTCCCCTTCCTCCATCCCCTGTCCCTTCAGAGGCATCCCCAGTCACTGCTGGGCTCTGGCAGACACATTGCTGACGGTGGAGGTGGGCGAGGCTTGGTGGAGAGGGTCCCATTATGAGCTGGGGAAGGGGGAAGGCCCCTCACTCCCACTGCCCTGGTCTCCTGGCTCCTGAGGTTCATCCAGGCCCTTGATTGCTGGTTCAGGTAATTGCTTGAGAAGCAGTCACAGGAGAGGGGACTGGCCAGCACATTGGCGGAGTGGACATCACAGTGAAAGTGGGGGTGATACCCCAGGTTGTGACATCGGAGAGCTTCTCTTGTTGCTCAGATTTTCAGCCGTCCTGTTTATAAAGCGTGGGGAATGCTTACCTTCCTAGCGGGGTGTGGTGGGAATCACAGTGAATGTCCGTGGGCTCCCTGGTGCCCAGTGGGCCACCAGTGGAGAGTCTGGGCCAGGGAGCCTGTCTGCCCCTCTCGTCCTGACACCATGCAGGGCCACCTGTGGACCCTGTGCAAAAGCCTCTTCCACTTGGCGCAAGGGTGGCGTGGCTGCGTCCAGGATGTGGGTGCGTCCCGAGGCCATGTACTCACTCGTTCGCTTTGTTCTAGAAAGCCACCAGCACTGTGTAGGCAAATACGGAGCCACTGTGACAGGGAAATGCAGGGCCGGGCTCCTGACAGTGTCTTGACTAATCTCGTCAACCGGTCCGCACATGACATGGCTGGATATGTGTTTCTGTTGACAGAAAGCTTATTTAATACGTATTCTCCATTCACTAACATGGAGCTCACAGCCAACAGTGCCGCAACCCACTCTGCAACCGGCTGGTCTTGCGACCCTGCTTTCTCTCTGAGAAATGCCACAGCCTTCCTGCCCTGAGGACACCAGAGAACCCTTGGCCACTATGCTTGGGGACCATTTAAAGGGCAAAACCACCATCAAAAAGCACAAAAATGCCAGAAAGGAGACATTAGATAGGCCATGAACAGACTCGCGTTTACAGTGGATGAGCGGAGACCAGGAGGCAGAGGGTCGCCGGCTGGGTCTCGAGTTTTCACTTCTCTGCACAATTGCACATCAGCGGACGACCACAGACGCAGCCCTGGGAGCCGTGACTTTGGGGGGGTGAGTGTCAGTGGGTTGGTGGTGAACTTGGAACTAGGGAGTCCGTGAAGAACAGGTAGCTACTGCATTCTCATTATAGGTAATCGTGATACCTATCTGTAGTATGATATGTATTTTGGAGATGTGGTACATAGAGGGACCCCCCCGAACCCAGGATTTATTTATAGAAAGTTGTGTATTTATTCTTACATGTTTAAACTTTAGTCACCTTCAAAGTACTCTCCATTTTATGCAATATACTACTACTGAGACTTTTTTCCCACTGCACAAAACAGCCTTTGAACTAGTCGATTTTGATGCCTTTTAGTGCTTCTGCCATTTTTTATTTCACCTCTCCGACATCAGCAAAATGTTTCCCTTTGAGGACTTTTTCCATCCAGGGACACACAAAAAACTCATTCAGGGTGAGATCAGGTGAATAGGGAGGGTAGGGCCTGGGGGTCATCCCGGTTTTGGTGAAAAACTGCCGAACACAGTGCAGGGCGGGCAGTTGCACTCACAGACCGCCCATCATGAAATGGGCACATGCATTCAAAACGTCTTTTAAAAAGTTACTGAAGCCAAACACAGCCTCTCACAACAACAGCAGCTGGTACGCTGATACAGGGGGATTGCTAGAACACTCCCCTAGTGAGGGGAGCCTGTACTACCAGGGCCTGCCCTCAAGAAGATAGTGTATTTTTTCAGACCATAAGACTCACCTAGGTTTTAGAGCAGGAAAATAGAAAAAAATTTTTTGAAGCAAAAAATGTAAAATATTTAATAACATAAATAACGTAATATTTCACCAACATCAATGTAAACAGAGCTCAACAGCAGCATTAACAACCATTATTTCTCCCAAATTGAGGGGTGCGTCTTATAGTCTGAAAAATACGGTAATTCTGGTTTTGGGGGGTCCCCCTTCATGCATGTAAATACCTCTGGCTATTGATTGCTTCAGGGTTTAGGGACGTAGCTATTCTGTTGACACCCCTTTGCCTAAAAAAGGAGGAGGAAAGGCCACAGAATCATCTCAACCTTCCCAGGGCCCTGTGGAATAAGGGTGTTGCAATAACATGATATGTGTTGGATCCCCAAAATACACACATTGCTTTATGCTGTATAACAATTTCTGTATCAAAGGCACTTCCTGGCTGTGCCACCTTTGTCAGGTTACTGAAATGTGCTGTGCCTCGTTTTACTGACATGCAAAGCCAGGGTGTCGACAGCACTTTGTCTTACAGGCCTTTGACGGGACTGCGTGAGTTAATTCGTGAACAGCTCCAGGCACACGGTGAGTGCCCAGTGAAAACGAAAGGTGAGTTGTTGGTGTTACTCACACACCCACTTCCCAACAGTCCAGGCCCGCTCGTCCGGATGACAGTGCGGTCTCACTGGTCTCAGTACCCGTCAGCCCCTCCAGGGTCCCACCTACTCATGCAGGAAGGCCAGTCCCTGCCAAGTCCCCTCCCTGTGGGTCCTTCTGTGGCCCTGGCCATGGGCTGTGGTGCTAGTGGGCAGTGGTCCCCCTTGCAGCCTGGAATGCTGAGGCTGCCACCTCATGGGGAAAGCCCTGGGGGTCCGCCCCAGCTGGCAGTGTTCCCACGAAATGGGACGTGGTCAGCTTTCTGTGCCCTTCCCTTCCCGAGCCTCTGTCCCTCCCTTAGGCTAGCCTCCGTTTGTGGGGCGGTGGTGGGAGGTCCCAGTGCATCCCGGGAAATTTCCACAGCTTCCCTGCCACCCTGAGGGATTGGGGACAGAGGTGTCGCCTCATTGCACGGATCCTGGAAGCCTCTGATCCCAGTTCCAGCCCAGCCAGGCCTCCCTGGCAGCTTAGGCACACGCGACCAGGTTTCCATACGGGCCTGTGGGTGACAGCTTCCGTGTTTATTTCCCGTGATCCAAAGAGACCTCAGCACTCAGATGCTCAACCTTAATTTCACAGTCGTAAATGTGGCTTCATGGAAGGAAGGATCCTTCCATTTGTCCCATTTGGGACGTGTGGCTAATGAATTTAAGGTGTTTTTCCCCCATAAAGAACCTGCCAGGGCCAAGGATACTCAGGAGGCTGCCTGTCCTGCAGTGCCCTCTGCTGGCCACCAAAGGAACAGAATTCCCCAACCCGCACCTGCCCCCTATTGGGCACCTCAGGCAGCAAAGATTTGGTGTCTGTGTATAGCTTCTTAAGGTCAGGAGATGGACCTCACCAATTATTTCAAGTTGCTAAACTTACCAAGTCAGATCAGGGTGATTGTACTGAGGAGGGCTCACGAAGCAAAGATTCAGAATTTAATGTTGCACCTGGGGTGGTGGGGGTAGAAACAGCTCTCTCTCGGGCTTGAGGTCGGCCACCTTCTCCCTGGGTCTTCACAGGAGCACTTCCGTGCAGGTGGAGAGAGAGCAGAGAGAGAGCCTCTCTTGCAAGCACACTGGTCCTATCTGAGCAGGGCCCTATGCCTGCGACCCTGCTGACGCTTATGTCCCTAAGGGCCCATCTCCATGCACCGTCACGCTGAGCGTAGGGCTTCCACACGTGAATTTGGGGGTGGACAGCACAGTCCCAGAATCACCCTTTCATTGGTCAGCCCACTTCACAATAGAAATGTCACATTGGTTATGGGTATAACTTGAGGGTTTTTAAAAAATTACCTTTATGGATGTATAATTCAAGACAATAACAATCGTCCATTTTAAATAAATCAGCTCAGTGAGTTTTGAAAAATGTATACAGTCATCTAAGCGCTACCGCAGTGAAGGTGTGGAGCGTCTTCATCCTCAGCCCCAGTTCCCTTCTGCTGTGGTGATCAGTGCCCCTCCCACCCCAGCCCCAAGAGACCTAGGCGTTGCTTTCCTCACTGAAGTTCTGCCCCTTCTGCAACTTCGCAGACGCTCAGTCTCACAGCATGTGGTCTGTTCAGCTTTGTCCAGGCCCCCGTCCCTTTTCCTCGCTGAGTAGTACTCCATAGTCAGGGGCGTTTCCCCCTGTGTCGGCTGCTCACCCCCTGTGAGATGTAGGGATGATTTCCAGCTCTTGGCTGCTGTGAACAATTGTGTTCGAGTCTTGCCCTGGCTGGTGTAGCTCAGTGGTTGAGCGCGGGCCTGCGAACCATAGGATCGTGGTTTGATTCCCATTCAGGGCACATGCCTGGGTTGCAGGCCAGTTCTCAGCAGGGGACTCACAAGAGGCAACCATACATTGATGTTTCTATCCCTCTCTCCTTCCCTTCCCCTCTAAAGATAAATAAATAAAAATCTTAAAAAAAATTGTGTTTGAGTCTTGAGTGGACTTGGGTGAATGCCTTTGTCTGGGCAGATATCGGCAGGGTTGCGGAGTAGTGTGGAGAGTATCGCGTTGGACTTGATAAGAACCTAATCGTTCTTCCGTGTGGCTGTGCCATTTTGCCTTCTCACCAGCCAAGTAGGAGAATCGCAGCCCCTGTCTGCAACGGCGCCAGCCCTCGCTGCCAGCCACGCCAGCAATTGTGACTCGGCAGCTCCTTTTCATGTGATTTGCATTCCCCAATAACAAGTGATACGGAGTATCTTTTCACGAGTGTGCCTCTTGCACGTACCTCTTCTCTGGTAAAGTGGTCACACATCTTACCCCATTTTAATCAGGTGTTTTGTCTTCGCTGTATCGAGTTGTAAGAGTTCTTCATTGCTTCTGAACGTACGTCCTTAGTCGGATATGTGTTGTACAAATATTTTCTTCCAGTCTGCGACTTGCCTTCCATTTTCTTAACAGCGTCTTTCAAAGAGCACACACTTTTAATTTTGATAAAGTCTAAGTTTTTCAATTTTCCTATGATTCACACTTTGTGTCCTAGCTGAAACAAAATCTTCACCTAATCTAAGGCCACAAATATTTTCTTCCAGAGTTTTATAGCTTTGGCTCTTATATTTTGTATTTGTGACACGTTTAAAATTCATTCTTCAGTCTGAATTTTGGGCATTTTTCTTTGTTTTTTTTTTTTCCATCTGGAAGAGTTATGTAGCTTTGGGACAGTTTGGTATTTTTGGCGTTGTTGGAATTTCTGTGAGACCATCAGGGCATTTTACAGATTTGCTCCTCAATAAAGTTCTCCATTTCTTCTATGGTTTATTTGAGTTTTATGCCTCTATTGGAAAAATTTTGGTACATTGGGATTTTCCTAGAAACTTCTCTATTTTATCCAGATTTTAAAAAATTTGTTGCATAGAGTTGAATTCAGAGCAGCCTCTTATAACTTATAAAGTCTTCTCTGTTTCAATAGGTGTTTCCCCTTTACCAATTCTTGTTTCGTATATTGGGGGGGTTCCCTTTCTTTTTTGGTTTAGGTTGGCTAGTGGTTTGCACATATTTTATTTTAAGAAGTGGGATTTTAATTTATTACTTAATTTTACTATTTCTCTCTTAACAGCTATGACAGACCTAGGCAGGCGAGAAAGTGGCACCGTGGGCAGCTGCCTGCAGACCCCACCCTGGAAAAACGGGTGAAGATTGGGGTCTGGGGTCGGCCTGTCCGCATAACAGGCCACAGCTTTAACTTGAGCCTGCACCCAGCAACCCACTCTAGCCAATCAGACTCTGACACCCTTCGCAGGCTTCTGTGTTTAGAAGCCTCGACCTAAGAACAGCTGAGCGAGTCCCAGCCTCCCTTGCTCGGCCCCACTTTCCTTCTTATTCCCTGCTAATAAGCCCTGTTCTCCTTAGCTGGCTGTGTCTGTCTGGTTTCTTGAGTGACTCCGACCTAACAAACTTCATTCGTTTTTATTTATATCCGCGTTATTCTATCTTGAGTTCCTATTCTTTTCCTAGCTTTCTGAGCTGGGCACTTACGATTGATAAGTGTTGGAAGCTGTACGTTTTCCTGTGACTGCTATTGTAAACCTTCATAGATTTGGAGACCTGGTGTTTTACCATGAATTTTAAGAAAGTTTCTCGTTTTGGTTTGTAGTTGATCTTTTAGCCACACATGTTTAATAAAAGATATTTAAATGTCCATGTGCAAGAACCTTCCAAACACGCTGTCGTGATTTTCTGGCTGTGTCGTATTTGACCCCAGGGCAATGGTCACAATTCTACTTTGTGGAACAAACAGATGATTAGATTTTGTGAATATTTCCTGAGCACCTAAGAAGAGCTGGTCAGGACTTAATGTTCAACATCCCTATGTCCATAAGACCTGCTGTATTGATTATATTGCCGAGGCTCTATTTTCTTAACAGTCTTCTTGTTCGTACGATGGCCGTGCAGCCAAAAGGGTTCCCCGCGGACACGGCGCATTTCCCAGGGCACAGCAGCTGGGTCCTTACAGGTTTCTGCCTGCACCCCTTGCCCCTCTGGGTTTGGGAAGCTGGATACCTTTGCCCAGCTCCGTCTTGGCACAGAGAGGCTTCTGTTACACCTTTGCGGTGAGCCGTGGTTCGTGAAGTGTCCTTCTGCGTGTCCACGTGCTGTGGCCTGACCTCCGTTCTGTCCCATCTCACCCCCTGCTCTCAGCACAGCATCTTAGTACTCAAACCACTTTTGATGGTTAGTGTTTTAAAGTTCTACGTTTTTAGCAATGTATTGACTAATTGTCATCATGATGATTATTGGTTAAAACCAGAGAGCAAAAGGAATACTGGTGAAGAAACACAGGAACCTAACGAAGGGAATAATAGTACAAATAATAATACTGAAAAGTTCTCTTCAGACCTTCGACGGATAAGTTATCTGGGGACTTGATTTTAAAATCTGTAGATCACACCAGTGTTTCTTTGGAAAGTAAAAGTGAAGTTTTGAAACAGGATCACAGTGTAAACGATTGCATTTTTATTGCAACGCTTATCCAAAATAAAATACTTTTGTACCAGTTCACGGTGTCTTATACGATGCAAAATTACCATAAATTATTTTTGCAGCTCCTGAGAGAGGTTGGGGCTCTATTTCTTTACGGTGAAAAGTGTTCACAGTCAGAAGGCTTGGGGACCATTGTCCCCTCCTGCTTCATACCCCTTATCACGCCTGAACCTCCTATTAATTCTGAGAGTTATTAATTAGCTCCAGAATCTCTAAACTGTCCTGCTTTATGGCTGCGTTGTTCTGCAAAGCGTACCTTGGCGCCCGAGTGTGTTTAATCATGCCCAGATGATCCCCACGACGGCCCATAAAGCCAGGGCAGGGAGCCTACCTGTCTGCCACGGTTTGCTTTTCCAGGGCCTATAAACACGCAGCGATAGGAGGTATTTAGTCTCCATTGCTGCTTGGTCTCCACCGATTCAATAGCTTCTCGGTGCTCGCCGAGAGCCGCGAAATCTCTCAGATAAGCAACTTGGCCCCAGGGTGCAGCATTGGGTTCTGGAGTTCCCGACCTGGGCCAGGGTCAACATGCCTCACCCTCTTTGTTGACCCGCCCCTCTCCCGCAGTTGCCCCACTGTGCGGACTTTCATCCTCCCGTGGGCTGGGGTCTCAGGGGGCAGAGCGGGCGGCAGCGTCCAGTAGGCAGAGGTGGCTCGGCCGAAGACCAGGAGGGAGGCTGAAGCCAAGGCTCGGCCCCAGGATGGGGCAGCTGCCCCCGGGGAATGCGACCCACTGTGGGAGGCAGTCCAGGAGGCCTCACAGTGCGCTGCACCAAGTCAGGCTGTAGTGGAGTCACGGGGGACCGAGACTATCTCGGAGTTTGCATCTCAAGATCACTGCGAACGCCATGAAGCGGTCCTTGTGTGTGGAGCTCCTGTATCAGTGGCACTACACCTGCCGGTAGCATGACGACGGCACTCTGCCCGCCGGGCGGCCCTGTACCTCACTGCTGGAGCCCACACCCGCTGCGGGGCCTCATGGTTGACCATCAGGAAACCGTGACTCCCACAGAAGTTCGAATTCCATCTGCCTCTGACCCCACAGGGCCATCTTCTCTCAACTTTCCTGCACTCCTGTAATTGCAACCAGGGTCCGGCTGCTCACCTGCCGCTTTGAGAGCCAGTGCTCGAGAGGCAGGTGAAGATGTAAAGGAGCACGGTTTTATCCGGGTGCTGACAACCTGGAAGATGGGAGACTCTCATCTCAAAGCTCATCTTAACATCTCAGCGCAGACAGGGGTGTTTATAGGGAAGGGGAGGGGGAGCAGAACAAAGAGACTGGGGGGAGGGACTGTGGACCAGCAGGCAGTGTCCCTACTGGTTTGGACGACATGGATCTTTAACTGGAACTGGTCAGTGCCAGCTGAATTCCTGCAGCTGGGCAATCTTGTTACCCGCAGTCATGGTCAAGGCTGTTTCTTGTATAAGCAGGAACCAGGGCTGCTGGCACCGGCCATATGCTCATAAAGAAATTGTCCCTGTGTGAGTTCTTTTTATCAGTGTGTCAGTACATCTCATTGTAACTCTATGTCCTGGTAAGTCAGAGTAGCATAAAGTTTTTATTCCCTGTTAACCTACAAGGTGAAGGTGAAGGACCCAGGTCATGACCACAGTGCTTGGTTCTTGAGCAGCTTCCACCTGGAGACCAAGGATGGGGGGTGGGGGGGTGGGGGGGGCTGGGGACCTTCCTGCCTGGGATGGAGGAGACCCTGGGGAGCCCAGGGTGGGGCATCCTGTTCTGTACCTCAGAACAGTCTCGCTCTGCTCTGGTGCCCCAGAGAGAGGCATGTTCTTGAATCTTCGTTCATCATTTCCCTGTTTTCTCCAGCAACAGCCCCCCATTGACACCACTTCCCTCTGGCTCAGTTCAGAGCCTCCTGTTGCTTTAAGATTCCCTCTGTGGGGAGGAGCAGCATTAAGGCCCCTGTGCCCACACATCTCTCCTGTGGATTTAGTTTTAAAGATAGCATATCCACCTACTCCCCCTTAATGGGCTGATCCCCCAGAGGGCCATCGCCATAGCGACAGGAACGCCTGGTGGATTCCACCCTGAGGATGCCTGCGAGGTTAGGGTGTTTCCTCCGTAACCACAACTTGCTGATCCAGGGTGACCATGTCACCTTCTCCCTCTGTGACCCCCACAGCACCTGGGTGGAGGCCTGAGCACACAGTGGCTGTTTAATAAATACTGGCCAGTTGTCCTTCGTTCGGTAATGTTTCCGCCTGTAGGAGCTTCACAAATACTGCTCTGCTGAAACTCCTGAGGACATGGAGAAGCAAGATCTGGTATGAGTGCCTCGTATGTGTGAATAATCCATTAATGAGCCTTGGTATTTAGCTTCTTGCCATTTGATATGCAAAAGAGGGCTATTATGAGTCTTAAGCGTGGTGGGGGCCGGCGCAGTGCCTTTGTAACTGAGGGCTCAGGGCGGCACTGGCCACAGGAGGCTCTTGCTGGTGGATGTTGGCATTCTTTGCAACCTCACCCTTTGCCTTTAGTTCCCCGGTGGGTTGGGCGTCCCTTACAGCAGGAAAAAGGCATCCTCTGAAACAGCGAAAGGCTGGGAGCCCGCAAAGACTCAACGTGAGAGATGGGCTTGCTGCAAACCTGGCAAATGTCCGCAGGGCCTCTTTAGCACACGCCAGCCGGAATCCCTCAAGCAGCCCCCTGAAGAGGTGGCCAGCTCTAAGGGACCCTCCTCCATGCAGAGAGGCTGCCCCTCCCCTGTGTAGATGGCCCCCTCCCCATGCCTCCCGGCCAGCATCCAGCTGCCCGCCCAACCTAGGGGTCAAGGCAGCATGTGGAGACCGCACTCCGCGTCTCCTTCTTCCTCCTCTGTAGTTTTGGTAGAATGTTGTGTTTGGTTTTGGCAAACAACCTATTTCTTCCGGGTGGCATCTGCTCTCAACTTCTAGAGTTGCCCCCAAACAACTCCCTAGCAGCTGGGCTCACCCCTGCTGGAGACACGGCAGAAAAAAACAGGCAGAAAAAACCAAGCAGGAGATGGGGTTGAGTTTCTGACACGTAAGACACTTTCCGTTCTAATGGCTCTTATTTCACATTTCAGAGAAAAATAATGTAACAGACCTTTTCCACCCATGAGCAGCCAACAATCACCCACCTGTGGCCGAACAGGTGGGGGGTCACAGGGGTCACAGGGGTCATTTCTCAGAAGTCGGAATCACAATCCCTGGTGTAACTTCTCTGTCGTCCCTGAGGTGAGGGATGAGACGGTCCACGTCCACGGCCTGGAGGGCGCGGGGGGCAGTGCCTCTGGGGCGGAGATGGATAGTAGGAGACATGGACACTCAGGTGGTGCTTCCCTGCTGGGATGCTGGGTCACCCATGCTGGCTCCGCCCCTTCCCCAGGGACGCCGCCTGGTCGTCACCCTCCGTGGATTTGGCGACTCTACCAACAGAGACACGCAGCTGAGAAGGCACTGCAGGGCCAAGGACTAAGAATTAAATAAGACAACTTGAAACAACTTGAGACTTTCATTTATCATCAAGCTGGATGTGGATGGGATTAATAAGTGGTCTTCTCCCCCATCCCCGGACCCGATAACCCTCCTGGACGCTGACCAGGGCTTCAGGAGCCCAGGGCCCCGGGCCCAGTCCACGGGCTGGCATCTCCCAGGCTCGTCCGCACCCAGTGCCTCCTCGCCCTGCCCCCACCACCACTCAACGATTTTCTCATAAAATTTTTAAATGAGCACGTTTCAAACTCTTCACAAGACAGACAATAAATAACATTATGGTCATCTATATATGCACTGTCCAGATTTACTGGTGTTGGATTTTTTGGTTCTTTTTGCCTCAGTCCCTCACATTCTATAAAAAGTAAATAAATCCATAAGTGTGCCTTCTTTACTCTCATTTTCCCTCTTGCTCTGAGTTCCCCATTGTTCGGAAGTCGGTGTATTTTATTCTCATGCGTATCTGTAAACACATAAAATAGTATTTGCTGTTTTTGCTGAAGGAATCGGAAACAGTACCCTAATATGCAGGGTTTGGAGGGTGTTTCACTGTGCCCGCCCCCCCTCAGGGAAACATCCAGAAAGAGGGAATTTTCCCTCCCCTCTCCCCCCTTTCCTTTCAAGTGCCAGCTCCCCTCCAGGACTGCGCAGGGCGGTTTTCTTTCCTCTGTTTTTACTCATCTGGGCCCACGGGTCCCTGTTGTCACGTGTTTTCAGAGTTTTCCTTCTCATCTCCGGAAGCGCTGGGTCTGGTAGGAGCTTGTTCACTATACTTTCTACCGCTTCAAGGTTGACTTCTGCTTTGACATCTGCCCCTTATTTCAGCTGGTAATTTGTTAATGGGCTGTAAGTTGTGGGTCTAAGTTGACTGTTTTCCTGTACGGATAGTGAGAAGATGCTTAGTGTCGGCAGGTTGGAAACCCAAACTTATCTCTTTCCGATAAGGGCGATTGCCGAGACCCCATGGATTCAGTGGTCCCCTGGTTTCCTCGATGGGCAGGGTGCTCTGACATCCCCCAGGGGTGTTGGTGCGGAAGGCCTGCCTCTCACTTTCCACTCCGTTTCCTTGTCCGGGATTCTGTCACTGCATCAATACTTGCCTAGGCAACGGGATGGTTTGGTAACGCCCTTTTTTTTTTTTTGCATTTTTTACTGTTGTTCAAGTGTGTTTGTCTCCATTTTCCTGCTCCCCACTGCACCCATCCCCACCTCCCACCCTCCATCCTTACCCCCTGTGGCTTTGTCCATGTGTCCTTATACATGTTCCTTGATGACCCTTCCCCTTGCTCCCCCATTATCCCCTCCCCCCTCTGGTTGCTGTCAGTTTGTTCTTTATTTCAATGTCTCTGGTTATATTTTGCTGGTTTGTTTTGTTGATTAGGTTCCACTTACAGGTAATCAGGCTTAACATCCGTGTAGACAGACACCTTCCGATTCTTCTCTGCCTCTTTTTATTCCTTGTTCTTCAAAGCTTTACTGGACATTTTTGGCTCTTTCCATGTACATTTTAGTATTCTTTTGTGGTGTCTCCTAAAAACCTCCCTTTGGGACTTCAACTTAAAAATGCACTGAATATAGTTTACTTTTGGGAAGTCTCTGCCTTTACAGCGGGGGTCTTCTGGTCCCCGCTGGGCTCCTCCCTGCTCAGCTCACTTTTCTTTCAGGAGCTTCCAGAAAGAAAGCCCGCAAGCCCTTGGGGGAGCTGCGTCCCTCCCAGTGGCCAGTCCGCGGAGGAGGAAACGAACCTCGTCTCCCTTTGGTCCCGTCCCTGTGACCTGCCGTTCATGGCTCTCAGGAAGCACATCTAGGCCTCCCGTCATTGGGTTTTACGGGAACACAGAACCCAACGAAACAGGCAGGACTGCTCCCCGCACGTAGGAGGCTGTCAGAGTGGAGGTTCGGCTGAGACCCCCAGAGCAGGTGCCAGGTTTCCAAGAGAAGATGACAGACCTTGACATTTTAAAATCCCTTTGGCTGAGAACTTGGGAGGACGCTGAAACAGGGCCGCTGTACCGGAGCCATGAAAGGGTTGGAGGAGGATTTTGGAGAAAAGGCTGTGAGAGAACTTAGAACCGGGGATGTGCACCATTGAAGCCACACGGCGTTCAAACAGACTCGTAAGTGACTGCCACCTGGTGAGGGGCAGGTGGGCCTAGTCCCATTGGCTCGGGTCCGTCCCCATTCACAGCTGGGGTCCTGGCATAATCGCTAACAGTGCCCGGATACTCTCTGAAAAGTGTCCCTGTTTGGACAACTCCTTACAGCCACCTCCTTGTTGGGCCTCCCCTGGTGTGGGCTGCCACCTGCCCGGGCTTCCTGATGTGGACCCTGACTGGGCCCTGACCGGGAAGTGACCGTCCTATGCTTCCCACCAGGCATGTTGTCTTAGCCTCCGCTGAGACCAGGAACTAGGAAGAAAAGTCTGGGTGGGGACTCCTGGGGACATGGAAAGAATTGACTTTAGCCAGTGAGTCATAGAGACTGGCAACTGTATGGGTCAGAGGGGCGGGGGAGAGGTGTGGGTCCCAGCACGGACAACGTCCTGGGTGCAGAGTTCCTCTCCCTCCCTGGGAGCCGGGTCAGGACAGCACAGGGGAGGGTACCCGTGGGACAGACTGTTGAGAACTTTCCCCAGCCTCTCCCTCCCTCACTCAAGAAAGTGCAAGTTAAAACCCACGAACTCTCAGAGCCGGGCCTCCCTGGGTGGACTGGTTTCCTGGGGCTGCCCTGACAAAGGGCCACACACCGGGCAGTCAAAACAACCAGAATCTTCTCTCCCAGTTCTGGAGACACATGTGCTAAGTCCAGGGGCCTGTAGGGCTAGGCTCCCTCCACGGGCCCCAGGGGAAGGTCCCCTGGCCTCTCCCTGGCACTCCTCGGCTCTCAGTTGCGTCACTCCAACCATGGCGGTGGCAGTCATGGGGGTCTTCCCGAAGGTCTGTGTCCCCATTGTCTTCCCTCTGCGTGTCTGGCTCTGTACCTCTTCTGCTCTCACAAGGACACCGGTGAGATCGGAGCGAGGGCACATCCTACCGCCGTCTGCCCTCGACTTGACTTAAATAATTACACCCAACAAAAGCCATGCATCCTGGAAGGACGTGCTTTTGGGGAGGGCACTATTCTGCCCAGCGCACTTGGAAGTCCCTTAGTGACAATGGCTGCAATCACAGGGATGAAGTCGTAAGCCCAAGAGCATGGTGGCTAATCCCCTTGGGCTTGGGGGGCTGGCGGGAGGAACGGCTCCCTGGAGTCCCCCCGCTGCTGCCCTGGGATCTTGGGGACCGTCTCTGCCCTCCCTGCTGTCCTGCTGGGACAGGCTCGGTGCAGGGCCTGGCAGGCCTGAGCAGAGGGCACATCCAGGTCCCCTGTCGGTGTGCTGCGAGGACCTGTCTTCCTGCTGCCGCATCTGCAGCTCCAGAGGCCTGGCCAGGTCCCGAGGGCAGGGCTGTCAGCGAGGAGCCCGGTGTCCCCACACACACCTGCTCCCCAGCTCCCAGCCCTGTTTGTCTACGACTTATCTCCACACTTTTGCATCCTGGTCATAAGTCCACTCATTGCTGGGACGCCTCTTTGCGAGAACAACACCTGGGCAGATGCAATAGTTCCAAACCCTAAGGAGTTCTGGTTCTAGAGGCCGATGTGGCCAAAAGCCCCCCAAGTAGACCTCGAGCCAGACATCAGTTTCCTTTGAACTCCCAGGGGCCGTCCTATGCCCCCCGCTATGTGTGAAGGATGGGCACTGGCCCAGCACTGGGAGCAGGAGGCTGGAGCCCGTGAGGGGCACCCCAGGGCCCATGGCCTCTGTCCTGACTGACTCACCGACACCTGTCCTCTCCCCACGTCCCTTGCACAGTTGGTGGGTGACACATTTGCATGGCCGGACCCCTCCCCCATTTGTCCTCATTGGAAACCACACCAAAAGACAGGAACCTCCCTTAACTGGTCACACCGGTGGCCACCTGCAGGACAGGTCAGGCAGCAGGAAACCATGTGGAACCCAGAGAGAGGGGCTCGCAGCCAAGGCAGCTGCATGATGATGTGACATCTGGTCAGCAGGAGGCTCCTGGGAGGCGTGTGACGTCAAGGCCCACCCAGAGGTTTCAGTTAAGACTTTGTCCTTTCTTCCTCCATCTGGCTCTCTGTGGGCTTTAGGGGCCGAGTGGCCACATCAGAAGCCGAGAGGTGACAGGGAATGTGTAACCCTGCACAGGACACATGGACTCCCTGTTTCCTGCAGGGTGGTGAGTTAGTACTGTCTGCCTGCCTGCAACACCCTCCTGACCCTCACCCACCTGCAAACTCCTATGCATCCCTCAAGACTCCATTCAGATTTCACCCCAGAAGAGAAGCGTGATGTGAAGCATTGTGCCAGCTCTCATGTCACACTGCATCACAATTCACACTTTAAGGCTCATCCTCCCTTGCAGGGCTTCGGTCTCTGAGGTCAGGGACCACGCCTGGGGTGCTTAGGGCCCCATATTGGCCTGGCCCGTGATCCACACTTAGCCTGTGCGTGCTGCATGCACGTGCCAGGGTCCGTGCCTCCTGCAAGTGGAAGGCTGCAGCCCCAGCACTCAGACCCGTCCAGGGACACCTCCCTGGGACACCTACATACCAGGCCTGGGGTGGAAGGGTCTTGCAGGGGAGGGGTCCAGGACGGTCCAGACACACAGGCATTCTAGGCCCCAGGGGTTAGGCCTCCCAGGGCGGGGCCAGCCCCCTGCTCTCCAGGGAGCCCGGGCCCGAGCCTCGTACCATGGCCGCCGCTTCTACACACTGGGGGGGCGAGACCCTCTGCCCCCATAGCTGCTGCTGTGCCACACCCGACAGGGGACCAGTGTGTGTCCTGGCACTCAGCTCGGCTCTGTGTCGCCAACTCAGAGAGCCTTGGGGGTGAGGGGCTATGTGACAGGGGAGGAGCCTGAGGCACAAGCAGTACGGTGATGTCCCTAAGGTCAGGGAGCCCAGGACTCCAGACCAGCGTACTCTGTTTCCCCACCTACGAGACAGCCGGTCTTCCTGAGGGGACTCTTCAAGGACAGGGATTGGTCCCCTCGAACGTTCCTTCCTGGGCCCCGGTCCTGGGTGTAGTAGAGACTGCTTGAGTTAAACCAGAGCAGACCCCAGGTGGCAGTTCCGGGCGATGGCTGCCCGGCTCTGAATTACCTGCCTGGGGGTGGGGCCCGGGGGGTGCACTGCCCCAGCCTCCCAGTGACCGTGAAGGCACTCCGGCGAGGAAGCTGTGGGAGCAGCTCGAGTGCCCATCGACAGACGAATGGGTACAAACACTGTGGTACGTCTATACGGTGGAATAGTAATCGGCTTTAAAAAGATGAAGATTCACCATTCATGACGGTGTGGATGGACCCAGAGGGTAATGTGCTCAGTGAAATAAGTCAGTGGAGAAAGACGAATGCCATAGGATGTTACTTATATATGGAATCTAAAGAACAATATAAGTGAACAAATAAAACAAAGACAGACTCACAGATAGAGAACAGATCTTGAGCTGCCCGAAGGGAGGGGTGAGGGGATGGGAGGGAAAGATAAAGAGATTAAGAGGCATAGCTTGGTGGTTTCAAATTAGTCACAAGGGTGGAAAGGACCGCACAGGGAATATAGTCAATAAGATTGTAATAATTACATGCGGTGCCAGATGGGGCCCAGAAATAGCGGGGGAGGGGGGACAAATATAAAGTATGGGGTTATCTTATCATTATGATATATACCTGAAACTAATGTAAAATCATACCAAAGGTAAACTGTAATTAAAAAGATTTTTTTAGAGCACAGGAGGAGACCAGGGCACTGGTGGAGACAGCCTCGAATGACTGTCCCCTTGAAGCCCGTTTCTGAGACGTTTGCGCTCTCTGAAACCGGCTCGGCCCCGTGGCGTGGCCTGGCCCGTGTTCTGGGATCCGGCAGGCAGGGGTCTGGCCAGAAGGGGCTGCCAGGAATTCCCCCAGGACGACGTTCCTCACAACGTGGAAACCACGCCACCCGCTCGTGCAGGGCAGCCTCAGGCAGCAAAGCGGACGCACTGAGAGCGGCCTGGCACCAGCTCCCCCCTGGCGCTTGCCTTGGAGGGGGTGGCAGACCAGTGGCAGTGTCACCCCCAAACCCATTCATCTGGGGCTCACTGAGGACAAGGGGCTGGGCCTGGGGAGTCACAGGGGGGGACACAGTTGTACCCATTAGTTACTTGGTGGAGGACAACTCTGTGGACAAACCTTGAGCAATCGGTTCCCCTCAACGCCATCCCCAGGTTCCCCTCGAAGCCAGACCCAGGCGGTCAGTGTGACCAGCCAGATGCACCCACTTCGGGGACGATATGCAAAACCCACCCCAGGTTCCTGGCAGGGTTGGTGCAGAACAGTTAGGTAAAGTGGTGCGGCCACCTTAGTTTCTGAGCCTTAGTTTATTCCTCTGAAAAATGGGAATAAGTACTCCCAATCATTTAGATATGTTATTATAAAACAATTTCCCAGATATAGCCTTCATTTGAAGAAAATGCAAGCTGAGTAAAGGTGTATAGCAAGCTCCCATTTGTATTAGAAAAAAACAACATGCTTAGATCTAGAGAGAACTTTTCCAGAAACACATCTAAGAAAGTATTCAACGTGGACATTGCTAGACGGGAGGGGTCTTTCGCACTGATTTTAAACACCAGCTGCACGTATTATATGTTTATTAAAATGTATTGAATGAGTTTACTTAATACATTTATTGAAACGTAGCCAATAATAAAAATATTTTTGCTGGGAAAAAAGTAAAAAAGAAAGGGAAGGCATGTGTACCTTCAGGAGCTGCAAGAGAGACACGACGCCCCAGGCACGGTCCCCAAGTCAGGTTTGCTGCCGGTCTTCTCAAGAACCAGGCGGGCCTGGGATGAAGGGGCCCTAGTCACGGTCTACGGAACCTTCGGGACTCTCCCTGGCTGGGTTGTTGATACTGAAGCCCAGCCCCATGCTGAGCCTGTATTTTCTCCTCCTGGCCAGGCTGGTGTAGCGAGGACACAGCCCTGTCCCTGACAGAGGAGTGTTAACCCCCCACGTTACCGATGAGGTCAGTGGGGTCGGCACCACCCTCTCCGCTTCAGGGAGCCCAGCCTCTGGGGGGCTTTACCATCAAGGTCCTGGAACTGGTGGGCGGGGCCAGTGAGCAGGGAAGGGCCATCCCCAAACAAACAGACTCCAGAGCGCCAGTGCAAACACAGGGGTGGGTATAAAGGAGACTTCTTGGCTGACGCAGCATGTCCCCTAGCACCTGTCTGTGACCATGGAGGGCAGAGCACTCTGGCTGCTGGCGACGGTCCTGACCTTGGTGTCCTCCAGCCCGTCTGGGCAATATGTGGGCCTGTGTGAGTACCAACTTCCCTCACTTCTCTTCCCTCTACAGGGACATTGGGGCCGGGGGCAGCGAGGGGGCAGTGAGGGCCCAGGACTAGGGGAAGGCACAGGAAAGATCCAGGCTTGGGGGCTCTCTGTGGGCGTCAGAAAGGTGACCACGTCCCCCCACTAATTTCATAACTGCCATTGACCGAACACACACATCGTCTCTCAATAGCCCTGCCTCGTCTTAGACAAGGAAACTGAGGCTCAGAAACTTAGTACCGGTCCTAGGGTAACCCACTCACCCGCCATCATCGTGGGGCTCGGGGCTGGCCGCCAGGTCTGCCTGGCCAGTAGCCAGTGCCCAGCGCACTGTCTCATCGCCTTCTTTGCTAGAAACAAAAACACAAACCACAGGGACGACTTCCAGAGCCGTCGGCAGCGCGGCAGCTCCAGGTGTGGGTGTGGGGGGTGCAGCTGTTTCATTAACGCACGTTTAAAGAACTTAGGGTGCGGCTGTTGTCCCGTTACCTACTGAGCTGTGTCCAAGGCAGCAGCTCCCAAACTGGGTGCCCGTTAGACCCCCAAGCCCAGGAGGCACCGGCTGTGTCAGAAGGTCTTCGGGTTAGAGGGGGGGCCTCAGTGTGGTTTAAAGACTCCCCTCAGATCCTGAGGTGTGGAGAGCCAGGGGTTAAGGCAGTGCGGACTGGCAGCCGTCTGTAGGAGAGGACGCAGTTGCTCTCTGCTTTGGTAAGCAGAGCTCCAGTTAGGGGACGAGGCCAAGTGGACTCCTGCTAACTTCAGACACACAGGCTTGCCTAGAGTGTGAACACTGGGGACCAAAGGAGCAACAAGCCCAACAAGATTGGGGGGTAGGGAGCGGCAGGAAAGGAGTGAAAAGCTCAGGGTGCATTGTGACTTTCTGTACTGAATGTGTATCTAGATCCTGTTATAGTTTTTATTTAAAAGGGGGGTGGGAGTTTTTCTGGATAAAACAGTGAACCTGGAAACAAAATTCCAGGGGACCCCGGATGCCCCGGGCGGCTGCCAGCCCCAGGGAATACAGGCTCGGACTGAGTTCCTGACAAGTGCAGGAAGCTTCCAGGTGCACAGCCCGATCCCCTACAAAATGTTTCTTCTTAAATATTTACACGGAAAGAGGGTTCTCCTCAAGGAGATGTTGGGGGAAGGGTGCCACAGACTTTGAACTCAGGAGCGGGGAGGATGGGGGTGCAAAGGCGCAGAGTGAAGCCGGCCGACCAACCCCAAGCCAGCAGGGTGCTGGCAGCTGACTGGGCTTTGTCTGGGGCAGCTGAGAGCCAGTGCGCCATCCAGGCCACCGACCGGGTGGACTGCGGCTACCCCGAGGTCACCTCCGAGCAGTGCAAGAGCAGAGGCTGCTGCTTCGACTCCAGCATCCCCGGGGTGCCCTGGTGCTTCAAGCCTCTGCAGAACACAGGTAAGCCGGCCCGCGTGCCCACCTGGGGCCCTGGGCAGGACATCCAGTACGGTGGCCGTCCACTCCTGGGGGCCTCAGTCGGCGGCTCCCTGCTCAGGGCAGCTGGCCACCAGCGGCTGCTCCCTGCTGTTCGGTTTCCGAGCAGTTAGTGCCAAATACGAAAGCCATCGTTTCCAAAAGGTGTCAAAGTCAAGGCAATCTGTAGAGAGAACTAGTTTAAAAAACTGTCCTGGAGGAAAATGGAAAATATGGAGGCTTGGAAAGCAGGGCTGTTTTGCCAGCCACGTCCATCAGACAAACCGCCGCCACTTGTGAAGCACAGGCAGCAGACAGGGGTGGGGGTGGGGGACAGTGCTCGTGTGGGCTCTGATGCCTGTCCATGCCTCACCACAAGTGCACCCCTCCCCACCCCTCCCTCCCTCCCTCCCTTGGTGGTGCGGTGGGGTGCAAGGCAGCCACTCTGGGGAACCCCATGTCAGCAACAGATGGTGTGCACATGGGGGTGGCTGTCCTGGTTCCAGCGGCCCCCCCTCCCACATCCTGGGCGTGGACATCACCATAAACCATCTGGCAGCCCAAGCGCCAGCTCATCTTCGGAGAAGGAGAGCTTCCTGGAACCAGCACCCAAGGGGTTGCTCTTGACCTTTGTCCCAGGATAATTTGGAGCGGGGGCCTGGGCGGTCCTGCAGAGCCCCCTCTCACTTATCACCTGGCCCCTCCCCCCTGGGCCTGGTGGAGTGCGAGGTGGGGGACTCAGCACTTCTCCAGTCACTGTGGGGAGAATGCAGCATAAGACGCTGACCTTGAAGCCTAACTTGGCTTTGAGAAGTTGGGCAGCGGGCTGTGGAGGGACACCTCCCAGTAATGCATCCTGTGATTTGTTTCCAGAATGCACTTTTTGAAGCCACGCCCACCTCCCCCAGACACCCCAGGAGATGATTTTCCAGCCCCCGGAGCCCTGTCTGCTCATCTTTGCTTCTTTGCTCCAGGCAAGGCCTTGACTGAAACCTAATGCGTGGGCCTCACGACTTCCAGAATAAAAATCCACACTCCGCATGAGAACAGGACTTCGCTCCTGAGAGTGTGTGTTGTTCTGTTTTATTTCTTCCAACTCGTTCTCACTCCCTTTTCAGCCTGTCACAGACAGGGGACAGCAGGGGGTGTCACATCATCTCTGAGCAGAGGATCTGTCCCAGCCCAGGGATCAGGGGCAGAAAATAGCCCCTAAGGAGCCACGTTCCTGTGGCTTTGCTGCAGACCTCAGGCAGGGCGCAGATGTGATGGGCAGAGGGGACAACCGTCCAGGAGGCCGCTGCCTCCTCCAAGTTGAGCAAACACATTTCAAATACAAATTAAAAAAAAAATTCATGTCTTTCTTGGTGACGAGAAAGCAAAAAAAAAAAAAAAAAAAAAAGCCCCACAGAAAACCACCGTCTTACAAATTGGCACTTTTTTGGTATGTATTTGCCAGTTTAACGTATGTTTCACCTTGGGTGGCCACCTTCTCCTTTTTTCTTCTGAAAATGGACCCGGGAATGTGAATAAAGGAAGTAGGGTCACCTCGAAGTTCTCATGGAGTTTTAACCACCCCTCCACGAAGAGCTGTCCCTGCCCGTCTGGGATGCGCAGTCCCTGGGACGGCAGGAGGGCCTCCAAGGTGGGAGGCCCATTTGCTCAGGCTGAGTGTCCTCTGCTGATTCTGGTGTTGGGACCCTGTTAAGGGCAGGAGGACATTGTACTGCACGCTTGTTCAGGCTGCACGGTGGCCAGAAATCACTAGGCAGGGTGGGGGGGCGTGTTATTTCTCATTCTGAGCTGTCCTTCCCCCTGGAAAAGAGACACCGGCTGCCTTCGGAACAGCAGCTTGTGTTTCCCTCCCTGCGCCTGGGACCAGACCCTAGAGACAGTTCTACTCTGGTCTGGTAGGTGAGGGACCTGTCCAACAGCCCCCGCCGAAAGGAACATCGTCGGGATACCCAGGTCTCTAAATCCTAAGCCTCGTGTGTCCCCACTAACACTTTCCAGGCCATGGGCGTGAGCCTTTCTGGGGACATCTTGGACCAAGGAGCACAGGCCTGGAGTGGCCTCCTCAATCAGAACTCTGCAGCTACCCGTGCAGTTCCTGCCACTGTCTCCCTTTTCCTGCCCAGCCCCGAAGGCCAGGCCTGAGCTCAGCCGGAGGGGTTTAAGGGTCCCCTTGCACCCGGGCATCAGCCTCAGGTCAGGCCACACGGCTGCTGCTGGGACGTGGCCCCTCTGTCCCACTTTACAACTGCTCATCGCCTTGCTGCCTGCCTGGCACCTTCTCTCCAGGGTGGCACTCTGCTGCCTCCTGGCTGCCTGGCCTCATCCAGGACGACCCCCCACCCCACCTGTGCTCCCAAAGGACCCCTGGCTTTTTCTCTGCTACCTCTGTCATCCCTGAGTGCTGCCTTTTCTGCCTCCGCCAGCCATGCCCCCACCTGCCCCTGGCGTCTGCTGCTGTGTTGGGAGGGACGGGTTCCACCCCAGATTCTGCAGCCAGGGGCCCGGCCCTCACCCACTGCAGAGCCAGCCCCATTTCCCTGCCCTGACTGTCCCTTCCTTATGAAAATGTTCTAGAGTTCAGGGGTGCCCAAACTTTCGGCGTCTCTGGCCACTCTGGGAGAAGAAGAGTTGTCTTGGGCCACACATTAAACCCATTAGGACACAGAATCGCCAAGAAATCAAATCTCATCATGTTTTAAGTAAATTTTTATGATCTCGTGTTGGGCAGCACTCACAGCCATGCTGGGCTGCACGTGGCCTGCGGGCCGCAGGTCGGACACCCCTACAAGATGGTTCACTGTGTACTCCCGTCACCCTGGGTGTGGCAGCTCAGTTTGCTCTCACGCAGTGGGGGAGTATGACAGGGGAGGTTCATCATGTCACATGTGGTTGGAAGAGCAAGACCCCCCTGAGCCCGGCACATGGCTCCCCATGTACAAGTCCTCTGTCCTTCCTCTCTAGGGGTCCCAGGTCCACCTCTGTTCTTGGTGGCTCCCCTAACCACCTCACTTGTTCAAAGATGCACAAACAATGCACAGGATGGCAGCGCCACCCCCACCCCGGCAACCTCAGTTCACGGTCCCATGGCCCTGGGTGTCCCTGTGTGCCAACCTGTGGCCGAGGAGTCACTGCCCCTGTGGCCGAGGAGTCACTGCCCCTGTGGCCCAGGCTTCCCGAGGCCGTGCTCTGGTGGTAGCATAGCTGCTGGGTTTTAGGACTGTGGGCCACCGGGGCCCTCAGAGGGGGTGCACTGCCCAGGAAGGACATGGGCGCCATGCTTGCTTCCTGCAGTTGGCTGCACGGCCCCCTGGGTGAGGAAAGAGCCCAGGCCTGGTCAGTGACAAGGGACAACCCCACCCTGGGGGCACAAGGATCCAGGGGTGCTGCTGCACCCACCCTTCTCAGACGGAGCCCGCAGCCCAGAGGAACTGTCATCACCCCTCACAGACACTGCTGTCACCAGCCACCTGTGACTCAGTGGCCAGATCGGGTTCTCCATCAAGGCCACTGACACCACTGTGGGGGACAATCCTAGCACCCTACACCAGACGGCGGGTTCTATTCCGTTGTATCCACACTGCTCAGGGCCCCGCCCTGACGGTGCGCTTCCACAGGGTCTCAGGAAGACCCCAGGCCAGACTCAGAGGCGGAACCGACCTGCTTCCTAACCCAGGAGTCTCTCACCTGAAAGTGGGGGAGGGGCGTGGAAGGAAGGGGGTGGGGCAGGTGAGGGGCCTAATCTTCCCATTCCAGGGCTCAGCTGTCTCTCTGGCCCTTCCCTTTGTTGTTCCTGCAGGGGTCATGGGGGTCACCATGCAAGGCAGCCTCTGGCTCTCTGTCCCACACCCCTGGGCCCCCTCGACACAAACGATGTCAGCCCCACCCCCAAGGTCAGTGCTTCAGGGCGTTCAAACAATGGACGTGGACATGAGCATCAGAATCATCTGGGGAGTTTTAAGAAATCTCAGCGCTCTGGTGAAGAGATCGCAGTCTGTCAGGTGGGCTGGGCCCAGCGATGTCCACGTGTGAGGTGGACGCCCAACAGAAAAACCAAGTGGGTGGAGAGGGCAACAGCCTCCCTGAGGCGTCAGGGAGGACGAGAGCTCCAGGCAGAGAAGCAGCTACGAACCCAGGGTTCAAGGTTGTTACTCTTCATGTGAAATACACCAGCAGCTCAGGGTGAATTGGAATGATGAACTAGGTTTTGTAAGATCCAGGGATTGTTTTGATATCAAATAGCTTCCTCGTGGACTTGAACATGGTATGCATTTCTAGAACCTTCCAGAAACTATGGAATGAGAACTTTGGTTTGCGGATGAGAAGCCAGACCCCCTTGCTGCCGCTGACAGGGGAGATAAACAACACCCCCCACACACACACACACGTGTGTACCGTGGCCATTAAACCTCTTAATTCCCATGCTGCTTAAATGCCTGTCCCCACCCCCTGGATTTCGGTGCAGTTGGTTGTTCAAAGCATTGGCTTCCACACTTCTTACTGGGCAATGGTCCCTTACCTATTGGCTGGATGGCTGTGCGTTGTTTCAGAATATGTTGGGATTCGCTGGAATTCGTGACCCTTTCCCAAGAATTCTTCATCTTTCAATGGCCTAGAGAGAAGGGGCTTCGCTTCCTTCTCAGATGCCAGAATGGGGTCAGGAGAGCGGCAGTCTCCTTGGGGGGCTCTGCAAGGGAGGAAAGGCGGGCATGGCCTCTCTGCCGGTCTGACAACCGAGAACGGGAGTGGGGAGGAAGGACTGGGTGGACAGAGCTGTCGACCACGACCACGTTCGGATCGGGTCTCCTGCAGGCTGGAGAGTCTCCCCTTGGACCCCGTCCTTCAGGACCACAGAGGCACTGTATTGCAACAGCTGTGTCCCAGGGCATTTGATGGTCTAATGCAGACCTTGGTCCTGATGCTTTGGTGTTGGGGTCCTCAGCCTTTCGGCGCTGTGGCTCCTCCCTGTGCTCCTGAGGTTGTATGTTGCTTTTGAAGTCTCAGTGTGCTTTCTGCTGTGTGAAAGAAGCCAGACGCCAAGGCCACACATTGTGTGAGTTCGTTTATATGACGCATTCAAGTCCACAGAGATGGGATGTACATTAGTGGTAGCCAGGGCTGGGGAAAAGGGTGGGGAGTGACTGCGGATGGGGTCTGGGGGCTCTTTGGGGAGTGATGGAAGGTTCTGGAATTTCAGAGTGGTAAAGGCTGCACACAACAGTGCATCGTACACTTCAACAGGGTGGCTTTTGTGGTGTGTGAATTCTCTCTCTTGTGTGTGTGTGTGTGTGTGTGTGTGTGTGTGTGCCCGTCTCTGCTGATTTCCTGACTTAGTCTGACTTCCTGCTGGGAATCAAGAGTTTAGTTCCAAGGCTTTGCAAAGACCAGAGCATGGACTGGCTCATTCTGTCCTCGATGCTGCTGGTCCTACCAGGTGGCCTCGGAGGGGACCTTGATCCCTTCCAGGTGGCACCAGGCTGAGGGCTCTCTCCACCTCACCCAGACCCCACGTGGGGGCAGGAGCTATCAGCTCCTTCTCTCTGGGCAGCTCTCTCTGCCCTTATTGGCGTGGGCGCTGCGGCCTTTCCCTCCAGGTTTGTGGGGCACAGATGGCCCCTGTCCTCCCTCCCCGTGCTCCCCACCCAGCTGCTCAGCTCCGCAGGATGCCGCAGAGCCCCAGGGACCGCTAGAGGGCGCCCTCGGACAGCGTCCTGTATCCTTCCTCTGCTGCCGCTGCTCCTGCCAGTGGGGAAGCCTCAGTTGGTCTCTGGATGGGCAGAGGCCGCCTTCCCTTCTTCCGCCTGCGCTCCCATATGATAACGAGATGGGAAATTGGGAGAAACAAATCACCTTTCAAGGTTCCAAGCCAACAGGAGGCCACATCAAAGTCTTCTGAGTGAGGAGGCAGCACTGGGCACAGACCCCCAATGGCTGCTCACAGGCCAGCAAAAGGGGGGAGGCACTTGGGGAAATCAGTCTGTTCTCCACAGAGTTTTATTTCTATTTCTTACCGCTCCATCTTTGTGTAGAATGGGGCTGCCAACAAGTGGCACTCAGTTTTACTGTCAAGGCCATGGGCGTGTCCTCAGTGACATCCAGCACCCTTGGGTGAGGTGGGTGGGATTCACTTGGCAAGTCTTTTTTGGCAACATCCCTGAAGCAGCCTGCGGCCCAAAGAATCACCACCTTCAGTGGAACTGGAGGCCAGAGGCCTTGCGGAGGCGTGTTTGAGCTGGGCGGGGTGGCCTGGACAGCCCCCCGGGGACACTGTGAGAGTCGGGGCGGGGGCAGCCCATGGGGTCTGCAGGTTCCCACCTTCAGTCAAAACACTTCTCCATGCCCCCACTTTACATTTTGGATTTTTTTTGCTGGTATCCAGAGAGGTTTCTGTGGTTTGAATCACAGGTTGTAAGGATATCAATGTAAGGATGTTTTCCAAATTTTCAAATTTTTTTGAAGTATGCTTGTTACTGGAGAAATGACCACAGCGCCTATTGAAAGGGAAATGGCTGTGCGGATTCTGGAACATTCCACAAAGGTGTGCCATGCAGCGGGAGTGGGGAGCGCTGTTTCTTCTGGTCTGCAGGGGAGGGAAGCAGGTGTGGGCTGAGGCACGCATCCCTCTCTTCCTGGCGTGCTGACCCAGGCGCAAATGGACTGTTTGTTACCTGGCTGTCCACCCTCGACAGGGTGTGTGTGGGTGGGTGGGGACGCGGTGATTAACTTTTGTGTTATTGGTGGAAGCAAGTGCACAGGATATTTGTGATTTAAAAATTCCAATGAAGATCATTTTGGTAGAAGCAGGGAAGGAATGAGGACTGTTATGGGGAAGGTGGGGATGGTTTGGAAGCACAGGGACATGCCTGGGACAGAGAAGCTTGGGCAGGAAGGAGGGACAGGAGCGCCAGGTCACCAGGCCTCGCTCCACCTTGCTCTCTGCCCCTTCCCTGTGCATACTCCTTGCGCCATGTGGACAAAGGTAGCCCAGGCTTCCCCATCACGGCCACACCCGGGTGGCCCAGGCCCACCCAAATCCACTGTTGACCCATACTGGGCTCTTAGACTGTAAAGAGCCCAAAGCTGATTCCTGGGGACATTTGTCCATCATCTTACCCATTGACCACCCATCTGGGAGGAGTGTCCCCTGGTTAGGGGGACACATTCTGCCAGGCCACTCCCCGTGACAAGAGGAAATGATCCTTTGCTCTTAATGTCTCTTCCCAAGATGAGGAGTGAGAAGAAGGGGTCCGGAGCCCTGGCTCCCCAGCCTCAGGGTCACCATCCCAACTCCGCCTCTACCACTCGCCACAGGCAAGGTGTCTCATGTCTCCGAGTCTCAGTCTCCTCATCTGAGAAATGGGCCTGGCGGTGGCTCTCTGGCCCCAAGGATGGTGGTTGTATCAGATCAGTCGTGAAAAAGCACTTGACCCTGGGCTTCCCACCACATGGCCACCAGGGGCTGGCGTATCGGCACCTTCACTCTTAGCTTCCTTCCCAACGCCATCTGAACCCATTACCACACCTACTGAAGAAATGGCTGGGTTAAGAGCAAGGGCCATGCAAAAAGGAGAAAACCACTCTCCCAGTGCTCAGCAAGACCCGGGCCCATTCTCCCAGTGGGCTGGAGGGCCGGTATTGTTGAAAGCCAGAAAGAGAGAGAGAGATAAAATCTGAAAAATAACAATTTTATTTGGTTTATGTCACATTTTCATAAATGGCATCTAATTTGAGAAAACAAAGTTCAAGTCTGCAAAAAATGGGTGTACAAATCTAAGAAGGCAACGCTACAGAAACATACAAAGCAGGACACGGTGTGTTTGGCAGATCCAGGGCTCGAGTCCGGGGTCGGCCCAGGCCTGCGTTCCTGTGGACAGGAGCAGACCAGGATTGCATGCCCACGAGAGCCTGTGTCAGTTTTAAATACATATACGTATATATGTATGTATGTGCGTGTGCTGAGTTTATCTACAACAGTGCAAACCTCTCATAGCGTGCAAGCAATTATTTCCTAGGTAACCTCATTCAAAGTTACCTGTACAGTGTTATAAAAAACAAGGCTTATATAATCACATATTGGATATACAGATATACGCATGTGTTTGCACGCTGGTTAAAAAGGTTACTTGCATTGACTCTTGCTTTGGAAGGAAGGACAAAGGAAAGATGTTAAAACAGCTGTGCATCAAACGAAAGGCGACGGTTCCCAACAGTCGGCAACGATCGGGGCCAACCCGAGGGAGACAGCCCGGGAGGCCAGGGTGCTGGGTGCGAGGTTCCCTCTGAAACACATGCACTCCTCTGCTGAGAAACTCAGTTCTGTTCCCCCCCACCCCCACAGGGGTCACGGCAATAAAAACAGAAACCTCACACATGGCGGATTTTATTAGCAATTTCCATGACCTTTTCACTTTTAATTAGCTGAGGACGTCCAGATGGGGGATTTATGACTAAGCTGGAGCAGTCTGCCATCTAAAGGTCATGGAAGGGAGACCCCACAGGTGCTCGACGATGGAATTGTAAAACATGGAGAGGTATTAAAACAAAACAGTCACCATGGCCAGCGAAATGCTCTCAGCAAAACCAAGTCATGTGTGGTGTTCAGACCAGGCCGCCCTGAGGCCTCCAGGGACCAATGGTGAGCAAGGACTACTCCATAAACCCCCAAACCCTGGGCTTCCTGCCTTCCCCAGGAGGCTGATCCAACTCTCCCAGCAGCAGGTGGCCCATCGGGCCCCCAACAGGGAGAGCGTGGATGTGCCTGGTGCCCCAGCGAAGCCTTGCTTGGCAGGCGCTGTTTTCTTGAAAGCTCCCTGTGCTGGGCCAAGGGCGGGGCCAGGAGGAAGGGCTGGTGCAGACCAGGCCTCAGGGCAGGTAAAGCAGAAGGGCAATAGTTCCTACCGGGTCCTGGCAGCACGGGCTCCCTGAGGTCTCCTTCAAGGGACACCTGTCCAGGGGACCTGAGAAAGGCACCAAGCAGGCCAGCGGGGGCGCCACACCTCACCACCTACATTTGCCCGCTGGGCTTCAGCATCACGTGGCAGCTCATTGGGCCCCTGCTGCCATGACCCATCACCCCCATCACGAATGGTACAGCAGGCAGCTTACACGGGGCCCCAAATCTGGTCTCCTACATCAGCAAACATGAGGAGACACCATTTAACTGTATCCAATATCGGGGCCACACTTAAATTCAGGGGCAAAGTGTAGGCCAAAGGCACCCACAGGGGATCAGCCCAAGTCTCTGTCCCATTTCCTCAGTGCAGACCCAGCAAACAGGACAGTGGTGCTCCTCTGAGAGAAAAATTCCAATGAATGTAGTCATTTAAAATTTCCCCCTTTTTTATTTATGTGGCCGGGATGCATGCTACTCCCAAGATCTGGTTAAAACCACGAAGCCCCGTGAGACATTCACACATGCTTGTGGCCGTGTCTTTGACTTGGACTGCAAGGTGGGGGCCATGGGTGGGAGTCAGTGCCCCAGCCATGGGAGGACGGAGCAGAGCTGGCGAGCTCCCGCATGCCCTCCCAAGGCCCAGGCCCAGCCGCAGGCTCCGCCCAGGTCGGGGACATGGCCAGGGCACTTTTGTGCCTCCGTTCCCTTCTCTTCAGCTTTGCAATGGTCACTACATGGTGGAGAAGTCACAGAGCGGTGTCCCCACCTATGACAGTCCCCTCACTGGCCAGAATGTGGTGGCTGGTGTGTGGGGAGTGTTTTCTGATGTTGACCACGGGGGACTAGCTGAGGGCAGAGCAGCATCGAGTCCCTAAGCCTGGCACGCACCCACGGGAGTCACGTGTGGCCCCAGGTTTGTACAGGTGCAGGCTTCCTGGAGGGGCCCCAACACGCCTGCTGGAGGAAGATTCCAAGCTGGCATGCTCAGAGAGAACATCCGAAGTGGAGCAAAGGTCAAGCTGCTGCCCGCAGAAGAGTGGGCACGAGAGCACTCTTCGCACTTGCTGCCTCCCTGCCCCGGAGGCGTGGGTTTAAGTACAGGCTGGAGTGAGCTTGCAAGTGTGAACATTAATGCGCACTAGGGGTGGGGAGTGCCCCGCTCCTTCCCTGCTTCTGGTCCCAGGGCATCTCCCTGACATGAGAGGCCAAGTGCAAGGACCCAAAGCGACCTTGACTTTCACATAAACTGGAACGAGGGAGGGCCTGTGCTCTGCAGAGCAGGGAGCTCCGTTGGCCGGCAGGCATTGCCATCACGAGCTCGTCCCGCATCTGGGCTGCTCTCAGATTGTGCAGGCGACCCCTGGCTCCCTGTCATTTAGGAGGATGGTGGAGGGCAACGGTTCTGTGACTTTGTGTGGCCTTGCTCTTTGCTCTGTGTCCCAGGTGGGAGGCAAGCCCAGTGTGACAGCCTGGCCCTAAGCACCACTGCCGTAGAAGCTGTAGCCGGCTGAAGCTGAGGGACCTGGGAGCTCACGCAGTGGGTGACCCCAGACTCCTGCTGGGTCCTGCTCAGCCTGACTGGGGGCCAAGCCCCGTGGCAGGGGGCGCTCTCCCCAGAGCAGCCACCTGCAGAGGCCACGGCCTGAGAAGTGGGTGTCCCAGATGCTTGGAGCCATGACTGAGGATGACGCCCTAGTGGGACACTACTTGGTGACCATTGCAAGGATGAAGGGGGCCGGAAGGTGTGGGCCTGCCCTGGGGGCCTTGGCACTTCTTGAGGTCACGGCCGACATGAACACAGCAGGAGAAAGTGAGCAAGGAGTCTGGGAGGACGGAGGAGAGCCACAAAACTCTACGACAGTTCAGCACAAAGCATGGGCGCTCCCAGGGGACGAAGGCCATGGTTTACAATCAGTGCTGGACCCAAACCCCAAGCAAGAAACCCAATCGCCCCCTAAACGCACAGCCAATACATTCAAAATGGAACCTCAGAGTGCATTGTCATGAGCCACATTGGAGCAAGTCATTTTGAATTGGAAGCATTTAACAGTGACCACAAGAAAAAGCTGTATATAAAATATTTTATTAGCAGTCTTCATTTCTCAAAAGTATCTAACTTTATAGGCATACACTCTGCAACACCTCCCTCCCCACTTTGAGTGGTTTCGCTTTAGTTTTTGCCACACTGCAGTTCAGTGGGTGTGGAGCAGCACCTTGGTGAGCATGGCCTTGATGGCCTGACTGTACTCTTACTGTCTGCGAGGCAGGCACGGAGTGGGGGAGTTCTTCCCTCCTCAGAGTGAAGGATGGCCGAGGATTCGCAGATGAAGGAATATGCTATGACACACAACCTAGCACAAGCCTGCACCTGTGCACATGTGTACACACACACACATGCACACACACGCTTACTCCAGCTCTCTGCCCAAGCTCCACAGGTGGCACTCCTTGGCAAGGCACCTGAAGGGGAGAGGCGTGTCCCCCCTCCTGTCTCAGCTACCTGTTGGGAGCTAGAATTCCAGAATGATGGCCACTAAGCTAGCATTGCATTTTATACAAAGTACTGTCACATACACTTGTACACTGTGCATAGGAGGCGATGTGGCAAAGCAAAAAAAAAAAAAAAATGAGACCGTGGGGTCAGACTGGGGATCGAATTGCAAATCTGCTCTTTCCTGGCCCTGGGACTGGGGACTTTGCTTCTCCTCTGCCAGCCCCAGTGTCCTGTGTCTCCTGAATGAACAGAGCGACATGGTCATGGGTCCCTTCCCACCTCTCTGCCCTCGGGGGCTGGCCCATGTCATTTGAGCTCCCTCCCTGAGCCCAGCGCCTGGGCAAGCACCAAGCTCAGGGACAGCCAGTCCACCTTGATTGAGTAAGCAAACAAGAGGAATTTGTAAGGCATCAGCGCGGTACCTGGAACACTTGGCCAAGGAAGATGCTCAATCCACTGGCCTCAAGTTTTTCTCAAGGACACAACCAAAGTGACTTTGACCTTGAGGACGTCTCCAGTCCCTGCCTGCCTGGCCATGCCTTTCTCAGGGTGGGAAGCCGACCTTTCCATAGAAGAGTTTCCACGTAAAAGCTCATCAGTCCAGATCATTTCCTGATCCCGAAGGCCCCTCCCCCAAGGCGGCACAATCTGATTCTAACATCTCCTATGTAAATGTTCACGAGGGGTTTCTTCCCTTTCTGGGCGAGCTTCCTGCTTCACCCACAGCAACTTTGGAAGAATTTAATGCTCTAGCTGATATTCAGCGAGCGTAGCAGAGTGGGCAGCAATGCTGGCTGTGGAGACAGAGGCGAGGGGCTCCCCTGACGTGGTCTTGGGCCAGGGCAGTGTTTAGAATTCCAGGTGCCCCTTATTCTCCCGACACATTTCATTTGAAAGCAAAATTCTCTGAGCTCCCATCTCCCCTCTCCCCACCTCCAGAGGAGCCGCTCATCCTTCACCCAGGGGGGGCTCATCCTTCTCTAAACCAAGAAGCAGTCAGTGATGAAAGGCGTGTTTGCACCCCTGCATTCAGAAACCACTGAAAAGCCTTGGATTTGGGAAGCCGGCCTGCACATCTCTGCCTGCCTCCTAACCTCAGCCATCTAGAAAAATCAGTCAGTAGGTTGCTCGGATGCTCTCTGAGGCCACTGGAATCAGGTATTTTCTCAAACGACCCTGAAACAAAAGCATAGGGCAAATACCCGGAGATCTGAACAGAATGGCTGCATTTCGGTAAAAGATGGTAAGGGTTTCTAATGAGCATGTACAAGCAGGGGGCACTTGCTGACAGTTAAATTGGGGTGAAGGCAGCATCCTAGGGGTGACGCTTCCTCACTTAACATGGCTGTAGGTCTTCCGAGGCAAATGATCCTGGGGTGCTGACTTAGTACACTTGCTGCACCCCGCTTAGCATCCTTTAAAAGGAGCCCTGGGTTCCTTTGCATGTGGGTTTCCCTTCCAGCAGACAGACAGCCATCACGTCCCCAAAGATCCGCCCTTGGGTAGCGGGCGACCTCCGTCAGTTCCTCGTCTGTGAAGGGATGGATGTCCTCTGCCCACAGTGAAAAACTGAAATGCAGGGAGCATGAACCCCTACGGGAAAAAATCCCTTCTGAGGGCTCAGGAGTTGGGATTTTAAATCTAAAGGAGTCTCACGGTTTCCTCCCAAAGTTGCTGACATGCACCACCGAGGGCTCTTGGGGAATGGGATGCAGCTGCCCGTGCAGTGGAGATGGCCGATCCCACTCAGGGCAGTACCCGGGGTGCTCGTTCTGAGTCGGGACACAGAGCCAACACCAGAAGGGCTCGCCTGGCCAGGGGGAGGTCCTTAAACACTGACCTCACCTGATGCGGTGCTGAGGCCTGATGGGTGACTTTCTCCTCTCCCCAACTCTGTATGTGCTAGTCTGTTCCTACGTGGGTCTGTCTACGTGTGATGTCTTACAGGCAAGCCTACCTTGAAATTAAGAGACGACGTTCCACAAAGGCTAAGTTTGACCCTGGTCATATAACACAGTCTGAGAGGCAATGCTATATTTGTGTGGAACAAGCAAACCTAAGATTACATTTTAATATACCTTGATGGTGTTTGCTGATAGGGGTCTAAGGGTCAAAAAGCGACCTCGAGGAATCGGCAGATTGAATTTGTGGGCAAGTAAAAATTGAACTCCTTTTGTTCTCAGAAGTAGGAATTAAGGGTTTGGGGAATAGAATGGAGGAATCTCTCAGAGCGGACCTGGCCTTGAGACTAGCTATTGCTTCTGTTTACAGAAGAGGGAGCTGAGGGTCAGAGAGTTTGTGAATTCGCCCACAGACACACAGTCTTCCATTAGGGGACCCTGACCCCAGGGCAGCGATGGTCTAGCAGGGAGAGCAATCCCACTTCCCCTCCGATGGCATCTTTGGCCAGAACCCCTTCCTGCCTGTGGACACGCTGCCTCTGCCGGCTGACAGGCACGCAGTGCACCGAGAGGAAGTCAAGGGCTGTTCACTCTGCTCAGGCTGACGTTCCTGCCCCAGGGAGACTGACTCCCGTGATTACGTCCCCGGGAAGAAGGGGCTTTGATCTGCAAGGCCTGCACAAGGCCGACACTGAGAAGGTGGTTCGGCCGAGGCGCACTCACCCACAGCCCCGCGTGGGGAGCCGCAGACACCTCGGCCAGACCACGTGTCCGCCGGGCTTCTGCTCGGGGCTTGGGTCCTAACGAGGTCTCAGCAGCTTCCAGCTCGTGCAGTGAGCTCACCGTTCAAGGCCGCACCTGGGACCCTCAACGCCCACACCTGCTTGCCCCTCAGCCCGGCGTTCCCAGGTTCCGTGGAGGTAGTTGATGTGAGGAAGGAGGAAATGGTTGTAAAAACGCAACAGGATGGATCTTCTAGAATTTCTTAAGCAAAATTAAGGTGCTCAGAAAGTTAGAAAGAAACAATATATTTTGCTTAAAATAAGAAGCAAAGGGAAAATAAAATACTTAAAAAGACTTGGCCAATTTTGCCTTCTTTTTGTTTGACTTTTTAAAATTTCTGCACGGCTCCGTGCATACAGCTCCCAAGTCTCCTCTCAACCTGGAACCCGTGTGTGCACCTTTCCCAGGTTCACCAATGAGGCCAGCTCACCCTGAACAACGCTCTTCAACCAGTACTAAAAAGATACAGTTTCTTAAATACGAATGCAATTCATCGACTTTTGGCTTGGAAAATGACTTCTTGTCACAAAAAGAGAAACTGTAGAAAGAGGGAAACTACGAAAACCAAGTCATAAAACGGGACCACTTCCCCCTTTGCCATTCTCCCCCAGGACGCACCTTCGCAGTGCCCAGTGGAGAGGCTGCCTGCACCCCCCATCCGGGACCAGAGCGACCTGGTCATGAGGAAGAATGCCACCGAGGGAGCCTCTTGTCACCGGCTTGGTTGCAGGTGTAAGTTCTGCCCCAGCTCTGGAAGTTTTACATTCTGCATGTGAAAATTACCCTTTTTACATCTTCTTCCTAGTTTAAGCTGGAAAGAGTGATGGACAGAAGGCCGGGCCCCACTGGGCGGAGCCGTCAGACACTTGGCACCCACGAACCAGACGTGGTGGCCAGGTGTTGGGTCACAGTCATCCCTGCGTCCTTGGGCACAGACTGGCCGCCACGATTCTACAAGTTGCCCCTGGCGGCCGTGTCTAAGTTTCCTCTCTTCTGGCCCTCCGGCGCTTTACCTCTCAGCCCGGATTTTGTACCTCAGGACAAAATAGGCAATGAGACGCAGCGAGATGAAGAAAATGCCCAGAACGATGAAGTCCAGGTAGAGTTTGGCGTTCTCCACGTCCAGCTCTCGCAGAATGGCCTCTGACTTCTGGAAGTGGCAGGTCTCGTCGATGTCGCAGTGCAGGTCCTCTCGGTCCAGGCCATAGATGGACAAGATGACCCCTTCAAAGCCGTACCTGCAGAGGAAAGAGCCTGGTGTGAGGACAGCCCTGCCCCGGCGACCCGATGACTTCCCCCCATCCCTGACTCTGCCTCCATTTGCTGAGGGGAAGACACCGTCCACTTTTCTGTGGTGCCTCGCCGGCCCCCTTCCCGCGGCCCCATCCTCACCAAAATGCTTCTTCTCCTCCCAGCACCCCCGAGAGAAGCACAGGTGACAGCCTCACTCTGTTTCCCGGTTCTGTCCCCTCCAAATGGAACGAGCTGTAGCTATTCGCTCTGTGGTCGAGGGACCTGAATGCCACTTTGATTGCTCCCAATGGCACACACTTCCTCGCAGCCGGACATAATAGAGAGTCTGACAGCCTTCCGAGCACCGCAGGGCACCCTGACTAAACACTCTGGCCCCCTCCCACTCCTGCTAGCCCTGCACCGTCAGAGCAAAAACACTAGTTCTGAGGAGAAAGACCAGGCGTTGGGTTTCCTGAAGCTGCACAGGCGCCTGTTCCCGGGTTGTTTCCCAGAACAATGTGCCTGGGCCCGAACCGGCACAGAAAGGAAAAGCTTGTCCTGACCTGGGAGCTGTGTGTCCTGTGAAACCACTACGGCTGGGCAGAAACGCTCTGGAGACACTCGAGGCACGCCGAGAACCCACACGGCACGCCAAGGACCCACATGGCACGCCCAGGACCCATGCGGCACACCCAGGACCCACGCAGCACGCTGAGGACCCACACACCCGTCGGCCTGAGTGCGGAGCATGTGGTCCGGTGGTCACAGCCAGGATGCTCGTGTCTAGGGACGCTGGGATGCTTTAGCCATGACTCTTTTCCCACGGGATTGCTCATTAGGGCTCACAATACTCTGAAATGTGTATGGGCACCATTTCTTCCAGGGAGGAATCAAGTGCCTTAAAGGCAGACACGTGCCCGAAGACAGCTCTTCAAAGGGCTGGAAATGCAGGCCGAGCTGGGCTTCTTCAGGGGATGGGGAAAAGCCCTGATCCTACCCTGGTTGTGTGTGGGTGGCTGAGGGGCAGCACACAGAACCGGGACAAGAATAAGAGGTGCAGATCTTGGATCTGTGATCTGGGAATCGTGCCGGTGTTTAGCTGACAGCCAGGATGTGGCTTCTGTGAGTGCCCACAAACAAGAGTCCCCCTCCCTCCGTCACCGTAAAGCTCCCAGGTTGCCGAGGGCGCCCCCGACGGCTACCTGACATAGGAGATATAGGACATCCACTGCAGGTAGGTTGGGATGGTGTCGAAGCTGACGAAAAATCCGGAGAAGAGGAGGACGGGGATGGCCGTCACGGGGCCCACGAAGGTCGCCACCTGGGAGACATGGAGAGAGCTCACAATCCTGCCCAGCTTCCTCCACAGGCAGCTCCCAGAGGCCCGACTCCCCGACAGTCCCCTGGACCGCTGGGGAAGGACCAGCTTTCAGGATGCATCACGCGGGGGCCAAGATGGTGCGAGAAGCATCTGGTTTGGGGAGTGAGCAGCCTGCCCTCAGGTTTCCTGATTCACCTGGGTTCTGGCTTTGCTTTTAAGGAAAGGCCTGGTCTGAGTTCCCTGAAGCTGCAGTCGCAGAAACTGCAAATGCACGTGGGTTTGGCAGGTGGTGGGTGGGTGGTACCAGGAATCTACAAAGGGGGCACGTGGAGAGACTCGGATGGGGTGGGAGTGTGGGGGTGCAGTGGGGTTTGAAGGAATGGGCAACTGGACCCCCCAAAGTAACAAAACGTAGGCATCCAGAGCTTGGCCTCTGAGCTAGCTGCGGGACCCTGACCCAATCACATGCCTCTCTGGGCCTCAGCGTTCCCACCTGTCAGCCAGGGACAGCACAGCACCTAATTCAGGGTGTGCTTGGGACTAAATGAGCTATTGGGTGGGGAGCACTGAGGATAGCACCTGGCATACAGGAGGTGTTGCATAAGGGCACCTGCAGCTGTGGCTTTGCCAGTCCTGACTAGCTGGGGCAGTGTGAGTCCTGACCCAGAGACTGACCCAGGGAAGCCAACCTAGGAAGTCAGGGCACAATGCGGAGCGGGGGGTGGTGCTGAGCCCCGCCAGGGTGGCGAAGAGGCATTTCCTTGGCTGGTACCTGCAGGGACGTGGAGGCAGCTCCGATCAGGAGGCCCAGGGACTGCGCCACCAGCGAGGTCATGGTGCCCAGGGCGGCAAACAGGACAAACCGCACAGCGTCGCATGGCTGCGATGTCATCCAGTACACGATGCTGCAGTAGGCCACTGGGAACATGATCTGGAGACACAGGGTCCGTCACCCTCTTGTGGTAAACAGGGTCTTCCACCCCGGGTTACAGGGTGTAGTAAAGAACTTTTGCCCCTCTTCCAGTATATGCCCTTCGCATACGTACCTGGAAGGGGACGTCAGCCATGGTCTTGGCCAGGTAGTAGGCCTTCAGGCTGTACCAGTAATTCAGATGTTCCCGAAGAAACACTCCCATCTCCAGGGGAACTAGGAGGCAGGAAAATGGAAAAAGGGTCAAGCAGACATACCCAGTGTGCCAGATATCGACACAGGGCAGCTGGCCCGGCCTTTCAGCACTGCGGTCCCTGGGGTTTGGGTGGAAAAGGTAAGGACCGATTTACTAGCCTGGGAAAACCGCCGACCACTTTCACAACCTGGGAGTCACCAAGGGGGGATCTCTATGCGAACATTAAGCATTGTTTTAGTGTTTAGTGTAAACATTTCTTATTCAACTGATTCTCACTGAGTAACTAACAATGTGGTTCCTTCCTGCGGCCAAGACCTTGCAAGCTGGTCTTGGAAACTGTGGGCGATTTGGGGAAGAGGTGTCGTGGGGAGGAAGTGCTTATGCTGGAGTTTGGCTGAGGCAGTGGGTTTCCACACCATCAGCCCACAGGGACCGAGGGCAGCCTATTCTGCAAACAACCTGGACTCACACGGAAATCCCTCTATAACAGCCTTCCCCTCTCACCAGCCTGGCTGTACCAGGCCTGTCTCAACGACCGAGTGAGGTCAGAACGCTGTTTAGAAATCCCTCTTTCATTTTAGCCTTCCACCATGCATAAAAGTCTTCCATTAGTGACTCATTCCTTTGGCTTAAATTATGGTGTGTATTTTCTTGTCTAACAAAAAATACAACTATATATCTGTCTATGAAGAAAATGGTATTTTAAAAAACAAGACACTGTATGTTCAGAAAACATCTCTTTGCTGAGCCATGACCTCGGTCCCAATTTGTGGGCTGGAATGACCGATAATCGAGGAGAGGTGGGCGGGTGGCCAGGCAGACACTCACACGTGAGCACGGTGGGCATGAGGGCCGCGAACATGAGGAAGAGCATGGAGAAGAAGAGGAAGCCGGAGTTACTCAGGACCTTCTTGGCTTCGTTCCCAATCCCCAGGTAGAGCAGGCCGATGAGGAGGCCGATGCCAATGTGAGAGGTGATCCGCAGGTGTGTCAAGACCTGGGGGAAGACATGGCTGTTACCTGTGGGGCTGGAATTTGGGGGGCCAAGGCCTCCAGACGCACTGACCATCACAGACCTTGTGCTTCATCCTGCCCCTTCTCTTCCGGCAAAGCAAGCCCCCCACCCGAAGCCAGCTCTCACACACGCACACAGGGAGCAGTCTGTCGCCGTTAAAGCAGAACCACTCAAAAGGAGAGGACAAGTGATGACGAGGGTGGAGAAAGGGACAACGGGTGGGTACATCAGAGGCCCACTGAGCACTCAGCCCCTCGTGGGCGGGTTGTCAGGCTGTCCACGTTAAAGGCGGCCATCACTGTGGTTCTCCACTGCCACCCCCTCCTTCCTGACGAGCCTGGACCCTGTGCCTGGCTGTTTCTCTGAGGGAGGAAGACGGGCCCTCACGTCACGTGTGGCCCGATGACCTGCTTTGGCCAGAGGAAGGTGGGCATAAGCGCCAAGTTGCCACCAGAAGTTTTAAATCTGGTTTCTCTTTTGCACTTTCCCCGTGCCACATTCTAGAAAGGAGCTGGGCGTCCCTTCTGAGCCCCAGGATAAGGGCAGGGTCACGACACTCAGCCACACATATTTGCTGTCATAGCCACTGGCATTTGGGGCCATTTGCTGCAGCGGCATCACAGAGTGAAAGCTGACCGATAGAAAATGCAGGGACAGCAGTCGGGAAGGCCCACCGGAGCGACCCCCCCCCACCCCCCGAGTGTGACCAGCAGCCTCCTCTGTGAGGAGGCGACTGCAGACCCACTCACCGAATCCCTCATGATGCTCAGGAACGTCCTCTTGAAGAGGATGCAGAACTGGGTGAGGCAGCTGGCGGAGAAGCTGTGACAGCCCTCCGTGGAGGTGGAGTCCTGGGGACACGCGGAGGAGGGAGAGGCGGTGAGACAGACGCCCGCCCGGAGGATGCCCCTCCTCTCCGCTCAGAAACAGGGCCACACGGCGGGGCCGCACCGCAGCCGGCGCGCTCCCGGGCCGGGCGTGGGATTACCTTTCTCAGCCCCTTCAATCGCTCTGCCTGCTTTACCTCTTCAGAGGGCCGGTGCCAAAGGAAGGGGTTCACCTCGGCATCCCCCCCAGGCTCTTTCCTGTAGTCCGAGTCGCACATGCCCTCGCTCACGGCTCTCACCAGGCGCCCGTTCTGGTCGCCGTACTCGCCAGATGCCACCTCCATGACTGCAGGGGACACAGGCGCGTGGAGTCAGCCAGGCCCAGGGACAGAGCCCGAGACCGCTGACACGAACTGTGGGCCTCGCTCATGTTTGCAACAACAGAGCCAGGAATCGGGCAGAGGATTTTTAACTGACTGTACATGAGCTGCGTGAGGATGATGATAGGATAAAATCATCTAGTAACCGATGTTCTTTTGGCTCTAAACCCCCAGCGAGGCCACTTCTCAGGTCAGGAGCCTGGAGATGAAATTAACAAGCGTGTTCTCTAACTCAGGCATCCACCCAGTGTCTGCTGGACGCCTGCAGTGGCTGCCCATGCCTCGGAGCGGAAGCTGGAAGTCCAGCGCATTTTGCACGGAGGGTCGGGCGTGAGTGATGAGGCCAGTGGCAGTTCATGGGAAAGGGGGTGCTCAGGGCCCAGAGGTGTGCCCGGCATCCTGAGGGCATTGAAACTTGTTATCATTCCCAGGTATTTTATCTGGAGCAAAACCCACCTTTTTTTCTCTATTCTTAAAAGTTCCACCACAGGATGGCCTGAGCCGTTTGAGAAATAGTCATTCCTGACTGGGGGCCTCAGGTAAAAGAGGAAACCCACCCAGAGCGGCAAACAAACACCATTTCTTTTCCTTCCTGGTCAAAGTCTACTTACCAAAATCAGCTGGGTTGTGGTAGGTGGGGCAGTTCAGACCTAAATCCCTCAAATAGGGTACAAGATTGGAGACTTTTCCCCGGTACACGCATTGTCCTTGACTAAGGACATAAAGCTGGAAGAAGCAAGGAGAGGTGAACGTCAGCCATGTCTGCCTCCATCAAGCCGTTGGTGCTTTCAGGCCGCCCACCCGCCCACCCACCATCCACCACCTACTCAACCACACTTCCACCCCTCCACCCCTCCACCCACCCACCCACCCACCCACCCATCCATCCACCTACCTTCCCACCCACCTAACCCACTCACCCTTTACTCCTCTATCCATCCATCTATTCACATCTTTCTTCCTTGCTTCCTCCCTTCCTCCCTCCCCAAGACTGTTAAAGTTCACAGGGAAATCCATGATATGTCAGAGAAAACTGACAATACCATGGGGCCCTGAATTATTTTGTTATATTGACTTTATTTGCTCTAACTAACCACCTACTCAGGAAAGAGTTGGAGCCATACATATTTTGACCCTCGGGACTTTTTTTTGGCTCATAATAATATCAAAACCTAAGAGTTATGAAATACAATATAATACAATTAAAGTACCTGTCACTTGATTCCAGAAAACAGGAATTCCCAATTGTAATAGGGAAGGTAACAAAGCCACAACAATATCAGCGACGTGCCCAAATCCCCGTGGCCACACAACGGCCCCGGAGGGAGGCCACTGGCCCGCTCTTCCCAGCCCCCTCCCCAGCTGCTCTGGCTCCTGCATCGTGTGAAACTCAACAGTGAAGACGGCCCCATGAACTGAAGGGAAGCTGAGCGCGCGGAATCCGGGTTTGCCGGGGCGGTCGCGGCAGGGCCCGCATACCTGGTCGAACAGCTCAAAGAGCTTGGCGCTGGGCTGGTGGATGGTGCAGATGATGGACCTCCCCCCTTGAGCCAGGCCTTTCATCAGGGAGACCACCTGGAAGCAGGAGGCGCTGTCCAGGCCACTGCAAGTCAAGGGCACCATGAGACGCTTGTGGGACCCCCAAACTACACCCACATTCACAGTGCACCGGGTGGTCTGTGGGCCAGCCCCAAGCCACGGTGTCTCCTCATTTCAGAGAGGGAGAGCGGGCAAGTCCAGTCTCTGCTCTGTGCCCCCGAGATAGAGGGAGGAAAAGCGGGACATCTAGGGCTCACGCTTCCCCCACCTGAAGCTACAGTAGGGGCCTCCGAAAATCTGCAGGTGGAGAGGTTGGGGGCTCTTCTCCCTACTGCTCCTGAATAATACCTGGTTGGCTCGTCGAAGAACATGACGGGAGGGTTGTTCACCAGCTCCAGCGCGATGGCCAGGCGCTTGCGCTGCCCGCCCGAGAGGCTTCCGGTCCGTGTGTTGGCACAAGACAGCAAGCCCAGAGCTGTCAGGATCTCCTTGACCTGGGGGGCAAGGTGGCAGAGTCACAGTGGCTATCAGGGACCTCTCATCACATGTCACTACCTCTGGTGTCCCCGTGGAAACCTGCTGCCTCCCCCACTTCACTCCCGGACACACACAGCCCGACGCTAGTGACTCCAGTCCCACCCCAGGCTGCCCGTTTCCAAGTCCGAGGCCCTGGTTTGGGTCCCAGAGGCTGAGGAGCAGTGGGGACGCCAGGCCCCCAGCCTGGGCCGAGTCTCTGCCCTGCCTCCTGCTGTGACCTTCACTTGCAACCCTTGCCCAGGGCCCAGGTCTGTAGAACGGGTGGACTGATGGACACACAGGTGGAGAGATGACCGGGTTTCTGACCAGCACAGAGGAAGGGCCACCAGGACAGTGACATGAGATAACGAATGAAAGTGTGTGGCCCACAGGAGTGTTAAATCAACGGCAGCTGTTGATGATGCTATTCCTGGGAGGCCGCTCCTGCAGACACGCACGCACGCACGCAGGCCAGCCCTCTCGGAAAGCAGACGGAAGCCCCCGCACGCTTGCCAATAGGAGAACGAGGTCTCTGAAGGGGTGGCTCGATGAGGCCCTGCGTGAGGCAGACGGCCCCTCCATCCGCAGCCCTGAAGCCCTCCAGGACGCAGGCTGGCCACTGGGACACAGACATGCACTGCGCACCGAGCCCTCCCCGTGGGACGGGATTACTGGTCCAGTGTTGACCCAGGAGCAGAAGGGTCAGCAGGCTTCAGGGCTGGCAGGAGTTCAGCTGCAGTGTTCGGGTGCAGTGTTCAGGGTGCACTGTTTGGGGTGCTGCCCAACGTCTTCTCAGGGGGCAGCTGTCGGCCTCCCTGCCTCCACACAGCCTCACCTCCTAGGGCCCTCCGAGAACTCTCCCGGCCATTGTCCCAGACCCTGGTGGCTCCTGGGTCCATCTGGGTGAACCCAGTTCAGCAGCTTCTCTGGGGAGATGAGGTCATCCCGAAGGAGAAAGAACTCACAAGGAAGAAAATTTCCGTTCCAGCGCTTGGATTACTGAAGCACAGTGGGTACGAAACTTGGCTGTGGTGTCAGAAAGACCCAGAACACTGCTGCTCCGCAGGCTGGGAAGCAGCTGGCCACACAGGCCTGGGTTCGAATCCTGATCATCCTCTCTCTTGTTGATCCCAAACCCCACTCCACTGACTCTTCTGGAATGGCATGCCTTTGAGGGACACTAACCCAGAAAAGAGATCAGCAAGGTCACTCAGAAAAGGCCATCAAGGTGGGGCAGGGGGACAGCTCCTCCTGGCACACTTCCCCTCCTGTGCAGAAGCACAGGCCAAAGTTATAGGATGAAGAGTCATGCTGGCCGGTCTCTGCTTGTGTTGGGGTCATTGCAAAAGGGCACAGCAAAGCCCTTTGCCTGTCCATGGTTTCCCCCGAGGGGTTGCCCCTTGCAGCCGAGCATCTTCCTGCAGTGACATTCTGCAGGTCGGTCTGATTTCAAATCTCAGAGAGAACAATATCTGGCCCTGGGAACTCTGGTCCTGAGGAAGCCTGAGGCTGCTTTTCTAGGAAACACGGAAAGCTCTGACAACACATTCCATTCTGGCGAGAACATTCCAGTCTATTGTGTTTCCATGCAGGGAATTGGTGGGGAATGAGTCAGGACATGTGATGGGCTTCTTATCCTTAAAATAATCACATAATCCTGTTGATGGGTTCCTGTCGAAGATGGGCCGTGGACAGGAGGACGGGTTGGTGAGAAGTGTGGGCAGGCCCCGCAGGCGTGGCTCACTGCCTTGTTCTATCGACATCACGAACCTGAAGTGAGGGATGAGGCTCTCACTCCCTGGGGGTGACACAGCCACACAGTCCAGCAGAGAACAGCATGGGGCTCCCTTCTGGTCTGTGTCTCAGGACACGGAGGACATGCACCGGGCAGGCCCTCTTGGGGGACACCTCCTTTCACTACCAAGAAAGCCATCTCGCGCCTGCCCCTCCTGCTCCGACAGGCAGCGTGGGTGCCGGTGGCCTTACCCTGGCCTCCGGGGCTCTGGATTCCATCTGCGAGGAGGGAATGGAAGGCCAGGCGCCACCTGCCTTCCGGGCAGCAGAGGCTCAATCAGATGATGCTGGTCAGCTACGTGGATGGGGCTGGAAGCTGCCTCTGCAGGTCCCAACGGAGCAGACGAGCGGCCGCAGGGGGCTGCGCTCCTCAATGTAGAAAGTCAGCTGAGCGGCACGCACTTGTCCTCCCGGCCCGCCAGCGAAGGCTGCCTTCCTCAGCGTCCGGGAGTCCTCCTCGGCCCACTTACTAACGGGTCACGCCTGCTCTGGGCAGCTCAGACACATTAACAGCAGCGTCTAATTCAGGATCACACTGTCCTGGAGGCAGGTGACGCCCGGCCTCCCATTCCCTCTTTAGAGACGAAGCCCAGAGCGGCCGGAAGCAGGGGCCCCAGGTTACCCAGTGGGTCCCGGGAAGCCAGGGCTGAGGGGACATCCCTTTGCTGTGCTGTGTCACAGCTGAGCTGTTTGCACTGGATCAAGTTTCCTTCTTCCCCACGCCCAAGATGGGGGCTCCTGCCGGTGCTGCGTCGACACCAACGACCCCCATTGACAGGAGACACAAACACGCGTGACCCCCACATTTTCTACGTCTCTGCTTCGGGCCCATTAAGTCCATCCCTTTCGATCTCAGAATATGAGTTCCACGTGATACATCGTCACAGGACAAGCTTCGCCAGCCGCAGAAATGGGGCCTTTCCACGTACACTGTGCAGTTAACCCTCCCCTCCCCCGATTCAAGGGCTGAACCCCAGGAGTCCTGGAGGGCACAGTGGGGTGAAGAGAAGAGGACAGGGAGGGTGAGGCGGAACCCTAAAGATGCCGGCCTTTCTTCTCACACCAAGGTGATTGATACTGAGGCAACAGTAACAATTACGTGGGACAGGAGAGCCGGTGGGCATAAACAGAATGGTTACCAGTATTTCCTCCACGTGGGTCTGTGCCCTGCTATCGTCGCCCCCGCTCCGCCCACAGCTGGAGGGCTAGGCTGCTGCGCGGGGGGCTCTCCCCCCGACCCTACTCTTCCCACTGCTGGGCTGCGGACCAATGAGGGCCTCACCCAGATTCTGTTCTTATACCGAAAACCCTCCTGGTGCCCACGGTGGCAGTGGAGAGGAGGGGAGCTGAGTTTTCCTTCGGTGTGTGTGAATACTCACTGGTCCCCCCAGTGGGGCTTTCTGGGGCTTCCCCCTGGGTCCACTTGCCTACCACCCTCCCTGCTCTCTAGAGTCCTGGGAAATGAGGAGAGCCGTGAACAGGATTAGAAGAAGGTCTTACTCAGTCTGGAAACGTGTTCATTTTATTTTTAAAAGGCTGGTTAATAACACGTGAGAAACAAATTTCTTCTTGCAAATGTGTGTGGGTGGAGGCTGGGTATTTTTAGCTGAATGACTAGGCACCCTCACATTTAGTATTTTACAAAACCAACTGCGTATGAAGCATACTAAACCCAAAAAGGGACGGCACTTGGGCTGACCCAGAGGCTGGGCCTTCTGGCCACCAAAGCTCTCAGGCTGGTATCCTGCTGTGTCCTTGCTGTTTGTGAGGCAGTCCCAGGACATGAGAGTCAAGGCCGTGGCTCTTGCAGTGCAGGGGCCACTCCTGGCTGCCAGGCTACAGCACAGCATACTGTGATGTCCCCAGGTTCCCCACAGGAGGCAAGGTGACAAACCAACAAAACCAGTGCAGAAAAGGTCCCTGCCCAGGTGTTTGACCAGTGGCGCTCATGCACATTCTAGACCATCTGCGGCCCCAACTTACCATTTCCCTTCTGCCTTCATCTTTCTCCTGGAGCTTCAGATGTGCAGACACCTGCAAGGATGAGGGGCACCGTGTCAGGATAGTCAGGACAAGTGGCCCTCGGTGGGCAAACCTCACAAGACACACCACAGGCCAGGAGCCCCAGGGGCTGGAGGAAAACCCTCGGAGGGGGTCTTGGCTTCCCACCTCCCTTGGCTCAACGGAGGTGGGGTCTCGGAGAGCCGTGCATGTCTGTGGTGCTTCCTGTTCTCTCCAGCGAATCACTGCTGTGCCGGACATGTGGGCAGCAGAGAGATGAGGAGACCGTGGGCTCCAGGGCCCGAGGACTAGTGCTGTATGTTTAGGGACTTCACAAGCTGCCTGTTAAACCGCTGGTAGCTTAAAACTCTCCACGGCTCATCACAGCCTGTTGGAGAGTATTTACACCCCAGAAACTGGCAAGTGCTATAGATCAGGACTCCGGTTGGCTTGTTTGGTTTGAGACCCTGTTAGCCAGCGCACCCCTGGGCCCCTGACCCTGCTGGGTAGAATCCTGTGTTGCCACCATCACGTCCAGTGTCAGCCTTGGTTCTGCTCTGCCGACTTCTGCAGCTTTGGGGACCAAGGAGCCTCGGTTTCTTTACAGCCACCGTAGCGAGGTCAGAACCTGCCCACCACAGAGCTGGTGACGTTGCCATGGGGATCAATGACAGACTAAGATGCAGGGGAAGCAGCCACAGTCCCAGCCAGAGAGGGCCAGGCTGCAGTCAGCTCAGTCAGGCCAGCTGCTTGCCTGGTGACACCAAGTGGCACTTCTTGGTTGGCCCGGTGGTTGTGAGGGTCAGAAGCAGCTCATGAAAATGCACAACCCACAGCTGGTAGCCAACATCATCCTGCCATGTGTGACAAGACCTCACGTTAAAATCTCACTTAATTTAATTCAGAAAACAAATGGATTTCACAGCAGAGCCTGGTGATATGTTAGGGGGAGGAGAGAGATGATAACACGAGTCACCAACCCTGTTTGCGAAAGGCAGCAGCGACTGAGCCAGAAATTAAAGTGTGGCTTCTCCCTGGCCACCTGAGGAGACGAAGGGGCCAGCCAGGAGTCAACAGGGGTGCGTGGAGCTCACGTCTCCCGAACTTTCTTTTGTGTCTGTGGGCCTCTTCTAAGTTCCCTGTGCCCTCCTCAGAACGTCTGCTTGGGGGCCAGATAAACAATTGGGGCTGCCTGTGCCTCTCGGGAGGCCAGACTGGGAGAGAGGTGTCCCCTGACCTCCAGAACATTGAGTACCAGGGATGATGACAGGAACAAGCCTGCAGGGCCCTCCTTCCCGTGTATGCACAAAGCAGGTTAAGGTGCGGATCACATATCCGACACCTTACACTGCTTCCCTTCACTGAGATCCCCTCGGAATTGCCCTCGGGATGCAAGGCTAGTGGCTGCCACCCTGCGATGCTGGGGCGGGGGAGGAAGCTTTGCCCAGCCCCAATGACAAGCACAGGGTGTGACTTTTCTAGGCTGGGAACCAAGGCGAACCCCGTCCACTGAGCAAGGGTGCAAGGCAGACAGGCTGCAGACAAGGCGTCATGGGCCAGGAGCAGCCTGGAGCCCTGTCTTTTATGGCAGACAAGGACAAAGCAGGAAACCGAGCAGCCTTGCCCCAAATGCACCATGGAGAGAGAGCACAGGGTGGCCTGGCGACTTCCCACCTCTTCTCAGTGGGAGACATTGTAGCGGCTCCCACTGCCTAGAGCAGTGTCCGTGTGTTCCCTATTGGCGCAGGCTGGGCCTTTTTAAAGTGGCCCCAGGGCAGGGTACTTGGCTGGGTCGGGGTCTGTTCAAAGAGCATGGTGGCCCAGCCCTCCTGGACCCCAAAGTCCAGGACGCCTGGGCTAACAGCTGGATCTGGAGGCTGCCGTTCCTCCTGCTTTTGCAAGACTGCGTGTTTGATGGCTGTTGGCTATCTGTGCATGTGCAGGGCCTGGCAGCAAATGCTGGTTCCCCTCCCCGAGCTGGCAGGCAGGCGAGTCAGAGGAGAATGAGGCCCTCGGGCCCTGACTCAGCACCAGGCTGACTGGGTCCAAAGCCACAGATGCCTGAAGGACAGCGGACAGGAAGGGCAGACCCTTGGCCGGAGGGGGCAGGACTGTGGTCACCTCGGAAGGGGTCACCCACATCAATTGGGCCAATAACTTTCTCAGTAATCTGACCTGGATGTTGCCATCCAGGGTCTGTGACAACCCAGGGTCCAGAGGTTTGTTTTCATGAAGCTGTCGAAACAGCACGGCGGGTGTCAGCACGCCACCGGAGGGAAGGGCCTGGAGAGCCCCCGCCCCACACTGGGTGCTGCTCCCGAGAGCAGAGGAGCAGGGATAGCTCACCATCATGGCTTCCTGCACGGTGAGGTGCGGCAGCAGCATGTCATCCTGCATGATGTAGCAGGACACCTTCCGGAAGCAGCGCAGGTCCCGGGGCAGGCCGTTGATGAGGATGGCCCCCTTCATGCCGGTCTCCCTGCCAGGCCAGGAGGGGACTTGTCAGCCCAGACCGTGCTCCTCCTCCTCAGCGGGCCCAACAGAGAGGCAGCCCCTCCCTTCTCCCTCCCCCCCAGGGGGCAGGAAGGAAGGAGACCCGAGACCCAGCACTCACAGGAAGGAACCACGGGGAGCAAATGCCCAGCACAGAGAGGGGAGGGCATGTTTGTAACACGTGCCCGTAAACAAGCAGAGAGACACATGGATGCTCCTACATGTAGCCACAAGGTCACAGCTACACCCCTGGCTTTTCGGGGGGTTTCTAAGATGGGCTTCCAAGCAGTCCTGTGGGTAGCCCAGGCTACACTGGCTGCCCCCCAAGACAAGATTCTGCAGCAGGGCGTGTGGCTGAGCACCAGAACTAGTTCCTGAGGGTCTGGCTCTGATGCTGACAGGGAGGGGACACAGCAGGGCCCCTGGGCTCACATGGCTTAAAGAGGAGGCGGCCGGTGTCCCGGACCCACTCAGCCAAGTGCATGGTCCTTCTCCACCAGGAACGCTGTTCTCTGTGACCATAGTGGATGGGTGGGGCCCCCCATGTGTGCTTGGAAACGGGGCACAGTCCAGCCAGCCACACACACTCACCCTCTATCTCCCAGACCCATGCGCATCTCCACTGCCCAAGGCTCTCCTGGGCGCCTCCACTCAGCCGGGGAGGCGGCGGGGACCCGCCGTTCTGTCCCATGGCCACCCTCCCCTGAGTGCTGAGTGGGCAGCGTCCACTTCCACTCCACGGTGCAGTGACCAGGAGCTGCCTTTTGATGCTTTCAACGTCCCTTTCTTCTCTGGACTGTTTCCTTCAAAGATCCAAAGCCTCTTAAGGCTACCCCCCACCCCACCAGCCCTACTCCCACCTACAGGCTTCACTGGAACCTGCGTGGAACCATAAGAAGAGGCGGGACGGACGGAAGCAGCTTCACTATCCATACTGTTGTCATGATGCCACACCAGGTGAGGACCTGCTTCTCCTCTGAGGGGTGCACTCACCTGTACCCGGCCAGGATGTTCATGAGCGTGGACTTCCCGGCCCCGGAAGGGCCCATGATGGCCACCAGCTCCCCGCTGTTGAACTTCCCGGAAATGCCTTTCAGAAGGGTCTTGTATCCTGCAAAACAGCAGATGACATTCACTTTTCAAAGATCACAGGATCGGCTGGTCTGGTCCCCGGTGCCACACAGACAAGCACATGGCGTGACCAGCCACGGGACCCAGGCGGGGGCCAGATTCACCTCTACAGCATCTCCTGGGCTACGTTAATGGCAGTCACCGGTGGGTGTGCAACACCTCAGACTGTGCAAGGCACTTTCACACACACTATGGAGGGTACGAGGGCTTTGCCATGCTCCTTTCGGAATGAGGACGCGGATGTCTGGGGCCCCGGGGGACGCGTCCCGGCCCCCACAGCCAGCGTGGGCAGACCCTGAGTCAGGCCCCCACGATGGGTGAGCTCATGACTAATTTATTGTTTCTTTTGCGAATTTTTATTTATAATTTATACAAATATAAATTATTCGCATAGGATTTATTCATAAATCATCACTCCGTATTAATTAATTTATAATTAGAAGTTTTATTGTTTTTTGGCCACATCAAATTGCTCTGGAATCCCTGCCCGGTCTCCACCTGGGAGCTCTGTGGAAGCACAGTCATCTACACACCCTGAGCAGTGCTCCATGCGGTTTGGGGGGTTTTCTGAATACACTGTTCAGATGTGTGATAAAGAATAAAACAGAAGAAACAGAGTTTGTGCAAAGACTTCTAGTTCAGGATCAGTTCTCGGTTCCCGAGAAACAGAGCGTACCCTTAAATGACCAGGGCCACACAAACGCACTTCGGCTGCCACGCAAGGGGGGGCGGGCACCCTGCCAGAGTGCTCCCCAGGACCCCACACCGGTCTGTCCGTTCCAGCCCCAGCCAGGGTCTGGAGAGCTCCTGTGTCTCCCAGACAAGACGCCTGAACACGCAGCCTGTCACCCGGTGCCACCTTGGTTTAGATGCGGAGTCCCCAAGGCCCTGTTGAGTCAGAGAGACGCGGGAACACAGGCAGGAAGCTCGCTGCTCTGAGTTCTGGCTCATTACGGAGAGTGACGGTCGCTTGGGGGGGGCTGAGATGGCCGTCCCGGTGGGTGAGGGGCAGAGAACAAAGGGAGGGTGTCGAGCAGAGCAGCGCAGAACTGCCGCTGAGCCAGACGCCTGCCGCTGGGATGTCCATGACTCGAGGTCAGCAAATATCGGCCGGTGAGAGTTAACAGAGGCCCACGGACACCCGAAGGACTGCATCAGCCCTTCAGTGGACAGACAGACAGAAGGGCTGTGGGACAGCAGAGACCCCTCCCTTGCAAGGTCAAGCTGCCAGTGCAGTGGGCTCTGAATCAGGATGGAGCTGTGTTGGCTCAGAGCTCTGGGACCTGGGCCACAGGGGACCGCCTGACATCACTGAGGGAGCATTAAATGCCAGGCGTGCCAGACATCTGCTCATTAGCGGCCTCTCGTGGGTCCAGATCCCGAGCAGGGTTACTCCCGAGCAAACTCTCTATAAGCTATTCCTTCTCAAAGTTCAAGGCTGATCCCCAGCTCGTCCCCCATAAACCAGGAGCTGCCTGATGAGGCAGATGCCTTAGGGAGATGGCCACTGGCCACTTGGAGGCCACGAGCAGTCTGCACAGGGGTCGTGACAACCGGAAAGCAGCCTTGCTCCCGGGACTCTGGGAGGCTGCTCCCTCCGGGCAGAGCCCACAGTCACTGCTCTCACTCTGACGTCACCTGCTGTTGGCCCTTGGGGCCGGGGTCCACACTGGGACACAGATAACAATAGTGCCTGCAGGAAGGTCACAGGCTATGATGCCTGTAGCTGGGAAGCCAGGAACAGCCACGGGTGTGGCAGCTGGGGGAGCATCCGGCCCTCGCCATGGAAAAGGCCGGCAGAGTGGGGGATAGACTGTGGTCTCCTCCCCTACAGTACCAGACTGGGACAGAGAGTCTGTCCGTGAGCTCTGGCACTAAACAGGTCTGCTGTCCAGTCACGTGAGCTACAAGGCTTCCAAGGCCGATGACTCATGCCTTAGAGGGGACAGTGGTTCCCAGGGTGACATGGAAAGATGGGGAGCGCATACGTGCGACATCTGCAGGGCCAGTCGGGAAGGGCCACCTGAATCTCAATGACCTGAGGCTCCCATAGCTCCGTGATGGAGGGAATGCAGGAGATGTCCAACGAGACCTCTCCTCCTAACGGCCAGCCTGCCGGCCCTGAACTGAGTGCCGGGCACGAGCCTGGACATCTGCTAACCACCACGCGCACACCTCGTTTTCCTCCCAGCTCTCCTTACTTTTGCCCCTAGAGCCTCCAGGACGTCAACTCCAAATGATGGGACCAGAACTGTCTCCTGAATCACCATGTCCTGCGGGTACAACAGGACTAGGTCACTTAAAAAAAGTTTATGGAATTCACGGACAGAAAGTGAACTCGGCATAAGTGAATTTAGAGTCACAGACACTGTCTTGGGTGCCACCACTTGGCTGAAGCTTCTTTCTGAGCCATGGCCTCCATCCGACAGGCCCCTCAGGCTTCAGACCAGCGTGTGCTGGGTCAGCAAGAAGGCCCCAGGAGCCCCGGCAGCTCAGCTCTTCAGGCGGTCCCTGAGGTCAGCCCACAGGGTTGAGTGCTGCTGTGCAGTGCATTTTGGAGGGGCCGCTGGTATCCCCACGCAGATGTACAAAAGTCGCCAGTAAACCCTTACCTAATCACAAGCAACATGCGCAATATGTATACTTCAGAGTGATTACTTTCTGATGTAAATGTTAGTGAAGTCGAGCATACAGAGATAGAAAAATGCACAAATTTTAAGTGGGTGCAAAGTTAGATACTCCCCCAAACTGACTTTCCCCGGGGGCTGGCCTCCAGGTCAGCAGTGGGAGTTAAGGGCCCTGGGAAGCCCCTCCCAGCACATCAGTGGGTAATCGCTTTGGAATCTTAAGTATAAATAACCCCAGGGGTGTTGATTTTTAGACAGAGGAATATGTTTTTCCCAAAGGGGAAAAAGTTATTTTCTTTTCTCGGAAGTGAAAACAACACTCCTGTGCCCGCTGCAGAACACTCCTTAGACGGAAAACTGCGCCCCAATAATCCTGGGAGCCTGCTGTTTGCCCTATGACCCTTGCCCGGGATGAGTTGACTCTTGTCCAGAACGTATGTCAAGAAGTCGAGGAGAAATGGAACGACTGATCATTGGCACGTGAGTGACCTAGCAGCGCCTTAAAGGGAAATAGTGCCATAAGGTTTTGGGGACACACAGCAGCTTAGATTCGGTGGGGTAGGGGTGCAGCTTTTCTCATTTGTAGAAATGTACCCTTGAAGGACAGTCCTGCCGGCTCTGGACGGGCTCATATGGGATACTCGGCGTGTTAGCTTTGCTCACATTGCCCCCAAATGCCTCGCAGCGAGCAAGCTGAGGACCAGGTCCTTCTCCATACTTTGCAGATGAGAAACAAGGGCTCAGAGAGGGTTAACAACCTGCCCAAGGCCACCCAGTGGCTCAGCAGAGGTGCCAACATCCCAACCACTTCTGCTCAACTTCAGAGGTGGCCCTTGCACCCGGCCACCCTCGAGCCTCTGCCAGCCCGGGCAGCCCCTCCCCAACCCAGCCTCCTTCCCATCCATCTCTGTGGCCAGCTCAGCTCAGCAGTATGCATTCAGTCCACTGTCGCAGGAAACACCTAACAGGGGATTGGCAGAAAGTACATGCCTTTCCCTCCCCCAAAATGGAATCCCCTTGGTTGCCGAAGGCCAAGGCTGCTGCCTGAGTGAGGCCAGAGCAGCTCCCAGTGCGGGTGTGGCAAGGCGACCCAAAAGCTAAGGCTCTGTGTGCATCCACAGAGCTCTTAACTCATCCAATTGTCCCTCACTCTTCAATCTCATTCTCTCTCCATGAAACATTCTCAAGTCAAAAAAAAAAAAAAATTCTTGCCAGCGAGTGTCCGGGCGTCTGCCATCCAGGGCAGACTCAAGCCCCGAGCTGCGCGGGTCTCCTCTGCCTGATATTAAAGACGTCACCTTCCCTTACAGTCATGAGGAAAAGCACACCCTCTGACCCACACACCGCTCCCCATGGCTCCTTGTCATAAAAACACCCCTGTCACCCGCTGCCACTGGCTGCCCAACCACAGGAACTGGAGCAGACGTGTTTCAGAGCAGCGCGCAGCACACTGGGCCCCTTGGGAACCGTGAGGCCCCGTTCTGGTGACCCGCAGAAAGTAATAAGCAGCTTGTGCCTCCGACTCCAGCAGCGAGTGGCTCGCTCCCTCGGGTGTCACTTATTGAGCTGCCATGGGAAGGGGTGGCAGTTTCTAAAGCAATGCTGGGCTCAGGCATGGCTTTTGTTCATGGGCTGCTGTGGGGACTGGGCAGGGGCGGTTGGAGTGGGTGCCCCCTGAGAAGCAGGCTCGTGCGTGCTTGTCCAAGTGTCAACGCCAGGCTGATCGCTATGGTGAATGTGCCGTAGAAGTCACTGTCACAGACAAACGAGTCACCAAGTGGAGCTGTGCAGGCAGAGGCTGCGAAGGGGTCCTGACCCTGGCTTTGCTCTCTCACCTGAGAGCTGGCCCAGGGGGCGGGGCCACACCAAATACTCCTCCTCTAGGCCTCACGGGGAGTCTCGTGGCAGACGAGGGGCCCCCAGTGCCCACAGAGAGGCCTGGTCCTTAGCAGAGATGGTCAGGGAGCTGTCGGCCTTCACACGCCCCCCACCCTATTCCCCTCTTTTCCTCTCTGGGGTCCCTGCACCTGTCAGCCAGGGGGCTGGAGATGGAGTTTCACATCCTGCCTGTCCGTGTCCTCATTGGGAACCCTCCTCTCACAGAGGGGACATTAAATCACAGACCAGACAACCCCACCGGCCCCCACCTTCAGAATGTGATCAGAGGTGCCAAACTCCCCCAAATCCCAGCTCAGAATGAGCCTTTATCCCTCATAATGAAAATGGGGGGAAAGTTCAGATATTTTCTACTATGAAAATTACTAAGATGGAGAAAGAAGCAACTGACTTTCTATGACCAAGTTAGAAATTATTTCTCAAACGTTTCTTACCTCAGTAAGAAATGATAGCTATTCCCTGATGCAATTTTTAAATCACGGTCAAGTTTACAGTCTTGTGGCTGTATTGTAATTGTCATGTTTTGCCTTTTAATAAAAATTACCCTGATCTGGTTACATAGGACTTTAGCGTTGAGCAGAATTACAGATACCACCTTCCTGTTCAGGGTAAAACGAACATGTGCATATGAGATGCAAACTTGGACGTGGGAAAACGAGGTTTGGTCTCAAAATCCGGTTTGTCCTGAATAACAAAACCCCTCTCAACCTGGGCCTTGGTTCCTAATCTACAAAATGAGATGAGTGGACTATACGAATCTTTGAGAGCACTCCCTAATTAAGAAAAATAATCATCTTGCTTGTGTGTAGACATACAAGTGCACACTTCTACATTTGCCATTGGTTCTCGAAACGACCTTGCAGGCTTTCTGCAAGGCAAGACAACGAAGAAGAAACTAAGAAGTTCATGGGGTTACATTTCATTCCTTTATCTCGAGGAGGAAGCGCTGGGGCAGACGGGAGGCAGACCGCTGAGGGGGCCTCTGCACCCAGGCAGCTCGGTTCACTCTCTTGTGCTGAGCTGAAGCCGCTTTACAGAAATATTCACCAACAAGTCATCTATCAGAACGGCTTAATCTTGTGTTCACCGGTATCTCAAGTGAGGAACGTCTTGATAGCAACCACGCCCTCTAAAAGCTACTTTATATCGGTCGATGACTGTTTTTTCCCCTTAAGAAATTGTCTTAGATGTACACATGCAGTCTCTGAAAAATCCCCATGTTTATTCCTTTGAGCTATTCGGGTGGTGAATTCAGCCATCTCACAAACCTAGAAGCTGACAGTGGCAACCGTGGTGTCACTAAGCCACCCTCCTCGCCTGCCCAGAGCAGCTGTGGGCACCCCCACCCACCCTGGCCTCTCTGGGATGTCCTGTGGAGCGAGGGCCACTGTCCCTGATCTAACCTCAGGGTGTCTTGTGTGGCCCTGTCTGCTCAACAGTCAGAGCTCCGTGGAGACACTCAGACGTGCAGGTGTGCTCGAGAAAGGGTGGGACTGAGGGACAAACAGGTAAATGCTCCGGCGGCCTGGTTCTCCCACAGCTGGCCTAGTACCCACCCAGCTGGCCTAGTACCAGCCCCGCGCTGCTCTCTCTCCTTTGCCTGTAATGAAACTCCTGCTCTCGCACCCAGCCTCCTGGACCTCTCTCTGCCTCCATCACACAAGGGAGCCCGGCTTCAGTCTATGTGTCTGCTGTGCCATCTGCTGTCCTCTTCCTGTCACCTGGGCCTAGGGCAGGATTTTCTGCAAACTGCAGATTACAGAGGAATGGACCCCACCCGCCCTCCAGAAGAACGCGCTTTGTCCAGGCAGTTTCGTGAAGCAAGTTGGGGCCCGCATATTCCGTTTCCCACGTTTGCGAAGCCCTTTATTTGCGCTGAACTTAAATCAACAGGAGAAGAGCACGACATCCTGGTTCCTTTATAACTTTCATGACCACAAAATCCCCAGCCCCACAGCTTCCTCACAAGCCAGTGGAAAGGCCTATGTTGTTACATAAACCCCTCTGGTTCTTTCACGTACAGACTTTCAAAAGCCCTCTGACCCACAAGTTTGCCTTGTCCTGCACACTCTGGCACAAATTCACCCAGAATTCCCTGGAGGGGGGGAGGCAGCCCCGGGGACGCAGGCCCAGGAAACGCAGCTCTCTACTCGAGACACTCGGACCCTAACATGGGCCTACACTGCAGGGGCCACCTGGGGGACAGAGCTGGGGAAAAGATGGGGGACCCAGGACCCGCTATGCACAGGGTCTTCCTACTTGGGGGTCACTCTGATCCAGTGACTCAGGAAGTGGTGAAGTTCATACTTCTGGTTTCTGCCAGCCAGCTGTTCCTGGTAAGACTCCAGCCAGGTCAACAACCTTCTGAACCTCAAATCTAATTAGCTAGCTGGGGGCTTTCTCTGCTTATGGTTATTCTGCATGTGAAAGTGCTTCCCCCAAGGTGAAGGTCACTGTCAGCTCTCAGCAGGTGCTTCCCAAGTGTTTTTGGAGAGTTGGTTATTTTGTGATAGAAAAACAGATGCCGTGTAAACAGCCCTGCCCCTCAACTCAGAGGCAAGAAGTCTTCACGTGGTCGGTTCACGCTCCAGCCACTAGGACCCCTCCGAGTTCCAAGCACCATTCTTAAAATCCATGAACTACGAACCCCGAGACTCAGAATCTGCCAGCTGTGAGAGGAGGAAGCGGTTGAAGTTCTTTACCAAAAAGATAGTGGGAACTGCGCAGTTATTTCTTTTATTTTCACCCAAGGACACTTTTTCATTTCTTTCAGAGAGGGAGAGGAAAGCAGGGGAGGGCAAAAGAGAGACAGACAGACAGACACGTAGACTGGCCTCCCTGACCAGGGATGGAACCCTCAACCATTTTGCTTTTTGGGAGGATGCTCCAACCAACTGAGCCACTCTAGCCAGGGCCAAATTTTGAAGTGTTTTAGATATACTGATTTATTTGCAAAGCTATATCTGTGTCAACTGCCTTATCTAGTTTCTTATCTGCTAGTGCAGAGGACTGTGGCCAGGGCAACCTCATTCTCTCAGTGTCAAGGACAGTACTAAATACTGAGAGAGCGGCTCAGGTGGGTTCCTGTTGGAACCTGGCACCGGAGGGGAGAGGGGCGGCTCGGGGTCTGAGCAGCCCATCCTGAGCACCTGTGAGCCCCAAGTCTGCTCTGGCCACGCTCTCTCCACCCCAGGCTGACCCCAGGCTCCAGTCTCTGTGAATGACTTTGCCACTTCCAATGACATGTTGGCCAGAAGAGAACAATGTTTATTCTAGCCAGAGACAAGGAAGGTTTGCAGACAAGGAAAGAAAATGAGCAGATTAGACCCCTCGGTTTTCAGCCGGCCCGTCGGTCTGGACGGTGCTAGATCCTGGGACTCACACCAGCCCTCCTACCAGACTTCACAGAGGAGCTGGCCGGCGGACAAGTCGGAGCTAGAGTTCAAAAAGCTGCATTTGGGGCTTGAATAGGTTTTACAAAGAAGCAGAAAGAAACCTTATCTTTCTACCCCACACGCGTGATACTGCCACCAGCAAGTATAAACACACGCACACACCCCTATCTCAAACACAGTGCTCGGGTCAGAGTAAGATACAAATACAGGCTGCACTCTCTTAAGTAAGAACAGAAACGGCAGCACCCAGGCATTCCTGCCCTGTTACCCAGCATCTGGAAGCCTGCTGTCCCCACAGAGATGTCCCAGGGGACAGCAAGCTTTTCCTCAGGTCCCTGTGGAGGGGAGAGGACTGATAGGCTCCCCAAGGGCACAGGGGGCTCAGAAGCCAGTGCCTGGCCCTGCATTCCCCACAAAGCAGTGCCTGCATCCTCGCCCCACCACCCCACCACCCCAGCTCCAGAGAGGCTGACTGTGCCCTGGAGCTGCTGAGATCCTGAGACCCCTGAGCCTGGACCGCCCCCCTTCATTCTCCCCAAGGGGCCAGCAAGGCCATTTCCTNATGTCCCAGGGGTCAGCAAGCTTTTCCTCAGGTCCCTGTGGAGGGGAGAGGGCTGACAGGCTCCCCAAGGGCACAGGGGGCTCAGAAGCCAGTGCCTGGCCCTGCATTCCCCACAAAGCAGTGCCTGCATCCTCGCCCCACCACCCCACCACCCCAGCTCCAGAGAGGCTGACTGTGCCCTGGAGCTGCTGAGATCCTGAGACCCCTGAGCCTGGACCGCCCCCCTTCATTCTCCCCAAGGGGCCAGCAAGGCCACTTCTTGCTCCAGGTTTTAAAAAATAATTGTTATTGTTATTCTATTACAGTTGTCCCAATTTTCTCCCTTTTCCCCCCTCCACCCTGCCCACCCCCTGCTCTCACAGGCAATCCCCACAGTTTCCTGTGTCCGTGGGTCGTTCATACCTGTTCTTTCACTAGTCCTTTCCCCTTCTTTCCACCCTTGTCCCCCTACACCCTCTCCTCTGGTCACTGTCAGTCTGTTCTGTGTTTCCATGACTGTGGTTCTATTTAACTCATTAGTTTATTTTGCTCATTAGATTCCTCTTATAAGTGAGATCATATGGTATTTGTCTTTCATCAACTGGCTTATTTCACTCAGCATAATGCTCTCCAGTTCCATCCATGCTGTCTCAAAAGGCAGGACCTCCTTCTTTCTTTCTGCTGCATAGCATTCCATTGTGTAAATGTACCACAGTGTTTTGATCCACTCATTTACTGATGGGCACTTAGGAGCACTTGGCTCCAGCTTTTAAAGGGCCAAGTGTGGCTTTCAGGTGGCCATCTGTTCCTCTCTGTTCTAGCTCAGCAGTTCTCAGAACGGGGTCCCCAAGCCAGCAAGGTCAGCAGCACAGGGCACTTCTGGGCATGCTAACTCTGGCCTGGCCCAGGCCTGCTGAATTAGACCCTTGGGTGGGCCCAGCCCCCGTGTTTCACAAGCCCTCAGGGTCATCCTGGTGCTCACCCGGGTTTGAGGCCATTGCCTCACGTCATGAGGCTTCTGGAGGCATGAACTAGCAAACCACCGCTGCTTTCTCCATCAGCTCAGAGTGGAGCTGGGGGTGGGGGGGGGGAAACAGGTTCCCCTTTCCCCTTATTGACTGGAGCCATAAACTGAGTCTGAAATTAAGCTGCACAAAAGAACAGTGTGAAAAAGCTGGTTGANGGGCATGCTAACTCTGGCCTGACCCAGGCCTGCTGAATTAGACCCTTGGGTGGGCCCAGCCCCCATGTTTCACAAGCCCTCAGGGTCATCCTGGTGCTCACCCGGGTTTGAGGCCATTGCCTCACGTCATGAGGCTTCTGGAGGCATGAACTAGCAAACCACCGCCGCTTTCTCCATCAGCTCAGAGGGGAGCTGGGGGTGGGGGGTGGGAAACAGGTTCCCCTTCCCTAGAGCTAGGGAAGGGGAACCAGCCCCTAAAAGGTCAGCATTCTTCCTGCAGCTAATTCACCTGACTCATCGCTTAGCATTTATCCCATCCTTAGATTTACCATTTGGTTCTGGACATTAGCCCTCTAGGCCCTTAACTGCTACAGAACCCTCCTCCCCTCTCACAGTAAGTTTGCTAAAAAGCCAATATCCCCTGATAGAAACTCAGAACGTCAACAGACACTAGTAGGAATGGCACATGCTCTGGTAATTTTGCTTAAAATAAAAGGCACTAGGATCTACCTTAACACACTGGCCGCACGTTTCTCAGAAACACAGCTCATTGTTCTGTGCTTTCAGTAACAGGCGTGTTTGTAAAGCAAGTAACCAAGCAGCACAGGGCATTCTTAATAAAGTGGAGCTCCTTCAGAAACAGTGTGAAGTTATTAATGCCCTCTGGATTTGCAGGCTCCCCTCAGAAATGGTCTCCGTGTGCAGTAAGCCCACTGACGTCATAATGACGGAAGAATGTCCATTTTGCACTCATTTGCAGGAAACCTGGTGACCCAGCATCCTGAGAGGCAGTCACTTTTTTTTAATCCTCACCAGAGGACATGCTTATGGATTTTAGAGAGAGGGTAAGGGATGGAGAGAGATGGGGAGAGAAACATTTGATGGATTGCCTCTCACACGCAGCCAACTGGAACCAAACCCACGACCTAGGCATGTGCCCTGACAAAGAATTGAACCTGCGAACTTTTGGTCTGTGTGACGATGCTCCAACCAACCGAGCGCACCAGCCAGGGTGAGGCAGTCACTCCTGAACACAGGCAGCACTCTCATGAGTCTGCGAATGTCAGAATTGCAGCATTCCCAGAGATCACCATCCTGTTCGCTGGGCTGCAGACAGCCGGCGTGGCTGATCCACGCCCCCAAGCCCTGCCTCCTTCTGCCCACGCCAACCCCATGCTGACAACAGGACAAAGCAGCAGAATTTACCCCTCACCGCCCACTCTGCCCTCAATCGCCTGGATGGCACCAGTGGGCACAGCTGCTGCGTGTGAGCATGTGCGGTGTGCATTTGTCACGGCCATTCAGTGTCCCTGAAGCTGGATGGCAGGTTTGACCTGGGCCGGGTCACGAGACCTGGCTGCAGGCCTCCACGCTGCTCGGTCCTCCAAGCTCCTCAGATTTCTCTCCCACGACACTGCCTCGAACTCACTGCAAACGTTTTAAGGCACAAGCCTGGAGGAAGTAAACATTTTCATGTTTGAGTTCACTAAAAATGGCCCTGGGCCTGGGTGGTCTCGAGATCTGTGTCACATGACAATGGGCAAAGAGGAGGAGCATGGAGGTCAGTCAATCTGCACTTGATCCTGGGGTCCTAGGGGCTCTTGGAGGAACTCTGAACCTGTCGCTTACCCTTTTCCAGCTGCGGTCTTCTCACTGATGATGGGGGAACAATGCCTCACGCGGCTGTCGGGGACCCGATGAGGCAGGTCAGGCCACAGATTTCCTCTTCTACCCACACTGGGTGCCTCACAGCCCAGGATGAGCACACAGGGCTGGACCTTCCCTCTAAGACAAGGCGTACAGCCCTGTGACTCTGAGCAAGTCCCACACATGTCCCCTCTCCTCCTTCATGGGGGCCTGTAGGGACGAGGCATTTAGAATGATGCCCAGCCCTGAGGACATGCTAAGTTAGGCTGATGTTTACCACGAATGTGAAGTAGTTCTACTTCTTTCATTTTAAAAGTGCAAGATTTTACTCCAAACTTACTCTTAGAATGATAACTAAAAGGCTTTGATTCGTCCTGTTGATTCTAGGCTATTGGATCACACATCCCATTGCTCATAAGGGCTGTTTATTACGCAGCACATGCGCGGCAGGCACGGGTGCTTCGTGATGCCAAGTTATTTAGTCCAAGAATATGGGTATTATCATTGTGAATGTGCCCTTTTTACAGGGAAGTTAAGTTCATCGCCCAGTTTCCTAGCCACTAGGAGCAGGGAGAGGGGGTTATGCAGACTCTTATTCTTGAGCCTACACTCCCAGCCCACCCCTTCCCCAATGAGCACACACTGCTCTAAGGTGCTGGGGCCTGGAATCACCTGATTAAAAGAGGGAAAGAAAGAAAACTGTGACTTAGCCCCATGTACAGTTCAATTCATCTTAACCTCCTTCTTGTTACATATGAACTTAGTATTCCCACAAAAGAAGGAAAACAGCATTTTCTACAAAAGTACAACCTGACAAGTTTCACATTAAATATGTGCAATTCTAAGAACAGCATCCGCGCATCGGTGAGGCTGCTGCCACAAACAGACTGCGGCCTGCCACCAACGTCCTCAAGGCCACCGGGCCCACGGCAGCTGCCAGTGGGAACAGCGGGCAGCGTGAGAGCCTTCCTTTCCAGCTGTGAAGATCCAGCCACAAGGCTGAAACGCAGGGCACCTGATGCCTCCCACACCCTCCTGAGATAACCTCCCTGAACCTCCCTCCTGGGCCAAATCCTAAAGTAGACCGTGGCCGAGAGAGCTCTGACCTAGGGTGGAAATTTCCACCCAGTGACTGCAAAGGTACAGAAGGCGCGTCAACATAAATAGTCTCAACTGTGCAGTTCTCACCAGTGGCGACCTGAAGGTCTTGAAAGACCTCCCAGAAAGAATGAAACCTTTGCCTCCCTCGTCCTGGAAATCGCAGAGCCTTAAAGAAGAACCGTTTATTGACATCTCTGATATGCTGGGGTTAAGCCCTCATAGCAGCCGTGACCAAGAAACTGGGAAGCCTTAGGGAAGGAAAGAAGGATCAGTACAGAAATTCTCACAGAGAACCACTTACCAGGCCATTATTATTATTATTATTATTATTCAGTAAAATCCTTCATAAAACCAAGGACACAAAATCCAACCCTTCAGTGACCTACACACTAAAATGCACTGAGCCCACTATAGTATCAGTAAGTGGCCCTCAGCCATTCCCCACTCTGGGCTGTGCTGTAGGGACAAGGGGTAACTGTTACAGTCTCTATTCGAAAGCTCAGAAAGAGGTACCAAGGAAGGACCCTAGCTATAACAGGGTGCAGCCAAGAGGGGGGCCCGACATAGGGGTTTGTAATGAGGTCCGTAAGGACGAATGAAGGCAGGCTCCTTCCCCCAACCTGGGAGGTAAGGTGGGCTCCTGGCAGAGGGTGTGGCACAGGCAAAGAACACACAAATCCTGATTGAACAAACCCCCCTCTTAACAGGCAGCCCGCCTGGCCAGCCCGTGGGGAGTGGCTGAAGAGAAAGGAGGCTGGGAGACAGGCAGTAAAGGGCTCTCCCTGAATCCTTTCTGCCAAGCTAAGCACTTCGACATTTCTATTACAGAGACCTATCCAATTCTAAAAATCAAGAAACACAGAACATCCCTGGGAAGAAAGAAACTGCTGAGACAAAAACCACTACCCTCCTCTAGTAAGCCGGACAAAAATGAGGGACAAAGAAAGGTTGCATCGTTTGGCCCAGGACACACACACCACACACGGCACATCTGTGACAACTTAAGGAGGGCAGGACTAGACACATATGGCTAGAGGGCCCACCATTTAGGACCTAACCATTTTCTGGACAAGCTGATAGGGAGGTCTTTAGTTTTAGAAACAGGAAACCCGCAAGCTTCCTCTACATGTCTTAATGGGAACTCTGATAAAATATGAAAGTAAAATGTAAGGGCTCCCACTTTTCAACCAGACTTTTGTATAGAGTACGTTCTTAAGATAGGAACACGCGTGGTGATTATAGTAATGGACCACCTCAGTTGTCATACTGTGCACTGCCTCCCTTCTGCAAAGGTTTTCACTGGCCTCACCTGCAAAACCTCGGAAAGACAGAGGGAATTTATCATGTCAAAGTTTCCCACCGCCACCACCTCTAACTTCCTGCATTCCACCTTCAGCTCAGCGAGTCTCAGACGCTTGAGAACTAGAATCTCCACATAGGTTTACAAAAGTGTCAATTCCATCAAATAAGCAAGTAAAAACTGGGGCTATGAAAACAATTATTAGCCCCTGGCAACTTGCATTTATTCAGGAACCCTAAAGCATATAAATGATGGTGTTTAACTTTTCGTAACTCACAGGAATTAAACCCAAAGTAACCAGATCAGCCAAGTGTCTAGAGAAGGCCCTGGTCCCAGGGAGAGGCAATGCATGGTACCGCCAGGGTGGTCCCATGCTTTCCGGGCATTAGAATGCAGCCCAAGCGGCAGAAACCATGGGTATCACATCTGTGGAGTCACCAAAAACTATTCCACTGAAAACACACCTGGCCTCTCCTTGCCCGCACACCCAGGATGGAAGTGACTTGGCAAGGAGTAGGCGGCCTTTCGGCTGGATTCCAGCGCACTGACTGGATCCTCAATTCAGACACCTGAGGGGAATTCCAGGATTCCAAAAACCACCCTGGTCATTTTTAAGCACTGACATCCAAGAACAGTGGCTGGCTGCTTCCTGACCAACCTGCTTGGCCCAACCCAAGAGGCCCTCCTGCCTCTTGTCCGTTCACCCACCTGGTGAACCCAAAACAGAACAAAACAAGAACACTGGACTCAGATACTGTTTGCCTCACAGAAAACGGGCTGCACCTGCCTGCCCCCATGGCGCTACCCACCGCTGTAGACAGAAGTCCGAGCTATATGTCCCATTGACCAATGTGGCTGCAATGAATGTGATTAAAAGTTTTTAAAAAATTCATAGAAGTCTGGAAAATTGTGACGCCTCCCCATTTTGACGAAAGCTACAAGGACACAGAAACCACTGGGACGCCAGCCATTGTCCTTAAGATGGCCCAAGTTTCTGTGGGTTATTTCCATTCCAGGGAAGTCTCCCAAATATGCTCAGAGAGACATCAAAATAATACTAATCACATTTAAAATAATACTAATAATACTAAAAATATCTCCGTCCATCAGAACCATTTTAGAGACATCTTTTGGAGTAAAATTAGGCTACAGGGAAAGTTCTGGCACTTTCAAGGCCCAGGTGTTCCACGGACCTGGGGTAGATCACGGGGTGTGCACTCCCGGGGTCCACAGGGTGGCCCGAGTCCGGGGGAATGAGAGACCAACACCCAGAGAGGCCGCAGCACGGGGACTCCAGGAGTTCCGAACCTTCTGCTCCCGCTTAGCAACAGCGCGCCGCGCCCAGCCAATCCTGCCCGGCCGCCGAGGTTACCCGCGAGCATTGACCGAGAGTAACCTCCGCGCCGGCGGCGGCGACAGCGGCAGGGCATTACTGCGCAAGNGGTGTGCACTCCCGGGGTCCACAGGGTGGCCCGAGTCCGGGGGAAGGAGAGACCAACACCCAGCGAGGCCGCAGCACGGGGACTCCAGGAGTTCCGAACCTTCTGCTCCCGCTTAGCAACAGCGCGCCGCGCCCAGCCAATCCTGCCCGGCCGCCGAGGTTACCCGCGAGCATTGACCGAGAGTAACCTCCGCGCCGGCGGCGGCGACAGCGGCAGGGCATTACTGCGCAAGCGCAGCCGCGCTCCTGCCCCGCCCGCACATGCCCGCCTGCACCTGCGTGCCGCCGAGAGCGCCGGGCGGCGGTACTCTTCTTTTCCAAGCTGTTAGGTTTTAGGTTCCAAAGGAGTATGAAAGTCCTCCAGACAGCCTCCGCCAGACGCGCATCCGGTGCGTCCGGCCGCCTGGCAAGGACAATGCAAGCGTCACCCTACCCCTTCCTTCACCTGGAGGGTCAGCGTGGCACCATACTGGGAAAGAGGTGGGGTTTACTCCATATTTAAAGCCCAAGGAAGAGTCACCTGAGACTCCACTTCACTAAGGCCTGCTCCTGAATAAGGCTAGACTGAATTCGCCCCTTGGAGGTAGGCAGTCCCAACACCCTTGGAAGGAAAGTCGGGATGCAAGACAGGTGGCCCAATAATCCCATCCAGGAGGGAGAAGCCAGCGGAGGTGCTCAGCACAGCCTAAGCCAGGTGCCCCCGCCCAACCCCTACACAGCCCATAAGGGCATCTGGGAACACCCTCCCCAGGAGAGGTGGGGAGGCCTTTTATGGCATTTCTGCTGCCACCGGGGTTTGGGATTGTGTATGCCATGGGCACAGTAAACCTAACACAGCTCATTTTAGGGACCCTGTGACATAACGAAGGGGGAGTTCTCAATGGAGCTTGGTGAGAGGCAGGTAGGTAGCACTGGAGCTTACAGCCCGAGTCTGAGGTCTGCCTCCCATAGACTCCCTCCTGGGTAAGATGCCCACACTGATATGCCTTATGTCTTTCCCATGATGCCTTAATGATGCCATGTGCTGTAGCTAACAGCATTTGCCTAGTATAAAAAAAACCAAAAACATGTTTAGTTAAAAAATGAGCACTCCCCCCAAAAAGTGGGAAGAGAGAAATAACAACTGAGAAATCCCACAAAACTCCTGCTGAAAGTTCGCTTCCAAGACAAGGCAGTCCAGCTACGGGGCCAGGGACTTTTTTGTCTGAGCGCACAGGGCTGCCTGAATGTCACTAAGGAAACAGAAAATGAAACAGAACACGAGGCTCACATCTGCTCTTCTATGGTGCTCCACCCTTATCAGTTTACAGAGAACAAACACAAGGCAGCAGGGGTCCCTGCCCCATGCCCTTCCCCCACAGATGCCACGCTGATGCCTGCTCTCAGAGCCGCACTCCGGTCTCACTTCCTCCAAGGGCCATATGCTTCTTACAGCATCATTTCCAGGTAGCTCTGGCTCTTGACACACTTGGTTACTGTTTTGTACCAAGCCTTGGTCAGGCTTCCTCCTTTCAACTCATGAGCTCATTTCAAGACCAAGATCGAGGTCCATTCTGCAGAGTTCCCAAAAGTAGACCTTGCATCAACTAATGAACATTACTTGAATTCAGATTTCACCTCGACAGACAGAAGCCTTTTCTAAGAATTTGATTGTGCAAACACGGACCTGGCTGCTTGGGGAAGTGTCAGGCCCTGGTTCCTAGAGGTGCTCAGATGGAGGCTGGCCACCCACTCACTGTTGGGGATGGGGCAAGAAGGACTGGCTACTCCCTGCGTGAGAGGTCAGGCCAAGGGAGCTCCGAGTCCCCTCTGCACTCCAAGAGTCGGATTCTAAATATAGGTTTCAGCTGGATATAATCAATCTTGAAGTCAGTCTGGCATGTCTTAATTTTGACACCGAATGCCACTTACCCTACAAAGCAGAAGGGTGACTGACTGACAACATTGCAGCAGACAGGGAGAAGCGAAACTGATGGCAGCGATCAGACTGGACTCCGCAGGCACACCAGCCTCCACCCTTGACTCCGCAAACTCCTCTCGCTGCCTTCGTTCACATTATGGGCAGCAAAAAGTCTGTATCTGATATATTTTATTTGAAGGTAAGCTTTCCTCTGAAGGTTCTGGAACTTCATCAGCATGCGTTGGATAGTGAATCGCCTCCTTCTACACACCCCTAGTTTGTATGGTGTCTTCTTTCTAAACAATTTAATCTGACCCATGTGGTACCTTTGTTTCTTAAATAAGCAAATCTGTTGATTCTGGAACTGAACTCAAAAGGAACAGGTGTATGGTTACTAAACACTTTTTTCCCTGCCCATTTATAAACAAAAGAAATGGTTTCATGTTTAGCAAAATGTCACCTTGGGTTATTTCTTGGCCTTGGCAGAATAGGCCCTGGTGTGTAAGAGAGGACTGCAGTTTGAGAATGTTAAATTTTCAAGAGACAAGCATATTTGAAGTGTTAAAAGGAGGCAGGAGGGTACCCACCCAGCCAGTGAAGAATAGTGTGGCAAGAATGTCCTCAGAAAGTACAACAGTGACACCAACCCCCCACTGTGCAGAGCACAGGCCTGCAAAGTCACTCTAAAGAGGACAGATGGCTCAGGAACAGGCACACTCTCTGGGAAAGTGAGAGTGTGAGCCGGATAAAGAACTGCCACTTCGAAGGTAACAGAGGTGGCCACACACTGAAGCTGAGGAGGAAAGGAGACCTCCAGGCCCCCCGCTGGCAGAACCGCCTGAGCCATTTCTGCGGGGCGTGGAGCCTGACAGTGGCACTTGAAGGTCCCGGGGACCAGTGGGACAATGGCTGGCTTCCACGAAGTGCACTCAAAGGGAGAGTGTGTGTTGGTTGGAGTAGGGAAGCACCTAGACTCCTTGTGTAAAAGTTCTCCTTATAAACTAGCAAGCCCTTTGATTTTGTACAGGTGTGCTACACTCATCTGTCCTGAGTCTGCCGCCGGAGTGGGCCCATCCTCAGCAGTTTTTCAAAGCCTCTTTCAGAGCCTCTAAGGTAAACAATCAGAACTGTTCCGGATGACCCATCATCAAAGGGCCGGGAGCGGGTGTCCTGCCTGCCTGCCTACCTGCCAGCCACCGAGAACTGAGAAACTGAGGACTCCCCCCTAGAGGGGAGGAGGGGCTCTCCATTTGTCTCCATTTATTACACCCGAGCCTCAAGTGAGGCACCCTTGTAGGCAGCAAGGTTTAGGCTCACCACACTGCCCCAAATAAAAATCTATGTTCTATGTTTGGCTATACAGTCTAAAGACTATAGTCTCTGAAAAGACTATAAAAGGCTATAGCCTCCAATAAAGACAAAGGCAGAGTATTTAAAAGCATTTTCCTTTTACGCACAAAAGAAAACCCACCTTGGCATGATGGCTCCCAAGAAACACAAGAGTAATCCACCCATTCATGGGGGGAGGGGGGGACAGAAATCCCAGCTGAAGCTGAGCAGCCCTTCCCCCCCACCCCATAACTGGCTGCCCTTCCCATCCCTGCCTGAGTTAGATCAAGTCACCTAACATGTGGTTAGACTCAAGTCTTCCCTTCATGGAATTCCTTAAAGGAATTTATTAAAGGCACATTGCACTAATTTTAACCAGCCTGTCATTACAGGCCTTGGTAAATAGTTACGGACATTAAGAGAAAGCAAACGAATTTGAGAGGGGTGTTGAAATGCATTTTTATAGCTTAGAAGCAAACCAATACAGATAAGCTGGAGCTGCCCAGATTGTTTAACTCCTTCCTGGCATTTGGCAAGGAGGAGGCTGGAGGGTAGGGTTTCAAAGCGGGAGATGCTATTTCATCCCCCTGGAGTGTTACCATGTTGAGACAGCAGCCTGGCTGAGGGAACAGTAAAGAACGTGCTAAAGCCCCAGATATGATTACTTTTGTTCTCAGCCTGAACTTCATCACAACGTAATCCTGGGTACTTAATTTTTAAGAATCTTGTCGCCTGTTTATGGGAAAGCATGCCACACCATGCTTCTGCCCTAGCCTCACCTCCCCAGCGACGGGACAGAACAGGTAGAGACTGCCCCAAGGACAAGGGGATTTCCTTATCAATGGCAGAGGTGACTGACATCCACGCAGTCGATTAAAATTGGTCCAAATGGTTCAGGCTGATCACTGATAGTTTCGTGAAATGGGGTGAGGCCCATCTGTGCTATGGTGGCCCAGTGGCGGGCCCTCCTCAGGGTCAATGGCATAGCGGGTTCCTTGTTGGGTCTTAGCCTCAAATCCCACAGGCCAGCTCTCAAGTCCTACCATCTGTCCTCCTGTGATCTGGGACATGACTCTGAACCTCATGTATTCCATGGGTATGAAGGGCAGATTGGCCCCTGAGCCAAGTGGACCTGCTTTAATTTCACAAATGGGAAGTGCTACGCTCTCCTTTGGGGCTGGGCCGGGGGTGGGGTGGTTACATACTATCCAGAGGACCCCAGGCACTCTACTTGTGCGTTATGAGCAGCCACATCCTAAGAAAAATAGAGACCCCCATATGGATGAGCTCTGAAAGCCACGAGGTGCATTTCAGAGTCAGATGTTCTCGTGGCCACCCACATCTTCATCTCAGAGGGTCTGGATGTGGACTCTCTTCTTAGCCTGGGGTCCCTCATGTTACCAACAGAGCATCCAACTGCAGGAAGCAGAAGCTGCTTCCCAAAGTAAGTCACCCTGAGAACTCAGTGAGGACGGTCAACCTGATTGTTTGGGTACGCCCCCTGACACGGTCGCTGGCGTGCCCCCACGGAAGTCCGTATTGTTCCGAACCTTCTGTCCTATCGGCTTAGGCTACAGGAGTGAATTCCTTGAGGGAAACTCATTACTGTGTCAGAAGCCGGTGAAATCATCCTTGGGGTGCACTTTTTTCTCTTGGGAATAGTTCCTTTCATAATTATGCTGTCTACTAGGAATCTATTACATGATCAAGCTTTTCCTCATAAGACATCATTAATCATATGGTGACAAGGTAACTACAATTGAAAATACAAGATGTTTTGTTCGACGCCGTGTTCAGCACTTGGCAATCGTCGAGCTCCAGAAGGCTCCAGCACTCGGCCTCTCCTTCCTCGGTACCGCCACTGATCGCTCACACCTTTGTTCTGAGGATCATGACATTCTCATTCTCTATCTTCTTTCTTTAAGATAATTATGTAGGAGTTTTAAAGAACATTCTAATCACAACGCACGCTTTGCTACAGCGCTCTAGTTAAGCTGGCGTCACAGCAGCATTGCTACGGTGCTAATTTCATGGCAGATATTGTGGAAGAAAAGGACTTTCCTGGAATTTACTGGAGCCGTCCAGTGTCTTTGTGATGGAAGAAACTGGACAGCGAGTCAGACAGCCAGAGCCCAGCGTCGACTCTGACCTTGAGCATTCACATCTGCTCTGGGGTCCGCTCCCTTTGCTACACCACCAGGCACTGCAGCTGTCATGTCAGGGATGCCCATGCCCTGTGGGATGCCCTGCCGTCCAACCCGGGTGCAGTCATTGCAATGAGCTCCAAAGGCAAAGCTGAATTTAAAAAATTAAAAACAATCAACTTGATAGAGACGGCAAAACTGATACAGTGAGAGAGGTCAGAGAAAGAGCTCCTGTCCCAAAGGCCAGTCACCGTGGGTGTCACACCGAGGGGAAGCCAAATACACAATTGCCACGTAGAGAAAAGGGGAATGAGAGAGAAGCTGGGATCTGACTTCTCCACTTACCCTCATTGTTGCTGGGGTGGAGACAATCACCAGCAATGGGAAGGACAAAGTGGGAAAGGCCACATCGAGGGCAGGGAGCCAGAGCTGAGGAGCAGCTGGGCAGCTGACAGGAGGGCAGTGGACCGGTGGGAAATGTGCAGGTGGGATTCACAGGTATGAGCCCCACGCCCAGGTCCAGACTAAATGCTGACCTGTACTGTTCATCCTGGAGGCAGCTCTCAGTTGGGGAAATATGGTCCCCAAGTTACTAGCTCACTGGAGAGGTAGCACTTCAGAGCCCGCTGGTGATGAGGACTCAGTGAGCACGGAGATGAACCTCGGCAGCTGATTCCCCTCTTTCAGAAAATTCCCTGGTGCAGCCTCCAGCTCCACGGCAACCAGTCCAGCAAGCAGCCGCAGAGCCGGCTCAAGCCTAGAGAAGGAGCACTGCAGGGCCCTGACACCCTGAGGCCCCGTGCCAGGCAGGGCCCAGGCACCTAGTCAGACTGAGCATTGGGGATCAGCCCCCACAGTCCCAGGCCTGCCTGGCTAGCTCACGTGCATGGGCAAGCCTTAACCACTTGGGTTCCTTTCTATTCAGTGAGAAGGTAGATAATAATGTCACACCCGGAATTTATGCTGGAGTGAAAAACCGCCTAAAGTCTGAATTGCAGGGTACCACCAACAAAGGCTGGGGTAGGACAGGAGTCTCGAAACAGATACAGGAGCTGCTGCTGAGGAGGGGGCCTGGGAGGAAGCCAGAAACTGGGCCTTGCCTGTCCGCAAGCCAGCCAACGGGACACAGAGCCCCATCGTGCCTAGCTTCCTCTGGCCCTAACCATCTCTGACTCATGGGCAGGTCCCTCTGGGCTCACTTCCTCCTCCCCTCCCCCTCCTCCCATCCTGAGCCAGCAGGGGTTACTATAGGACAAACATCTATCTGGAAACCACCAGAGCTGAACTTGCAAGTGGTGGCCCCTCCCTTGCTGGTTAAGATGCCATCATCATTGGCCAAGTTGGACAATCAGTGTGACTAATTCTAACATTCAGAAAATACAGGGTAGACAAGCCACACACCTGACTGGGAAATGCTATTCTTCACTTACAAACATGGGCCAAGCCCCTGCCTGCTACACTGGATTTCAGACCAAGATTCTGCCGCAGTTTTCAAATGTTTGCATTTCTGCGTGGCAAGCTATCTTCACTTTAAACAAGAGCCATCCAAGCATTTCCAACCATGAGGACAACATTCCTAAGGCCACATGTATCAGATGGACAGAAACCAATCTAGGCTGCTCACGGGTTTGTCGACGTAGACAAGACAAGCCGAACATACCAGGGCCCTCCTGGTCACTCGGTGCTTTTTTTTGGTAAAATCTTTTTTTTTCAAGTTCAGGAGGAAAAGGCTGAAACCCCATGATGACATTTCAACAGGTGCGAATGAAGGAGCCCAACACTGAGCCTGTCACAGAACAGGCTGGCTGCTGTGAAAATGTGTCAGGTAACAACGCTACACAACCAGGTTTAGGATCTGTCCCTGGTCATGCAAACACACGTAACAACAACAACCATCATCCAACAATCTTCCAACAACCAGTGTGGCTGGCAGGTCCCAGGCACCAGTCAGTCCAGGTTCTAAAATTATGGTTATGGGGAAGTCCAGAGTGCCCAGCCCCACAGCCTCAATGGCTTGATTTCCAGAAAGTAGGAGAACAAAAGGGAGGTAAGAGAGAGGAGGAAAAAAATAAAAAATAAAGAAGTAAGTCTTGGTAGATCTTTTTCAAAAATTAAAAAGGGTCAAATCCAGATTCAAGTTAGGGGTTCTAAAAAAATTAGTGTTTCAGTGGTATTCATGTCTCTTAGATTCTTCCAAATTCCTCACAGATTTTCAAGATATTTTAAGTGATTCGTTAGAAACTAGGGACCACTGTTTCAACGTGTCCTCTCCTAACGTGTCCCCCACCTGAGAGTCGGGTGGATGATGGGTGCATGAAGCAGAGGGCGGTGAGGAGTGAGTGCCACCCTGGTGGCACTGACCCCACAGACTTCACAAATCTACAGCGGGCCAAGGAGCATCCAGGTTGCTAAGAAAACTCAAAACACCGTCCGTTGTCAGTTCAGCTCATGAGCAAAAACCTGGCGGCAAACTCCTGGACTGTGGCTTTCTAGAGACCTCCCGACTTCCATCCCCCGTCTCTTCTACTTTTATTTCTATGGTTCATTGGCCAATAGTTTATTTTTTTAATATCCTGTCAATACCACCCATGCGAGTCCTTTCAAAGTCCTCAAAATGTAAATGATTCGTTTCGAGAGAGGGCTTGCTAAGTTGCCAGCTACCTTTTACCACTTCAGACCTGGGAGGGAGCACCTGTCTTCCATGTTGCTCTGAAACAGTAAAAAATTGTCCCATCTTGAGAGACTAACCAAAACAGCCGTGAGTAAGGAGGAACCGATGAGTGCACTGCTGAAACCAGCCACAAAGATGTGGCCAATCTTAGTAAAATTCTTTGTACTCAATCAGAAGAGCCACGGCGAGTCTTGAATCATCTATCCGCCTGTTCCTAGCACAGGCGAGAGAAGACTCAGGCACGGAGTAATCACGTAAATTCCCCCTGGGGGCAGTGACAGAGTGGGGAAACTCAGCCTCCCAACTTCAGACCCAGCTTTCCACAAACAACCTGTTGCTTCCTTCACGGGTCCCTCTCTCCTCCTAATACCCACAGCGGCTGCCCTCCCTACCTTTTTTCCGCCACCAGGGTCCTTCTGGAACGGAGTAGGAAAGGTCCTTGAATTCAATGTTGACAGCCGCCCTCCGAGGCAAGGAGGACAACCGCTGGGCCTCTGTGAGGTTGTTGTCCACTTTTTTCAGGTGCCCGTTCAGCAGGTCCTTCTCGGTGGTCTCCAGGTTGCCAGAGACCACCTCGTCCACCGAGACGCACACCGACTTGGGCTCCGTCATAGCTGCAGTGTAACTGCTGGCATTCTAGAAAACACAAGGAGGAAGCCCCAGGACAGGATATGAGCCACATCAAGGAAAAGAGCACAGGAGACTGGCTACTAGGTTCAAGGCCATTGAATATTCATAACAGCGCTTCTTAAATCATGGAATGACTTTGCAAGAGATGAGAGCTTCCCTAGAGGAATCTGTTTTCTCTAGTTGTCACCTTTTCTCCTATTAAAACAATGCTTAATGTAAGATATGAACCTCATCTAACCAGTCTTCCTTTGGAGTCGTAAAAATCTAATCACAAACCATAGTAAATGAGTTGTTGTTTCAAAGAATGAAACACTGGCCACCATAAAACATTCTCTGTGTACAGTCTACTCATGAAAAATCCCAATAAAGGCACATAAGGCTACTAAAAATCTACCATCGAAAGTTTTTATTTAAAATGAGCTTTTCTGGCATCTGTCTCATGTAACCTCATCAGCATTTCTCAAGAGCAAGGATATATGTGAGCCTCTGGGCTTTGTGGGAGGTGGCCTTTGTTTCCCTTGTAAATTTTCCAAATCACTTACAGTTCTTCTCTTTTGTTATAACTTAATAATAGCACTGAAAAAAGTTAGAAGGATTGATATTTTTTCTCTATGATGCAGATGAGGTAACTGAGGCACAGACAATTTAAAGAACTTGACCTTGCACTAAGCTCTGTAGTTAAGGGAGGGGAAGAAGTGATCCCAGAATCTGAGTCATAAAAAACAAAACAACAAAAACCCCCCTTACAGGCCCCTTCTGCTGCATCAGGCCAGTACCTAGCATTTTGTAACTCAGTGGCTTTCCAGCTTCCGTTGGAGTCAACTGCACGGCTACAGATGCGCAGGGAACCGGAAGTATCTATGCAAAGGAAGGAATATCTTTTTCTAATGGCTTGGCAACCCCAAACAAATCGATATGCAAAACTCAGAAGAACCCTGGGGTGGACAAATACTATGCTGTGCTTTCTCTAGCTGTCTCTCGAATCAAGAGGGAACATTCCATAGAGCCCAAAGTGTGGGCCCGTGGCGACGCTCCTTCACACCACTGAGGGCAGTCAGCCTGGTTGGGAGAGGCCGTGGATAGCTGTCGTGGGTCCTTTGGACCCCTGGGACCGCGGTAGGGCTGGGAACCCAGCTGCTTGTCCTCGAGAGCAACAATGCCACACTGTCGTCCTTCCACAAAGGTTTGCTAGGCATTGCTTTTGAGCTGATAGCTTTTTGATCATTATTGTTCCCAATCAAAAATCCAAAACAAAACCTGTGAGTGGGTCATCCATAAATATTCCTACCAACCCAGCAACTCACGAGGCCAAAATAAGCCCTTTCCCCATTGGAACGCCCTCTTGAGGGCGCCCAACTGTGTCCTTGAAGAGCTGGCATTTTTTCCATCACGGTATTGAAGAGCTCAGAAACCTTGGAGGGAGCGGTGGTTTTGAACATCACAGCACAGAGGGATGGGCCCATGTGGGCATAGGGGTTTCTGCTTCTTGTGATGTTTGAAAACGTTGCTTTGACCTTTAAGAAGAAGGCATTATGCGCACACAGGCACACACGCGCCTCTCAGGCGTCTCCTACCTCTGGAAAGCTTAACCAAATTGAAGCTCGGCTCACTGACTATAACACTCTTGTGGATAAAAATTAAAGTGCAAAATAAAACTGCCAAACTTAAGCTTGGCTTGCTATTGGCACTGAGCCTATGAAATGTTTCCAATGCAAACATAAGTAGGTTCATACATTCTGGAAGTCAGAGAAGATCTGGGTTAGCCCAACATCAGGGCTCCTCAGAGCCTTGGCATGACAGGTGTCTCTCTAACTCCCAAGAGACGGTCACAGGACCCACCGTCTCTGCCTCTGAGCTTCTGCTGGCCCTGGGCCTTCTGTGTTGGCGCCCTTAGAGATGCAATAGCAGACTCTACCATAGCTCCACAAACTCCCAGCTTTGGGTGATTGAGAGAAAATGTGAGACTTCAGCCCTGGCACCCAGAGCAGGCACGGATGCCATCCCTTTGCCCCCCTCTCTTGTCCTTTGGGGCACGTGCTGCTGTCCCAGGCTTACAACCCACTTGGACTCCATAACTGCCCAGAAGCACCAAACCCTGGCTGTGGGGTTGTGGAGAGAACCACGGGCAAACCAAGCCCCAGGCCTGCCTCCAAGGTTCCTTCTCACCCCACCACCCCACCCACGGGAAAAGGCTGGCCATCTGATTCTGAGTCCACATCCTGCAGGCAGACTTGGCTCCAACCTGGAATTCCCAGTCGCCATGTGTTTGGTTGGGGGCCAGGAGTACCCAGCAACTCCTCTGCAGTGGTGGTCCCCTCAGCTTCCACCGTGGCCAGCGTTCCGGCTGCCACAGACCATCCATGCTCTCCCCCAGAATCCACCACAGGCATCAGTCCCTGAGGAGGCCCAGGATAGGCCACAGCTTTCCTTTCTGATGAACACACGGATGAACAGCCATTATTCCAACCACTCACTCACCACCGGCTATAGTAGGTGCCAGACCTGCAAGGGCCTGACTTTCCCTCTAGACCCGAAGCTTATCTGTTCTCTCTCTCACTCAATCAGTTAACAAACTGGGCACCAAACACAGCCCTGGGGGTGAGTGCTCAGCCATGCAGACATGGCCTATGGCCTCAGAAACTCACATTCAAGATTGGGCCCCAGGCAAAAATAGGGGCAATTAGTTACAATACTGCGAGGCCAGAGCTATGATGAGACCACGCAGAGACTCAGGAGGGACATGCAATGCTGCACAGGCAGAGCTGGGTGACTAAACTGAGCTGGGTGTGAGAGAGGCAGAGAGAGGAGCCAGTATTCACTATTTAGAGAATTAAACAATAACACCCTGCATAGTAGGTGAGTGGCTGTACACAACAACTATTCATTCATCCAGCACAATGTGCCCTTTAAACTCCAGCCTGAAGAGAGGACTCTTTCCCCAAATCTGGCAGAGGGTATGGTCATCTCCCCCTCACCCATCTCAGAGGAGGGATCGAAGGCTCAGAGAGATGCCCGACCTGCCCAAGACCCCACGTTTGGTGAGTGGCCAAGCTGGGGCCCAACTCTGTGTGGCTTGCAGATCTGCACCCTGTCCTCCCAGTTGGCACCCCTAACAGTGTGTACCTTTTTACAGACAAGTTGTAGGAGACTCTGGGTCATTCCAGCCCTGTCCATTATAGGGAAAGCCACAAAAAAAACCCTAAAACAGAACAAAACAAAACCTGGGGAAACCATATAACCCCACCCCCACATAAACGAACACCAAAACTATGCACGCCGTTATCCACCTTTCCTCCATGGGCGCTTTCCTCCGTGGGCGTCCACTGACCTCGCCCAATTAATAAAATCACGGAAGCCTGTATGATGGGAGGCGGTGGCTGTCACTCCAAAATAGACCAATTCTCTGGAAACACATCCTTAGATGAGAGAGACCTGCAATGTAGGTTACAGCTCACTGTCCTTAGCTTCCTGAACTGGTTAATAATGAAACAAATACATCTTCCTTCCCCATTGGTTTCCTTTCCTGGTGTGTTCCCCGACTCCGGTAAAATGTTGTCTGGACCTCACCCCCCCCCACACACACACACAATGTGTGCTGCGTGATAAATGGTAAGTAACAGCAAGTCCATTTGTGGGTGTTGCATGCCCAGGAGCTGCTGTTTGGAGCGATCCTGCCTGCTCTTGGTGGGAGCACTTCCTTTGGGTCTGCGTTCAGTTTGAATGCAAACATGGAGAGATTCCTGTTTGGCTGGAAGGGTCTCTAACAGGCAGCAACTGCCACCCACCAGGCCACTGTGAGGCTGGCTCACTCTCCTGACCCAGGGAAACAAAGTTAGAGATAGAAACACATGCACGCACGCACGCACACACACACACCAGCATCATGGGGAAAGGAGGAAAAGGAAGAGGAACTCGCAAGCACCAGGTGTTGGCACGCGCTGTGACTTCTCTTTTTGGTTCATCACCACCAGCCTTGGTTCCCACCTAGGCAGTCCTTCCCTGGTACCCTGGGCACATTAGAGGAAAATGTACGGACAAGAATTCTCAAGGCCACTGCCTGCAGAAAAATAACCCAAATCGCATTCCCTTGACTAAGCAAAGGGCAGATGCAACTTGGATGGTCACTCAGAAGGCCAACTTCACCAAAAGCAAAACCCAGCTTCACACAGCCCCAGATACCACCATCCCATTGGGAACCAACCCATGCCTGCCCAGTCCACCAGCTCAGAGACTCCACTACCCAGGTGGTACGGCTCCCTTTAAACTCACACCTGGCCCGGTCAGCATGGACCAAATCCCGGAGTTGGGGAGACGGTAAGACCAACCTCAGGATCCTAGGGTGCTCTCCAGGGCTCATTGTTTATGACTTGAGTAGAATTCTTTTAATTAAAAAAAAGTACACGGTTTTCAGAGAGGAAAAACATTTTTTAGAAAGTTTCCTGGAAAAAAAAAAACCCAGCCACTAGCATTGCCTTGAGAACAACACACGTGCGTTCTGGGGTTGTGCGTCAGCTATAACATAACACGAAAACCATCTCGACATAAAAACCTCTGTGCCCCAAAACATTCTGATCCATTATTTTCCAACGTGTATAAGACACTTCTGCAGCTCGGAAAGGACTTCAAGAATTACCCAGAGCCTAAAGATTTGAAACTTTCTTTACTTACAACTAACAATAATCATCTCCTTAATTTTCCATTACCAGCATAATTTAGGAATCCCAAATACGTAGGCAAATGTAAAAGGTAGGATTGCCAAGTGTCACTAAAACACCCAACAGGATCAAAGCAAACGTGGGGAGGAGGGAATTGCCTTTCCTGTTTTTTTTTTTTCTTTTTCCAGCCTTCTTATCTGTAAGAAGCCAAGTGATAAAGGCAGAGCCAGCCCAGAGATAAGATCTGTCCTGTAAGTCCCCTGGCTCCCCCCTTCTCGACCAACCTCCTTAACGTGCCTGTGGCCCCATTCTATCAGTTTACACAAAATCATTATATAATGAGCTGGCGAGGCACGGTATGTTCTACAGTAACCTGTTTGGAATCATAGGATGCAGTTGGCAGAGCAGAGCATGCGCAGAAACCCAGTTACTTTTTTTTTTCTCTTGAGCTTAAGGCAAGAGGTAACTGTCGGTCAAATACTGCTGAGCCCTGCTGACTTCAATACAGGATGCTAAAAATGAAATAAGGCAAGGGGTGGAGGTGACAAATTGGTGCCGCTGTGCTCTGTGGGCTTACAGCCTATGGGAAGAAACTAGCAGGATAGTAAATATATAGACGGAAGGTAGAAAGAGGGATGGATAGGGAGAGCAATATGGGTTGGAATACGTAATATGCTCAATTTGTACTTTAGATGACCTGAAATCTAGTGCATAAGTACCTAACTGCAATGCCGGCTTGCTAGGCATAGAAATAAACAAAAGGCCCTAGCATGGGTGGGCCGATGGTTAATTTGTTTGATTTGTCCAACTGTGAGCTTATGGAGCTATAATAAATGAGCAAGAGGAGACTTTTGACCGCCCCTGGGAATAGCCCTTGCTGCATCTAGCAGTGCATTCGCCGGCACCGGGTGGTCCCCCTGCGGAGCTGGCCCCTCCTGAGAGGTTAGAAGAGCGCCTCTATCTCCACCCCGGAGAAAGGTGTCCTGCAGGTATCCAGGCTCGCCCTTGTCTGTCTCCCCAAGACTCCGCCGCCCCCTCCCAAGCAGGTCCCAGAGAGTCAGTTCCCAGGGAGCTCAGGGGCAGTGCAAGGCTCTGGCTTCAGGGAGCAGCTCCTTCTTTTGTTCCCCCAGATCACGCCCGGGGCTCCGGAGGGTGGCGCGAGAAATGCCGGCTTCAGGAGCTCAGGCCGCGGGCGCCGGCGCCGGCAAGAGATGGGGCCCTCCCCACCGCACACTCCAGGTCCTCGGGCCCCTTGCCCCTCAGCCAGAAGCGGACGAGGTCATGGCCATCTGTCCACTTGCGGGGGCCTGGCCCACTCCTGGCCCCTCCACCTTCCCGGCGACCTCCGCCGGTGCAAGGAGCATCCCGCAGCGCCGGGTTGCCAGGACCTGAGCGATGGGAAACTGGGATCTAGCGGCAGGTGTCAAGGTGAGGGTGCGGGTCTTTGTGTGTTTCTTGCTCTCCTGGAAAACAGAACCGAGCTCTGGGGGTGTAGGATGCGCTCACTCACCATGGCGGTGCCAACCGAGAAAGCGGCCATCAAACAGGCCATGCCCCGGGGGGCGGGGGCGTCAGCAGCGGCGGGGACGAGGCGGCCGCGGCGGCGGCGGCAGCGACCAAGGAAAGAGACCGGCGGCGGGCACGAGGTTGCGCTCGCTCCAGATAGAGCCTCTGCGCCGGACGCGGGCTCCAGCTCCGGCAGTGCCCGGGCTCGCCCCGCCCGCGTAAGCCCGGCCCACGCCCCGCCCACATCCTGCCATTGGCCACTGTGCGGGGTAGGCGGGGCCGGCAGGTGCGCGTGCTCTTGTTTTGCTCCTGCTGGGGGCAGTGGACCCAGCTCCCCGGCAAATCCACTCCCAGAGCCGCCTGCGCCCCTTGACCAAGCAGGCGCTGTAAGCCCTTCTCAGCCCCGGAGCCGCCGAGTCCGGAAACTCGCGGGCGCTAGACCTGAGGCCCAGAGCTCCGACAGGCGACTGGGTCCCCCTCTAGGATCGCCACCTCCAAGCCTGCGCGGATGTATGAGTTCAAGAGTCCTGGGAGGGAGGAGAAGGACAGGGGATCTTCTCTTTTTTCCGCTCTTGGACCTGTGTCCGCCGGGTAAGACCTTGAAGACTAATGCGGAGATGACCTCTCTGTCTCCCTCTTCTCCACTACAGCTCCGTATCTGGGATGATTACCCCCCACCCCTACACACACACTGAGGCAAATTCGTGCATTGTGCCAGTTGCAGAGCTAAGTGCTGTTAGGAAAGGGCTGGAAACTTAGGTGGAGAGGTCCAGCCCTCTGTCCTCCTGCTCCACCCCCGACCCTGCCCCGCAACACGATGAGAAATAGGCTTGCTTTTGCAGAGTGGTGTTTCCACCGCGTGGCCCAGTACCTGGTACACTGCTGTGTTCCGGTAACTGAATAAGGAATGGCACTGCAGACACCCTCTCATTTGGCCCCAGACTGGAATATCAGATGGCCTGGCATCTGCTAAAGCCCTTATTATATATGAGTGGGACCATTTCTTGGTAACCATGGTGGCAAGGCATTCTTTACTCCCAGTCTCAGAGGCTAAAGTTTTTTTGTTCAGTAGTTTTCATGTTGGGACCGCACACAGGAGTGTATTTATTTTCACCTCCAGCACAACTGGGTCTCCCCTCCCCACCACACCTCAGATAAGTGAGCCTGTCTTCTCACCTAAAACGAGGGTACAGCTTTTCGTACCAGGCAGGTAGACTTCATACCCAAAGGTCTGATGACCACAACCAGATTCTCCCCTCAAATCAAAAGAGTTATGATGTATGAGTTCTAGGGGGAAATAGCTCTGCTCTCGCCTGAAGAGTTTCACTTGAAGAGTTGATGCAATACCTCTACTTGTCTGCCTGCTGTATTTCCAGGTGCCCCTCTCCACCTGCCAGGCCCAGGAGGCCGTGTGGTGCCTTAAATATACTGAACAGGGAGGTCGGCAACCTCTGAATGTTCTGGAAAGAGGATTAAAATCCACAACATCTTGGTCAAGAGTTTAGGCCAAAAAGCAGAGACCAGGGTGCCTCACCTCTGGGGCCTGGAGTTGTGGACCACCCTTTTGCCATGCCCTGCTCCAGGGGCAGACAGGACATAAAGCAGGAGAGGATGACACAGAACGCAGCCAGGGAGGGGGCGTCTTCGGGAATCTGACAGAACACTGCCAGCTGTGCGACAGGACGAGTGACATGGCATTGTGGTCCTGCTGTGCTGGCATCTAGTGTCTGTCCAGTATCTAGTCCCCTCATGCCTAAGAGCACATCCAGAGATTCCTTCTGGGCATCCCCCCTGTCCTCCCCCACCCCGGTTCTATGCAATGTGATGTGCAGCCATGAGTGGTAAGGAACCGGAGATGTGAGGCGATGTTAGCGTGCTGGGCTCCTGGGGACGGCCAAGAACACAGTGAGGAGAGGCTGAGGATGAAGCCCAAGAGGGAAGGGAGTAAACGTGGTTCCCTGTTGGTGTGCCTCACACTGCTGGCTTTTCGGTTACAGGCCCTAAGGAGCCTTCATCTGTGTCATCCCCGTTCCCTCCAGCCTCGTTTCACAAAGATGCCCTTTCTTCCTTTCTGCGTCTGTGCATTGTGGTAATAATAACCTCAGCCCCATGGGAAACAATGCATGTCAGGCCCTCCCCACCATGCATGGCACACAGCAAACACTCAAATTTTAATCCTCACGAATGTTACCCTCTTGTGCCAAATTAGGGGATAAACAAACGGTAGAGTAGGCCAGATATGCAACATTTGTATCGGGACTCTTTGTTGTAAAGGACAGAAATCCAAGTTTCCAGGTACACAGGTTTCAGGCCTGCGGGGGCTGAGTCCCCATTCTACGTCCTCAGCCCCTGGTCTGTCGCTCTCTCCATGATTCTGCCGCCCATCTGCTGGCTTCCCCCTCAGCTTGACTGTCTCTGCACCTCCCTCGCAACAGGTCCATGCTTGCATCCTATCAGCTGGCAGCTGGCCACTGTGTCCAGGGGGTTGCCAAACACCCAATGGCCTGGCATGAGTCACATGCGCTGAAAGAGCCAAAGGGAAAGTCAGTCCCAACAGAACCCTGCAGAGAGATTGGCACATGGCTGCTGCACTCAGGCCATTTCAGGGCACTCTGAGAAGTGGGTGCTAAGCATGTGAACACAAGAGGCGCTCATCCCAGGACTGTCCCTTCCAGAACCCAGCCCCAGTAGGTATTTCTGGTAAGACATCACTGACCAGGGAGTGGGGGGAGGGGGGGCGGGGCACTGGGCAGGGCTCGAGAAGTTCCAGTGGGGAGGCACCCCCTGCCTCAACCAGCAGCCTGTTCCAGGATTAAGTGGTCACTGTTAGCAAGCAGTTCCAGTGACTAATCAAGTTCCCTGTCACCCCCAGTGCTCTGGGTTCCACGGTTAGAGTCAGTTAGCCCCTCCTCCACACAGCAGGCCTTGAGCTAATCAATTATGGCACCATGTTTCTCTGGAGGCCTTTGCTTCCATGACCTAAACATCCCTTGCTCCTCCAGCCTTGTTTCACAGAGATGCCCTTTCTTCCTGCTTACCTTTCTCTGCACGAGTTCTACTTTCTCAGTGTCCCTTGTGAAGCTTGGGAGTACCACTGAATGCCTATTCAGGGTACTCCCTCCTCACTAATGAGCAACTCTCCCGGGGCCACTCCCATCATCCCTCAGGACAGGCCTCCCTGTGCATGCAGGTGCGTGCACTCCATCGGCAGTCAGCGACACTCACTTCCCTTATGATTATGTAGTTTCACTTGCCTGCTTTGCATTGTATCTCCCAAGGTCCAATTGTAAAGCATGTCCACTTTACCTCTGCAGATGCCCAGCCACTGAGGCTGGGAAATGAAGGGGAGCCGGGGCACCCTGAGGACTCTCTCTGGTTTGGGGATCGTGCTGTTGGCCTAACTACCATGGTGTTCTGTCTCCAATGCCCAGATGTCCCTACCCTATTGTGCCCTTTAGGGGCCCCTCCCTCCCCAGCCTTCCAGGAGGTTGGGCAGAGGAGGAGCCAGAGGAGAAGTGCCCAGAGGCTCAGATGAAAAAACAAGATTAATGAGAGATGTTTACAGGGAAAGAAAAATGCAAGGGACTAGTTCATAAACTAAGTTAGGAAGAGGCAAAGTAAGTATTGCAAACAGATTATTTCTGTTTTCTTCCATTAAGCAGTGGCATGAAAGATCTAGGAAAAGTATTTCTACAAAGGAACACGGAGGAAATAACATCTGGCATTGAGATGACCTTCAAAGCTGAAGATTAGGACAGAAGTCTCAGAGACAGACAATGGAAAATTACTGGAGGCTTCCTTCCCACACAGAAACATAAGAGACATCCAAACCTGTAGAGAATTTTCATGAGTTTATTTGAATCAAACTGGTGGCAATTGCCAGGAAGCAAAATCTTGAGGGACTGAGAAAACACCCTAGGAAATTAGTTTTACCACTTACTTTATAAATCAGGTCAAAGGGGAAGACATGAGGGGTTACCTGAAACTCACTGGTCATAGACTGGGGAGGTGGGAGAACACAGGAGGGGAATCTCTGGGACTGGATAAAAAGTAAACGGGGTAGACACATGCTTTTCCTCCGTAGGCAGACACAGGACCGTTAACAGGTAACAGCGCTATAACCGTGGCAATGAGAGGTCCTTTGGTCTGGGCTCTGAGGGGTCTGGGGACAAAAATCTGAAATTACTCTGACGTTCCAAAGGTGTGTTATCATAAATGCGAGAGGACAGCAGATAGGCTCAGTTAAGGTAAAGACTGACCTTGGTCAGGAAATACTACTGCCCTTGGACAGGTCAACCGGCCATGAGCTGCTCATGTACTAACCGTCAGAAAGTACTGATTTCATACCGTCCTCTATGGTTACCTCAGGTCCCTGAGTTTGTAAGTTCGCCATGCTGGCCTTCCCCGGGGGGGGGGGGGTCACATTTAGTGTGCGGCCCCCTTTTTCATCCACACCGTGAAAGCCTCCCATCCCGTCTCCCATATGTCTCTGTGCTCCCCACTTTCCCTCTGAGAAGCACTATCCCCTGAGTCATGTGATCCACCCACGGACACAGCCCCGGTCAGTCAGAACGGTCCACCCTCCGGACGCTGCAGTGGTTCTATTGAGAAAGGACTTACAGACCCAGTGAGACTTGCCTGGGCCCGGGAAGTGGAGGGTTCCTTTCCCTTCGCGAGTTGGCGGTCGTGTGCTGTAGCCATATTTCTTGCCCTAAGGAGAGTGTCTAGGTGAGAATGATGTGACCACTTGGAGGAGGCGGGGCTGAGGGCCAGGGAAAGTCACCGCCAAGCACTTTCCAAGAGGCTGGGCAGCCTGGTGGTAAGCACAGGCCTCGGGAGCCAGGTGGCCACCTCCTCCAACAAGTTCATATCCCCCAATGCCTCCATGACCTCTGCTGTGAAGTGGGTGACGACTGTGCCCCTCTCATGGGGCTGTTGTGAGGATTAAGTGAGTCCATTTTTGAAAATCATATCTAGCTCAGAGTATTTCAATATGACTTATAAATAGATATTGATCATTCTCATTATTTATTTACTACGTGAGACCCAGTACTTTCCCTCTGACTTTGAGCTACCATGGATTGGGTTTCAGGCACTTGTAGCTTCAAAATTCCTGATGAAGACAGTTTGACAACGTTGTTGAACGTCAGGGGCCAGGGGCCAGTTTGGGGGGAGATCCTTACAGTCTGCAGGTCGACCCTGGCAGTCCTCATGGCCCTCGCCTCTGCTCACTCCCCCCGCCTGCACATGCCTTCTCTCCCCGGGAAGATCCTAAACCCCAGCATCCCTCAGATAACTCTTTGCCTCCAACATCATTCTTAGGATGGCCTCTTGCCAGAGTAGGTGCTTGATAAAAATCATGAGTTCTATTTGAAAACCGCCAGTGGCTCGAAAAGCGCTGTGACATAAATTAACCCGTGTTACACTCGGAGAGCCCCGTGGGGTAGGAGGGCAGCTGCTGTCACTGAAACGCATGGGATTTGGAGTCCCCAGACCAGGTGCAGGGAAAGCCATGCTTTGCTTTTTCTATCAGCCTGCCTCTGGTCCCCGGGAGGCAGCGCCTCCATCTCATGCCATCTCTGGCAATAATCAGCTCCTGGCTGCAAAGACCACAGCTCCAGACCAGGGTGCTCAGCACCCTGGTCACCGCTGCAGAAGTTCTCTTGCCTCCCAGAGACAGCTGAGCTCTCCTGGGACCTGCAAACCCCGCCTCTGCCATCCCTGGCCTGGCAAACAGTTCCTGGGTCTCCTTCCTCTCTGCTTCAGACCCCGATCGCCAGCCCCTTCCTTCCAGGCAGATCTGGGCGGTCAACCCATGGAGCCCCAGCTTGTGAAAGCAAAACTTGTGCTGGGCAGATTGTCTTCTGCACGCCTGGAAACTTCTGGGCAGATTCCTGTGACTCAGAAGTTCCCAAGGCGAGAAAGAAACACGTCAACTAAAACACAATTTTTAAAAAGACTTAGTTATTTTCTTTTAAGGGAGGGGAGGGGAAAATAGCTAGACCAAGAAAATCAAAATGGGAAGTTACCTCAATAAATTACCCTGGCACGTGGAAATAAAGAATGGGTGGCTCTGTGGGGTTTGAGACCTGCTGAGGGCCACAGTGCCCAGGCCAGGACCCAGGGCTCATGCCTGCTTTCCCACAGTCATCACGCATGTGTGGGGGAGTAGGCCGAACTGATTTCAAATAGGGAGAGGGTTGCTACAAGAAGCCCCCAGTGCAACCCATTACAGGTCACAGGGCAGGATAGTGGGGACGTGGAGTAGACATGCTTTTCACGACCCCTCCCCCTGAGCCCGACTCTGGACATCACACGGGACAGACGGGAGGGAATTCTGAAAGGCGGGAAGGACAGGGAAGGTCTGGCCTCGGGACTCAAGAGACCCCGCTGTGGTGAGGTCTCTGGGTTTTCTCTTTGCCTCTTACATCCAAGACTTTCAGGGAAAGAAAACAGCAACCTTGAAATGCAAACAGGCACAAACAAACAAAGGCCCAACCAAAGACTGGTTCCTCTAGTCAGAGACATGGAAAAGGAGCAACCTCGAAATACAGAAAATCCTAGACAATTATTGCTCTGCTCCAGCCCCACACCAATAAACTGTGGTCCCACCTGACCCATGCCAGCAACGATGAGCGAGGATCTCGGGTTTCCACCTCCCTCGGGTTGGAATGAGGCCCCCAAACCTGCTCCTACCCCCCACTCATTTTTGTCAGGAAGGCCGAACAGGGAGACTGGAATCCATCCCCCAGGCAGTAATGAGGAGCCCCCCCTTCCTCCCTGGGGTGGTGGCAGAGGTCACCCAGTAGAATCAGGACTTTCACCACCACCCAGTGCTCACGAGGACACTACTCTCGTGGAGAGCAGCAATGATACCTGCTGTGCCCTAGTCAGAGAGGTCTGGGCAGTGACCGAGTGGCAGGCTGAACTCCGACCTTCTCAGCAGTAATGAGGAGCCACTCTCTCAATTGTCAAGAAAGGCTGAGTGGGGAACTTGGCACTTGTACGCTCACTGGACAGTAATGAGGAAGTGCCCCTGCCCGAATGATCTCAGAGAAAGCCAAAAGACTTAAGTAAGACCTGCAGTCTCATAACACACTACCCAAAATATCTAGGTTTCCACCAAACACTACTCATCCTCCAAGAACTAAGAAAGTCACGATCCAAATGACCAAACAATCAGGAGATGTCAACGTGAAGAGGACGAAGATGTCACACTACCTAACAAAGATTCTAAAGCAGTCACCGCAAAAATGTTTCATGAGCAATTATAAACACCCTTGAAATCAATGAAAAAAACAGGAAGTCTCAGCAAAGAAAAAGAAGATAGAAAGAATAAAAGGCAAGTTTTATGACTGAAAAATACAGTAGCCAAAATTGAAAACTCAGAAATGGGCTGAACAGCAGAGTGGAGGGCAGAAAAGAGCCAATGAGCTAGAAAACAAAACAAAACAACAGAAAGTGCCCAGTCTGAACAGCAAAGGAGAGATGGGCCGCACACAAAACAGGGAGGGCCCAGGGAGCCCGTGGGAACACAACAAAGGGTCTCCCAGAGATCTGACCGTCCCAGAGGGGACTCAGAGAAATAATGGCTAAAACTCCCCCAATTTTGCAAAAGACAGAAACTTCCACATTCAAGAAGTCGTTCAAACTCCAAACAGGTTCAACTCCAGAAAATCTACAAGAATTCCATAGTCGAACTTCTGGAAACTAAGGAGCAGGAAGAGACTTGACGGCAGTGAGAGAGACGAGACGTCTCACCTGGAGAGAACGGCAATTCAAGGGGGGGCAGGCTCCTCACCGAAAACAGTGGGGCTGGAAAAAATTGGCACAATGCCTTTCACTTGCTGAAAGAAAAAAATTGCCAACCCAGATTCCTATATCCAGAAAAAAATATCCAAGATTTGTCACCAGTAAACATACCCTATAAGACTGGCCAAAGGAAGTTCTCTAAATACAAAGAAAAAGGTCAAACAGGGAAACTTTGCAGATAAGAACAAAGAGAATAATATTACACTTACTTACACAGTAAGTAAAAATATGAGTATATAAAATGGACTTTTCTTTTGAATTTTCTAAATTGTGTGTGATGGTTAAAGCAAAAATTCTAAGACTGACATGCTTCTCAATGCTTGTAGAATAAGTACTTGACACAATTACATTATAAACAAAAGGGGGTAAAGAGATACAGAGGCAAGGTTACTGCAGGGCACTCGAGCTTGTGAAGCTGTGACACCCGTAGCCCGACCATCACAGATACGTGATAAAACACCCAGCAAAACCGCTAAAACAGTTATGCAAAGAGTTACACTCAAAAACACCATAGATATATCAACATGGATTTCAAAAAATGTTCAGGTAACTCCCAAGAAAGCAGAAAATAGGAAAATGAAAAGAAAAAAACACAGTGAAAACGAAAAATAAATAAATAAAATGCCTACTTAGGCCAAATATGTCAATACTTATATTAGGTGTAGATGAACTAAACCAATTACAAGCAGAGATTGGCAGAGTGGATGAAAAATATGCCCTAAATAAATTCTGTCTACAAGAAATTCACTTCAAATATGACAATATTGGTAGCATGCAAGTAAAAATGTGAAAGTAATATACCATGCAAACATTAATCAAAAGAAATGTCAAGTAGCTACCTATATTAATACCAGATAAAGTAGACCTCAGGCGAAAAATGATCAGAGGTAGAGACGTTATATCAAAAGGCCAATCCACCACGAAGACATAGCAATCCTGAGCACAGGGTGGGGCAAAGTAGTTTTACGGTTGTGAGTGCATGAAACAGTTCATTTTTGTATTGTTATGTATTAACTATTATGTTATTTTCCACATGAACCACTGTAAATCTGCTCCTTCCCCACCCTGTGTGAACCAAACCACAGAGCTACAAAAGGTGTGACGCAAAATCTGATGGGACTGGAAGAGAAATGATAACCCACGTGACGCACACTGCGGCGCCGCTCTCACGGACGTGCTAGAACAACGAGACAGGAAATCAGCACAGAAGAACCCAACCACCCCACTGACCAGCAGGACTCAATCCATGCTTACAGAACACTCCATCCACCAACAGGTGAATACACATCATTTTCAAATGTTCTTGGAATGTGCACCAAGATAGACCATATCCTGGGTCATACCTCAACCGATTTAAAAGAATTGAAATGATACAGAGTGTGTTCTCAGATCCAAATGGAATCAAATGAGAAATGAGAAACAGAAAGGTAATGGGAAAATCACTGAAGACTGGGGACCAAAACGACACACTTCTAAACAATCCATGAGTCAAAGAGGGAGCCTTCAGGAGCAATACGAAATGCAGTTATGAATTAAAATGGAAGCGCACATGTCCATCGCTACAGCAATACAGCGAGGGACATTTACAGCCCTAAATGCGTATGAATTGAAGATGAGGAAAAGTCCCAAGTCAACAATCTAAACCCCTGCTTCAGAAATGTAGAAAACAGTAGAAAAAATAAAGAGCAGAAACCAATGCAATTAATAATAGAAGAACAATAAAGAACATCAATAAAACACAAAACTGGTTCTTAGAAATAATCGATAAAATGAACAAGCCACTAGCAAGACTGACAAAAGAAAAAGAGAGAGGATAGGAATGACCAATATGAAAGATGAGCAGAGGGTACCATTAGGGGTCCCCTAGCCATCCAAAGGACAGTAAGGGAGCATTGTAAACATCTCTACATATGTAATTTCGACAACTTACATGAAATGCACCAACTGCTCAAAAACCTGTGTACTGTACAACTCACTGAATATAAAATAGGTTATCTGAGTAGCCCTATAACTTTAGGGAATTGAGTTCATAATTTTAAGTTCCAAATAAAGAACTCTCCATGCCCAGGTGGTTTAGGAAATACTTCCAATTCATTTTATTTGGCCAGTATTACCCTCATCCTGAACAACAATAGTAAGAAAAAAGGTACCTACAAAGAATCATCCCTTATAAATGCAGATGCAAAAATCCATCGCAAAATATTAACGAATAGAATTCCACAATATATTTTAAAACTTATGCACTACATCCGAATAAGGTTTATTCCAGGCATGCAAGATGGATTTAACATTTGAAAGTCATTGTAGTATATCATATTAACAGACTAAAGAAAAAAAGTTCCATGATCACATATACCATTTGCAGAAAAAACAGTTTGGCAAAATTCAACATCTATTCATGATTTTAAAAAAAACTCAGAAAAATAGGAATAAAGGGCAACTTCCTCAACCTGATAGAGCACATTTATAAGAAACGTGCCCCTAACATTATAATGAATGGTGGAAGACTGAATACTCTCCCCTAAAGATGAAGAATGAGGCAGGATGTTTGCTTTCGCCGCTCTGATTGAATGTAATGCTGGGAATCAATTCTAGCCAGTGTGGTCAGGCAAAAGGTCAAGCATTGGAATAAAAATAGTAAAACTGTGTCTATTTGCAAATGACATCGTTGTCGTCATAGGAAATCCCAAAGAATCAACAAAAACACTCCTAGAACAATAAGCGAATTCAGCAAGTTTGCAAGATTTAAAATAAACATACAAAAGTAAACTTTATTTCTATATTTTAGCAATGGACATTGAAATTTAAAAAAACTGTATCATTTACAATTGCACAAACTGAAGAAAATACTTTAGGGGTAAACCTATCAAACACATGTTCAGGACTTATATACTAAAAACTATGAGACAAGTCACCCAGCTGGCTCAGTCAGTAGAGCACAAGACTCTTAAAAACTATGAATGCTGATGAAAGATCTTTAAAGATGGAGAGACATACTCGGTTCATGGATTGAAAGACTTAACACGGGGAAGATGTCAGTTAACCCCAATTGGTATACAAGTTCGATGCAGTTCTAATGAAAATCCCAGCAAGGGTTTTGTAGAGACACGTAAGAGTAGTCTAAATTTTTTGAAAAATCAAAGGAATTAAAATAATTAAAACAATCTAATGAAAGCAAAATAAAGTAAGGGAAATTGGATGAGCTGATTTCAAGATTAATAGCAGTCATCAAGCCTGCTTTGAGACGGGCAAAGCGATAGACACGAAGATCAATGGATCGGAATGGAAAGTCTGGAATTATGCTCACACAGACGTGCCCAAAAATATGAGGTTTGACACGGGCACAAAGCACGTCAATGGAGAAAAGAGGTTTTTCCGTACATGGTGCTGGAGTGATTGGACATCCTCAGGCAGAAAAAAAAATTATAGCCCAGGCCTAAATCTCATGCCTCGAGCACAAATGAACTCAGAACAGATCATTGATTTAAATGTAAAACCATTTCTTTAGGGCAAAAGTGGAAGGAAACGAATCTTTGAGATCCAGGGCCAGGCCAAGTGTTCTTAAACACCAAAAGCGTGATCCATAAGATTAAAAATTAATAAGTTAGACTGCATCAAATTGCACAACTTGATTACAAAGGTGAAAAGACAAGGAACTGGTTAGTAGAAGAGACTTACAAACTTTATCCTAGAAGGTCAAAAGAGCTCTCGAAACTCAACACTGAAAAAATAGTTAAAGTACCCAATTAGAAAACAGGCCAAAGACACAGACATTTTCCTGAAGGAGATGGCGAATAAGCACATGAACAGAAGTTCAGCATCACTAACCATTAGAGATATGCAAATTAAAATCAAATCAGATGTCACTGCATGCCTATCAGAACGGCTAAAATAAAAAATAATGCGACACCACCACTTTGGGTGGTGTCACTGAACTGGAGGACGAGTCCGTTGCCGGTGGGAATGCGAAAAGTACGGCCAGGCTGGTAGACACTCTGACAGTTTCTTCAGAAACATTCACCCCGGCCATGGCCCTCCTGGGTATTTACCTCAGAGGAATAAAATGGCACATTCACGCCAAAATCCACCCACATGTGTTTGCAGCAATTTACTGTGTAATAGCCCAAACCTGCGGACAATGCGGTTGCCCCTCCGTGGGTCACTAGTTAACAAGCTGTGAACGGAACCTGGAACCCGGAACACGGAACCTGACTCAGCCATGAGGAGGAACGAACTACTGATACGCATAACAACCCGGATGGGTCTCCAGAGATTCCTGGGAAAAGCCAGTTCCAAGGGTTTATGTATATATTATGTGATTCTATTTATGTATCATTCTTGAAATTATAGAATGGAGACCAGAGTAGTGGCCACTAGGGCCTGAGGTGGGGGTGCAGTGGAAGGAAGAGGGTGTGGCTATAATAGGACAGCAGGAGAGATGCTTGTGGGGATGGGATGTTCTGTATCTGGACCGTATCAATGTCCACATCCTGGATGTGATCCTGAATGAGAGTCACCCCTGAGGGAGCCTGGGTAAAAGGGCCCGTGGGATCTCGCTTACAGCTGCATGGAAACTGCCATTATCTCAAGAAAGAGCAAGCATGCCCAGGCATCTGCAAGCAGACTGTAGTGGGTGGGGTGCCGACCCTTCACCAGCTATCGGTGATCTGGGCCAGTTCCTAACCTCTCAAAGCTTCAGTCTCCACCAGTAAAAATGGGAATGAAAGGAAGAAGTACCATTGTGACCGGTGAATGGGATGGGCAGTTATGGTGCGTGGGAGCCGAGAAGGGACAGGGGTCTCATACACACCAATATTCCACATCCCGAGTCCATATCCTTCCCCGCCCCGCCCCCACTGTCTTCACGGCTCACCATCTCCCAATGGCTTTCCTCCTCTCTGCTTCCTACGATGAAACGTGTGTCAGACGCTCTGCAAGGAAAAATGGGTAGATATAGATACAGAGGGACTTCTAAGTCACCAACCTCAGAGTACCGGTACTTCAGTGCTAAATATTAAGACATCAGTATGGTGGTCAAAATGTAGAAACTTCTACTTATAAGACAAATAAGTCCTGAGGATGTAAGTAGCACACAGGGACCACAGTTAACCAATACTGTATCATACATTTAAAAGTTGCTGAGACACTCATCTTAGAGTTCTCATCGTATCACAGGGGGAAATTGTAACTATGTGAGGTGATGAATGCTAACTAAACTCATCACTGTGATGGTTCCACCATATAAACATATTTCAGGTCATGCGTACACCTTGGACTAATGCCACGTTTTATGCCAACTACATCTCAACAACACTGGAAGAAATATTAAAGCATTGCAGTTTTCCCCCATCTGAATTTACAGATCCGTTGTATTTCTCTCGCTAGTGTCTGGGCCCAGAGGCGGCAGAATCTCTGATGTGTTTTCACTGATCCCCAATACTTAGCAGACACCTGGTCCTGACTAGCTCTCCAATATCTGTTGACTGACTAATTACTGTCTCAGACCTGGACATCACAGTTCAAATCCAAATTATTGTTTGCTGCCTATTCAAGAGACAGGGCTTATTTTCTTGGATCTGCAACTTGTTACATTTACTCCACACGTTTACATTTAAAAATATCTTTTTACTGAAAAGCGTTATGTCAGTGACTTACCCACAGGCTCACTTGCGAACACCCCCAAGGAGGCCTTCTTCTGCAAACAGATGGTTGGCTGTGGAGTGGATTTATTTTGCAATTAATAAAGGGAAGAAGCCCCTGCCTTAGGCAGGACAGAATTTGGGCTTTCACCACGGCAGACATGTGAAAAACCCCAAACCACAGTGTTTCAGTTTCTGTCTTATGCTACAAGAAGAACAGTTTTAAAATAGGAATGATGCAATCTTATGTGTGATAATATTGCCCAATGCAATTGTTACTGCAGAAAACAGGAAGCTGCAGAGGTTACTGAGGGGCAGTCTGGTTGCTCCCAGGTTACTGGCATGACAGAGCACCTGCCACCTGTCTGCCCACAGACTGGCCAGCTATGAGACCTACTGACTTGCCACTTGGGGGAAGAGGGCAGATTTCGCATTCGTGAACATGGTGGAATTTGTTTATTTTTATAACACGAACTGACAACAATAAAACGGAAATTGGCCAGGGTCTACAGAGTCATAATTGAGTGTGTCCTAGCGGGAGTTCTAGCATGACTTAAATGATAGCGTGTTAGGAGAGCACTAGCCAATGATGAAGTGTCTGAGTCCTCAGAGCTTGAGAGCAGCTGGCCACCACCTGGTGACAAGGACTAATAACCATGAAGGTGATTGCAGGTGCCGACACTGCGCTTTGAACTCTACAGCCAGCAACTCACTTCACTGGCATCACGACTCTGCGGGCCTGGTGCTGTGATTACCCACCACAGGGAAGTAAGGCACCAAAGAGGTTACTTGACTTCCTGAGATCACACCGAGAAAGTACCCAGTCTCAGGCCCAAACCAGTCAGGTCTGGCTTCAGAGGTGACATGGGCTTTTTCTCCCTGTAAAAAGGGTTTATTCTTCTCTTTTTGAACCACACACACATCTTAATGTAAAGCTTGGTGATTCGTACATATCTATACACCTGCCTATTCACCACCCAGATGAGTCACCCTGTAGGACATTTCCGCAGCATGAACGGTTCCTGGCACCTGGTCCCAATCAATTCCTGTCTCTAGAGTAAACACTACTCCAGCTTCTGTCCCCCCAGCTTAGTTTGCTTTGTTCTTGACCTTCATATAGTTGGAATACTGTATGTACCACCTCATGTCCAGCTTCATAGATGTATGGTGATTACATCCTGCAGGGTTCAGTTTGCCTTTCTGTGCTGACTAATGGTGTACCTGTGCAATTTCCCCCCCATTTAAAAATTGGATTTTTGTAAGTATTGATTTGTAAGATTTCTTGAGATAATCTGGGTGTGTGCCTGTCACATAGATGTATTGAGAATATGCCCTCCCAACATAGGCAGGAAAATCTCAGATATTTCATGCAGCAACAGTTTTACTGATATGTCCCCTAGAGCAAGGGACATAAAGGAAAAAATATACAAATGGGATCTCATCAAAATAAAAAGCTTCTGCAAGGCTAAAGAAAACAGTATTAAAATAAAAAGAGAACAAACCATATGGTAAAACATATTTGCCAATGATACCTCAAACAAGGATTTAATCTCCAAAATACATAAAGAACTTACACGATTCTACTCTAAGAAGACAAGCAACCCAACTAAAAAATGGGCAAAGGACTTGAACAGACACTTCTCCAAGGAGGACATACAGAGGGTCCAGAGACACATGAAAAGATGCTCAATTGTGCTAGCTATCAGAGAGATGCAAATTAAAACCACAATGAGATACCACTTTACACCGGTGAGAATGGCCATCATAAACAAAGAAACAAACAAGTGTTGGAGAGGTTGTGGGGAAAAGGGGACCCTAGTGCACTGTTGGTGGGATTGCAGGCTGGTACAACCACTATGGAAAACGGTATGGAATTTTCTCAGAAAACTAAAAATGGATTTTTCTTTGGACCTGGCAATTCCACTGCTAGGATTATACCCTAAGAACCCTGAAACACCAATCCAAAAGAACCTATGCACCTCAATGTTCATGGCGGCACGATTTACAATAGCCAAGTACTAGAAGCAACCTAGGTGCCCATCAGTAAATGAATGGATCCAAAAATTATGGTACATTTACACAATGGAAATAGCAGAAAAAAAGAAGGAGCTCCTACCCTTTGCAACAGCATGGATGGAACTGGAAAACATTATGCTGAGTGATATAAGCCACATGGTGAAAGACAAATACCATATGATCTCACCTTTAACAGGAAGCTAAACACCAAAATAAACATGCAAGCAAAATATATGACCAAAGACACTGAAATAGAGAACAGGCTGACAGTGACCAGAGGGGAGAGGGGAGGGAATTTCGGGGGGAAAGGGGAAGGGTTTACAGGAACAAGTATAAAGGACACATGGATAAAAACAAGGGTGGGGGTGGAAACAGGAGGGAGGTGAGAAGGGCTGGGGGGGCTGGAGGGGAGTAAAAGGCAGAAAACTGTACTTGAACAACAATTAAAATTAAAAAAAATGAAAGATGTTCATAAAGCAAAAAAAGAGAGAGAGAGAGAGAATGCATTCTCCCAATCTGCAGCTTGCCAGTTCCTTTTTTTTTTAATGATGGCAATTCTTAGTTTTAGTTAAATCTAATTTACCAGTATTTTTCTTTATAGGTTAAGGTTTTTTGGCGTTTATTTCTTTTTTAAGAAATCTTGGCCTATCACAAGAATATGAAAATATTTCTCTGTATTTTCTTCTAGAAGTGCCATTGTTTTCATTTTCAAAACATGTCTAGGGAACAAGTTTAGGAGTTTTGAATTCATAATGTTTATTCATTTTGAATTAATTTCTATGTGTGTTGGAAGGCAGGGGTTAAGGCGCATTTTTCCGTGCGTTTGTTTAATTAATGGCTCTGACACTGGTTTACCGAGGACCCATCGTTTCTCCACGGAATCGCACCAGCACTGGGATGTGATCAAGCGACTATTTACGGGAGGAAGATCTATTTCTGGACTACCTGTTCCTTTCCATTGGTCTGTTTGCCTGTCTTTATACCAATATCACACCATCTTAATTGGGATAGTTTTAAAAGAAGTCCTGAAATATGATCGCATTCTGGATCCTTTGTATTTCTGTGTAAATTTCAGAATAAGCTTGTCAATCGTCACCAAGAAAAGGGAGAGGAGAAAGAAAGCACACCCACTGGGGATCCAACTGGGACAGCCATGTTCAGAAATGGATGTGAGGCCGACCGACATTCTCACAGCTCTGCCTTCGCGAGTCCATGACTGCGCAGCGTCTCCAGGGTCACCCAGCGTCTGCAGGCTCTCTCCATGGTGCCGTAGAGTCTTCGGTGAAGAGCTCTTGTCCACTGCGTAAATCTTTAGCTAGACTTACCCTTTTTTATATTTCATCTTATTACAAGTGATGTGTTTTCATCTCATCCAATTGTTTGCCACTAGCATGGGAAAATATAACTGATTTTCCAATATTGACGCTGTATCTTGTAACCTTGCTGACATCATTTATTTCTGTTCTAATCTTTATTTCCTTCCTCCTGCTGCTTTGGGTTTTCTAGATTATCAGGGTGGAAGTTTAAGTTATTTATTTGAGGTCTTTTTTTTTCATATTGGCCGTTAGATCTATACATTGCCCTCTAAGCCCTGTTTTTGCTGCATCCCATACATTTTGGTCTGTCGTGTTTTATTTTCATTCATCACAAAGTATATTCAATTTTCCTTATGGTTTTTTTCCTTTTTGAACTACTGGTTGTTTAGAAGGGTGCTGTTTCATTTCCACATATTACCAAATTTACTAAGATACTTTATTAATACTAATATTTTATAGATTCATTTATATGTAGCTAGACTATCATGTGCTTAAATTTGATTTAAAAAAATTATTCACCCTGTTCAGATTTATTTTCCTGAATCTGTAAGTTGCTATTTTTGACAAGATTTGGAAAATATTTGGCCGTTATTTCTTCAGCTATGGCTTGCTCACCCCTCCCCGCCCCCTTCTCCCAGGACCCCAGATGCACCTGTATGAGGTCACCTGTCCTGCATGTCTTACCTTTGCTTTATTTTTACATGATTTTTTCCCTTTCCGTGGTTCATTTGGGATATTCTCTATTGATCTGTCATTAAATGTACTCATCTGCATTCTGGTATCCTGTCTGCTGCTAACGTCAACTGAAAAGCCATGTCAAAATATTTCTTTGTGCTTCTAGCATGTCCGTTTGATACTTTTTGTAGATGCTGGCCCTCCATGGAAATGCCCCCCGGCATCCATTCTGCCATTTGGACATGTCTACCGTCCCTACTGTGAGGTGGATCGCTAACTCCGCTCTCTGACACTTGACTCTAAACACCAGAGCCACTCCCACGGGGAGGAAGCCTGTCCCCGCTGTGCCCCTCCTGCCGGAGCCTCACCTCTCACCCACAGCTTGGCCCTTCGGGCGGGCGTGTCTGCCAGGCCTGTTGCTGCAGGCCCGGCTCGAGGCAGGAGGCGAACGCTGCCTCGCCCAGTGACAGCGCCAGCGCAGCAGCCCAGCCCGTGCTGCCACAGGCACCCAGGCGGTGCCTTCTCACCCACAGACACTGTGGGAAGCTGTCTTGGGCAACGGCAGGTCTCTAGATAAAAATCCTTTTCCCCATTTTCCTTGAACTGGCCCTTCCACGTGGATGATCGCTAATTCATCCGACGACAGCCCACGCCTTGAGTAAAACGTTCTTTGTTTTTTAAACAATGAGCTGAAATTGACCATAATGGAAGTTTAACTAGAGAAGCATGTGGCATGTGTATAATCCTCTGTTCTCTTACACACAAAGCCAACTGGTGGACGTTGTAACTAGCTCACGAGGGATTTTTATCTGCCCCTGTTGATGGAGGATTTGGAGGGATTCTGTAAAGGTTTGTGATCAATTGTGGACAAGCCGGTGTGTGCCCTTGAGGTTCCCATGGTAACTGCCCCATGGAAAAACGTGCGAGTGTGTCTAAAGGCTGTCTCAGCAGCTGTGCAAGTGAAGGTGGGGCGCAATGTGGAGACTTGCTAGTCCAACTGTATCAGGTTTTCAGCTCAACTTTGTGAGAGATCAGAAGAGCTTCTTGGGCTGTCAGCTGCAGTGACTGGAAGAAAATAAGTGGGAAAAGCCAATGCCAGCCGGGGATTTAGATCTGGAACGGAGGCGTGAGAGTTGTGTTGAGGGCCCTGTGTACCCAGGGCAGCCTGGGTGTGCTTGGTGACGCTCTTGTCACTGGAGATTTTCTGGCTCCACCTTGTCCAGCCAACCTCATCCTCTGCCATCTTGACCCCTTCTGGCTATGCACCAGCCTTTGAGGTCTCTGACTAGAACCTTCTTTGCTCCTTCATCTGCTTCTCACAGGATATGGTCTCTGGTCCCCTTGCTCCAAGATGCTCAGGGCCCTTGGCCACCCAAATGAAGCTGTGTGTGCCCCATGCTCCCCCAAGGGGCCTGAGAGGAGCAGGACATACCTCTGAGGTGGACACCGTTGCTGTCTCCTGCGATCAGCTGGGCCCCCTCAGCCACTCACCTTGCCCAGCCGTGTTAACTTGCTTTGGGCACTCGCGAGTTCCCTGCCAAGGGAGGCCAAGGTCAGAACTCAGGGCCCGTCTCTGTTCCCAGCAGTGCAGCAGGTGAGTGTGGGCACCTGCCCGCTCGGTCACAGGATCACAGAGATGTGGGGCCTTTGCAGGGCTGCAGGAGCGTGGAGAGAGCTGACCAGGCTGCCTTCCTGCCCCTTTGCCTTACTGTCTTGGGAACCGGTGGTGACTCATACACAGGGTCCAGCACAAATAACGCCCATGTTTTATTACAAAATCTTTTATTACAAAACCTTTTATTACAAAATCATGAGCACAGAATTCTGTAACGTAACAATATCACACTCAAGCACACAATATGACATTTTAGGTGAAATGCTCAAATTAAAACTATACATTATTATACCCATATTAATACCCTACCAGCCACCCTCAAGGAGGCCTCACCTCTGCTGGACTCTATACGTGAATTTCCAGATCCAAGCCCAGCCACTCCGGACCCACCCTGTCCCCTCAGCAATGACCTGGCCGACATGCTCCTCGGCCCTTTCCTGATGAGCTAGCTCCTCGCCCCTCCCCATGCTCTATATGGGTGACTGCCACGAGCTCCTCCCCAACCCGGGCTGGAAAAGATCTAGTGTCAGGAGTGTGCATAGCTCCCAGGTGATTTAAATTTGCATTCGAAATTAAGAAAAGTGCCCTAGGCCTGAACTTGAACGTGCATAAGTGTGACCTGGGGGCTTGTCAAGCAGACACTGCATTTCCAACTAGCATCTCCCAGTGCCTGTATCCCGGGAACATGGTATGTCGTGAAGTTTGTTCGGGCAATGAGCTTGCTGACTCCTTTCCCTGTCACGTCATTGCTGACCTACCCCTCCAGCTCCCATCCCCCAGCACGCCCTGGCCTCCTGTCCCTTGCATTGGTGGCTGCACACAAGGAAGTAAGTCATTCTAAAGCCAGGCTGCCCTCTCATCCCCTAGGGGAGGGACTGATAAAAGATACTGATGCCTCCACATCACCCACACTCCATGAATCAGGACCAAAGGGTGGGGTTTAGGAAGGAGGTCATGGCTTGGAGCCGATCCTGAGCCCTTGGAGACCCCCACCTGGCCCACCTGTCTCACAAGCCTGCACCAAAGACCCCACTCACACACCGAGTCACTTTGCAGCTTTGCTGGAAGTGGCTGTCCTTCCCTGACTTAGCCTGTTGGTCTAAGTCTGTCCAGCTGTCCAGGTCCTCAGTGTCCCCCCTCATGGCATTGTGGTTGGAGGTCACTGTAGGGCCGGGCTCTGGTGTATAGACCCAGGTCCATAAGAACATGAGGGTAAGCATGTTTCATTCTGTTTTGTTTTCCCTGATGAACCCTGGGATGAGAAACGAGAAGCGAGGCACAGACCCCAGTCAACTGCCTGTTTGTTCTCCCAAAAAGATGATCCCAGGATACTCCTGGGATGCCAGAGGGCCAGTGGAATTGAGAATAATTACAGGACACCCGAAACAGAACAGAACATAGAGAAGCAGGGCTGAGCATTTCCTTCCCTAGCACAGGAAGAGGTTTCCAGCTGGGCACAAGAGACTCTGATAGCTACCACTATCTGGCGAATAATTCAGAACACAGCAACTGCAAAACCACATCAGAATATCTCAGATAGTTGGTATAGAAACACACACACACACACACACAAGATCTGTCTAGAAAGTGTCCATCAGCTGCCCTATCATATTTTCCTGAATCTCATCGATGGTCTGAAATATCTTCCCTTTTAAAGGTGATTTTAGTTTTGCGAAAAGCCAGGAGTGGCAGGGCACCAAATCTGGGCTGTAGGGGGCTGAGTCACCTGAGTGATTTGATGTTTTACTAAAAAACTCTGCACCAGACGTGATGCATAAGTGGGAACATGGTCATGACGAAGCTGCCAGTCACCGGTTGCCCACAGCTGCAGCCTTTTGAATCATCTGCATAGTTCCCGTGGAGGAACGTTCAAGCTTAACACGAAGTTTGATGCAGATTTGTTGCTCTACTTGCTCAATCATTTTTGATGTGACAGCCACACAGGACACGTGCTCACTCAATGGCATCTCCCGCCCCCACTGACTAGTACAGTGAGGTTGTCACTGTTCACACCTGTGCATTCCAGTCTGCTCTCCTTGGCTGCCAGGTTACACTGATGCCGTGCAAACCGTTCTTCCTTATATTAACAAGGCTGGACATTTTCCAGACAGACCTCATGACTGTGTGTGTGTAATAAAATCACAAGGATTTTGGCCAAACCTTCCGTCTTCGAGCCTGTTCATCAAGCAGCCTCGGTCCTGTTCACAGGCTGGGGCAGTCCCAGTGACCGTGGGAAAGGTCATTTCTGCAACCTGGGAGCCCAGAGAGATGGAAGCAAACCTGGCGGGCCCCTCCCTCAGGGCCAGAGGACTTTGAAGGCAGGAGTGTCGGTGGCCGGAGCCCCGTGTGAGTGTTCCTTGTCTAATATGCTGCAAACCCCAACCGACATGGTCACCATCAACTGTGGGAGGGTGATTGTCGCAATCAGGTCTCTGGGCGATGACAGTGGGGTCTGGGGGTGGAGAGCTGGGCCAGGTAGGGTGGGTTGTGCAAGGTGGCATCAAATGTGGGGCAGCTTGTGGACAGGGCCACATAAATATCATCATATGTCCAACACCCATAAGAGTCAACCTCGATCACTAAGCTTCTAAGAAAATTTCGTTGGGGCAGTGAGCCGTCCTAGTCCTACCCCAACAGAGCTGAGCTCGAGGGCACCCAAGGGGATGGACAGTGCTGTTCAGTGTCAGCCTCCTTGTTCCTGGGGTGGGCTCGCCATCCCTTCCTGTCACACTAGACCCAGAATGAAAATGTGGCCTCGGTATCAGGACATCAACTCCACAGGCTGTGCCCTCTGGGGCCATCGAACCCCAGGGGGAAGGCTTGACTACTAGAATCTCACACCTAATCCGGTGGCAGCCCAGCCCCCTCCCTCAGCCCCACACCGCTGGGGACGAAGGGTTCCCGGGCTCACGGGGCGGATGGCACGTCAGCTCGAGCACAGTGCTGAGCCCCAGTCCACGGGCACGGACCACATCCGGAGTGTTGGCAGTCCTCACAGCACTTTCTCTGGCCTATTGTCTAAAACGTAGATGGCATTTTCCCATAGACACAGGGGTTAGGTTCCCAGGCCAGTCCATAAAAGCCCGTTTTTGTTTAATTTGTAGATAAATTGCATTACTGCAATTCTTCTTGGTATTAAACTGTAGAATTCAGTATAGAGAGCTCTACAACGCTGCATTTGTCAGAAAATACCCCAAATTCAGCCTCCAACCTCTAGGAGGTGGGGCCTAGGCTTGGTCTTTTGCACAAGGTCAGTTCTTCAGTGAGGTGGGCCCTGGGGTGCCCACCTGGGTCCAGGTAAGAGTTGGTGTGTGGGCTACTGTAGCTCAGTGTTACCTACAGGGTGGGCTATTGCTGTGAGCCACCAGGGCCAGCAGGGGAAGCAGGAAGAGGTGGGGAGAGCTGGGACCACCTCTCACAGATTGAAGATATCAGATGATTCACTATGTCTAAGGGTGGGGCCTTGAGTGTTAGGCCAGCGCTTCTGGCCTCCGACACCAGCAAGGTGGGCACATAAAGAAAAGGCAGCCAGAGCTCCTGTGGGGGCTGCCTGCGTGGGTTAAATCATTAAGGATGTCATCACCTTAATTCCTTTCAGGTCATGTCCACACTCCGCAGGACCCAGTGCCCTGATAGATCAGTGATGCCAGCCAAGGGGAGGGGCAGTTGCGGGGTGGGGGTTGGGAGGGGGTCCCAATCCCAGCTATGCCCTGACTGGGGCTGTCTCAACCGGCCATGTTTTCAGAATTTCCCAGGAAAGATGTGCTCTCGTAAGGCAAGCAAACTCTCGTTCCAAAGTCCACAATAGAAGTATCACTTGTCCAAGATTACCCAGCTGGGCACAAATCTAAAAATACTCTCTACCGGACAATGCCTATGTAATATAGGGGGGAAGTGGTCAGGTTTCAAGGGAAAGAAACTGCTTTTTCATATGTAGAATTGAGTGTAGCCTGGATGGCTGAGGTCACTCCTGTGGAAGGTTGCAGGTTTCCTACTCCAGGGCCCAGAAAAATGTGGCCTCTGTGCATTGTCCCTGAATTTGTACTTTAATTTTATCTCTCTATACTTCCCGTCCTTCCAATGGTGTATTAGCATATTTGGGGGAGTAAAATAATATTTTATTGATTGGTTTACAACATAATTTAAAGGCTGTCTCATCTCCAGAGTGGTAAGTTCTATTGCTGTCATGTTAAAGCCTTTTCCATCTGTAATTACTCCCCTCAAACTATGGGTTTTGATGAATCTGAGAATTTCCCCTAAGATAATTCCTGAGATGCAAACGGGTGCCCATGGGTCTGAGGAAGTACCTCGTGAAACTTGGGGGTGTGGGGGCTCCTTGCACAGAAGGGATTTCTGTATTCGTGACGCCCCGGTGGAAGCTCACAGCTCAGCACAGAGATGGGGGCTGCTGGCTAAACAGTCTTCCCGTGGCTGCGACCCAGCCGACCAGCAGAGCCGTGTGCACTGTGCCTGGGGCTTCGGTGGGAAGGACCAGCTACCTCTTTGACCCCTGCAGAGGTCCTGTCTCCACTGAAATCCACTGCGAATTTTCCAGGGCTTTTAAATAAAAAGATACCTTTTTATTAATATAAGTGAGCACAATCCATATAAAGCAACCACATTTAAGACATCTCTTTGAATAAGTAGATGAGTGATAGATGATAAATGATAGATATAGATAGATAGATAGATACATGACTTTAAAATGAGTACACACTCAGCCCAGACCCCTTCTTCCTGGTCTTTAACTGCCTTCCCCTGTTCCTGGTCACAGGTTTGCTCAAATTCAAGAGTCAACTCTGTCACATCTGGTTGCCCAGCTCCTCCCTGGCTGCCTGGCAGTCATGGCCTCAGCTGAGAGATTTGACCACGGAAAATGCCCTCGTTTCTCCTTGGCCTTGCTGCTTTGATGTTCCTTGAAGCCCTTCTCGACCTGGAAAGGAGAAGGAGACAGATGACCAGGCCCCTGCACCCTGGACAAGGCTGGCACTCCCTGACTGTGGGCGGCTGGGCACGCGGGCCCTCCTGGAGGGCGGTCCCCGCTGTGTGTATCCCCATGACTTTCCCGATGAGCAGCTGCAGCCGTTAAATAGACTTAGAGGCAGGGGTGGGGAGCAGCCTGGCAGCCAGAGCCCGGCCACCCGTTCAGTTTGTCACTGGCCTGCCCAGCTAAGTAAAATGTAAATATAGACTGCTGATCAGCCACAAAAGCTGGCTTGTCTATAATCCCTAATCTGTTTTGTACACCAGGTTTTAGTGTCTTACACCGTCTCTCAGCAGATGTCTATAAACTGATTCCATTTTTATGAAAACCATTATCTGTCTGTCTACGCATCCATCCATCCGTCCATCTATCTGCCGCAAATCTGGTGCTTTGCTCGGCTGTATCCCAGCTTCCCGAGCTTCACCTGTCATGACAACCTACAGATGGGGGTGTCGTTTAGGGTGACCAGCTGTCCTGTTTTACCCAGGCCTGGAGAGGCAGGGAGAGGAGTTCCTGGAACATGGGACCCTCAGCACTAAAACCAGCGTGAGTTAGTGACCTTATATCACCCCCATTTTGCAGATGAAACCACCGAGACCCAGAGGAGTCCATGGTGTGTCCAGGGCACAGAAAAGTGGGGCTGAGGCTCCCGGTCCCATCCACTCTGAGTCCGGGGCCTGTGCTCCTAGCTGCCCAACCACAGGCTTTCCCGGCAGGCTCCTACTTGTGCACAACTAGCCAAGTGGCTCTCCCAGGAGCCTAGACAGGAGCCCAGGGTGCCGAGGGTGTCTCTTTCCAAGTCTCAGGTTATTCCTGAAGACATAGAAGCAGAAAATGGGTCGGCTTCAACACACAAATCTTGGGGGGCTGCAATTCAATTTGCAGCAAATACCCACTGAATTTCAACACAGATGTCTCACGTGTAGGTTGGAAACGTCAACTGAAAAGTAAAGGGCTGAACAAACAGGCACAAGCATTGATTGAGATTTAAAAAAAAAAAGAGCCCTGTTTCAGGAAGCTGCACCAAGCAGCCCCCCAGCAGGACGCACTTCTCACCCAGCTTGACACTCACTCCTCATGTCAGCCCCTCACTGTGGGCACCTCACTCTGAGTTTGACACTGTAGGCCACTTCTCCCCTCTGTGTGCACAACCCTCACCCGTTCAAGCCCCAGTACCTACCCTGAACCCTGGCACTGCACCCCCAACCCCAGGGCAGATTCCCACCCTGCTCAGCCCACCTAACACCCTTAGGACTGAATTTTTCAAAAAGTAAAAGAAGAGGAAGATCTATCTCTTTTTAAAATAAGAAAAAGTATACATGTTTAATATAACAAAATAAACACAACTGAAAAATGCTTATAGCCTTCTTGACCTCTAAAAAAGATTTTTAAAAAGATAATAAACTCCTGGCTGGTGTAGCTCAGTGGATTGAGCGCGGACCTGCTAACCAGAGGATCGTGGTTCGATTCCCAGTCAGGGCACATGCCAGGCTGCAGGCCAGTTCCCTGCAGGCCAGTTCCCAGCAGGGGATGCACAAGAGGCAACCACACATGATGTTCCTTTCCCTCTCTCCTTCCCCTCTAAAGATAAATAAATACAAAATTTTTAAAAAGATAATAAAGGAACCACTTTAAAGTGGAGCTGGAGCTGGAGCTGCCACCCTGGAGGAAATGCCCTGCGCTTCTGATGCCTCAGACCCTGGAATGTCAGAACAGGGTGCATTGCAATTAAAATGCCAAAGGTTAGAGATAAGGAGAGAATCTCTAAAGCAGCAAGAGAAGAGCAGAGACTTACGTACAAAGAAGTTCTCATAAGACGGTCAGCTGATTTCCCAAAGAAACCTTGCAGGCAAGAAAGGACAGGCAAGAAGTGTTCAAAATCATGAAAGGCAAGGACCTACATCCAACATGACTCCATCCAGCAAAGCTCTCATTTGGAATGGAAGGGCAGATAAAGTGCTTCCCAGATAAGGTCAAGTTAAAGGCCATTATTACATGAAATGCTATGGAGACTTAGAAAAAGAAGATCAAAACTATGAACAGTAAAATGGCAATGAATTCACAGCTAACAACAACTAAATCTAAAAAAACCCAACAAACTAAGCAAACAAGCAGAACAAGAACAGAATCATAGATACAGAGATCACACGGAGGGTTATCAGCTGGGACAGGGAAGAGGGGGAACGGGGGAGAAAGGTGCAGGGATTAAAAAGCATAAATGGTAGGTACAGAATAGACAGGGGGAGGTTAAGGATAGTAAATGGAGAAGCCAAAGAACTTATATGTGTGCCCCATGGACATGAACTAAGGGAGGTTTCCTGGGGGGGGCGGTGCAACCAGGCAGAGGGAGGCAAAGGGAGAAAAATTGGGACAACTGTAACAGCATAATCAATAAAACATGTATTTTGGGGGGGAAAAAACAGGACAGCCCTGGCTGGTGTAGCTCACTGGAGCGAGCACTGGCCTGTGAACCAAAGGGTCACTGGTTTGATTCCCAGTCAGGGCACATGCCTGGGTTGCGGGCCAGACCCCCAGTTGTGGGTGTGCAAGAGGCAACCATACATTGATGTTTCTCTCCCTCTCTTTCTCCCCTTTCCCCACTCTCTAAAAGTAAATAAATAAAATCTTTGAAAAAATAAATTAAAAAAAAAAGAACAGGACAAAACAAACTTTGACTGAGCCTGGGCAACCTTGTGCCCCAAAGAAGCGTCTGCAAAGGCAACAAGAATGCGGCCATGATGACTCCTGGACTGACGACAGCAGGACTGAAAACTAAAAGCATCGTTGCGAACTAGCCTCACGACGTTGCTGTCAGCGCTGAGAGCAGCGCCTTCCTTCCATGGGCGCAGCCGTTCCCCTGCCCCGCGCTGATCACCTGCTGCCTTGGTCTCCTGACCAGAACACTGTCTGGGCTTCTGTTCGAATCAGTGCTTCTAGAATAGAATTCTTTTTGATCTCAGTAAATGCTTGTTGCCTCGCTCTTTGGCCTTTTTTTAATTTTATTTTTTAAAAGACTTTGTTTATTTATCTTTAGAGGGGAAGGGAAGGAGAGAGGGAGAGAAATATCAATGTATGGTTGCCTCTTGTGCGCCCCCCACTGGGAACTGGCCTGCAACCCAGGCATGTGCCCTGACTGGGAATCGAACCACATTTGCTTGGTTCCCAGGCCAGCGCTCAATCCACTGGGCTACACCAGCCAGGGCTGGCCTTTTATTTTTCAACATACATACAAGACGCCAGTGTTAAGAGTTTGGTGTGTATCTGCTGTGGACTGAATCGTGGGCCACCCCCCACACACACACACACCGAAATGTGTATGTTGAAAACTTAATGCCCAGTGTGATGGTGCTGGGGTGGGAACTTTGGGAGGTGCTTAGGTCATGAGAGGGGCACTGAAGGATGGCCTTGGTGCCCTTATAGGAAGAGACCCCAGAGGGAGTGACAGTCTGAGGACACAATGAGAAGATGCCACCTGCAAACCAGAAGAGGGTCCTCACCAGAACCCGACAATGTTGGCTCCCTGACTGCAGACGTCCCAGCCTCCAAAACCGTGACAAATAAGCATCCATGGCTTATAAGCCTATGGCGTTTTGTTGGAGCAACCCAAGCCGACTAAGAGGTTGGTACTGAGAGGACAGAGCGCTAGTGTGACCAGCGCTCAAGAGTATGGGATGGCTTTGGAACCAGGGGGTGGGCAGCGGCTGGTGGAGATTGGAGCTGCGGGCCAGAGAAGGCTGGGATTGCCACCCGGGCCTTGCTGCAGGCTGGTGCGCTCTGGTGGAAGTGAGGGCTGGGCTGTCGGAAACGGGCGGGAAGGCGATCTGTGTCACCAGGTGTCAGAAAGCTCAGCCACACTGTGTCCCGTGTTTTGGGGGCCTGTCAGAAACGGGTGGGAAGGCGATCTGTGTCACCAAGTGTCAGGAAGCTCAGCCACACTGTGTCCCATGCTTTGGGGATGGCACAGTTTGCAGGCTCGGAACCTGGATGTGGAACTGAGTGTTGAGGCAGCAGCTCGCTCCTGCCTGACGGCTTCCAGTAAAACGTGGGAAGTGGGAAGTGAAGTTGAGAAGAAACGGAAGCAAAAAAGAAACCAGAACTTAAAGACTGGAACATTCTCAGGCTATCCAGATTGTAAGAAATGAGGAAGCGTGTTTACCAGGGAAGACTTCAGAGTGTGACACCCAGACCATGAGAGACAAATTCCCGTTGGCGAAGCCACTCAGACTCTGGTGTTTTGTTATGGCAGCCCAAGCTGACTCAGGCAACTTCCTCCCGTACATTTCTCTTTAGCCATAAAACAAGCAACCGTGCGTGCGTGCGTGCGTGCGTGCGTGTGTGTGTGTGGTGTGTGATTCATGCAAGGTAATTTGCTTTCTTTTATATAAGTATAGAATAATCCTGGCCACATTGCTTGTTTTCCTTAACATGAAAGTATTTCATGGCAATGTATAAAAACTTAACCATTATTTTATTAGCCATATAATCTTTCTTTGAATTGCAAATGCCACAGTTTATTCAGTTATTCCGTGTTCAATGTAAACTTTGCTCATCTTCTTCCTTCCTTCCTTCCTTCCTTTCTTTTTTTTTTGCTAATACAGGTAAACTCAGCTACTTTTTTCCTTCAGTTCTTCTCAGTCAATCTAAATGTCCCTGCATCCTCGCTGGGTTCTGGGAATGATCAATGATATTGTTTTGCTTCTCTATGGGCCGTGCCTTTCCTTACCTGAAGAATTTGTTTCTAAGGAATTGACGAGCAACTTTTCTTTTACATTGATCTTTCTAATTTTCCCTCTTATATTTGAAGTAGCTTTTTTTTAAGGACTCTTCTGTCCGTTCATTCACCAGGGACCCCGAGACACTTCCCCTTCCAATAAGAACAGAGTGACCTGGCGAAGTGACCACTAAGCGACTGCACCAATGGAAGTGACAGGGAGAGAAGGGAGCCAATGGAAGTGACAGGGAGAGAAGGGATGAGCGGGACCTTGCTGATGTGGAAAACCAAAAAGCCATAGCATTAAACGGCTGCGTGCCGGTCACCGTGTGACCACTGGCCTTTGGGAGGAGGGGGACATCTCTGACTTGCAGAACTTGCCAATTTCCACCATGTAAATACTCTCACCATTGACCAATCTTAAGCTACTGACGTGATTTCACTGAACACAGCACCCACCGAGATGTGCATAGCAGGTCATCAAATAATAGGAAAACATTAAAGTAATTAGGAAGTGATGTAGTTTGCATGTCTATAATCTTTGGTTTTAAAATTATATAACTTTGGCCCTGACTGGTGTGGTTCATTGGATTGAGCACTGGCCTGTTTGATTTTTGGACAGGGCGCATGCCTGGGTTTCGGGCCAGGTCCCAGGTGGGGACGTGAGAGAGGCAACTGATCGATGTTTCTCTCCCTCTCTAGTTCCCTCCCTTCCTCTGTCTCTAAAAATAAATAAGTAAAATTAAAAAAAATTCTTTAATTTTGAGTAGTGGCTGACTTTAACAACTGGTTCTGGTTGGCCGACAGAAGCCAACTCCAGCCCACCCTGAACTTGGCACGCCAGCAGCTGGATCATCGGCCCCGTCTCCTCTTCTTCCCAAGAGCATCACGGGAGGTTTGCCAGGACAGTGAAATACTGGCCCAAGGGATTCTTCACTTCTGGACACAAGAATCACTTATGGTTTAAAAAAACCACTTCCTCAACTTCTACCCATGAATGTTTTAAAAAAATAATCTTAGACTCAACTTTCAAGTAGTTCCCTGATACATTAACTCAGGGACTCCCCCATTTATTATTTTTTACGCAAACACACAAGTGAGTGCACATACAATCACTTTCACCTTTCCTAACTTAAAAAAGGCTTTGTAGAGTTTATTTGCTAAACCATTTCATAATAGTGCATGTACATTTTTGCAGTTGTCCGCTTAGTTCACAGTGACTTTAAAGCCTATTTTTCGCACTGTGGCATCCTGTAGCAGAGTGACCAGCGTGACGGTGGAGATGGGAGCCCTACTCCTTGTCCCTCCACTAAGGGGCATGTGATTTCAAGCAAGCTCTTCATCTCTCCGAACAGCTTCATCTCTGTGAAGCCCTTCAGCTGAAAGGAAGACCGGGATTTCCAGGCAAAATGGTGCAGGAAGTTCATGTTGCCCCAAACATAAAGTCGAGAAGAGAGGACGTGGTGGCCAAAGCCAGATATGAAACACTCTCGGCCTGGGAAGGGCACGGACGTGCAGCCACAGCCCCGAGGGGATCTGGGACTGCAGGCAGGGTCTGGAGGCCAGCGAGCCGGGTCTCTGCCTAGGGCCCAGGAGGGGACAGAGCAGCCCTGCTGGTGGAAAGCAGTGAGGAACGGTGGCCATGGAGGGTCATGTGGGCTGAGGCTGCTGGGACAAGGACATGAAGGACAAAATGGACAGTGCATGTGGCGGCCCTGCTGGCACTTGTGGACAGGAGACCCCCACCCTAGGGAGAGACAGGAGGCTGGCCTGGTGTGGCCGTGGGCATGCAAGTCAGCCACAGAATTTCTGATCAGTGAGGAGTGGGGGCACAGAGCGACAGAAAAGTTCTCGCCTCAAATGAGCCTGCAGCCCCAAATCTAAAACTCACAAAGAAACTGAATGCCCAACAGTGATTAGCCAACAAAGCCAACCTTCGGCACATGAGTTCACTTCAATCAAACTGAATAAACAAACAAAAGCCAGAAGCAAACTCAATGATGCGGAGAACAGACCGATGGTCGACAGACGGGAGGGAGGTTGGGGGACCAGATGAAAAAGGAGAAGGGATTACGCAATGCATGTTGGTGCTCACAAAATAGCCCCAAGGGTGGTGAGTGCAGCACAGGGGGTATAGTCAGGGACATTGTGATAACTGTGGTGCCAGATGGGTGTTGGGGGGTGTCACTCCGTAAGCTGTATAAATGTCTCATTACTGCGCTGCACACCTGAACCTGGTATTATATTGAATGTCAATTGCAATTAATTTTTTAAAGTAAAATGTTTAAAACGAAAAATATTTTATAGGCAATTATGGCAGAAATAATTTTTTAAGAAAAAAAAGTATTAGATGAACAACAGCAAATATATAAAAGCACCACTGAGCCATTTTGTAGAAGACGGATAGAGTTATTGAAATAAATACCAAAACACTTCATATCTGGCATAAAATGGAAACAGCAAATTAACATAAATAAAGGTAGAAATTACTGGGCAGAAGTCAGACTCTTTATAGAATGAGTGAATGGGTTGCACCTTTGAAAAATTTGCCAGAATAGAAAAACCAACAGACAAGCTAATTATTTTTTAAAAGCAGAAGATAAAAATCAGTTTCGGTGATGGTTCTGAAAGCTGGGTAGGACGCACATAGTATTTTGTTACACTCTTCTAATTTTATGCTTAGAAATTTTGATACTGAAAAGGAAAGAGAGAATGAGAGAGAGAGAGAGGAGGGAAGTGTTAGCTCAGGTCCTGCACTGGACAACAGGTCACTCACAGCTTGCAGAGGGGAGGGACAGCTCCCAGCTCCCATGCTCACTGTTGGACAAGCGCCGCCCCCGCCCCCTCAACTGCTGCCCTCCCGCCCCACAGCCAGGGGGGCCATTCCCAGGCACCAAAGGCCTGCCCTGCCTTCTTTCGTCCCGGAAAAGCCTTCAGACACAGAGACGCAGATACTGGCAACTGGAAGTTGGACAGAACATCCCAAAATGACAGGGCCCGAGGGGGCTAGGCAGTCACCAAGAGCATCTTCAGTGGAGAGAGGACAGGTGTTTTTCAGGCGCGCCCAGAACATGTACAAAAATTCACCTACATTTGGGGCACAGAGCAAGTCTCACAAAATTTTCAAGTTTGGTCACATTCACTGTCCCCAGTTAAGTGAATAATTCACCACAAAGGTAACGTGGGAGTGGGAGAGGAGGTATAACAGGGATAAAAGGTAATGAGGGCAAAAAATCAGTCAATCAATCTATACATAGAAATAACTTAGGGAAGGGGGCAACTGCTTGGAAATTAGTAAATACGCTTCTAAATAACTGATGGGGCAAAAAAGAAACTGTTGGAATTAGAAAATATGTTAAATATCCGTATTACATCTACTACATCTTAAATCTTGAGGAATGCAGGTAAAATGTTTCCTAAAGAGCTATTTAAAACCCAAGGGCTCACATGAGGAAAGAGGTTAACATAACAATGCACTAAATTTCCAGCCTAAGCAGTGAGGAAACGAACAAGCAAGGGAGAGCCAGGGGAACAAGGAGGGAGCCGATAAACGCAAAGCAGACATTAGCGAATTAGAAAGCAAACTGGCCCAGGTGCAGACCCACAGGCTCCCCGCTGGTGCAGCGGTGACCTCAGAAACAGGGGTGTGTGGTTTGTTCCCTCCCCACTGATGGCTGTCCCCCCAAGCCTGCCCATCCCCACATCTCTTATGTCCTGCCCACCATCCCACCCCCCCCCCAGCTTCACTGATGCATGGAAGCAGGGTACCAGTGGGATCCCCCTCAGCACTCAACCCTGAGCAGCCCAGAAGTGCAGGAGGTTGGTGCCCCGTGGACAACTTCACCAGTGGGAGGCAGGAGCGCCAGCCCCCTCCCGCCCACCGCAGGAACAGAGAGTCTGGGAGAATTCTACCCTCCCCTCAGCTGGCCCCAGTCTGGTGGGGGTCTCATCCCCATGGCAGTGGCCAGCAGCCAGCACCGCAAACTAAAAACATACATTCTTTCAAGGGTGCATGAAATTAAGTTCATTAGTTATTAGCAAAGGATTTTTTTTAAGTTTCAACAGATTTAAAAAATTGCCATTAGACAGAACACATTCTCAGACCTAAGTGCAATTCAATTACAAATCAATAATACGAAACTCAAAAGCATGTTTGGAAGATGTAAATGCTCTCTGAAATGGCTCTGGGGTGAGGAAATGACAATAAAAGTTATGAGATGCTGGTTCCACCCAAGCGGAAGGCCAGCAAGGACTCCGGATTTTATAACAGCTAAATGCCATCCCTAGAAACAGCAGCCACAAATCAGCAAACTTAGACGTGAGTTCTCTGTAAAAACTAAGAACATAGAGCCACTGCTCACCATAAAGCAACAGAAGAGAGAGGAGGGATGGGGGGGAAGAGGGGAAGGGGAACAGGAATAAGTTATGACTAATAAGAATGAAAAGTGGGATTTAGTTGCAGTGAAAAATAAACATGTATTTAAGACACACTGTAAGTAACTTTATCCAATGAATCTGAAAACAGTGTTAAAATGGATAATCTTCACAAAAGTAAAAATCACAAAAACTGAATCAAGAAGAAACAAAAACCTGAATGAATCTATAAACAAATTGAATGCGTAGTCAAAACCTCCCCCTTTCCCTAACACCCAGACCGATTTCCAGGTACATTTTCTCAAATCTTTAAGGAATACATCACCCTTCCTCTTACACAAACTGTTTCAAAGAGTAGAAAAAGAGGCTGTGTTACATAGCTCATTTTAAGAAGCTAATATAAGTTTGCAAATAAAACTGGGTGGGGAAGATATATATGTAAACTTAAACACAGACTTAATTTATAGACTATATACAGGAATCCTACTGGTGTAGCACAAAAATGAAACAACCTAACATTTAAAATGGGCGAAGTAGATGAACAAGAACTCCCGGAAGAAAGTCAAGCATCCAGTCAATGTATGAAAAGATGCCTCAAACTGTCAGTCCACATGGAACTAGGAATTGAAACAGTAAGATTCCACATTACAATCCTGGGACCGGAAAATGTGTTAAGTCTGTCAATGACGAGGGCCCCCACACATGCGGAGAAACAGGACCTTTTGCGTCCCCTCTGTGGGGGTGGACAATGGCACAACCATGTTGGAGGGCAGTCTGGCAGCCTTTGGCGAGCTTGAAGATTTCCATCCCCTACATACAGCCCGATCCGCTTAAAGCTAAAGAAAGCGAGGCCTGAGGTTCAGGCACTACTAGGTCATGTGGTCGGCCCATGGCAGTGCCCCATCTGGTCCCTCGAGCCACCCACCTCCCAAATAAAAGGAGAATCTCTCTGTGCTGTTGTCACTCTCTGGTGGCTCTTGAACATTTTTGTAAAGATTTTATTTTTAGAGGGACAGGAAGGGAGGGAGACAGAGAGGGAGAGAAACATCAACATGTGCTTGTTTCTTATGCGCCCCCTACTGGGGACCTGGCCTGCAACCCAGGCATGTGCCCTCACTAGGAATCGAACCGGCGGCCCTTTGCTTCACAGGTCTGCTCTCAGTCCACTGAGTCACACCAGCCAGGGCTGGACATTAATAAGTCAAGATTTTTTTCACTCTAATGATTGTCTCATACCTTTAAAAAACTTTCAAAGTGTTTAATCCGAATAGAAGATCTAACAATGAAGTGGCAGCTGCTTGGGTGTGTTGATACGAGATGTCAAAATAGCAAGCAGAGAACAAACCAGTGGGTGTATTTTTAGTCTTCACGCTACGCAAAACTTCGGAGCAATCGTGTGAGAATGTTTCCAAAAATGCTTAACGACATATAACTGGCCTGCTTTCTGAAAGGCAGCCAAGGGTATTTTGCTGGAGGAAATCCACATTTCTAAAAAAAGTCAAATTGGATTTGAGGGGAATGACATCTCGGAAGGGACTCTTCCCCTCGCCCCACCCCTGCCCCTGGTTCTGCACGCAAACGGGATGCCGAGCTCCTGAGAGCCGGGCTGTTCAGCTCGAAGGAAGGTGGGAGCCTCATGCCTGGATCCTGGTTTTACATCGGTCATTTCTTCTGTTGCAATTGTCAGGGAGACTTTGGCGTGTCGCCCCAGCCACCCAGTCATCTTTCTCAGTGACCTGGGAGGGGAGGCTCCAGCACCTGAGTTCCTCTAGGACGTAACCCAGCATGGGGCGCTGTTCATTCGTAGGATCAGAAAATGACACCATGGCTGTGCCATCGTCCCCACTCCACCTCCACCCTGTGACTGAGTGGCCGCTGGCAGCTGAGGGGATGTCACGGCAGACCGATGGGTGGGAGACTGTGAGCTCTGACGTGTTGGGGCAACTGCAGAGCTGGGGAGGAGAACCCAGAAAGGAAAAAACATGTTTGTAAGTGTCAAAATCAGTTTTGAGTCCATTTAAAAGCAATTGTTGGGCACCTGTGCGTGTGAACACACAGGCACGCACCAGTGCTCACGAGCACCCAAAACAGCCAGTGTTTGAGAAGTGCCAATGTTCTGTAGAAGCCTGAAGAGGAAAGCACTTGCTGGGAGGTGATGCGGCAGGATGGCTTCTAGAAAGAAGTGTGTCGGCATGCACTGGAGGTAAATTCACCAGCATCCCACCGTCATAGTGAAGAAGCCACCTGCGGTATCGTGAAACAACCAAGGAGACGGTGGCCTGCTTCAAAGTGTAGATGGGCCTGTCACTGCTGTACAAAGCCAACCTCAACACTGCACTCTGAGCTCATTTCTTTCAGAAATCTGTCAGATTAAAATATCTCAGTGGGCGAGGAGAAGCCAGGAAGCTTGCGAGTGCCCGTCAGCAGAGTCAGGAAGTTTCCATGGCAGGGGATGGCTGAGGGGAAGGCATGCAAACAAGTGCTTACGGGGAAATGCAGAGACATTTTGAAGAACATTGCTGGGAAGAGCATGAATATCCACAGAGCTTCCCCTTCCTGGCAGGTCTGAAGGTCAGCGGTCCGGGAATTTGAAGAGCCAAGGGCAGCAGGCCTTCCAGCACTTAGAGCTCCCAACATGGAGGCGCCGATACACCGTGCGCATGCTGGGCATCAAGGGTGAAGGGTATTGGCAGGAGGAGCGGGCTCTGTATGGAGAAGCACAGCCAGACTGAAAGCTAAGTATTATCCAATTAAAGCACTATCGACAAAGACAGCAGATGGGAAGGTTTCCGAATGAAACACAGTGGAGGTTGACACCCAGCTTTGTCCCAGAAAGGACTGGATGGTAGAATCTGTGGTATGGGTGGGCCTATCGGTATCGAAGGGTCTGGCCTTGATCAGTGTGATTTAGTTGGTTGGGCATCATTCCACAAACCAAAAAGGTCACTGGTTCGATTCCCCGTCAGGGCACATGTCTGGGTTGCAGGTTCTGTCCCCAGTCAGGGTGTGTGCGGAAGCAACCGACTGATGAGGTTTCTCTCCCTCCCTTCCCCTCTCTCTAAAAATAAATAAATAAATAAAATCCTTAAAAATATACTGAAGAGTCTGAAAAACAGGGTCCAATTCTGGTGGCTTTTGCACGTTCAGCAGCTGCCGTATCTTTTTGCAGGTAACCCCGCCCCCCCTTGCTCTGGCAGGAGTCCTTCCTACCTGGCCCGATCTAGGGCTTTTTTTAATTTAAATATATTTTATTGATTATGCCATTATAGTTGTCTCATTTCCCCCCTTCATTCCCCTCCACCCTGCACACCCCCTCCCACCCATGTTCCCCCCCCCCTTTAGTTCATGTCCCTGTGTCACAAGTTCTTTAGCTCCTACATTTCCCCTACTATTCTTGCCCTCCCCCTGTTTATTTTTTACCCACCGTCTATGCTATTTAGTCACTGTACCTTCTCCCCCCTTCTCCTCCTCCCACTCCCCTGTTGCTAACCCTACATGTGATCTCCATTTCTATGGTTCCGCTCCTGATCTAGCAGTCCACTTAGTTTGCTTTTGTTTTAGGTGTGGTTGTTAGTACCTATAAGTTTGCTGTCCTTTCACTGTTCCTATTTTTTATCTTCTTTTTCTTAGATAAGTCCCTTTAACATTTCATATAATAAGGGTTTGGTGATGATGAACTCTTTGAGCTTGACCTTATCTGAAAAGTGCTTTATCTGCCCTTCCATTCTAAATGAAAGCTTTGCTGGGTAGAGCAATCCTGGCTATAGTTCCTTGCCTTTCATGACTTGGAATACTTCTTTCCAGCCCCTTCTTGCCTGCAAGGTCTCTTTTGAGAAATCCGCTGACAGTCTGGTGGGAACTTCTTTGTAGGTGACTGTCACCTTATCTCTTGCTGCTTCTAGAATTCTCTCCTTCATTTTAATCTTGGCTAATGTAATTATGATGAGCCTTGGTGTGTTTCTCCTTGGGTCCACCTTCTTTGGGACTCTCAGAGCTTCCTGGACTTCCTGGAAGTCTATTCCTTTGCCAGACTGGGGAAGTTCTCTTTTATTATTTGTTCAAATAAGTTTTCCACTTGTTGCTCTTCCTCTTCCCCTTCTAGTACTCCTATAATTTGGATGTTGGAACGTTTAAAGATATCCTGGAGGTTCCTAAGCCTCTCCCCATTTTTTTTGAATTATTGCTTCTTCATTCTTTTCTGTTTGATTGTTTCTTTCTTTGTTCTGGTTCACTCCATTGATTTGAGTCCCAGTTTTCTTTCCATCACTATTGGTTTCCTGTACAACTTGCTTCATTTCACTTAGTGTAGCCTTCATTTGTTCATCTAATTGCGACTAAAATCAACCAGTTCTGTGAGCATCCTGATCACCAGTATTTTGAACTGTGTATCTGTTAGGTTGGCTATCTCTTTGTTGCTTAGAAGTATTGGCTCTGGAGCTTTGAGCTGTTCTTCTGCTTGAGCCATAATGTTTTGGTCTGTTCACACCTGTTATGTGTGGGGGGTGGAGGCTTAGGTGTTCACGGGGGGGTGGGGTGGTAACCCAAGTTGCTGGGTTGTGACTGAGGGTGGGGTCAGAGAGGGAGCAATGGCATTTGTTCTGCCCTCTCTCAGATTTCAGTCCCCTCTGCCACTTCCCACAAGCAAATTGGGCCCTTCTGGTGCTGGTTCCTGGGTGGGTGGGTTTGTGTACATTCTAGGACCCTGTGGGTCTCTCCAGTGAACTTTCCTGTGAGGCTAGGTCCCTCTCCCAGCACCTCAACTCCTGGAAGTTTTTCTGATCGGTGCTGTTAGGCTTTATTTTCGGTTGCTGGGGCCCTGGGTTGCTCGGTCTGTCTCACTGACCGTTTTTAAACCTGCTTGGTTTATCTGCATGTGAATGTGTGTCCGTAGTCAGCCAGCCACCTTGCATGCCTCACTGGGTTTGCTCATTTTCTCCCCTCACCCATGCCTTTTCCTGCCATGACCCCTCTCCACTGGCCGCCAACTCCACCCCTCTTACCAGTCTGGATGAATGGTCCCTTGTTGTCAGACTTTGGTACAGTTCAATTTTCTGTCTGTTTTGGTTGTGTTTTTGTTTCTAAATATTTGTTGTCCTTAAATTTGGTCGTGCGAGGAGGTACAGTATTTCCACCTACGCCTCCATCTTGGCTGGAAGTCCTAGGGCTGACTTCTTGCCAACCACATGGTCCACAGGGATTGATCTAGGCTTGCTCACGTGACACAGGCTGGGACAGTCAGAGTCCCTCCTGGGCCATGGCCACTGTAGCCAATGGGAAAGCTGTCTGTGTCCACCGGTGATGAGTCAAGGCCCTGCCAGCCTTGTCCCCAGCCTGGCCTTGAGTGCCTTTGAGAGGTGATGTCATTACAGCCCTGCCAGCAGCCTCCTGCGTCCCCTGGACTCCCCATCTCTGTGAGTCAGTGAACACTGTGCTTCACTCAGAACAGTTGGAGGCAGCTGCTGCTCAGAGAGTCCGGACAAATACAGCCACTTTCTGATAATAGTTTTTAAACGGCGTTTTAAGGAAGTTACAGCTAATAATTGCCCCAAATAGAAATAGAACTGGATGTTCATTCAGGTCATTGAGAGAGGAATGATCCATATTTCAGAGTTACAGATAAGCCCTTGCGTTTATCCATTAGTTCCTAAAATACTCTCTCCTCCCTCTCCTTCCCTGTGTGTGCGTCCCTCTCACACCCACAGACACATACACACACTTTAGAGAGTGTTGGGAGATGAAATTTACCTTCTCAGGTGCTAGGACACCATTAAGTGCCAGAGGGCAGTAATTTCCTGAATGACACCTTGCCGTTTTGGAAGTTTGTGGACCTTGTAAGTCAAGGCCTGGCTCGCCTTCTTGGAGCAGCTTTGAAAGGGTGAATCAGGCTGATAGTCCCAGAACACCAAGCTCCAGCCAGAGACGCCCATTTTAAATGCGACAGCAATGCTGGCACCATCTCCTGTGCTGAAGTCGCTGGAGGGCTTAGATGACGATCTGCAAACTTCTCTTTCCCAGCGGGCCACCCAGGCTGTTTCCTGAGGGAAAAGCCCCGCCCCAATGCCCCGGGAGGGTCTCCTAGACTCACTGCCCTCTCCGCACCATCTCTAGGTTTGCCAGCAGCTCTCCATGCTGGCTGGGGCCCACGTGGACCCCAAATGGACTTTGATGCAGGATTCCGTCCTAGCCTCCAGGCTTGGAAAGGTCCCTGCTCCCCAGGCCCCCTGGCCAATGGGAGTCCTGGCCACTGATTCAGGAGGTCACCCCCACTGCAGCTTGCCAGGTCATTTCCAGATGCCCAGAGAGGCTGGTCACTTCCCAAGGCAGCCCGTCCTCTCCCTGCGGTGGGCTGCTGAGGAGGGGGCAGAGCCGCAAGTCTCCTACCTGCAGCCAGGTGGCTCCTCTTCCCTCTGAGTCATCGGACATCAGGCTCCTTGGCTGGGACAAGAAAAGAGCTTGGGAGTCACCACAGTACAGGATCCCCAAAGGCCTTTCTAGTTCCCGTGATGCAGTGAATGGGGAGGCCAATGGCTGGTCCATGGGACCTCAAAATGAATCAATAAATTGATTTAGAGAGAATTGGTGACTATCAGAGGACACTGCTCCTTCCCTGTGTTTCAGTGTGATCGCTGACCGCCTCGTTCCACTGTGGCGGGTGCGCCCACTTTACCCACTTTCCTCACCCCGTCCACAGGGCTCAATTCGTATGTGTTAGATTGATGAGCAAGGAAACAGGAAGAGTGTTGAACCTAAGTTTAATTTTAATTTTATACTTGAAAGAATCTTTTTGGATTTTTAAAAAATTTCATGTATGCCCTAAAGGTCCTTCTGTGAAATAAGCCCTCTCCTAGAAGGTGAACACTAGCTGGAAGGGAGAAATATTATTTTGTTTTGTTTTTTTATTTACTTATGTAGAATTTTTTTTAAAACACACTGTGAGCGTTTTTATACTGCTCTCGACATTTCATGGATTGGGAAATTAGAGAAAGGTCAGCAAAGCGGGGTAAAATGCACAATGCCCCAATTGTTCCGAGTTCACAATGCCGGGAGAGAGATGTTTCTATCTCCTCATTTTCGGAAGGACTCTCTGCTGCCTGTGGCGAGCCAGCTCGCACTGATCCCCGGGCACCCATCCGCTAAGAATGCATTCTATACGCGACGTCCAAGGTGTACACACGGAATTTCCACGTCCCAGAGCGTTGATGCCCTCTACCTCACTAGTCAGCCGACACTCTAGTCTGGCTGCAGAAAAACATTGCCCTTGTTAAACTTACCACCACGGTTTGCCCAGTGAGACTGGCAACAGCCAGGGCCACAAAGACGCAAGCAGCAAACCTGGAGCTCTGGGCCACTTCCCAGGCCAGCGATGACATCATCCAGGAGTGACCCCCTGCCCATTCCCAGATCGCACTCATGTCACATTTGTTCCCAACACAAATCCATCCGAGGTTTCCTGACCAACGACATACCCGCTGGGGCCTCACCCAGCAGTTCTGGGAATGCAGCCAGAGGCAGGGGCCACCCCGAGTACCGATCTGCGTGACCTTTCAAGGTCTCTGTGAAGTGTGCTTCAAGTCCTGGCTTTCCTCTTCCTGCCCGTCAGGTTTGGAGGGGGAGTGGGATGGTGAGTGTGAGCACAGAGGGGAGAAGATAGACATAAAAGTGAGGAGGAGGCAGCGTGCATCCGCCTGCGGGCGGGAGCGTGCTCCTCCTGTGCTTCCCACGTCCGCCTCTCGCCATTCCTCCATTCGAGAGGTCAGGCTGCCGAGGGGTGTCAGGAAATTAATGAGCGGTGCCATGTTTGTTGACTCCTCCGAGCTCCACGCACTGGGCTAAGGTTGCGAGATGAATAGATATCGTCTTGGCTCTCGAGGACTTTCTTGTCTAATGCAGGAGAAAGACAAATACAGACGGAGAGCATAAAAATGCTGCAATCGCACTATGAACAGCACGTCTGGCGGCGATGTGCTTGCTGTGTTGTGTGCGTATTTTATGATACTTTCCTTTGAAAAGTAGTTTTTTTACCTGTGATTGTAAAAGAACTGCTTTAAAAAGTGACCACATCTTCTGCGATCCCTAACACGTGTAAAAGTGGAATGCACAAGATGAAGACGGTATTACAGAAGAAGGAAATGGGGAAAACGGTGGTGCAGCCACCATTGCAAAGTTCTCACACTCTCTAGGTGAAGCGGTGTAGTGTTACCCAAAGGCAGGCTGTGACAAGTTCAAGGTGCATTAGAGCACAACACTGAAAACAATACGGTTACTACTAAGTGACAAAGCAATAAAGTACAGCTAATAAGACAAAGCGGAGATAAAAGGAAGTACTGGAAAGTCCTCCATTTAAAGTGTTCTGTTTATTTTACTACATGCACACATGCAAACTCTCGAGGCACATTTAATCAAATAAGGCAGGAGTGTCACACTCATTGTCACCAGGAGCCACATCAGTCTCATGGTTGCCTTCAAAGGGCTGAATGTAATTTAGGACTGTATAAATGTAACTACTCCTTAACAGTTAAGTGAGTGCTTGGCGCCACCACTGGGTAGAAACAAGGTGCTGGGCTGGATAAAACAAGGTGGAGGGGTGGGTTCGGCCCATGGGCCTTGTGTTTGCCACCCATGAAACAAGGGAAAACAAAACAAGATGGTCAATTTAAACCCAACCATCCCCCCAATTTTCCCAACTATAAATGGGCTGAACATCCCAACTGGAAGACAGAGATGGTCTAAGAAGACCAAAACCAGAACCTAAATACTTAAAGAAACCTCCTTTAATACAGTGGCACAGGCAGACAAACAGTAAAGGAGTGAAAAAAGATAAGTCGTGCATGTACCAGGCGTGAGACTAGCTGGACTGGTCGTGCTCACATCAGACCAGGCAGACCTCAGAACAAGGGCTGTCCCAGGATGAAGAGGGTGATTTCAGGATGAAAAAGGACTAAGTTCATCACCAGGCTGTAACAGTCCTACATGTGCATGCACCTCATCACAGAGCTTCAAAAATACACGAAGGAAAAGCTGATAGACCTCAAAAGAGAAAGAGACAAATCAACCATTGTAGGTGGCGATTCAAATGCTCCTCCCTCAATAGTTGACAGACAGAAAGTTAGCAACAATGTTGCCTTTACTCAAGAACACAGTATCAACCAACCTGCCCCATTTCTGCCTGTAAAGGCTGCCCGGCACAACAGCACAGTGCATTCTTGTCAACGACCCATGGACCATTGAGCGAGAAAGACCGTAGGCCAAGCCATAAAAGGTCATAATGCACATAAAGTGGTTCAAGTTATGTAATGTCTATTCTTTGACCATGGAATAATTAAACTAGAACTCAATAACAAAAAAGTACATGAAAAAAAAATCTCCTAAATATTTGGAAATTAAGTAGCATGCTTCTGAAGAAGAAGAAAACAAAACCCATGGGCCAAAGAAAACAATCACTGAAGAAATCAGAACACATCAAACTGCATGAAAATGAAATCCCAAACCATCACATCGTGGGATGTAGCTAAAGTCACCACAGGGGAGCGCACAGCTCTCGGTGCTCACAGAAGGAAAGAACAAGGGCCTCACATCGGTGGTCTGAGTGTGCAAGTCAAGCAACTAGAAAGGCAACTGTGAGTAAACCCAGAGTGAGAAAAAAGGAAATAATAGGCAGAAATCATGGAAAAAGAAAATGGAAAAAGAATAGAAAAATCAGCGAAAGCAAACTGAATTCTTGGAAAAGATTATTATAATTGATAAATCTCTAGCCAGAAAAATCAAAAATAAAAAAAGACATAAATCATCAATATTAGGAATTATAATGGGACTGTGGAAACAATAAACACTAAAAGAATAATAAAGAAATATCATGAACAACTTATGTCAATACCTTAGGCAAATGACTTGAAGTGAATAAATGTCTTGAAAAACACAAACTACCAAAGCTCACTCAACAAAAATAAATAACCAGAATATCCCTCTAGCTATTACAGAAATTGAATTTGTCGTTAAAAACTTTCCTCAAAGAAACCGCTGATCCCAGACGGTCCTGTTGGTGACTTCTACTGAACATGCTAGGAAGAAACATCACTTCTGTATGGACGTGCTGCCCAAATCCTGGCAGTCTTTTTCTGTAGAAATTGACAAGCTGATTATAAAATTCCATATGAAAATACAAAGAACCTAGAAGAGCCCATTTTTAAAAAATGAATGAAGTTAGAGGAGTTACACTACTTGATCTTAAAACTGACAAAAAAGGCTAACTGCGACAAAGAAGACGTTGGAGACCTGGCACAAAGACAGACACAGGTTCCTGGGGAAAGATGGAGAATCCGCACACTCTCACGCACACGGGAAGATGAAGAATCCTGCACACTCTCATGCACACGGCCAGTGCATTTGCAACAAGGATGCGGAGGTGATTCAGTGGGGAAGGGAAGTCTTTCTGTCAATGGGGCGAGAATGACAGGACGCCGTGTGACAATCAACAAACCTCAAACCTCACCCCACAGCATATGCATTGGGGGGACACTTAAAATGGGTGCGTGGTTGGCTATGTGAACTACCACACAACAAAGTGAAAACTTGTAAGAGCTGTGTATTTGTAACTGATTATTTCGGCATCAAAAACGTCCACAGTACTGGACCCTTAGTCTTACGATATTTATCTGCGAGAAAGTAAATGTGGACACACAAAATATTTACCTGACAAAAATCAGCCTGTTTTTTTTTTACTTGACCAAGGAAGATACAGGAATGTCTAAAAAGCACATGAAACAATGTCCAGCATCATTAGTAACCAGGGAAATTCAAATAAGTCACAAAACATCATTGCACCCTCCCAGAATGGCCAAAGCCAAGAAGAATGGCAATACCAATTGTTGGTAAAAACACTGAACAACTCAAATTCCCACCACTGGGAGGTGAAATGGTCCAACCACTTTGGACAAAGTCTGACAGTTCTTGTAAAATGAAACATTCACACGCTCCATGAGCCAAACTTCCTTTCTTAGGTTTTTGCCCAAAGAAGTAAAAGCATCATAAGGATAGTTTAAGACACAGAGTCACCAAAACCAGCCAGACACTGGAGGGTCAGCTTGGGAGGGTGTCATCAGAATGAACAAGCAAATGTTGGCACATTGGTGCAATGAAGTAACGCCCTTCCATAGAAGGGTTCTGCCCCTCCGCCGTGTATCGGTGCGATTCTCAGACCACCGTGCGCAGTGTAACAGCCCTTGTACACAAGACTGTGCGATTCCGTTCGTAGGAAGGCCCAGAACCAGCAAAACCAACCTGGGGTGAAAAAAAACTTAGGACTGTGGTTGCCTCCATGGGAAAGGCCATAAGGCAACTTTATCTTGATAGAGGATTAGATTTAAATTTTATACATCTTGTTGTTTGTACATCTTATCCTTTTTCTTTGATAGCTCATTTTCATTATATTTTTTTCCATTACACGTCTTGTCTTTTATAAACACCCATAAACTAGTCATGAACTCTGATGGAGGACATGCACACTGAAGCGTTTGAAGAATGGAGTGACTGATGTCTACAACTTTCAAATGCACCCAAAACGGAGCAGACTGACGGATGGGTAGAGGGAGGGACAGATGTGTGACAAAGGAATTAGAGAAAAATGTCTATTTTAGAACCCAGGGCAGGGGTTGGCCAACCTTTCTGTGAAGGGCCAGGCTGTAAATAGTGAAGGCTTTACGGGCCATTCGCTCTCGGTCTCAGCCATTCCACTCGGCCACTGGGGCGAGAACCCAGCCACGGGCAGCGCACCTGTGAGCCTGTGCTCCCATTCAGCTCCATTTCTGAATGCCGAAGTTTGAATTTCACATCACTTTCACGTGTCACAAAGTATTCTCCCCCTTTTGATTATTTTTAACCATTTGAAAACAGAAAGCCACCCTGCCTGGTGGCTCAATGGATTAAGCACCAGCCTGTGAACCAAAGGGTCACTGGTTTGATTCCCAGTCAGGGCGTGTGCCTGGGTTGCGGGCCAGGTACCCAGTTGGCGCCACACGAGAGGCAATCACACACTGATGTTTCTCTCCCTCTCTTTCTCCACCCCTTCTCTTCTCTCTAAAACTAAATGAATACAATCTTAAAAACAAAACATAAAGCCTTTTTTAGCTTCTAAGTCATATCCCGGGCCAGAGTTGGCTGGCCCCTGATCTGGAGGGGGGAGGAGGTCTGTGAGGGCTCACTGCACAGTTCTTTCTACTTATCTGGGTATTCGAAACTTTTCCATAGTGAAATATTGGGTAAAATACAAAAACAGCAGTTAACAAATAAACCACAGCTGTTACTTCCCTCAAAGTCTTCTGTTAGCACCTCGTCCTTGTATGTACTCTCCCCTGTCTCCTGTGGTCTTTATTCTGCACAGGATGAAATGTATTTGGTACGCACGTTTTCACACCAGGGACAAGTTCATCGTGAGTAGAATTCTTTATTTTTCCGAAGAGCCATTCTTGGTCCTGCCTTACGCTTTTCAACCGAAACTCAGCCTCACCTGACGTTAACCACCGTCCTCAGGTCGCCAACCTTTCAGCAGGTGTAGGCTGTCTGTCTCCTGGGTGGGCCGCGGAGCTGGGGTTCTGATACTCAAGTTTACCCACTCACACTCAATGAAATACACCTGACACGTGCCCCTCTGGTTCTCTCGTGTTCATACAGGTTACGCTTTCTCTTTTCATATGAAGACGCTGTGATACCCACACACAGCTCCCTGGTTGGGTGGTTTGTGGACTCCTCACGCAGCCCCGCACGCTCTGCTTCTCAGAGCCAAACTGGTGTAGAGACCCTCCTGGTGCTTGCATGGGGCCCAGTCTCCGTTCCAGAGACCCTGACTGGCCCTGCGTTCTGTCAGCACCTTTTCCAAAATGTGCAGCTGCAGGCCCCCTGCCTTGTCTCAAGGCCTGAGCGCCACATCGTTACGGGTGACGTTGGTCCCGCTGTCCTGTCTCTCCTGCTCTGCGTCTGCGGCCCTTCCCCAAGGAGAGAGGAAGTCCACCTCAGAGCACTGGTTCTACCCAGAAGTCTCGCAGTGTATCTGGTGTCGGCGCTAAGGGCCGCTTCCCCACCCTTCTCTCCTGCCCATCCACCCTAGGCCAGGACGTTTTCCTCTGCTTCCCAGGGCGGGGGAAGGAGCCAGGTGAGGCCTGCCCCTGTCGGGCACTGGCCTCAGCTGTGCAGTGGGCATTCCGTGGGCGTTTCCTGGTGTGAGCCCAGCTGGGAGGGTCCGGCTCCCCCCTTGCCCTCCCAGTGCTCCAGGGCAGTCCCCAAAGTCCAAGTAAGGTGAAAGGAGGGGCTAGGATAAATGCCTCCCCGTGGGAGCCGGGCAAAACGGGAGAGGGTGAGGACAGAGAGCATCACGGGTGTCCCGTGCAGCTCTGCGGCCTCAGTGACTAGCAGTGGCAGTCAATATGTTAAGAGCACGGTCAGAAAGTGTTTTGTGACCTCAGGGTCTGGGTCAAGGTTGTCCTGGTGCTGATATTCACCAGGTGCGAACTTGGTCTCCCAACTATAAAATGGGGTAACCCTGAGAGCTGCCCCCTAGGGCTAGTGTAGGGAAAGGGGCTAACCCCGGGGCCTGGCATGGCTGGGCTCTGGTCAGCGCGGGCACTGTTCCTGCTACCCAACCAGGCATCTCTCCTGAGACCCTATCTGGGAACTCCTCCACTTCCCCGCATCGTCCCACCCATCAGGGCTGGGGGGCCCAGGAAGCCAGCAGGGCCTGCGTTGCCCTCACGCACATCTCCGGCTGTGTGCTGAGGAGCCCTGGCTAGGGGGGAGAAAGGGTGGCCCAGGAGGACGGCCTCAGCATCAGGGCGGACTGTGCCGGGGGTCTCTGGGCCACTGTCTCCCTGTTAACTACCTCACCCTTGCTGTTTATCCTCTGAGCGAACCTGGAGCAGGACCCCGCCCCCAGGATGCCCTGGGAAGGACACTGATCTGCCCTGAGCCCTGTGCTCCGCACCATTCGCAGATCTGTGTGAAGAAACTCTTTGTCAGGGACGTTGGCCCTCCGGGCACAGCGGGCTGGTGGGTGGCACTCCCCGTGGCCCCTCAGTGCACCCAGAGGCCCCTTCTGCTGGAAGTCGCTCGCGTCAGACCTGTGTCTACATCTGGGCTTGCTTTTTCCTCTTCTGCTTCCTTCCCTGTCCTGGGAGAGATGTGAAGGCTTTATCCCCACCCAGTCGGGAACAACTCCAGCTCCTCCCGTGGACGTCCCACTCATTCCATGGAGCGAGTGTTCACTGAGCACCTACTATGCACGAGTTGGGCTACTCTGTGCATGGAGAAGGGAGCCTGATTCTGGGGTCGGAGGGTTGGGCGGGGTGTCTGGTGTGAGCTGGGGTGGAGAGGACGCGGGGGACGGGTGAGAAAACCTAGGGGTGTCACTCTACCCAACCCGGGGTCCTCACAGAGGAGACGGCTGCTGGCTGTGCCTGAGGACAAGCAGGATAAGCAGCAGATGGAACAGGGTTGGAGTGAGGCGGGTCCTGCCCCCTGAGCAAAGACTATAGGGACCAGCAGGGAGCAATCTGGGCCCGCGAGTGCAGATTCTGCGGACAGAGCGCATGCTGCTGGGAGTCGCGGCTGCAGGAGGGCAGGCGTGGTGGGCAGGCATAACAAGCAGCTCTGTGCAGAGCGGAGCGTGTCCCTCCATCCGGACGTCAGTCTGCCCCCAGGTCATTGCTACACAGGGAAAAGCAGTGTGCGGTTCGCAAATAATAATGAAACAGACCGTGCTTTTTGTGGTGAACTCCGTGTAGCCCCTTGATTTGCACAGAACCTTTCTGTACGGTTTTCGCTGAACTGTTTTATTTGTAGCCGACTGATCGTTGCAGTTCCAGCTGTGATTTGACCATTTTTCGTGCTGGTCACGATGTAATAGCCACGAACATGACACGCTTTCCGGTTAATCTGCATTGTTATTTCCTCCATTACTTTAAGTGGAAATAATCGGCGAAAATCAAAAGCCCGGTGTGTAATGCTTGCTCACCGCCCGGGGGGAACCACTCTCATCGTGGCCAGTTTCAAGCTGCCACCACGACGTCACTGGACCCAGATTTGGAAAGAGATGTGAGGTGTTAGAATCTCTGCCACTCAGCCCTGGGGCGTGGCTCCGTGGACTGAGAGCCCGCCTGCCAACCGAAGGGTCGCTGGTTGGATTCCCAGTCGGGGCACATGCCTGGGCGGCGGGCCAGGTCCCCAGTTGGGGGATGTACGAGAGGCAACCACACATTGATGTTTCTCTCCCTCCCTTTCTTCCTCCTTTCCCCTTTCTCTATAAATAAATAAATAAAATCTTTAAAGAAAAAATCTCTGCCATTGAGATGTACTAGGGGAAAATAACTGCAAGTGTGTAGAGGACAGTAACTGGTAGTAAAGTAACTAGGAATGAATTGGAGCATGTGTCACCTTCGTTTTACTACAATTCATTCATTCGTGTGTTTCTGTAACTTTTTACTAATAGCTGTTTAACTCTTGACCCCCGAAAGCCCGGAGAAGCCAGCCCCAGTGCACCCCACAGGTAGAGGCTGGACCTCGGAGGGACGCCCAGCCTGCGTTACAGAGCAAAAGGGGGCCCTGCGGGGGGCACAGGTCTGGAGTCACCCCAGCTAAGACCCTGTCCAGGCCCTAATCCTGGAACCCGTGAGCACATTCTCTTGCAGGTCAAAGGGATTAAGGTGGCAGATGGAGCTGGAGTGGTTTATCCGCTGGCCCGACACCAGGCAGATTAACCTGGTCCTCCAGGTGGGCCCAGAGCCTTCGCCAGGATCCTTAGATGTGAGAAGGGGAGGCAGAGACCTCGAGGGCTATGAAGTGAGAGAGACCCGGCCAGCCCTCTCCCTTGGAAGGCGGAGGAGTGGCCCTGAGCCCAGAAATGAGGGTGCCTCTGGGAGCCGGGACCAACGGAATGGAAGCCTCCCAGAACCTCCAGGTGGAACCAGTCCTGCCAACCCCCCGAATTCAGCCCAGTGAGACGTGTGGCAGACTTCTGACCTCCAGTAGTGTGGGACCCATTGTATTGTTTCAAACTGCTAAGTCCACGCTAATGTTACAGTGCCACTGGTCCATGCCTAGCCCTGGGGGGCAACAGCCAGGGCCTCGGGAGCCCAACCAGACGGTCACTTAGCTTCACTGAAGAGGAAGGAGAAAGGACCTCGATCTCCTCGGGGAGTTATGGGGACTCCGTGAGATCGGGAGAGCGGGGTGGCGCTCTGCGGGCTGTCTTTACCGCTGCAGGACTACGGCAGGACCAGAGGCAGGAAGGGCTGAGAATTTATGACGCCCCTTCTCTGGGAAGACTGGGCTCTTTCTGCAGAAACAACAGTGGTTGGAAGCCAGCCCAGCCCTCAGGACAAGGGCTGCTGTGCATTGTTTCACGGCAGATGTGGCTTCGGCGTCCGATTCCTGACCGTGGTGTGGCCCTGGGCCAGCAAGCATGGTGTCGATTTGCCTTTGTCCTTCAGTGGTTTGGGAGAAAGCCATCTTCGGGCGTGAAGTCCTTCAGCCTGATCGGCGAAGCAGAGAATGCCCCATTTCTCCACGCAGCTGGGCCGGGGCTACCCGCCTTTGAGCCTACATCCCGGGTTTCCAGTTGAGCCCTCCCATGGCGGTGCTGGCCTGCAGCCTGTCCCTGTTCTCACTGGGGACGTGGCGCACAGTGATGGCTGGGGCACGGACCGGAGGACCGTTTTCACAGACGTACCCGCTCGGAGAAGGAGGGGTAGAGATTACACAGCAAGACTATTTCGCGGCGTCGGGGTTCCCCCACACCCCACCTTGACAGAATTCACCCTTCACCATCCGAGCCTTCCAGGTCAGAGGTGCCAGGTTGCTCCCAAGTTCAAAGCTGTGGGCTTCAAGGTCTGGAAAACCCCCAGAATGGGCTTGCTGCTACTGGGCCAACGGAGGACAAAGTGGGCAGCTGGTGCCAGGCTCCCCTTCCTGCCAGTGCTTCCTGCCCCACCTCCTGGTCTGGGGTCCCCACCTGCTGCCTCTCCCTCTCCAGCCCCAGTGGCATCTGGGCAGACCCGGGCGGGAGGATGAGCCAGGAGGCCCAAGCGTGAGGCGCTGAGGACCTGGGGCCACCGGCTGCATACCAGCCACCCTGGGGATGGCTCTCTCCCAGGAAATCTGGGCCACAGGGAGAGGACAAGGGCCTATCTCAGAGGCCATTGGGAGGGTTCCCATGCAGACATCAGGCCCTGGCAGCCCAGGCTGGGACAGCACTGCTCGAGGTCCTAGACTGTTTGAAGTCTGGGACGTATGGACAGGACCCCGCGCACAGCGTCCATCCACAGGCACAGGGACCCCGGCGGCCCCTCCTTTCTGGGCTCCATCAGATGAGGAGGACAGAGGCCCAGGAAGGAGGCTGTGGGGCCTTGTCTGAGTTTCCCAAATATCCTTAGGGGGTTTTCACACAGCATTTGCTTTAATGCAGCCAATCGCAGCTAAGTGCACATGGACAACATTTCCGTGAGTGGACTTGAACGCCTGACAGGCCACTGGCCGTGCCTTGGGTGCCTCTCTTCTCTCTGGACCATGGTCTCTCACTGCCCTGGGGGCGGGGGGTTCCCTTCCGCCTCAGTGGCGTCTGTCCTGTGGCTTCCTGGCCCCTCGGCCATCTGACACATCCCTGCATTGGTCTCCTGTGCCCAGGAGTAGAGGACCGGGACCGTCTTAGCATCGCTGTGGCCCCCAAACTCAGAGTCTCTCTGCGGAGACCCGCTCCCCTCTCACCTGACCTCTCGGGGACAAGGCTGGAGTCTAGTGATGACCTTACTCACAGGTGTCGACGCAGCTCCAAAGCGGGTGGCGAGACACATATCGGGGAATTGTGGGTAATGTTTCATTGGAAGCTCTGCATGCTAATTTTCTCTCACTCTGGGTTTCTTGGGGGTTTGTGGTTATGTTCTCTCCCTCCCTCTTTTTTTAAATCGCAAAATCCGCAGAGAGAGGGTTAAACTGGTGAATTTCATACTACCTGGGCACCAACTTTGTGACAAAGAAATTGGAACATGGTGGGGGCGTCCAGGCTGTGGGAAAGGAAGTCCAGTTGATGGGTGTGGTCCCAGATGGGGGAGCTGAACGTGACTTCACAGCCCGGCCTGGGTGCCAGTGACCACAACTCCTTGTTGGGCCTCAGAGATTGTGAAATGGGGACAGGCACCTGCCGAGAGATGAGGGGTACAGCTCACCAGAGACTGAGGGTTTCCGATCTGATTTGTCACCTTGCAGCCAGCCTGGATAAACCCGTTAAACCCAGTCTGCCTGGGGCTGTTTCTGCCCAGTGCCAAAATGCCCACGTCACCATGGTTACCTGAATGTTTGTTGCTCCAAGCTGGTAGCAATTTGGCCCCTCCAGAAAGAGTATTTATAAACACCTGGAGAGATGTGTGAGACCTGATGCAGCCTGGACGACGAGGGAGAGCTCTTCCTGACTGTACACTCCCACCAGGGAGCCTCACTTGGCCGTGGCCCTCAGCCCAGGTCTGTCTGGGTCCCAGGGTGACTCCCCTGCTCTGCCAGGGAATCGGAACTGGCCGTGGGCAGGGGCCAGCCTCCCAGCAGCCAGGACATCTCTTCACGAGAACTCAGTGCTCCGAGGGCCCACGGGCACCCTTGGACCCCTGCCCCCTCCCACAAGTCCCCAGGCAGGAGAGGGCTAACTCAGCAGGGCTGGGCTGTCCAAACCCTGCACCTTGGAAAACAGCCCCGGGCCCCCATGGCTCCCGGGAACGTGCTCCCCGTGAGGGGTGTCTCTGCTCACCAGGGACCCGACAGAGTCGTGCCAACGAGTGACAGGGCCCGTCTGGGGGCCTCAGTGTTCCAGGAGGCTGCTGGGTACTGAAAGCACCTTCACAGCTACCGACCGACACGGTGACGCTTCATTCATGGAGGCTAATGTTTTAAAGACAACTTATTTTCCTTAAGTAAATTCAGCTTGTGAATCCTACTTAGTTATTTATATTTTGCACACACCTGGGAACTTCTAGCAGTTTTCCAAGGGGGCCATTGGAGCTTGATGAATGCCCGTGATGAAAACCCTTGTAACCAGCCCGCCCACCAGTCCCTCCTGTCGAAGGCCTTTCCTTGGGCATTTTAAACTGCATTCGCAAATCTAATTCACTGGATTTCGTTCGGAAGGTGCTTCGGCGGTACAGCGCACACACCCTTGGGAGAGCTCGGGCACAGGCGGCGGCGGAGCGTGGAGACGGGTTCGGGTTCCTGGGAACGATGTGTTCACACACTTGGTTTGTTTCCCTGACGCCTCTCCACGCGGATTTCAGCCCGTAAGGAGCAGCGCCTTTTAACCCAGAGTGAGCTCTTCTGGGGGGGTAAACTCTGAAAAGCTAAGTGGGGGGTCTCCATCCCCCAAGGTCGTGATCACTGTGAAGCACACTCAGACCCTCCCTGAGCCAACGAGAAGGTGATGTTACGACAGGTTTGTCGTCTGCGTCGATTCTAAACATTCCTGGAATTAGTAGGAGCTTCTCGCTGCAAAGGCAGTGCCCACCCCCAGCCCCCGAGCAAGAACAGGGTTGCCTTCTCGGAGTGTGAGAGATTTGGGTCTGGATTTGAGAACTGGGGTGGCAGCTGTTCTGGGTGGTTCTGTCAGGCCCCTGAGGAGACCTGTGTAAGAGTCACATGACACAAGACTCCACGTCCCACAGCCGTGCTGGTCCCCCAGACCGTGTCCCCGGCTTCAGGTATAGAACCAGGAAGCCCCAGGAGCTGAAGGCTGAGGAGGCCAGGGCCAGAGTGGACAGTGCACAAACCCAGGGCAGCAACCTTGAACCTGATGCTGCTTCCTGTCCGGCCTCCATCTCATTCCCTTTCTCCCACAGGAGTGACCTGGGTGACCCTGCAGGCCCATGGGTGAAAGAGGCACCTGGCAGAGAGCACCCCACTGGTTAGAAGGCCTCGCCCTCATCCCTCATGCAACACTTGCTTCCCTTGGGGTGTAGTGTGGGGAGTGGGTGAGAGCTCTGTGAGGGTCTGAAAACCAGGCCATCTGGGCACCTGGGCTGCCCAGGAGACCCCCACCCAGTCCTGCCACCCCTCCTGGAGGAGGGGACAAAAGGATCAGCTTCCATGAGACCAAGCTTTGAGGAGGGCCTGGCCTCGGCAGGGAGCCTGGGGCCAGCCCTGTGCGTCTGAAGAATCCCATGGGCCTTCCTGGGAAAGGGAAGGGGAGGGGGTCATCCGCTGCTTCTGACTACGTGTTGTGGGCGGGCCAGGCCCCTGAGGAGATGGCTCGAGTTGGAGACTAGACTCCAACGTGGGTGGGAAAGCCTACTCCCCGCAGGACGCTTGCTAGGCCGCTGTGCCCCACTCCGGTGAGGGGAGAGGAGCAGGAAGACCCCCACCTTAGGCAAGGGCCATCTTGCCCCCAGTGAGGCCCTCACACTCATGGATGCTGAGTGAGCCGGTCCTTCCCAGAGGACAGGCGGGCCCTCTGGCCAGTTCAGGGGTGACGGGTGGCTCCAGAGCATGGGGATGGGGTTGAGGGGAGATGGCAGGAGCCAGAGGCCGTCGGCCACCACAGTGACTTGACTCCGTGGAGGGCATGAGCAGTGAGGTGCCCCCCTTCCTCCCTTGGCCCTCCTCCTCCGCAACCAGGGCTCCCCACAGTGGCTGGGCGACTGGAGGCCCCAGGAGACCAAGTCCCAGCAGGGGTGGCCTCTGACAGCCACCGAGAGAGACCAGGGGTTGCTGCCGGGAGGGTTCCATCCCAACCCCTGAGGGGTCAGGCCAGGCACTGATCGCCACCCCCTCCACCCTGGGGAGCAGGTCCAGGGCGAGGGCAGCAAGAGGCTAGCTAACCTTTACTCGGCTCCACTGGGGTGGCTGAGTACCACACTCGCCTTGTGTCACGTCGTTACTGTTCCCCACTGTCACCCTGACTCATCGAAACTTCTATTCCCAGAGATGGGAAGTACAGGTCGAGCCCACTCCAGGGTCAGGCCTGCAGTGGGGGCCAGGCCACCATCGGGGGAAGTGGCAGGGAGGTCCTGTGACAGCCCATCTGTGAGCCTTGTTTAGCTGCCTTTCTCACGTTTGTTTGGACATAGACCCCCTTCTTCCTGACCACCCAGGCACACCTGGGGGGCTGCTGTTCTGCAGTCCACACTTGGGGGAACGGTGAGGAAGCCCCGGGCTCACGCAGGTCCAGCGCCTGTACTTCCTGCATCGTGGGAGGAAGGTCCTAATGTCTCAGGGCCTCTGTGCCCTTCCTACGGCCTTGCCTCCCAAGATGGTGGCACCGAGAAGTGGGTGATGTGTGTCCGGCCCCCAGCCCTTGAGGGCTTCCAGTGAGCGTTGTGTAAGTGCCTTCATCACCTAACTCAGAGGACGAGCCTTAGAGCCCCGACCCCAAAGGGTGGGTGACCCCTCGGTTTGGCCGTCAAAAGCCAGTCTCAAAGGAGAACTCCCGCAGCTGACCCAGGCTCCCCCAGAGAGAGCCCCTCACACCCCCCCGCAACCACGCTGGGCCCCCCTCGTCCCTGCAAATGGCTGCTGAGTGGGATGGAAGCACAAACAATTCAGTGAGAAGACATCACTCGCCCACTAAAAGTCTTCCCCAGGGGTCATCTGCTGAGGCTCCATTATTCTCCCCAGTTCCCAGAGAAAATCCGGGGCAATGGAGCCCACAGAGCCGGGAGCCTGGCCAGCCCAGAGGGAGGCAGAGGGGGGACAGTGATGCAGACTCGTTCAAACTCAAGTCCTGTCCTCCCTGCTCAGGTGCTGGCCTGGGCAGTGTGAGTCAGAAACATGGAGTCCACTCTCTTTCCTGAAAGTACTCATTTCCTGTGGCCTCCAAGTGGCTGGAACCGACGGGCATGATGCTTTCTCTCCCCGCCACCCCCCACCCACATGGAAGTGTCTCCGGGCTGGGTTTCGGCCCGGATCCCAGCAGTCAGCCAGCACAGGACACCCTCCTGGCCCCAGTGACGGGCTCAGCGCTGGGGACATGACCCAGGATGCTTCAATAGGGAGACAATCAAAGCCCCTTTGATCAAGAGTCAGGGGAGACACCGTCTTTCTCCTTCTAGATGTGAATAAAGGAGCGTTTAGTCCAGGCGACTGCTCACAGCTATTTGGAGGCTCACAGCTATTTGGGGGCTGCAGGGGACCTTTTGGTTGAAGCTGAAACCACAGGGGAACAATACATGAACACAACCAGGGCCCTGAAGAGCAGCAGGATCGAACCTCACCGAAAGCCCACCCTGCCTGGGGCTTTTCATTTACAAGAGACCCAAACTTTTCTTCATTGTACGTCACAGCCTGCAGAAGTGGATGTTGCCATTACTTGCAGCCCAAAGTCCCCCAGTCCATGCAAGCACCATTGCCACTTCGTGGGCAGGGAAACTGAGGCTCAGGGAGATCGGTGTCCCACGTATAAGGGACGGTGCCTTTAACCTCCACACCACCCTGCCTCCCACAATCACATGCTACATTGTGGGGTGCAAACTCCAAATATTCTGTGGTTTAAGGAGCCCCTGAGCGAAGTCCTTAATGTCAATCTATCGCCGTTGGAATGACTTTGGCGTCCAGGGCCTCCCAAGTGAGATCTATAGTCCCTGATGATGAGAATGGCCCTTCCCACTGAACCAAGTTTCCACATCCCTGGGGGCGGGGGGGGGGGCACCCGGCAGGCTGCAGCTCCCCTCCATGCCCTGCAACCTCCTGCCCTGCATGACCCTGATTCCCAGCACTCGCTCCCCCTGCCGTGTCAGAGTCGCTCCTCCAGCAGTGACAAAGTCGGAGCCCAGCCTGAAGCGCCTCCACTCTGACACAGACTCGGCCTCCTCATGTCCTCACCTGGTCTCTCCAACCTGAGGACCTGCTGCAAGCAGCCACCACTGTCCCCTCCCGCGGTCCTCGCTCAGGGAAGCTGCCACACCCACCCAGTCTTAGGGGTCCCACTGCACACAGACCCTGTTTCCTGGTGAGGCTGCCCTTTTCGTCCCAGACACGGAGAGGGAGGGGAAGGAGGCAACTCCCCACCCCCCACAGTGGGAAGACGGGGTGGGTGGGAAGCTGGGAGCCCACGATGGCTTTGCCCTCGGCTGGTCTGGTCACATTGGCCAGAGCAGCCAATAGCACCTTGTTCTGAAGATGCCAGGCCTGTCCACCTTGAACCAATCACCAGCATGGTTTTCTGAGCTGCTTCCAGGGTGCTCAGGGCCCCGCCCTAGCAGAGAGGTGCTCCGGGCCCCCAAAGCCCTGTGGAATAATTTCAAAGTCCCCTTTGTTTGCCTGCAAGAGGCCAAATTGAGCAAAAGAAAAGAGAAACATGACTGTGGAGGGTATGGAAACAGAGGGACCTCCTGCCCTGGTCTGCCCCGCCACCTAGTGGTCAGAAACAGGTAGTGCAGCCTGGGTTCCTGGGCAGAGAGGAACCTCGGGGCCCCAGGAGGAGTTGGAATGTGGCAACTACTCCGGGCACAGAAACTCAGCCACCTGAGGCCATCTGCCCTGGGGAGCACCAGACTACCTCTCCATGTCTCAGAGGTAGTCTGAGCTCTAAGGTGTTCAAAGGCCCTCCCTCCCCTTCCTTGCCTGTGGATCAAGGAGGGCTTCCCGGGAGGAGCAAGAAGAACCCGAACCGGGAGGGAGAAGTTCTGAGTTTCCATTCTGAGCTGCTTGGACCAGTCATTTGAACCTCTGGCCTCGGTTTGCTTGCCTGTAAAATGGGATCAGCAACTTCTCACTGTGAAGATTGTTGCAACAATTAGATGTGTGAGAGGGGAACATTCTTGGCCACGTTCATTGTCCTGCCACAGCCTGTGGCAGGCAGCAAGCAGGGCTGCAGGCTTTGCAGTCAGCCAGGCTCAGCTTTTATTCTGGCTCCTCCACTTACTCACTGACACTGAGAAAGCTGCACGGCTCCGTTCGACTGTGCAGTGAGAATAACTACACATGAAGGCTTGTAATGAGGAGTAAGGTCATAGCTGCAAAGTATATGCACAGCTCCTACAAAATCCCCTCCCAGGCACAAGCAGGATGCTCCAGAGCTCTCTTGGCCTGTGAAAGGGGCTTCCAAGACTCCCAGGGCGGCGTTCCAGGGGTGCCCTGCACAGTGCTAGGGGGACAGCTGCACTGAAGAGCAGGAACACTGCCCAACCTCTACCCACGTCCGGGCCATGCCTGGACTCCTCCCTCCCTCCTCCTCTGTCAGCAGGAGTTTCTTGAGCCATGCCAGCGGGACGAGTCTAGGGTTAGGGGGCTCCACCCGCAAGCAATGTGCAGACTGAGCGTGTTTCTACACAGCAGCACCCGGGGCCCCCCCAGAGAACTGGCACAACCAGGGGTGCATGTGTGCCCTACTCAGTGTCTCTCCTCCACTTCCCAGCCTCCCTGTCTGTCACAGGGACTTTTCTGCAGGTGGACTTCGGTCTATGAGGGCAAGGCTCTGCCGCATGCTTTTGTCTTCCTGATGTCAGTGGAAGAACCGGAGCTCGGGAAACATTTGTTCGTTAGATGAATGCATGAGCGATGGATGGACGAATGAGTGAGAGGGTAGGTGGGCAGATGGATGGTTGGGCAAATGCCTGTGGGGTGGGCAGATGGAGAGGTGGGGAGGAGAGTGGTGAACGGTTAGCCGAGTGGGTGGACGGGCCAGGACAGCGGTACCTCCCAGAACACCCGCATTTGTCCCTCTCAGCATTCATCCTGGCTGTCATCGTCCACCGAACTGAGTGTCTCTCCCCCAACAAAACTGTGTGCTGAGGGCAGGACTCAGTCGGCTCCCTCACAATCTCACCAGCAGCTCTGAGTCCAAGACCTGGAGAGCGGTGTGTGCTCAGGAAATGGCTGTCAAAGAAAGGGCTGCAGCCAGCGGGCGAAGGAAGGAGAGGGAAGACCAAATTTTCATCATTATGCAGACCACAAGTCAATAAAGCTAGCACACTCCTTGAATGGGACAAAAGCTGTGGATGAAGTTTTAAAGATGGAGTTTTAAGATGCATATCGGCTGTGGAACCCAAACCCACGCAGCCGTGGGCATGTGCCTGGGTTTCGTCTCTTCTTCAGGAAAGACATGTCCTAGCTCCTGGGCGGGTGTCAGAACAAATGGACGCAGCTTGGGAAGAGCCAGAGACGCGGGCTGGTCTCCCCAGACCAGACAGCCCCGCACAGCGCCCTCGGCGGGCGCTACCTGAGCGCCTGAACCCAACAGAGTTCCCAGCACAACCACACTTCAATGCCGTAGGCAATTTATTCTACTCATTCAACATCGGTTATCTGCAAGGGCAACACACTGCTATTCTTTACTGACTGTTCTGAGAACATCCAATAAATCAAACACCTCACTTCCCCCAAACATTTGTGTTTGTGGTAGTCCATTATATTCAACATAATTAATCTCATAAATTAAAAACTAGAGAGCATGCTATAATTCTAAGGTCTTCAAGGAAAAACATTCTACTTTCAGGTGTTAACTATCAAATACAATTGCATTTGTTTCGAATGCAGTGAAGAGCATCGCCTGGCAGCACGGTCTAGTGGAGAACACGCCGAACTAACTATTTAGGTTCTAGGCCCATTGCCTCAGTAACTCATTTTGTGAACCTAAGGAAACACCTCCCCCACCTCGTCCTGGGGTGCCCACTGCATGCGGTTACACGGTACCTCCCTGTGTGGCGGGGGGGTGTTTAAGATGGCTGCGAAATGTCCGGAGAAGGGTAACAGAATGATACATGGTATGTTGTTTCTGCTCATGAAGATGTTTGTATTAAGAGAGTACCTTCTGAGTCACCGCTGTAGGGATAAAAATACCGGCCTGCTAAAGCAGGAGAAAAGTTAAAGAGTGCACCCACCTGCCAAACATGACGTCAGTAACATACTTGTTATTGACGACATAGTGTTAAAAGAACTTCAAGTGCACTGTGAAATATATCTTTGAAAACTAAGACTATTATGTACTTGACAAAGCGTGCTGAATGGCAGGCTGGCTGGACATGGACGATGGATGGATGGATGGATGGATGGACAGACAGACAGACAGACGGCAATGGTGAGCAAAGCCAGGAAGGGCCACTTGGACCAAACTCGGTGGTAAAGGGTCTGGGAGCTCTGGGGCTGTGGAGGTGACCTGGGTGACAGTCGAGCTGTGTCCACGCCCGGGCTGATGATCCCTGTGTCCACGGCTCCAGGTGCCCCCAACGCCCTGCCCACTTCTCCAGCAGCTCCTGCTTGTCTGGACCTCCAGAGTCACTGGACCTGGAGACAGGTAGAGTGACGTTTTCACGGTCTCCGGGGCTCCCCCGAGGCCTGGATGTGGGGCAGAGCAGGCTTCGGTCAGCGCTTGATGAATGAGGAACCGAGCTCTGGTCAGGGCTACCTGTGCAGGAAAGGGGGTCACTGGGTCAGTTTGCATGCAGGAAAGGAGAGGCCCACACAGGAAAACCCCTGGAGTGCAGGTAGCCGGGGCTGCAGCAGGGCCCTTGGATGCGGACGGGACTTCCGTGCTGGCCGGACAGGCAGCACTCCAGGAACAGGGCTGCGACTCCCAGGAGACGCAGAGGAAGTGGAATTGCGGTGCCTGGGGCCTGGGGCCTGGGGTCTGGGAGCTACGCGCCCCCTGTCAGCAGGCAGGTGTGCCTGGCACTTACACTGGAACCGGATACACACATCCTCGGGGACTTTGTGTCATTTGTGGCACACCCCCCCACCCCGCCCTGCAGACGCAGAGCTCCTGTGCGGAGCACCAGCCTGGTGAGGGGGAAGGATGGTTGTTCAACATGCTTCGAAGAGCAGAGTTTGGCAGGAACCTGAAACCTAGTTCTAGACATTTCCACTGTGGGAGACAGAAGCCCGGGAGAAAAACAGAAGAAGAGGGGCCGGTGGCCGTCTGGAGTCTCCATTTCCAGGACAGCAGCGCGGCCTTAACGCCAACACACCACATCGCCTTGGACAGTCAGGGCAAGCGTTGGCCTGTTGCTGGGATTCCCATTTCAAATATTAGGTAAAATCCATGGAAGTTCCTGTCCGTCTCCCCAGGGAAGCGACTGGCCTGGGGTGCTGGCCCTGGCCTAGCCCTTCCATCTGGACAGCGAGAGTCCCCAAGACTCTGGATGGTGGGTCCCTAGCTGCCAGGCGTCCTCCCAGCAAAGGGCCAGGACAAAGCAGAGGTGTGGTCTCTCCCGGGACTACAGAACCAGCTTCCCGAACAGCTCCTTCGCCTTCGGGCGAGATGAAGCACCCGGGCAAGGGGGTGAGCCTGTGGAGACATGTGCTTTGACCCGGTCCCGCTGTGTGACCTTGGGGGAGGCACGTGAACCCTTCGGGACCAGTTTCCTCATTTCGAGGGTGTGACCAGTACATATTGCACTTTGCTGAGCCATTGTGAAGATCTGCCACCTCAAGAGAATAAGGAGCCAACACGGGCAAGGTGTCCTTGACCGAGGAAGCTGCAGCCCCCCTGAGGAAATGGGGGGCAGTGACCAGTCACTGTGGGGCCTATGTGCACGACAGTACCCCTGACAGGGGACAAGATGGAGCAGGGTCAGTAAGCAGAAGGGTCGTGGGCCCCCAAGCAGAGACGAAGACCCCACACTGAGGCAGGCCAGATTTCACAGTGAGGTGTCAAGGTGAACTGGAATGCGCTGCTGCCAATGCCCTTCTTTGGGACTCTCAGGGGAGGGGCAGAGGACCCCAACTAGCAGAAGGCTTCAGAGACCCCAGGAAAGCTCTTTCCTCCTGCCTCGGATGCTTGGTACCCCACCTTGTGGACATCTTAGAGAACTGCTCCCAGAACCGGTCACTCTGGGTTTTTATGGAGGCTTTACTACAGGGCTTGTTGGATTAAATCCTGGGCTGTTGGTGATTGATTCGACTTCCAGGCCCTTCACCTGTCTCCAGAGGTCAGGGGGTGGGACCGACACGGCCAACCCTCCAATCGCATGGTCGGTTCTCCTAGCAACCAGGCCCCATCCTTGGGTGCCTTCCGTAACAGAGGATACCTTTCCCATTCCCATCACGCAGGAAACCCCAGCGTTTCGGGAGCTCTGTGCGGGAACGGTGAACAAACACCAAATATACATTTCTCACTATAAATCACGGGCACCAAACGCTGGCAGCCACAAATCTACCTTTTGCCAAAGCCACCGAGACACACTAGGCAGTCCCCATCGGAGGCAGAGGCAGGACTCGCGTGTGCCAGACGCGCCTGGTGCCTCACTCCTCACCCACCTTCCGGGCAGCCGGGCCTCCTAGTCGTGGAACACCTGGTAGCTGAAGTTGTCTGACCGGGTTTTGAAGGTGTACTTCCCGGTCATTCTCTGGAAGCGCAGGATGAGAAGGGCGGCTGCCCCGGTCACCACAGCAAAGACGGCCACCACGATGAGGACGATATAGCTGGGTCTCAGGCCGGGCTGCACACCTGGAGACTCGCCTGCAGGGGGCGGGACAGGCGTAGGTAAGAGGTCTGCCCGAGGCAGGAGGAACCCCACCTCTTCGGTTGTGTGTGGAACGCAGGGCGCAGGACTGAGCCTGGGTAGAGCTCGCTGCCCACAGGGGCCGGCTGTTATGTGGCGCTCTCCTTGGACAGTGGCTCATCGGAAGCACCATGGCAGTGAAGTGTGAGTCTGTGTCCCTGTGGGTCCCCAAAGGTGACGAGGAAGGTGTCCCAAGGCAGGGAGAGCACAGCAGCCGGGACAGGTCGGCCTGCCCAGCGTTCAGGATAAGCACTGGCCCGGGAGGGAGCCACAGGCCTTCTGGGTGGAGAAGGACCGCCCACAGGAAGACTCATGGGGCGCGCACACTCCACAGTGCAGAGGCGCGCAGGTTGCCACAGACCCAAGGAGGGGCAAAAAAGAAACACAGGAGAGTGTGGACCCCGAAGGCTGACCACAGGGACTCACGAAAACACACATAAACCCATGTCCATAGCAGCACTATTCACAGAGGCCAAAGGCGGAAACAACCCAAGTGTCCATCAAAGGATGGATGAGTGAAAATAAAGTACATTGTAGCGAACCTGTGCGTTAATGAAAAAAAGCACTGCCTGCTTTTCCTTTATGGAAATAATAATTAAGTGGGAGGGATGGGGGATGAATAGATGGACGAATGAATGAGTGGATGTAAGAAGAAATGTTGGATAGATGGATGAACAGGTGAGTAGGTGAGCAGATGAATGGGAGGACAGTGGATGGATGGATGGATGGATGGATCAGTGGATGGATACAATTCAGCAGACTCAGTAAGTTTCCTAAGACCACGCAGCTTGTAAGTATGAGAACCTACAAACAGGCTCATGTCTCCCAACTCCCAGCCCAAGTGCTTTCTCCACGCTGGGGTTTACACTGTCTGCAGTGTCCATGAATAAAGAGAAGGGGTTCACCTAGAAATGGAAATTCGACCTCCTCTGTTCCGTTGTATATTAGGGCCCTGGTTCTCCTTGGCAATTTAAGAAGGTACAGAGGGTAAGCAAAGCATGTTGTACTAGGGCATGTTGCCCTAGCTGCCTGAGGTCCAGCGCACACACCAGGGCTGGGCGCCCAGCTCCAAGGGCCCTGCCCTGGGCCGGGGTGTTGCTTGGGGCCTGTGAAGGGTTACATTTCCCAAACGTTCTGGAGAGAACCAGCCGCTGAGAATCCCTGGCCAAGTCCTGATCGGCATTCACATCCTGGCTTAGACCCTGCATCCAGACACAGGCGTTCTCGTACGGAAAAACACTGAGAGGAAGCCAGGCCATCCAAGTGAGAAAGAAAAACAGCAGAAAAAGAAAAGCGAGGAGGCTTAGGTGTAGCTGCAAAGAACGAGGAAACCCCAGAATAGCAGTGATGAGGAACACGGAAATCTCTCTTTCTCGCATAAAAACTGGTGAAGTCAGAACCCAGGCCAGGCTCGGCTATTCTGCTCTGCAGTGTCCTCGGGCCTCGGCTCTCCCAGCCCCTGTCCCTGTGGTCCTCCTGGCCCGGGATGGCGGCTGACAGCAGCGGTCTCTGGGCCAGGTCGGGTGGCAGGACGGGGAAATGGGAATGGAGATGGGAGAAGCATGGGCGCAGGTGTTTCCACGGAGAGCATCCCTGAAAGTTGTCACTGACAATCCCACCCGCGTTTCTTTGGCCAGAACTTACTCAGAGGGCCATGCCTGGCCTATATATAACCACCTGCTATATAACCAGGTTGGTTATATACTTAAAAATTATAGTTCTTTATTCCCGGCTAAAAACTGGGGGTTCATTCCTATGCCAGGAGAGGAGAACAGAGGGGGGCGGGACAGCCAGCAGCTTTGGTCGTACTAACCCAAAGCACACAATTTCCCCAAACCATTTTTTAAATGGGATAGATGACAAAGAAAAGAAAATGTTGTCCTGGAAAAACTCACGGCAAGTCTCAAAAACACGGGGAACGTCACTGGCTGAGGGGAGGTTTTCACTGGGAGAGGATAGCAAGGCCCTGTTTTCGCTCTGCGTCCTGTGATGTGGCCAAGCTTGAAATGCAACCGAGTCCCCATTCACGGGCGTGTGTGTGTGTGCGCACACACACACAGAACCTGACCTGCCTGGAGCCTGCACTCCTTCCCGACACAACCCGCCGCCTGCTGATCTAGGGTCAGGACCTTTTGTCGCTGGCCCTGGTCAAACCCGCATCATCTAACCGGCTCCCGGAAGCCTTGGTCTTTTCATCTGCCAAGAGGAGACCCGACCTCACGGAAGTGCATTCTGCACCGAAGAAGGTACCGCGGCTCTGGGAAGCGGGCCGGGCTCTCGGGGTGTGCGCTGCCGTTGTGACTGCTATTAGGAGTCTTCCGGGAAACCCTCAAGAGCTCCACATTCCAAAGAACCACTTTCTGGTCTGCAGGCTGCTGAACTGGCCTTGGCCACACCTTTTCTTTAACTGTCGAAACCAAGTCACCAACTCACCGTTAGAGCGGATGAGGGGTCCCCAGGACATCTGGTGTGTTTCGGATGGGTCGCCACTCCTCAGAGACCGGAAGTCATTGCAATTCTGTGTTTTATTTCATTTTTTTTTTTTAAGGAGAGAAACTTCAAATTAGTTGAACAAGGTTCATGAGGAATTTACCCATTCTCTGGAATGCTACTCTGATTCGTGGATTTTTTTTTCCTGCCAGAGACATGAAATCATGGCAGATGAGCTCAGATGGGGAGAAGGGGGGCAACAGAGGCCCGGACAGCTTCCCTGGACCGTGGGCTCTGCCCAGTGTGACGGGGGGGGGGGGGGGCTGGCTACAAAGAGGTGTGCAAGAGCAGCGAGAGGCCGTGGCGCCCTGAGCTGCCTCCAGCTCCCAGCACCGGTCCCTTCGCCCCGTGGGTGGCAGCGGGAGCTTTTCGGAGGGTCGCCTCTGCGCTCCCCGCAGTGCTGTGCTGCACCGCCACTTGCTCCGTGTGACGCCTTTGCCTCACAGAAAGGTTCAGTGGCGGGATGGCATCTGCTTCCTACGCACCCGCTACGGGCTGCCTATGTCCCCCAAAGGACGTCAAAGCCCTGACCCCCAGAAGTGGTGCCTGGGGCCTCACTGGGAGACAGGGTCCTTGCAGATGTTCCAGGTGAGATGAGCTCACCAGGCGGGCCCTGTTCCTATACGACTGTGTTCGCAGACAGAGGGGACACATGAACACAGACAGGGATGGAGACAAGACTTGGGAAGACCCAGGGAGAAGAGGGGCATCTGCCAGCCCAGGAGACCGACCCAGAGGAGACTCCCCCTCGCAGCCTCAGAAGGACCCACCACGCCAACACCTCGGTCTCAAACTCCCAGCCCCCAGACGGTGAGACAACAAGTGTCTGTTGCTAAAGCCAACTCCTTCCATGGTACAGTGTCACAGTAGCCACAGGAAAGCACTACAACACCCCTCCTCAGGGGACTTGGGTAGAAGTGTGTGACACTCCTATCATAAAGAGTTGGGGACTGGCAGCCCCCACAGAAGCGAAGGGTCCCTGTGGCTATCATTGCCCTTAGCATCTCTGAGGGTCCCGTGGGACCAGCTGAGGCTCCCAGGTGCCCTTAGCCGGCAGCCACCAGGGGTCTGTGTTCCTTTCTCCCAGAAGATTGACAGTTTGAACAAAAGTGACATCAGCGAAACCAACTACACTTGGGCTTCTCTCATCTGTGACCTACTGACGCTCTGAGGCGGGTCACCCAGGAAAGCCTCGGGAGTTCAGAAGGAACGAAGAGACAGGCCTATCCCCCCAAAGGACAGAGGGACACGCAGGGGCCAAGCCAATGGCCAGCAGGGATCTCTACACTGTCCTTGGCCACAGACAACATGTGACAGTCACTTCTCATACTTGTCACTGGTATCAAGAAGAGCTTTCCAATTTCAGGACCGCAGAGCATACTTTGAATTCACAGGTGTAAGGAAATGAGAATGTAAAATTATTCATAATCTCAGCCGCAATGTCACACATAGAGAAAGAAAAAAACCTGATGAAATATCACAGGAGCTGACTCAGTGGTATTCCACAAGTATAGCTGAAAACAGATTTAAATTAAAATAGATTTTTAACCCTGAATATACACTAAGTGACCTTGGGGAGAAGCACAATAGCATCATGACAAGGAAGCTGTGATGTGACGGTCATTGGAGAGTGCGGCCTCAAGAAGGACTTAGGGAACCTTCCGACTCTATCTGTCCTCTACCCGAGGGCCGCCTGCTGCTGAAATCCTGCTGCTGAAATCCATTTCCTGCCATTTGGGGGCCATGTCTGCCGAGCCCAGCACCTCTTCCCAGAAGTCAGAGCCACCCAAGCCACCCATGCCCCCGGTGTCCTGAAAGTGACAAGAAGGGAGGGTCCAGGCAGAGGCTTAGAACACCCAGCACCTACGATTTTGCAGGTGGTGCCGGCAGTCTCCATGCAGATGCGAAGCTTGCAGTGCAGGTAGACTATGGAGTTGTTGATGAAGGAGAAGATTTTCAGCTTGAACTGGGCCTTGTTGGAGTCCCCATTCTCAATCACGCTGGTGTGCGTGTTGGGGATGGGGCAGCTGGGAGGAGAGCGAAGGTGGATCATCAGCTCTAAACCGGCCCTCCCGTCCTCGTTCCCAGAGGATCAAGTCACAGTACACCTGACTGCACATGGAGCGTCCCCACCCGGCTCCGTGGGAGGCAAGGACAGCTGGCCCGCCAGTTCCCGAGAGGAGAGGGTCTCCTGTGGGGTGTTAGCTAAAATGCAGGTCCAGACCTGTACGACTCTGGAAACTCCAAGGGCCCCAAGCAGGCCTCAAGCGGGGCCGGGGGAAGGGGTGCAATGGAGCCCAGGCCCCACCCACGCCCCTACCTGTTGTTGATGAACCCGAACGTGACGGGGTCCCGGGCGTTGCTGGACGGTGTGGCCCAGCACTCGGTCAGGACCACTTTGAGATTGCTTTTCTGTTTGTGAAGCCCCACTTCGATCTTGATGTCGTCACTGGCGGACACGCTGCAGTTCTGCGGTATGGGAGAGTCTCCGATGAACAACTGCATTTCCGTGACAAAGTTCCCAGCGCCGTGGAGGTCCTCGATGATGGTGTAAACCCTGCAAGACGGAGCAGTTTGCAGGAGGCTGCCTCCTACGACCCCCCTCGTTCCCGTTCCTCCCTGCAAGGAAGTGTGTACATGAGGAGAGAATGCCCCGGCGAGCACAAGCAAAGAAAGTCTGTCCCCAGCTGGCTCAGCCTCCGTCCCCTGCACTGTGGGACGCTTAAAGGACGGCGGAGGGGAGGGGCAGCTTCCTAGTGGAAAAGGGGGCCGCAGGGGTGCCCTGACGGGGGTGTCTTCCTGAGGAAACTGGGGATGGGCTCACTAGAAGAGGGCTGTCCCATGCAGTTGACTAGGGGAGCATACATATGGTTTTCTGCGGTTGGTCCTGAGTCAAGCATTAGGGGAGCTATCGGTTATGAGTCGAGTCCTGGCCATCACCCATTTGTATATTCAACCTCTTGGACGGATCCTCAGGGAAGGGCACGTGAGCTGGGGAGGTGGGGGAGGGCGCTCTCCACTCACCCCCACTCCGGAGTGTAGCCGGACGAGGTCAGGAGGTCATTCTGGAAGGCGCAGTGGATGGGGCTCAGGACCTTCGGGTGGTGGATGATGCCCCCAGGGGACAGGTCATTCCGCAGCGTGGTCCTCACCACAGTGTTCGTCACATTCTGAACACAAGCCAAGCAGGGTGTGAGCAGGACCCCAGCACGGCTGCGGACCATGGCTCTGGGTGCTGGGGAAGGGACTTTTTGCAAAATTTCCCCCCCAAACATGAAAACCCTAATGATTTTTTTCCATCGTAAGTAGTCAAAAAGAGGGTGAAGTCCCAATGTCACTGGAGTCCGTTTTCTGTGCCGGTTTCTTCCCTGGAAGAAACCAGAGACAGCCCAGGTAGGGGGGCCCATGCGCGTTGCTGAAAATGAGGGTGCGAGCCCCTCACCAGAGGGATCGGGAGCCAGACTGGCGGAGTCAGGGGCGAAGTGAGCCAGCACTCCTTCTCAATTCTCTAGCCTGGGGAAGTGGCAAGGAAGCAAGGATCAAAGGGCAACCTGGAGGTGGGGCGAGGGCTCAGCTGTGATCCCTGGGCTAACACTGCACACCTGAGTCTCAGGGATCAGGCCCGTTGGTGTTCATGGGGTGAAACCCCAAACCAAGGTGCGGAGCAAACTGGTTTCGAGCATCAAGACAAACGTTCCAATGTCAGCTGGTATATTATGGTCTGGTTGCTGGGACCGTGGAAATTAAGCAGAAAGAAGAGAAGGTTCCAGACAGCAGGACTAGGCTGAGAAGACAGGCCTTGCTCAGAGAAGGTCAAGGCAGGCAGAAACAGAGAGGGAGACCCCAAGAGGGGCCACTGCCCGGTGGGCTTCCATGGGAAGGACTCCAGGAGAAGACAGGCCTGTCTGTGGAAATTCCTGTCCTTACACTGAAGGCTTTTGTTTGACAAAACACCTGAAGTGCCAGCTCTGTGTGTGTATCGCTTTGCTGGTCAGCGGCTTGGAGTCTGGCCACTATGGTGGTGGCCTTTCCAATGCCCCTTTACTGCCACTGCCTAAGTTGTCACCAGAACAGAGCCCAGGGCGCAACAAGGGCAGCTCGGGTGCCCCACGGTGGGACGCACAGGGTGGACGGTTAGCCGTGGGCGCTGTAGGGCGCTCGCCTCGCCGGCCTCGCCCCTTCGGAACTCCAGAAGGGAAACTGTGTGGGGAGGAAGCACACCAGAGCCAGGGACTGAGGAGGACTCGAGGGGCAGGGTTGAAAATTGACGACAGGGGAGAAGGGGAGCAGAAGTGCTGAAAGTTCAAGTCCAGCACAGGAGGAGCTGCTGGACTTCTCGGGGGACGGGAGGGCGAGGCAGATGGACGGTGGGTGTCAGAGAAAACATCTGACCCTGGTAAGGTCGTCAGTTCGGCGTTTGCTGACAATGAGAATTCTGTGGCTAACTTTATCAAGGGACCCACGAATCCGACAGATGAGGAGTCCAGGGGCCCAACAGGCTCCGACGGAGACGGTTTGAGAAGAAAACACGGTGTGTAGGAAGCGCTTACAGGGGTGTGAGGGGCGTGGCCGCTTTCGGGGGTTCCGCAGTCTCTTTCTCCTTCTGCTTTGCTTGCTACTTTATATGAAATATAGAACAAATGTACCCTCCTCATGTATTAAACAGACCTGGACAAACTTTGGTAAAGTTGACTGTATCGGGGCCATGAGATTATCTTTAGAAGATATTATTGATCTGGGTTTTCATATAAATAGCGGCACTTTAATTATTGAAAACTGTGTTAATTTTTATGTTTTTTAATTGGTTTTTAGATAGAGAGAGGTGGAGAGAGAGAAATGCCAATGTGAGAAAGAAACATTGATGTGCTGTCTCTGGTACATGCCCTGACTGGGGCTTGAACCCACAACCTACGTATGAGCGCTGACCAGGAATCAAACCTGCCACCTTTTGGCACACGGGTTGATGCTCCAGCCAACTGAGCCCACCGACCAGGGCCCCCTCCGTGTTCATTTTTAAAATTCATTTTCCTTTGTACAGACTGGAGATACATTAGCTTCTGTGAACGAACTGGTACAACTCTGTACTGGTTTGTCCCCACAGCAGCCTTTACACACTTCTGCATTCCTGCCTCTTGGTGTTCGCATCTTTTAAGAAATGGCTTGTATTTGTGTCTCCGTGCTTTGGAGTGACTGTTGGCCTGACCTTCACGGGCCCTGTGGCTTCTCAGCCGAGGAGCAGACCCTCACTCCACTCGGTGTCGTTCTAGCAGGCACGTGGCCAAGTCTCCCACGGGCCGTAGCAGGCACGCCAGGTCCGGAATGTGAATTCACAGTGGTGCAGGGGGGCGCCTTGAATGGCTGTGCACAGTGTCTCGGGAGAGCCCCTTTCTGCCTTCAGAAGGGTTTCACAGGGACATGTGAAAGTGACTCTGCGCTCTAGCAAGACTTTGGGGGCAGGGACGCATTTCTGCCTCTCCCTGTCATGGTCTGTTTATAGTCATCAAACACAGAGATGGGACTGTAAATTTAACTTTCGTTTTCAACCCGGAGGCCAGTAAAACGTAAACTTCTTAACCACGAAAAAGGGAGGCGGGACCTGCTAACTGTATGTAATCTGCTGTGTTTGTTCAAATAAGTCTTCAAGGCAAAAGGGTTGTGGACAAACGTCAAAGAATAGCAAGACCTTGTGCAGATTCCAGGGGTGGCATGACTCATGTGAGACGAAGTTCCATTCGCTCCACCAGTTCCTGGACCGACCGAGTATAATTGCTACAGCAGGCATTTGCCCAGCTCAGGGAAACAAAGGCAATGAGCTGACGCCTGCAGCCTCAACTCCAGGCCCTCGCCCCCCATAGCGGCACTTCCCCTGGGGAGCCACCTGCAGGAACAGCCCAGGCAGGAGCTAAACAGCTCTGCCCATGCCCAGCCTGCACCAACACCCCCCCACAGACACACAACCACATTCACACGCACACACATCCACATTCTCACACCTGTGCACATGGACGGCCACATTCCCACACAGGCTCCACAATTCCTGCCTTTCTTTCTCCCCTGGCGGCCCTGCCTGTGCATCAGACTGGATGAGAGGACACTGTGACCCCTGACTCTCAGACCTTCCCCAGGCCCTTTGCCCTGGGACTCCTGCAGGGCTGGGCCCTCAGCCCCGCCCCCCCCCCCCATGCTAGGGTGTAGCCCACTCTCCTGTGAGAACGTGGCCTTATTCCGACTCCTTGGCTGGGTCCCTCACCCAGAGTCAGAGACCTTGGGGTGCAGAGTCTTCCCTGGGCCCCTCTGCACATCGGGGTGCAGACAGCTTGGACACCCCCCACACCCAGGACTTACACTCTGCACCAGGGTTCCGCACTCGCTCCATCCGGCCACCAGGAACACGTGTGTGCTATTGCTGTCACTCACGTTGCAGGACGGGTGTCCCAGGTACAGGGAGGACTCAGGAATAGACTCCTGCTGCAGGAAGCGCCTCTCGATGGCAATGGCCACCTTCTCGATCTCGCAGAGCACCCTGACCGCGCCTGTCAGGTTCAGCCTCGGGGGCAGGCCCTGGGCGGCTGGCCGGTCACCTTGCACGGAGGCAGCCCTAGTTTCTGCTGGGCCTGGGGGCTGCTCTAGGCTGGGGGCCAGAGAAGAAGTGGGGGCCTGGGTTGTGTTGAGAGAAGAGTCACCTGCAAGGCACAAGGAGATCTAAGCAAAGTGCGACTCTGTGTTTGGAGCTGTTATGTGAGCCTGGACAGCGAGGCTGGCACAGGGGGCAATAGGTGAAGAGCAGACCGGGAACCACCTATGTTCTGTAGGAGCTCCCCTGGGCACTGCACAGTCCAGCCATGGCCACACGCATACACCTGTTGCTCGCTTCTGCCAGCCCAGGCAGCTGGGCTTGGCTCAACTCCCCATGGGCCCCTGTGGGCCAGGAAACCAAGGCACCCTCTGCCTTCCCAGCCTCTTCCAGGCCAATGCTGGCCATCTGCCAAGCCTGTGGACTTGGAACAGGCCATTTGCCCTTGGGAGTCCCCGAGTCCTCTCTCTAAGATGAGTTAGTACAGTTTACTCTCAGGATCCTTGAGTTCCTTGCTCCTGCTCCAGCTTTCTGTGTCCCCCAGGGCACTTGGTTTCACCCTCTAGGAGAATGAAGAGGCTCCTCAAAGGCACCCACCATTCTCCCTGGGCTGGCTCCCTGGTCTGCATGAAGCAGACTTGGACCACCCCTTGGCCCACTTCGGGGCCCTCCTTCACAGGCTGGGTCCATGGCCTGCCACCCCGGCACGTGCCTGCTTTCACTGGGAGGTGGAGGACTCGCCCAGCACTATGCTGCCCCACCTAGCTCCCCCAGCCTCCAGGATGCGGTCCGAACCACTGCTCCCGGAGCTTGCAGCCTTCTCCACTGATCTCACCTACTGCCCTTGGCAGTTTGCTTCCCCCTCTCCTACCCATATCCTGCAGGCACCAACGCTGCAGCCAGTCCAGCTGTGTGACTTCGTCACACCTTCACAGCTCGGTACTCATCACTGCCCCCCCCACCACAGTCTGCCCCACCACAGGCCCCTCTGCCCAGTGCTGTCTTAGCCATCCTTTGAGACCAGCTCTAGGACACCTCTTCCAGGAAGCCCTCCCTGACCACATACATGGGGCTAAAACAACTTAGTCTCCTCTGGGCCTCCTGCTTCTACCTCAAATGATGCCTGTTCCATATTCCTTGTGACAACTGTTTGCTTGTATAAACATCTGTCTCCCTTCAGTTGACCATCGACCCCTGGGTGACAGGCATCATCTCTGAGTCACTGCTGAACCCACTAAGGCCCCACGGAACAGGGACAGTGCTGGGTGGAAAGAGGGGCTGAGTGGAAATGTTTCATGTGTGTTGCTTGTCCCATGGGCTGCGCATCTAGCAGGATCTTTTAGCCTTTGAGAGAACACCCCTCAGGTCATGTGTGTGTGTTCTCACCTCAGTCATTGGAAAAAGCACTTGTGGATGTGGGGCACGACCCAGAAGGCTGGAGCTAAATGGGAGAACGTGAGGGGGCAGCATGTACGCACCCACATGCACACACACAAGCATGCACACATACCCACTCACACGCGCACACGCATGTGCACAAACACATGTAAGGAAACTAGCCCAGGACACAAAAATAGGCTGACCTCATTTGGAAAAGAAGCACGTTGATTCTTTTAAAAGAACAGATTACCCAACAGTATGCCAGAAAGGGGGCGATGAGGATATTACCTTCACAGGGCCTTCCGGAATATTCCACAGGGAAGTCGGAGGCACCGCCCGCACAGCTGCAGGTGAAAGACCCAAGGGTGTTGCGGCAGGACGTGCCTGGCTCACAGTCGTCCTCCCTCCTCTCACACTCGTCGTAGTCTGTGCGGCATTTGGGGGACAAACAGGAGAACTTCTCAGTCGGCTGGAGGGTTGCGGGGGAGGGTAGCCCAGCCGGTCGTTTCCAGACCACCTTCCGGAACATGCATCTCGGCGAAAGTTGGAAATTATCAAACCACAACAAAGCTAGCCACGTAGAGAGAGCTCAGGGTACAGGTGTGGGGTGGGGGCAGGTGTCAGGAAGGCTTCGGGAGCTGTTCTGGAAGGAGGACTCCTGGTCCCGGGGCTGGGAGGGACGCTGGGCAGGGTCACTTCAGAGCAGCCACTCTGAAGGGAGCAGGAGGGGAACTCCTGGTCTCGGGTGGGGGACCTGGACGGCAAGGCAGTCCTGGGCGAAGGCCCTCGGCGCACCTGCCTCCCACCTCCACGCTCACTCACTCACTGGTGACAGTAAAGCAGATTTACCGAAGAAAATGGAAATGAAGCAGAACAGCTTCGCAAAGAACAACGCCCACTCTGGAGATCCCCTCCCGAACATGACCCTGTTCGCACGGCTGCTGCGTATTTCATCCCTTGAATAAAGCGCAGACTATGACACAGGCAAGAGTGTGTTCTGTCCACAAACGCGAGTCCTGCTTTCCTCACTCGTCCCTTTGTCGGAAATTCTTCTGTCTCACAAACCCCATATTCAATCACTGCCCGAGAGCCCTGGAACGGCCAATGCCACGATTTACTTAACCTTTACTTCCCTATCTGGGGACGATGGGAGAGTTCCAAACTTTGCCTTTTGAAGAAACAGTGAAGGTGAATATCTTCGGGTGTAAACTATGGTCTCACTGTGACCTATTTCCTTAGGACGGGATCCTAGAGGTGACCTTCCAAAGTCAAAGTGGAGGGACATTCTTGTAGCTCTTGATGAACACACTGGAGTTGGTGTCCAGGGAGCGCAAGCTTATTCTAGTCCCACCTTCACGACCCATTCAGCAGTGTCATCGTTTTTAAAAAGTGCTCTTGGGTGGGAAAGAAGAGAGGCTTGTGTTAGTGGGCTGCCTTCGGTCATTACATCTCTTCTTTCGCATACTGTCCGTTTGAGACTTCTCTGCATTTATCTGTCAGGTTCGTAACGTTTTATTACCAATGCATGTGATCTTTCCATGTATGTAGAGTATTATTCTTCATCAAATTACTGAAATTACATTTTGGTTCATTACTTGCTTCATTATGGTGCCTTTATTTTAACATAAAAAATTTACAATTTTATGGAGTCAAATATTCCAGCTTCTTCTTCTGTGGGCTTGATTCCCTTCTGCTTTTAAACTTGGAAAGCCCTTCTCATTTCAAAAACTCAGAAAAATACTCATCTGTGTTGTCTCTGATGTTTTTAAACCTGCGACTAGAAGCTTTGTATCACTTATTTTCTGTACGATACGTGCTGTGGACGGAACTGTGCCCCCTCCAAGTCCATCTGCGGAAGCCCAAGCACCAGGGTGACTGTGTTTGGAGGTGGGGCCTTGCAGAGCTCATTAAGGTCAGATGAGGTCATGGAGGCGGGGCCGGAAGTGATGGGACTGATGTCCTTGTAAGGAGAGACACCGAGAAGCTCTCCTTCCGAGGACACAGGTCAGAAAGAGGACCCTCATCAGAAACCAGACCCCCTGGGCCCTGAATCCGGGCCTTCTGGCCCCCAGGTCTGGGAGATAAACGTCTGTGGGTTAAGCCACCCGTCCGTGGTGTTTTGTCATGGCCGCGTGAGCTACGACAATATGAGAAAAGAATCTACGCTGATGGTTCTCCCTGCTTTTCTTTCAGTGATTTTTCTCTACGATCTCCTTGGCAACTGTGCTTGGCAGGAAGTCTAGCTGTGGAGAGGGATGGATCTGCCCTTGGCCCACGGGAACGGGCAGCAGAGGAGGGGGGCAGGGGCAGCCTGCGACAAGGAAGCCGCGCCCCGTGAATCTCTGCGAATTCACCAGAAGGTGTTCTCAACCCTTAAACCTCCAAACAAACAAACAAACAAACAAAACACACACACACAAAAGCAAGACAGTGGCAGCAAGTGAGAGGAGGGTCACATCTGTCCCCACCTTCATCTGAGGCAGGGAAGCCCTGAAGAGGAGGCACGTGAGCGACACCTTCCAGAAACAAAGGCAGTCGCTGGGCTCCCTCGGCCTCTCACCCCAGCCCCAGTGACCCGCCACCAGGCCCGACCTCCACGTACCCCACAGGGAGGTGTCCCCACTGACCACCTCCAGCAGAGAGGCATTCTGAAGGGCAGCGAGGAACGCGGCAGACACTTCCTGGACCTCCAGGTCCGCGAGGATCAGCAGGTCAAACTCCACCACCACACTGCCGTTGGAGATTCGGGTCACTTCCACCTGCACCCCGCCCGTGTCCAGGTGCTGGCGCATGGTGGGCGACAAGGACTCCCGCACCTGTAGAGAAATGGAGCTGGTGAGAAGAGCTACCTGAGAGCAAACAGGGCCCTTGTCCCGAGGCGGCTCCTCCGGGGCCAGCAGGGCTGGCCTTGGCCAAAAGGTCAAAGCCACAGGGCAGTCTGGGCCCACTCCCTGTGCCTGTGGGGTCTGAGATACTGAGAAAAGCCCGTTTGCCCTGAACCAGCCAGTCAGGGTGGGGCTGGGTATAAAAACCCTGCCCTGGGGCTTGTCACTTACAGGGGGCTCACAGCACCACTAAGGATCTGTCCCATCAGCTTGGAGCCACGGCGGGGCCCGGGGCTGAATGAGCAGTCATAGGGAGGGATACCACCTCCCTTGCTTTGTTTTTTCTAGAACAATCTAGAACGTTACCCCTCTGTTCTTCTCTGCCTTTCTAAAAACTGCTCCCTCACAAGCAGCCCTGTTGGGAGAGCCTGTTCCTGCCTCTCAGAGGCCTGCTTTTTACTCCATCACTTTGGATAGCACCTTACACCAACCACGATATCGCTCCAGTGTGGCCCTTCACGGCTGACATGTCCATGGAGACACACGACACAGTGGTGCCCAGTAAGGAGTCCGTGCAATGGAAATCTTCTGTGGCAAAGTGCACCTCCAGGCTCTGCTCGCAGAGAAAACGTGGCCACCTCTGCACTGTAGGAGGTGCTCAAGGCACAGTCTTGGGACAGTCAACCCGAGCAAGTCCCCTGTCACCCATCAGAGGCTGCAGAGGCCCAGACACCAAGAGTTGCCTTCAGGCAGATGGCTGACATTACTACCATTCGTTCGGTCAGTCAGCTCTTACCTACCACCTATGTCTGTCTGTCTGTCTGTATCTATTTATCTATCTGTCCATCATCTATCTATCTATCTCTCCCTCCCTTTCTGTGTCTCTTTTGCTCTTCTGGGACTTCCTAAGAGTCACCTGTCAGTCTTGGACTAATGTTACTGTTACCTTTAGCTGATTTTCAAACCAATCTCAAACCAAATTCCAAGCTCCTTGATAGAAACTTACAAAAAACAGGATGCTAAATTATGCCACAACTTCTCAAAATTTGTCTTAAAATCCTACATATAAGTGGCACAATTATTTGCTATCCTGAAATTCTAGATAAACAAACAAAAAAGAAGAAGGAAAAAAAAGCCTGTACCCAAAATAGGCAAAAGAGGAAAAGGTTTAAAGAGGAAAGATTAATTGAGACAGAGCAGAAACAGAGCTCCCGCACGAGACCACTAGAGCACAGTGGACGGGTTTTAGTGTTTGCTTAGCATCATGGGTAACGATCATTAACCCAAAAGGAGACGGATGCACGAATGCATCCAACCACCGCCAACGCTGGAATCCACGCACGGGGCCAGGATAAACAGTGGAATCCCAGGTCCCAGGAGCCTCGGCTGGACAGTTCCTGGAGGCGGCGCGACTGTTTTATCACTTAGCGACGCTGGCTGGGTGAACAGAGCCAAAGGTGGGGACACTTGCATTGCTCAGCTGCCACATGGCAGGACACCCCACCACGAGACAGTGCGGCCAAGCTCCCGCTCCTCTGGGTCGTAAACTCCCAGAAGAAGGAGAAGCTGAAACACATGAGATTTTTCCCTGTGCAAATAAGATCACTAGGCTATGACCAGTATGCTCCCTATTCACCCAGGGGTAATCTAACCTCCAACAAAAAGGACACTGAGAATGTCACCTGACTACACTGCAGCAACACAGTGTCCTGAAGAATGCTAACGGGATGGCAGAGGACAGCCCAAGGCAGAGTAGGAAAAGTAATTTTTTTAAGCCCAGGGGTTCTGGCAGCACTGGTCACAAGAGTCCAAAATTGAGAACACCCGTATGTCCATCAAGGAGCGAATGGACAAGCAAAATGTGGTCCTCCCACATGATGGAATATTATTCAGCCACTAACAGGAACGAAGTTCTGATGTTGCTGCATAAACCCCGGAGACGCGATGCTCAGTGAAAAGAATCCAGACACAGAACATCACATGTTGGATGACTCGGTTTCTGTGAAATGTCCCAAACAAGCAGATTCAGGGACGGAAAGCACATTGGTGGCTGCCAGGGGCGGAGGGAAGGGGGGATAGACAGTGACTGCCAATGGGTCGGGGTTCTGGGGGTGGGTGGGTGATGAAATGTTCTAGAATTAGAAAGTGGTGACAGCTGCACAATTTTGCAAATACCAAACTGAGTTTTGTGGTTTCTGAAAGAAATCTCAATTTTCAAAAAAGTGTTCTTGTAAGGCAGGGGCGGGGCTGTCTGCTTCAAGGGGTCCCACCTCAATAAAGGTTCCCCCCAACAGGGAGCTGTGTGAGCAAGGGTGCAGTGGAGGAAAGAAGTATGCCCCCTCTGCTGATTTGTCTGCTTGGTGACAGCCCCTGAAGTGTGCCCCCTCTGCTGATTTGTCTGTTTGGTGACAGCCCCTGGGACACCCAGGCACCACGCCAGAGCTGGAAGTCCCAGCTTCCTTCTGAAGACAGGCGTCCGCCTCACCTTTGGGTGGAAGTCCTGCTTAGCTGCAGGTAGGATTCCACCCGCCTCCCTCCCTCCTTCCCATCCCACAAAAAAATAAGGGCAATTTCACTGACTCACCATCCTAAAAAAGAGTGCTAGGAAATCCCGGGACTCCTTGCTGCTGGTGTTTCGGAAGGATTCTGAGTATCCGACGTTCGCTATTCTGACCTTTCCACTGAGCTTCTGGCCAGCTGCAGGAGGAAGCGCAAACTCATTTGCAACAGGAATGTACTTGGGGGAGAGATGATCATGTTCGTCTTAATGGCAGCATTTCCAAGTTGGCCGGGAAGGATATTAAACTGAGGCCGACTTGGGCTCTGCAGAGAATTGGAACAGCGCCCAGACTGGAGGACACCAGGACAAAGCCTGGGGACAGAAGGAGAACCTTCTGGAAGCCCTGGAGGCAGCTCAGCCCCCACAGCTTGTTCCTCCCTGCCTGTGTCATCATCTGTGCAGAGCGTGTCCCGGAAACTTACCAGCGAGGGAGGACAACTTGGAGAGTGAGACAAGGCACTAGTAGCTCATCATGCCAGGGCCCCGGTGCACACCGGCCGTCCCTGGCAAACCCAGACATTGGTGGCCTTGACCTGCCTCACTCAGACCCCACAGCCCACGACAGAGGGCCCGGGGTCCTGACACTGCGCCTTTTCTCCCTTCCCTGTGGCCCTGCCCCTCGGCAGGGTCCGGGCAGCGGCTACTCTGGCACCGGCCAGTTCCACCTGCATCTTTTCCTCCGTGTAGGACTCCCTGAAGTGCCTGTTACAGAACTGGCCCGGGAACGCAGCCTGGCCACATCCGCTCCGGCACAAAAGCCGTCTCAGTTCTTACTCAGCCCTTCACCAGGTATTTGGGAAGCCCCTGCCACGGGCCGGGCTCTCCCATCAGGAACTGAGAGTCCCCTCCCCAGGAGCTTGTGGTAAGACAAACCACAGCACCGTTTCACTACGTGTTCCAGACTGAGCCCAAACCCTGTGTCCTCAGCATCGCTGCCACCGCTGTGACTGAGGGCCACCACTCCAGACTCCCAACAACTGGAATGTGCGGCCTGATCGTAAAGACATCTGGAGCAGGACAGGTGCATGGGTGTGAGCGGACATGGCTCCACCTCGGGCTCCCAATGGGAGCCCCTCCCTCCAGCAGGTGAGACCTTCAGAGGGCAGACTGACGCTGACTCGGGGCTGTCCTGCCTGACTGTCCGGCCGACGGTGGCCTCCCCTTGTCCAGCTCCCACAAACTCACCCAACAGCACACTGAGCACCTTCCCTCTGCTTCCCAGTCATGGCCAATTAGAACATTAAAGCACATAAACAAAAATTCTAAACTTTTCTGAGTGCACCCCTGCAGGTGCGCACCCCACCTCGGAGACGGCCGCCATGGACTCCCAGACAGCCACCCAGATTTGAGGACTGACTGGCAGCATCAGGCTTGCCCTTGGCTGTGCAGGGAAGTTAGACATTCAAGAAACTCTCCGGGCGACCAGTGCTGATGAGGAGAAAAGAGGAGCTTTATCTGGATGTATAACCATGGTCAGCCATCAGCCACACCTTATCAGAGCCTACACGTGATTGGCCCGATTCTACTCCCATCCCTCTCGCTCTGCGGCCCCCAGGCTCTGGGGACATCATTCACAGACTGCTGTGGGTCCAGCTGTCTACTCTCACTCTTCCTGAAAAGCAGATGTGGGTCCACTGAGAGTGACAGAGGTCAGAAGGAACAGGCGACACCCGATAGATCTGCACCACCCACGTCTTCCCACACGCAGGACGCAGCAGGTGTCTGCAACTCCCGGGCAGTGTCGGGAGCTCCTTGTAGCCCTGACTCTTTGCCCACCATCACCCAACCCCTTTTCCTAAAATGAGCCACCTACTATCTGACATCCCATGCCAGCCGAGTGTGAAGTGAGCCAGCTGTGTCCTCGTTGAGAAGCCAATGGACAGTCAGCAGCCCGCAAGTAAATCCAGCCCCTTCGAACATCTTTTCCATGCATTTTCCCTCCCTTTAAGAGCCAATGGCGATTAGTGTTTCCGAAAGCCGTTACCTGTCCTCACTTTCAGGTGTGCTGTGGCACTGTCTCTCCCACACGCTCTGGCCACTATCTCGACCAGGTGCAAGACTCCGGGCTCCAGGCCCCACAGCTGCAGACTCGCGTTCCGGGTCTCCAGGTGCACAGTGGGGCTCCGAGTGGACATCAGCGTGAGCTGGAAAATGGGGCGCAGGGCGAGATCTGCCACCCACGCCACGTGAAAGCCAGTGCTGGTCACATTGGAGACTGTAACCCTTCCAATGGGGGCAGGAACTGGGAAGTGGACATAAACGCCAAGATTAAAAACTCACATTCTGAAGAGAAAGGAGAGGAGGAGCTTCACCCAGGGGGAGAATCAAATGCACCACTTGGGACCTAAGACGCCCTCAGAGGACACCAGCCCCAAGCAGTCCTGTGCAGTCTTCTCGCTGCAAGCCAAGCACATGATGCAGGATGCCTGGATAGCACCCCAACATTTCGGTTTGGGGGTCTGTCTCTAAGGTCCCTGGACTAACTGAAACGAAGGCCTCTTGAGCAGGTTGTGGGCGGTTCCTCCAGAGGCCCTGTCTCCCTCAAGCCCTGGGCAGACACTGAGGAGTCAGCAAGCTGGCGTCACTGGCTCCAGAACCGTTCTTCCGGGGGCCTGGGGGCGCGTGAGAGCACAGGTTTACTGGGGCTTAACAATTCCGTCCTGGAAGCTGCACGGCTCGGGGAGGAGACGGCTTGACAGCTCCAATCACTGAGACGCCAGCCAGAGTCCCGCCAGCAAGGCCGCCAGGCCCTCTCCTGCACAGAGCTGTCACCTGTCTCCTGAGCTGTCACCCAGGGGCCTTGGCGATGCCCCAACCCTGTCGTGTAACCTGTAACGTGTAACGTGGAGCTGCTGGAGTCAACACAGCTGGGGTCAGCGCGGCTGGGGGGCTGCACAGCGGTGGGGGGGTTGCAGAGCTGGGGTCAGCGAGGCTAGGGCGGTGCAGGAATGTCGGAGGGGCCCAACACTGCTGGAGGCTGTGCCCTGCTGCTCACGGTGACACGTGCCCCACATCCCCTCCAGATGCCTGAATTCTTGCCCCAGCTGTTGGCAGTTGTGTGGCTTCAGAAGGGGCGGGGAGGGCTGGAGAGAACAGAGACGGAGTCTTGTCCTGACTGGACCAGAAGCTGCCCAGGGACAAGGCTGCTCTGCGCCTGGGGGCACAGAGCCCTAACCTGACAAACCCGCCTGAGTGTTCCTGAAGGAGCTTTGACCCGACAAGGGCACGCATCTGTGCCCGACATCTGTGCCCCTGGAGCTCATGCCGACCACGTGGTCCCATTTGTCCCTAGGACTCCAGGCACTCACCACAGGCTGGGGGCTTCAGAGACGCGGGGATGGAGGCCAAGGGCAGGTCTGGGGAGCTGGAGCGTCCAGGGTCTGTGCTCTGTGGCCTTGTGGGGTCCAGAGGTGCGGGCAGTGTGCCCCACGTGGGGAGGCTGGCGTGCCACACGTGGCCCGTGGGGCCCTCGGCAGAGCTGGGCCAGGCATGTGGCTCCGTGGTGGTGTTCCTCAGCAGCCATTTGGGGGTGTCCAACAGGCCATCCACGGCCCCAGGAACGGAGCTGAGGGTTGGCCTGGGAGCCCTGCTGGCCGCCCACTGGCTCGTCCCCAGACCTGGGGCCTCACGGGGCTCACTCTCCTCCACACCTTGCCCTGTGCTGTTTCTGTCCTGCTTGACCATGCCACTGTCCCCTCTCTGGGGCGGGGTCTCTGGGGTCTGGGCCTGGCCCGCTGCAGGGGTGCCCCATGGGTGCCCAGGGCTGGGTGACGAGGCAGGGGTCTCCAGGCCAAGGACTGCCGCTTCTGTGCTGAGAGCGGGGGCTGTTACCCCTGTCACCAGGGACTGTGCGCCTTCCGTGGGGCTCACCACGTCACCTGCTGAAAGACATCCACTCTCACATGGGGCGTCTTGTCCAGACACATCTGAGCAAAGCCCACCAGACACCGCCCACGAGCCAGAGCCGCCTGGGTGGGTCCCGAGTGGGCCCTGAGTGGGAACAAACGCTGTCTCAGTCTGTGACTTTCAACGTTTAGTGTGGGTGTCACCCAAGCAACCCCCGTGGAGACCCAGGAGCAGCCTCTCCACATAATAAATGAGGACACTGAGACCCCGAGAGCAGGGGTCCACGGGGGTCGCTGCTGAACCAGGACAGGGATGCAGGCCTTGGTTCCTGCAGGCCTCCAGTAAATTTAACCAGCCCTTGGGAAGGGGAGCAACGTCCCCAAATGTGTGCTTGGGGGGGGGGGTGTGGTGCTGGATGGGATCACCCGCCTGCTGGACATCACGTGACTAAGAAGCAGACGGGAGAAGAGAAGCCTCCTGGATGGGAGGAGGCGGGACCACATGCACAGCGGGTGAGGAGCAGCGTTCCTTGCCAGGGAGCAAGTCAGGCCACAGCTTCCAGCTACAGGCCTTCTCTGGGCTGGCAAAGGGGGCTGAGTGCCCCCACCGCCGCCCGCAGCCAGGGTAGACGTGGCCAGTCCCCCCAAGCCCTGTGCATCGGCTCGGGCCTCCTCCTGCCTCTCGCCTTAGCCCTCCAGGCAGCCCCACCAAGTGATCAGAACGGGCCCTCCAACAAACTCAGGGAAGAGCTTTTTGGTCCCACATCAGGGCCTTCTCCACACCTGCCTGGGCTTCTACAGCCTCTTGGGCACCAGACACCCCGGGGAGGGGTCCCCTCCTTGGGGGCTGCATTATGACTCTCGTGAGCACATTTGTCCATAAAAAAAAGAAAAATTATGTCTTAAAACTGCACTGGTATAAAGATTGGATTCATTGCTGATACTGGCTATTATGTTAATTTCTTTTCTCTGATTTTAAAAGAAATTAAAATGAAAATATTTCCATGGGTTCCTAACAGTATGGTGGGCCCCGGGCCCTGGGCCCTGTGCCCCTCGTGCCTGATGGAGAAGCGGGCCCCACCCCATGCCCAGGTCCCTGGGTGGGAGTAGGGGCAGCCCAGAGCTGGGGGGAGGGGAGGGGAGGGGAGGGGAGGGGAGGGGTGCAGGGCGCACCTGCACAGGCCCGGCCAGCGTGGGAGGGGTTAGCGTCCCTGGCGGTCAGGCAGCGGCAGGTGTAGGAGCCCTCCAGGTTGATGCACTGGGCGGCCGGCGAGCAGTCATGCTCCAGGCTGTCTGCACACTCGTCCCAATCTGCCGGGGAGGACAGGGAAGGACCGGAGCCGGTGAGAAAAGGGCCCAAGGCTGCTTAGACAATGGCTGGAGACAGAGCAGAGCTCCTCCTGACTGTCTTTGCAGCAAATGAACCAGGGGATGAGGCCAGGACTGAGGGATGTGCCCATAGTGTCCAAGACCTTTGGGAGGAGGCCTTGCACAGACCCTTCCCCAGAAGCCTGAGCTTGAACCAAGGCCACAAGCTAAGCACCTGACTGCAGTGACTCTCGCCATTGGCTGAACTGAGAGCAAAATTTAGGGGTCGTTGGTTTCTTTTGGAGGCATTAGCACCCACAGGAGAACGTGTTTCTTCCTTGTTTATTCTTTGTTCTAAGACACAATCTCTGTGGTGTGTCAACATCCCCTAACAGTTAGTGTTTCGAGGAAGAAATAGGAAGACGAGTGAGCCAGATGTCCAGCTGCATGTGACCTGAGCTTTCCCTGACACGGACAGGAATGGCCCTTGAGCTCCTGCTCTGAGAAATGACTGTAAAGGCCCACAGACTCCATGTCACCAGGAAGCCCTGACCCTTCTGATCTGGGCAAGGAAGAATGTGAGATAAGTCCCCACCCCTGCAAAATGCCCCACGGCCCCCAGCCCTGGCTCAGCCACCTGTACCCCATCCAGCCCCACCTTTTCCAGTCAGTGGGCAGCCAGGGTTTGCATTAGGCCCAACTGAGAAACAAAACTCATCGGGAACACCATTCCCTTCTTTCTCTCACCCTCTCCTCTCCCCTCTTCTGGACCCCTGGGACCACCCCCCCCCCACCCTTGCACCTGGGTTAAGAAAGAATCTGATGGGCTTGTGCATTTTCGCTCATGACCCATTAATGAAGTGTTACATGCAACAAGGATGCTAGACTCAAAGGAATATTTCAAACTGACTTTCCAGCTGGGAGGAGCTGGGGTGGGGGCAGTTTCCCACACCCCTAGAATTTCATCCTTCAACCCAGAGCCAGCTCTTTGGGTCACTGCCTGGCCCACCTCCCCTCCCCCCAAGGAAGCAGGTGGCCCTGAACAGAGTCACCTCTGCTAGCAGGGCAAGCTGGGGCCCCAGGAGGAGACTGGATTCCCTGGGTGGGAGTGGGCTGCAAGCCCCTTCTGCACATGCCTCGCTGGAGCCTCAGGCTGAGCACCCCGACCCACACCCAGCAGGCTCAGGCTTGGCTGGGATTCAAGTCAAGATAAGGGATGAGTTCAGTTCTGTGCAAAGAAAACTCTGCAGCCGAGGGCTCAGACGCCCATTTCCTGGTTTTCAGAGTTGCTTCACGTGGTCTTCATGGAAGCAGCTCCCTGGAGACCAGCAGACTCACTCATCATCAGCTGAGGCAGCACTCACACACACACACACGCACACCCCTGGCCTGGGCTCTTTTGCAGACAGGGCCCTGCTGCCCCGGCCCGAGATGTTACTGAAACCCTGCCTGACCTGCAGCCTGCAGGCAGCTCCAGGGTGCTGGGGAGTTGGAAGTCAGGGACAGGGCCAGGCTTGCCCAGCAGCAGGGCCCTGAGGAGAGCAAGGTCCCAGTCGAGTCCTGGGCTCAAACCTGCTGAGCCCCTGGTGGCTATTTTTAGTGCTGGTGACCTCTGTAGCCTCTTTCTGCCCCCCCCCCCCCCATGGCACACAGTTCACCAGCAAGCCCGAGCAAAGCGGCCCCACTTTGGCCTCTCATCAAAGCCCAAGGCCAGGCGGTTCTCCAGGTCAGAGGCAGGAGGCCAGTCTTCGATCAGAGCTGCCAAGCGGCCCTGTACCTCCTGGACTGGCCAGGAGTCCCAGGGAGGAGGCTGTGCTCTGCTCTTGCTGCCCTGAGGCTGGGACAAGGGTGTGGCTCACCTCCCATGAGAAGGGGACAGCCACCTCAAAGTTTTGACTCCTGATACATGTGCCCCCACCCCCAGGAATGAGTTGGGAAGGTCTAAAACCAGGCCCTGGGTCCTGGGAGGGGCACGCTCCTCACAAGCATTCACACTGGGGCCCAGGTGCCCCTTTGGAGGTGAAGTGGGGGCCAGAACCCTTGTCTCCCCTGGGGACCAGCATCAGATCCCCACTTGAGGGGAAATGCATGCACGGAGAACCTGGCTGTAACAGCACCACACCCTGAAGCTGGACAAAAGCAGCGCCATTGAACGTAAAGAGAGAAAGCCCATAGCTGCAGACCGGCGGGGTGCGGCACTATGGACAGTGGCAGTCTCAGGGCCACCTCCCTCTGCTCATGTCCCTCCCCCGCTGCCTGTGTAACAGCAGGGAATTGCAACCCAGCACAGTGTTCTGACATCGTTTCTGTAAGTGCTGACTCTAATATGTAGCTTATAAATAGCATGTTTGTGTAAGAATCCTAGGAACTAACTTCAAAAGATATGGATTCTGACCTTCTGTCATTCCAGCTCCGGGAGGTTTGCTGACCTTCGACCACAAAACCAGGATGGCAGGAAGCCAGGATGACATAGGCCAGGAGGATGCACACCAGACCATCGCTTGACCAGTTCCGCTCCTTATCGGAGTGGACTGTGCTCGTCTGCACGTAGAGAACTTTGCAACCCCCTCCCTTGATCTCTTTGCTCTGCTTTCCCTCTCCCTCCTCATAAAAACCTCTGCCTGCACTGAGAGGTGGAGATGGGCTTCGAGACGAGAGTCCCCCATCTCCCAGGTCGCTGACATCTGCATGAATAACTTCCCTCCTCTCACCTGCACCTGGCTCACCCGTTTGGCTTTCACTGTGGCAGGTAGCAGGACCTGCGTTTGGTTACAATTTTTGGTGAGCCATCCGCACAGAACCCTGAAGCACAGGGATCTTCATGGAGGCCTCACGGAGGCCCAGTTGGTCATTGTCACTTGAGAGCAAATGCGCAGCCTGGTCCTTCCCGGGAGCAGACCCCAAAGCACAGGGGAAGCAGGGGCAGGAGAATGGGGGATGATGGGAGGCAGCAGGTAGGAGCCCCTTGAGTGGGAGGACCAGCGGGGGCTTAGGGGACCCGGGAGGACCTTCCAGGCCTGAGAACTCACCTGTGATGTGGAAACTGGTCCTAGAAAAGAGCCGACCTGAGATGTGGCCACCTTCTGCAGGCCCCGCCCTGTGCTAAATCCCGCACCCACACTGTGCCTTCACTGACACAGCAGCCCGAAGAGGCAGGTGCATGGCAGTCCTCCCATTTCCCAGGTGAGCGCACAGAGGTCCAGGAAGGTCAGGTCTCCAGGGCAGGCTCCACAGTGAAGGAGTGTCAGGGCTGGGATTACAACCTTCCTGCCTCACGGCAAAGCCAGGAACTACCTGCCATGTCACACCACCTCCCTCGGGGCACACTGAGCAGGACCTGGGCATGCTCAGCATCTGGGCCCCCAGCACAGGGTCACCCCTCCTGACACATGGCCCCCCACTGACCCCAGGATGGAGGGGCCTCAGGGACACGATGACATCAGGACAACGTGACCCCCTCACTGCTGGGACACACTGACTCACAGGCAGCAAGTGCCCCCAAATGATTCCAGAACGCTCTGGTGATGCCAAGAGCACCCTTTCTGTGCGAGCCACAGAGGAAGGGTGCCCTTTCCTCACCGGTTTTCTGCAGACTGGCAGTAAACGTGCTTCTCCCCCTGCTCCCAGCCCTCGGGGCTGGGCCTCTTGGGAGGGGACAGTGCCCTCCCCACACGTGGGCTCAGGCCTGTGCTGCCACCACTGCAGGGATTGTGGCCCAGAGACAGTCCTGCGGGCTCTGGTGTCAGAAGCCAGTGGTAGCTGGGTCAGAAAAATCTGCACAGGCAGGACACCTCCCCCACCAATAAACAGCCCGAGGCCTCTTGGTCTGGGGCCAAGGACAATGGCCTGCACAGGGGAGCCTTCCCCCAGCCTCCCCGCAGCTCCAGCATGAGTTACGCAAGCAGCCCCTTGTCGGTCAGGAATGCTGCAGGGCACGGGTCTTCTCTGGGCTCTTCCCATCTGAGGGGCCCCTGCAGCTCCACTTTGGGCTCCTTCAAAGCAGTTTGCTGAGAACCCGAGCATGTCAGCCATGCAAGGTGCCTCTTCTTCCTCTGTGGGAGTTGTCTGAGGCTGCACAACAAGTTACCACAAGCTTTTACCCTGGCTTAAAACAGCAAAATTCAGCCCTGACCATTGTGGCTCAGTGGGTTGGGCATCATTCCATGAAATGAAAGGTCACCAGTTTGATTCCCAGTCAGGGCACATGCCTGGGTTGCGGGTTTGGTCACGGTTAAGGTGCATAGAAGCAGCAGCTAGTCAACGTTTCTCTCTCATGTCAATGTGTCTCTCCCTCTGTTTCTCCCTCTTTTCCCCTCCTCTCTAAACAACATCTCTCCCAGTGCTAGAGGTGGAAGCCCAAACTCCAGGCGTCAGCAGGGCCAGGTTCCTGCCGAAGGCTCCTGGGGAGGGTCCTTTCGTCCCACTCTGGGAATCTAAGGGTTCCTCCGTTTGTGACCACACCACCCCATCTTCACATGGCCTCCTCCCTGTGTCCCTACACCCCTGTGGCCTTCTGACCCTTCTAAGGCCACTTGCCCCTGGATGTAGGGCCCACCCAGATGCAGAATGATCTCAGACCCCACCTCAGAGACCCTTCTTCCAAAGAAGGTCCCATTCCGAAGCTCTGTGTGGACATCTCTTTTGGACGCCACCATTCAACACGCTGCATCGTTTGACAAAGATCTGGAATAACCCAAGCCCTGGGGCATAAGGCCATCTCTGGGAAGCGGTGGATAGCTCCTATTTGGTCTCAGGGGGGCCCCAGGGGCACAGGCCGAGGACCCACCCACAGCACACCCAGAGCCTGCCAAGTGCAAAGAGCCACTGTCATCTCCATCCCCGAGGGGCTAAGTGACAGAGCAAGCCCTAGGCTCAGCAGGCAGGCGTGGCTTCAAGTGTAATACAGGGTTGGCCTTCCCTGCATTCTTGGGGGCCGGGGGACAGCAAGCCAGCACAGGACAGTGCTCCAAGGAGACGACACAGTTCTTGGTTCCAGCTCCCCTGGGGGCCAGCGGACGCCCCTCCCACAGACTGAGCCCCAGACAGGCTCCCTGACTTAGGGAGTGAGGGTGTCCTCGCTGCTCCAGGCAGCCATGTCTCTGAGGCTGGAAAGCAGAGCCTTCCCTACTCTGCGGTTCTCTCTCTCTGCCTCTGCCTCTCTCCCTCTCACCCTCCCTTCCCCTCTTCCCCCATCTCTCTCTGTCCCTTGGTGTCTCTCTCACACCTTCCCTTTCCCCCTCATCTCTGTCTCTTTCAATGTCTCTGCACCTCTCTCTCTCAGTCTCTTTTCCTCATCTCTGACTTCCTGCCTTGAGGCAACACCAACTACAATTGTGCAACATTTGGCCTAATGGAACAGACCCCCCTGTCGGTGAGTCACACAGGGCGAGGTGGGGCCTGGGCTGACACAGACACAGTAAGCTCCCGTCCTCTTCCCCTCATGGGCCCTGCAGCCCGGCTGCACTCGGAGCTCTGGGCCTATGGTGACCAAGTGACACCTCTGAGTGCATAAGCTCCGTGGGCCCTTTGGGTCACTTCTCCCTTCCGGAACAGCAAGTGTGAAGGACCCGGGTCCTGGGCCCCGGATTCGGGGCAGTAATACAGAATAAAGATTCGAATTTCATTAGCCTTATCTTTCTTTTGGAATAAAGTCAATGTTGACCCCAAATACTGCAGCATGGGCATCAGCGCACATCTGGGAGGCACACTCGGGCGCGGGGAGGGGACCTACCTTGCACTAGCGTCCCCGTCCGGTCAATGTGGAACACCGTGCTCGCCCACAGCCGCGGGAGCATGGGGGCCAGCGTGGAGACACCCACGGGGAACTCGGGGTCCTGCACCGTCACTCGGAGCTTCACGACCACGCTTCCGGCCTGCAGCGACACAATCCGCAGCCGCAGCTTCCCCCTCCTGTGCAAGTCGGACACGGCCGGCGGAAAGGCACTCTCGACCTGGCCAAGGAGGGGCGGCAGCCACTCGTCAGGGCTGCTCTTCCAGCGACACCGTAAACGAGGCTGACAGATGGGGCGCAGAATCCATGTGTCCCCTTCACAGCCACGAACAGGCAGCTGGCAACCAACCTCTTGGGGCAAACACCCCAACCAGGCTTCCCCTGGGGCAGCAGACTGGGTGCTTGTGAGGGGGACTCACGGGGCCACGGCAGCCAGCCTACCTGCCGTGGAGCCTGGGACAGATGCACAGTGCATCCTGGGGGCCCCGCAAGTCGGTGTGAAGGTCATCGATGGGACAGAGAGGCAGAGGGGCTGCTGGGTGGCATGATGGAGGGGGCAGGTGACCTTCAGGGGCCGCCAAGGAACAATCTCGTGGCTATCTGGTGCTGCCCCCACTTACAGGGCTGTATCCCCCCAGGAAACACAGGAGCCAAGCCAGAGACTCAGGGTCCACTCTGCCGGAGGGAGGGAGACACCCGTCTCACCCCACTTCCCTATCACACAGCTCAGGCACGCTCTCGAGTGCCACGGAGAAGAGCAGATTCTCTGAGGCGGCGGAGAAGCCAGGTTTCCCAGTAAGTGAGTGCTGAGAGATGCCCCTCCTTCTGGCCTCTGTATTTCCACTCTTTTTGCCAGAAGAAGCACTAACTGCTCTTTTGTTTCAGAAGATCTTTCCAAGACATTTGCATGGTGAACGGCCTGGGGGGAGAGAGCCTTCAGGCCCCCTCCTGAATGAAGGGCACATGGGTTCACTGTCTGATATACTAATGATAATGTCTCTTTACGGAGGGGGGGAAGTTTGCTCATAGCCCGTCACAAAGGTTCAGGTGCCCTAAGACTGGGGATCACCTGCTGTGATGCAGACCTACTGTGTGTGCCTCACCCACCTGGGCCCCTCAGAGTCGCCCCTGCCGGCCTTGGGGACCAGAAGGGGAACGGGCACCAATGCTCATGCCACCTGCTCCGCTGGAAAAAAGTCCTTTGCCTCTGACCCAGGTGTTGTGTGTTTCCCGCCAGCATCCAGGCCCCAGGAACAGGCTAACTTATTAGTTCGCAAGAAGGGTAAAATCTTAGACCCTTCATGGCTCCCTACAGTTTACGAAGTCGCTTTTTTCTCTAATTCACCCTCTGAGGGTGTAATGTTTGCCACCGGGCTGGCTCTCCCAGGCTGTGTGCTGATGTCCGCCTCTAGCCAGAGGGACGCAAGGGTGCCCGGCCACTGGTAAGCGCTTCCTCAATAAAGCTACCCCAAGTGGGCAGACAGTCCCCCCTAGGCCCCCGGGGAGGGAAGTGCAACAGAAAGCCCAGCTGCGGGACCAAGTGGTGTCGACTGTTTGAATCAAAGCCACATATTCCAAAATAGTCCGGCCCCAAGTCTGGACTGATTTCCCCATAAATGGAGAGGGGAGCACTGTGCCTGCCCTTGGCTTTACCTCTTGGAGCAGCTGCTGGGAGAAGCCCCGGTACTCGGGGCTGTCGTGGGTCAGCAACGATTCGGTCAGGGTGCGGTTCAGGATCCTCACAGTGACCCCAAACACACGGGCAGCTGGGACAGACAGTCATGCAAATTAGCTGAAATCCAGTGATCCCACATCCCCCGGTTTTCTGTCCATGTGTTTCATAAAGCCTCCTCTTTCAGGAGTGATTTTCAAAAAACAGCTTGAGTCCTGCATAACCCAGGTGCCACCGTGGCTGAGCAAAGGGGAACTGGAGCCTCAGGGCGGGGCAGAGTCAGCCGCCTGGCAGAGTCACACGGGCCCCGCCAGCTGCCTTCTGCACACCGGGATCCCCAGCCCATTCCTACATGGTGTTTGTTCCCAGAGGTGCGGGGGGGGGGGGGGGCTTTTTCACAGCACCGGCATGGCGGGCACAGCGTCAGCGTGTCCACGGAATGAGGTGTGCTTTGTGAAGATGCTGCATGGTGCTCAGGCCTTGGCTTGGGGAGATTATGCACACTCAGTCCTGTGGAGGTGAGTGTGACAGAAGTCTTTCAATGAGTACAAATCACCACCAGCCTCTACCTCACCACTCTGCGGCCTCACACTATCTGACTGCTTTACAAGTCCTCTAGACTGTATTGCAGCAGGGGTCCCAGGGTGCCCTCAGCAGCGCAGGTGTCTGACTTGGCCACGGCAGGATGTGGTGGAGGGGATCGAGGGAGCCTCTGACCACTCAGACACTGCGCAGAGGACACACTGCGCCACGGCCCCATCAGGACGGGGGTGTGGGGGGCAGGCCCATGGCTGCCCCTGCCCGGCAATAAGAGGTGCACCGCTTTGAGTCCCTGGGGCCAGCGGAACCGGGATAGAAAGGCCAGCTCACAGGTGGCATTTGGCGTTCAGACGAGTGCCTTACCAGTTCTGACGGTCAGCGTGGCGGTGACGTTGGTCCCGCACGCCTGGTAGCTCATCCTCACCCCATACAGCACTCCAGCCTCCAGTCCAGTCACCTCCACGGCCGTCTCCTGGGTCCTGGCGCTCCTGAGCAGCTCTGCACCCTGGTACACCTGCACGTGGAAGGTGCGGTTCTGCGTGCCGTTTAAACGCCAGGACACGTGGAAGCTGCTGCTGGTGACATTGCGGATCATGTAGTCTCTGAAGGGAGGGCTGTCTGCGGACGCACAGGAAGAGAAGGTTTCGGGGGCGTCAGAGGGAGGCGACAGAAGTGAAAATCAACAGGGAGGGCTCCCAAATCGAAACATTTCGCTGTGTCTGTACAGCCACCAACGAGGCAAAAAGCCAACCTACGGAGTGGGGGGAGGTATCCGCAGATCATATATCTGCTCAGAGGTTAGTGTCCGAAATATGTATGGAACTCATGCAACTCAATAGCAAAACCCGAATAATCCAATAGACATCTTCCCAAAGATGTACCGATGGCCAACAAGCACAAAACGGATGCTCAACGTCACTCACCATCAGGGAAATGCAAATCAAAACCACACGAGACATCACTGTGAACCTATCAGAATGGCTGCCATCGGTAAGACAAGAGGTGCGTGCTGGCGAGGTGTGGAAAAGAGGGAACCCTGTGCACACTGTTGGTACGGACCCGGTGGAAGACAGCGTGGGAGTTCCTCAAAAAATCAGCGATTCCGCTTCCGGGAATGTATCCATAGGAAACGAAACGACCGTCTCAAAGCCCGCCCTGAGCTCAGCGCTCACTGCAGCAGCATCCACGAAGGCCAACGTGGGAACAGCCTCAGCTGTTTTTGCAGCTGGGTTGCTATGGTGTGTCAGGGGCCCAACTGTATTTCCCAATATTCGTAGGTTGCAGTCTTAACTCCCAGTCCGTCCTGATGTGACAGTATTTGGAGACGGGGTCTTTAAGGACACAGCTGAGTCAAAGTGAGGTGACAGGCTGAGGCTTCTGTTTTTATACTGAAATCGGTGTTTGGGGGAGCAATATTCCCATAAGCACTCTAGTACATAATACTCTACTACAACAATTAGTATATATTTTTAACACTCAAATGTAATTAAATCTCTTTTTTGAAAGGAAAATGCTGGCCTACAAGAGGCACCTGGGGTATATGAATTATGTAAAAAGTAGGCTGGCCCTCAGTCCAGGCACAATAATTTGTACATCAGAATTCGAGTTCTATAAAAAGCTAGCCACAAGGATGTTTTAAAAAAATCTTTTGCAAAACCACAGTAAGAAGGAAGCAGTTAAAAAGCGCCTGACATTCCCCCAAATTCTTCATGTAAGAATTCATAAAACATGTTTTCTAGTAGCGTGAAAAAAATCTCTTTCCAGACAAATGTATATGTTTCCTTTCAGTAAAAAAAAAAAACCTAAAAACTGTATAATTCAACCCTCTTCCATTTTCACCTTGGCTGTCAAGAGGCTTAGAACAGGTTTAGTGCCTCACCCTAGTCCTTCGACTCCGCCCTTTGTCCTCCTCCAACTGAGCCCTGAACTGCCTTTTAAAAATGGAGACGCCCTGTGTACACATGCTTCCCTACTGTGAACCCCGGCGGGTCCCCCTCAGAGCAGGTGGAGATGAACTACTGGAGGCTTATGAGAACAGCGTGCCCAGCCCTCCCTCCCCTGCCGTACGTGGACAGGACTGGGGACCACCGTCTGCATTTGCGCTGCTCCCTGATACCTCCCCCAGGACGGGGGCGTAGAGCGTGTTTGAAGAAGATACAGCTGACCTGGACAGACTTCTGCCCTCCAGAACGGGAGGGAACACATAAAATTCTGCTGTTTTATTCTTTTTTTAATAATAGATTTGATTGTTTTCTTTTCCTTTTCTTTTTCCCCTTTTTCTGCTGTTTCACACCACCACCAGCGGTGTGGCGTTTTCAAACAGCAGCCACAGGGTACGAATCCACCCGTCTCCTTTACCTAGTTTCCAAGGCAGCTGTGGGCTGCACAGCAACTCGGAAAGTTCTTCGTGTTGGGGCAAAATCAGCCAGCTTCAGGCATAGTAAGGCTAATCCCTCTTTTGTAGGGCAGAGCTTGAGACCTGTTAAACTGGAAAGAGTCCTTCTGCCCCTTACACTTGAACTTGGATTTTAATCCTTCGTTAGTCAGGAAACCCTGCTTTCAAGGCCCTTTTAGCCTTTTCACGACCCTCTTAAAATGTGATCCTAGGAAATAACACCCAGTTCTGGACTCTCTGTGATCTGAGGACAGCGCTGCCAGGCGGCCCTCCCCATCCTTCCCCTGNTTCACACCACCACCAGCGGTGTGGCGTTTTCAAACAGCAGCCACAGGGTACAAATCCACCCCGTCTCCTTTACCTAGTTTCCAAGGCAGCCATGGGCTGCACAGCAACTCGGAAAGTTCTTCGTGTTGGGGCAAAATCAGCCAGCTTCAGGCATAGGAAGGCTAATCCCTCTTTTGTAGGGCAGAGCTTGAGACCTGTTAAACTGGAAAGAGTCCTTCTGCCCCTTACACTTGAACTTGGATTTTAATCCTTCGTTAGTCAGGAAACCCTGCTTTCAAGGCCCTTTTAGCCTTTTCACGACCCTCTTAAAATGTGATCCTAGGAAATAACACCCAGTTCTGGACTCTCTGTGATCTGAGGACAGCGCTGCCAGGCGGCCCTCCCCATCCTTCCCCTGGGAACTTGACCTTTGTCTCGGTGAAGCACACTGGGTTTCCTGCACTCGTGGGTCTGGGCTTTGTTTTTTCTGGGCAGCCCTGTCATGTCTCTGGTGAAGGAGGAAGAGTCCTACTGGGGATGCTGCCTCTCCCAGGATATCCGTGTCGGGCTGTTCCTCTTTAACCTTGAGCCTGTCCCCCTGACCTCTGACCCTTGTAAAGGTAGAAATGCCGAGGATCTGAGCCAAAAGTCAGCGTTCTGTTGGGGATGAGGAGTCTGGGCTCCTTGGTGGGCTCGAGAGACTGCTTTCTGCCAACCTGGCTGCCTCCGGAGTGGGTAGCCCTGCCCCGGCCAAGTGCAAATTCAGCAGACCTTTCTTCATGGAGCTGAAGGAAGGGGGCCGTGTCTGAGGCAGTTGGGTGACCCTGAAGACAGTTCCACTCTGTCCTAAAAGCAGAGTGTGTTCCTGGAATGTTACATGCCAACAGAGCGATATTTCTTCTGGTTTCTGTTTTGGGCAAGAATCTTGCTGCCCTGCGTGTCACTCATTGAATGACTAATTTCACAAGAAAAGCATGTGAAATTTGTGCTGTATTTTCCACGGGCTTGTACCTCTAAACCATTCCAGCAGATTGCTCATTTATATTAGCTTCTAAATTTAAAACATGTGCTGCTTCCCTTAGCAATATGCAATTGGAATTCACCCTTAAGTTCCTGAGCTGGCAACGTGGGATCCGCCTTTTCTGCCCTCTAAGGGGTGAAGTCGGGGGTGGGGGGGGACAGCGGTCTCTGCCTGTGCTTACCTGCAGGACGGCCCTTTATCTGGAAGGAACCTCCCAACTCAGTAGCTGAGCAGCGTAGTTTCAGTAGCTGGATTCTGATCTGCTACCCTCCACGAGGGACCGGACTCTGCCCCCGGGGGCACAGTGCAGGCATTCTAAGAATGGTCTAGTGGGGGTCTGGGCAGAGCCTTGCGGGCACAGTGCTACACAGACCCTCCAAGTCATGAGCTGCACAGTGGAGTGTCTTGTTGCTGAGGTGGACTGGTAGATGTTGCCACCCGACTCTCCCTGTTCCTTCACTAGTACCAAATATGCGTCGAATGTTTACTCTTTAGCAAGTACAGGGACTCTCTGGCAGTGACCAGGAGACCTGCCCCTCGGAGCTCTGTCCTGGAGGAGGCAGAGCATTCCAGTGGATGAAGACTGACCCCGGACCCCCCCCCCCCGGGTCCTCAAGGGGTGCTGGGAACCAGCTCCTCCCCAGCATCACCTGCAGCCTCGACCCTCTACCTCCCTCCTCAAAGGCAGAGCAACAGGGGTCGGTAAGGACCTTGCACTCGGTACACTGCTCAGTTCTGGATCGCCAAAGGAGAAGGCCCATGGCTCCAGACCTCTGCTCAGCTCCTGACCCTTCTCACAGGTTGGGGAGGAAAGGGCACCACACCGTGACCAGGGGCAGCCCGTGGGGGACGCACTGTGGGGCAGCTGCCTGGTGGGGCGGTTCTAAGGATTAAATAGATGACATTGTACAAGCGCTTGTGACTCTAGTGCTAAGCAGCTCTTGGCCGTATTGTTATGAACAAAGGGAGGGTCCTCACTATTATGGTCCTTTAAAGGGGATACAGGACGTGAGAATTAAAATAAGTGATTCAAATGCGATTATAACAATATTGCCTGTAACTGCTTCATGATGTTCATGAAAGTTCTAGTTTCTGTAGCAAAATGTTGTAAGCCACTTCCATACCCCCCATGAGGCAAATAGCTGAGACATCGTATCACTGCTATACAACATCACTATTACTCAACCATCGAAAATTAGAGTTATGAAGACCAGGTTGTTTCTTGGAAACCTTTATATGACATAATGGTGAGTGAAGAGAGCACATACACGACTGCATGCAGAGTAGGATTAAACAGGGTAGAAACCCTGGAAGGGAACAAGGAAAAATAGAACAGCTTGCCAGCATGTTGAGACTGGTGTGACTTATCTTCCAACTGTTATTAGAATGGTGCTAAAAGGATAAAGCAGATTCTGCGGTGACAAGAGAAACTGTTGGTAGCCAAATTGACTAAGAGGTGTCTGCTCTAGGTGCTGGGTCCATCAGAGTCCCATGTGGCAGCCTCCTCTCCCACCAACCTCCTGCCTGGGGTTTACGCTGAGGCCTCCTCGGGAGGCCTGGTATTTGTCTAGCAGACACGCCCCCCATGCCTGCTGTGCCCCCACCAGCCTCCAGTCCCAGGATGCAGCCGGAACGGTGCCTCCCTGCCCCCTGCCATGCCCCAAGTCACTTGGCTTGGGGTCAGCTGCTCCATATAACAGGAAACCCCTTGATAGGGAACATCTATGGTACATCAGGCCCAGGGCCCTTCGCTGTCTTGGCTCCCCCATCACGAGTGTCTGAGCCTTATCCTCAAGGCCATGCCATTATTGAGATGGCAGATGGGACCTTGGCCATCACAGTCCTATGCCAGCCTTGTCTCGGCAGGGCCTGCAACCATTCAGCAGCCTTCCTGATACTCATGGAAACTTCTGCTACATCTCATTGGCTAAGGTGAGTCACATGACCATCCTACCTGCAAAAAAGGTAGGGAAGCATAGTCTTTTCACCTGACATATTTCCACACAAAACTCAATGTAAGTCTGTCACTGAAGAAAAAAAAGTAGGTTTGGGGTCTGCCGTGATCCTTCTATGGTATTCTTTCTTTTAAAGATTTTATTTATTTATTTTTAGAGCGAGGGGAAGTGAAGGAGAAAGAGAGGGAAAGAGAAACATCAGTGTGTGAAAGAAACATTGACTGGTTGTCTTCCACATGGGCCCCAACCAAGGACAGAACCTGCAGCCCAGGCACGTACACCGATTGGAATAGAACTGGCGACCTTTCATTTTGTGGAATGATGCCCAATCAGCTGGACCACACCAGTCAGAACACAGTCTATTCTTCGCCCAGCATAGTAGGAACAGTACCTGGCACATAGTAGGCACTCATCAAAATATGTCCCATAAGTGACTAAATGAATACATGATAACCTGATGCTCCCCGCCCACCTGTGCTTGCTGGAAGATTCCATCCGAGCATCTCCTGCTCACCACCCCAGCTGCGCCTGCAGCCTTGCTCACCTACAGACAGCCCTGCGGTCTGTGGGCACTGACCTTCCCCTGACCACATGCTGGCCACCGGAGCAGGTGCAGGTGACTAGCACCCCTAGCTGGAGAGGTCCTGGGGTTAGGGGAGAAGTTCAAGAGCAGCTTCCCCAAAGAGAGAAGGCTTGACTGGGCCCTGGAGCTGTGAGAATTAGCCAGGGTCTCTCCCAGCAGCACATAAGCCTGCTTTGGCATCACTCGTGCTCCCAGAGACCCTCCTGGGAGTCCGTCCCTCCTCTAGGCTCTGCTTGATCTCAGTGCCTCCTCTGTGTACACAGACTCCTGAGGCTGTCTTTCCTGCTGTTCTTCCCCCTCATGTGTCTCTTGGCAAGCCCCTCCCCCTGTACTGACTTCTAAATAGGGGGGTTCTTCAGCCACAGGCCCCATGCCACCCCCCAACCCTGCCCACAGTGAAGTGCCACCTGCACGCTGATGACCTCAGACTGCAGCCCAGTCCCCCTGAACCCCAGCACCCAATATCCAGCTCAGTCAGCATCCTGGCCTCTCCACGCAATGTCATCCCTTCTCAATTTAAAATGTGATTGTCAAAAATCAAAATAACCACCCTAGTCTCCCCCCAACTCTTCAGGAACCACCATCGATTCCATTGAGGAACCACCATCGATTCCATCGATTCCACTGAGTTTCCTGAGAGCGGTGATGATGATCTATTCATACAGGTCTCCACTGCCAGCATGTCACCCAGCGGGCAGCACATCGATAAACATTGGTTCAAAGAACGAAGGCGAGAAGAGCCTGGTGTGAGATTAAGAACCATCTACAGAGCCAGGTGGCGATCAGCCCACGAGCCAGCCCGTCCCTCACTGCAAGCAGAGAGGGCCTCTGTGTCTGTGGGCCATCAGGCCTGAACATGTTCCTCCTGCCGCCTTACCTTCACAGGTGCAGTTGGGCTCCTGGGGAGAAGAGGCCGGCGATTCGGGGTGGCGGGCGCACTGGTGTGAGCCCTCCACGTTCAAACACAGTTCCCTCTCAGAGCAGGTGTTGAGTTCCTCATGGAAACACTCATCTACATCTGTGGAAAAGAACAGGTGAGTTGTAACCAGCTGGTCATTCTCATTAACCTCCAAGAGTGTGTCCTATGAGCCAAGGAAGTGAACTGGCAGCAGCCCCAGGTGCCTCTCGAAGTTCAGTCTCAGAGAGCCTGTGGCTTCCCTGCCCGCCTCCGAGCCCACGTCTCCGAGCCCACGTCTCCAGGCCCACGTCTCTGGGCCCACGATGCACTCGCCTGCAGCCATCACAGGCGCTTGGGTGGCTGTTGTTGCCTGAGCCAGTCGCTCTGGGGCTGCACTGAGTCTGATGGGTCACAACACGAGGGGGTCCAAACACCCTACCCGAGAACCAATCTGGTGGGTAGGCACCTTTCTGCACTGAGAAGGAAAGCAGAGCAGCCCCCGACATTCAGAAGTGGCCTGTCACTCACACTGGGGCCTTGGTCACTCTCCTACCAACAGGAACAGTCTCACAGAATTCACAAGGCAACGCCTGGGCCGGGGTCACGTGAGACAGAGCTATGCCACTGCACAGTCACCGAAGCCAGACGGAAAAAGACCCCAGGTCACCCACACAGTGTCACCAGCTGCCATGGGTAAGATGAGTGACTCAGTTTTTTTTACTCATTAGAGCTTATTTCCAGGCGAGTTTGCCTTTCTCCATAAATAAATGTATCGAGATACCCAGTCGGAGACCCCTCACCTTCTAACAGCATCTAATCTAGAACGAAGCCCTGGGTCTAAGCTCCCCAGACCCCAAACTGCCCAGCCAAAGCCCACCTTCTGTAACAGACTCTCTCCAACCGCCTGTTCCTGCCCCACGTGCTGGGGCCCTCCCAAGTCACCTGGCAGCTGGGCACTTGAGACAGAGGCCACGTGGCCCCCAGCCCAACGTATTTCTCGTAAGTTTAAATATATTTTTTACTTTTTAGGTTTAGAGAGTGAGAAGGAGAGAGAGAAAGAAACATTGATTTCTTGTTGCACTTATTTATGCATCCACTGATTGCTTCTTTGGTGTATGTGCCCTGACCGGGGATCGAACCCACAACCTTGGGGTAGTGGGACAATGCTCAAACCAACTGAACTATGTGGTCAGGACCCACAGCCCGAAGTATTTACTGTCTGACACTTTTCAGGAAAAAATTATGGGCCCCTGCCATAGAGAAGAAAGACAGGAAGAGGGGGAAAGAGAGAAGAAGACAGGAAGGCAGGACGGAAGGAGGTAGAAAAGCAAAAAACAGAAAAAGAAAAGGTGGACCAGGTAATTTCTTCCAGAAACAAGGTCACATCTGTGTGCTTCACCAAATTCATCTTTGTACAGATTCTGCTGATGAAGCCTCCTAGGTACCAGCATGTTCTTGGTGAGGGTGGGAAATAGGCAAGAGGAAAACGCAGGACCCAAGAACTGAAGACAGAAATTTGTGTGTTCTCTGGGCCCTGTCCCCCAGAGCCCACCTAGATGGAAGGAGAAACCCTGGCATGAGGGTGTGGAGGAGATGCAGGGAGGGAACTTGAAGATTAAACTTGGTTTGGGCCAGAAGGGGCTGAGACGGGTCAGCCACCCCACACCTGCCAAATCATATTCCCACTCCTGCCCCACCCCCGGGGGGGGTCAAGGGAAACACCACCTTGCACCTGGATGTTGATCACTTCATAGACACGCTTCACGATGCCATCCAACATGGCCGAGATGTTGTCCACGGGCACCGGCTGTGGCAGGCCCAGCAGCAGCCTTGACACTGTGGTCGAAGTGTCCCCACAGACCGAGTGCAGGTGGTGGACAGCAGTGTCCATTGGCTGCAGGGCACTGGTGACCTGTGAAGCCAGAATGAGAGCATCACTCAGGGAAAGTGCCCCCATCAGACAGATGGGGAGACTGAGACCTGGTGAGTTCATTGCACAGGGGCCAGTCTGGTCTGCAGCCGGGAACCTCTGCGATAGTTTATTTCTGTCATCACCCCAGTAAAAGTCCTGCAAACCAGAGTATAAATACTTCTGTGGCACCAGCTGCTAAGAGCTGAAGGGTGTCCACCCCCAAACCTTATGAGTCCTACCCCCAGGACTTCAGCATAGGTCCTTATTTGGAAAGAGGGTCGTGGCAGATATAATCAAAGTTGAGGTCATCCAGATGGGCCTTTGCCCCGTCGGACTGGTGTTCTTACACGAAGGAGAGCTTTGGACACAGACAGACACCGATAGAAGGAAGTGCTGCGGGGACACAGGGAGCAGACCGCCACCTACAAGCCAAGGAGAGGGGCCCTTCCCTCACAGCCTCAGAAGGAGCAGCCCTGCCCACACCTCACTCTCCAGACTCAAGCCCGCAGACCTATGGGAGCACACGTCTGTTACGTATGGCCCCCGGCCCGCAGCCCTCTGTCACGGCCACTTCCAGAAAAACACCCCGATCAACCCCTGGGCCCCTCAGTCCCCGCCCACCCTCACAGCTCATAACAGAGAATTAGATCAGAACCTGGAGAACTGGACATCAAGCCATGGTCTCATGTTGCATATCGGAATTTTTTTAGCTTCAGTGATCCCTTATCTCATTTCACACAAATCCTTTTTGCTTCAGCTTACTCTCATCTAAGTTCTCCCCACATGCTGTTTAAACCTCACAGCCACTGTCTCCGGTAGGATTATAACTGCTTCTAGTTCATGGAAGTGGTATCTAAGGCACAGAGAGGCTAAGCAACTTGCCGAAGGCCACACAGCTGATGAGTGGCAGCACTGGGATTTGAACCCAGGCAGTTTGGCCCCTGAGCTCTCACTGGCAAGGGGGCCATCTTCCTTTGCCCCAAACAAGCTCAGAGGAGACAAAACTACCTCCAGCTGGGGCAGTTAGGGAGGCTTTCAGAGGACAGTGACCTTTCGTAATATCTCTCGAGCCACTTTACTGAACAGCCCAGAGCAAGGTGAGTGTGTGTGTGTGTGTGTGCCAGTGGTTCTGTGGGGCAGGGCCCTAGCCATGTGGTGTACAAGGCCAAGTACAGAAGGAAAATGGGGGGCTGCATTCAAAGAGTAGGAAGTATTTCAAGAGGCAACAACAGAACATAAAATGTGGGGCTCTTGTAAGCCTGGGGCAACTACACAGGACACTCGCAGACAGACCATCACCCTGGGGAGATCCCCAAGTAATGAGGATGAGCAACGCCCTGTCTACCACTGGGTGGAGACGTCCTGGCTGGAAGGCTCTGAAGTGTCAGAAGGTGTGAGCTGTGTCTACAGTGGGGCTTTCCAGCTGGAAAAGGGGATGAGTGGCCACATCCTGAGACATTTCTGGTTGTAACTGTTAGGCATGTTTCTGGGTCCTTGTGCAAAGAGGCCCAGCATGCTGTGAAATTCTGTGGTGATGGGCAGCTCCGCAACAGAGAGCTACCCTGCCCTGGGTGTCCACAGTGCTGGTTGAAGGCCCCCATCCCTGGGCTTCCCAGGACATGGGGGGTCTTCATGAGGCCAGGGAGGGCAAGGCTCTGGGTCCAGGCCATCTACGCTGGGGCACCCTTGGTTTAAGCAACAGGCTGTTAAAAGATGAGGGTGCCATGTCCTGTACCATGATGGGGTGGGGCTCACAGAGCTGTGTATGTCAAACTCCAAGCTGCACACCGATGTGCATGCATTTTATTTGCGTATAAATTATACCTCTTTGGAGCTTTGATTTTTAAAATAAGAAATCACATTTGCTTCAGAGTTAGGCATTCTGAGGTCAGCTGGGTTCCCGCCGTGTTCCTCCCTCCACCTCCCCCCAGCCCCAAGCACCAGCAGGGCAGGCGGCCTGCGCCTCACTCTCCCCTCACCTACCATAGAGTGCAGAAGCCGCATGTGATTCAGGAGCCTGGGGTCCACCTGCTGGAGTTCCCGGAAGTCCATTTTCACCAGGACGGTCACGTTGTACCAGGAACTGGTTAAGGTGCTCTCTACAGCTGCAAGAGGGCAGATGCAGATGAGCTACAGGACCAGGACCAGGCAGCGCCGCCAGAGGCCCTGGGGTGAGAAGGCAGGCAGGAGGCCTGCGAGGCAGGAGGCTGGCCCTTCTGCATTTATTCTCCTACGTAAGAGGGGCTGCCACCTGGCCGGTGTGAGACACTTCCCCCACTTCCTGTCTCATACTTCTCTCACATGATATATGTAATCCTATACTTGAGGGGGACCCAAGAAACTGAAATTATCTTCTGAAGGTGGGCCCCTTGTACTACTGGCTTCCTCCACTAGGTGAGTGTTCTAAGAACCCATCAGCATCAGTGTGCCAGCTGGCATTGTTGTGAGAGGCTGCGTTTGGCTTCAGTAATTTTTTTTAAGTCTTGCAACGCATTTGGCCATTTCATGACGGGTGATTTATGAGCATGACTGCCCACACTGTGCTGAGTGTTCAGCAGTTTTTGACCAAAAACGGCATGACCCCCATGTCCCACCTCCCTATTCACCTGATCTCACCCCAAGTGACTTTTTTTCCCCTCTATGCAACAAAGTCCTCAAAGGGTAGCATTTTGCCGATGTGGAAGATGTGAAACAAAAAGACGGCAGAAGCACTAAAAGGCATCAAAATCAACAAGTTCAAAAAACGTTGATAGGTGTGTTACATCAAATGGAGAGGACTTTGAAGGTGACTGAAGTTTAAACATGTAAGAATAAGCACACAGTTTCTTATAAATAAATCCCGATTTGGGGGTTCCCCCTCATATACTATATATTACTGTAGATAACACATACTAGATAATATTGTATGTGATACAAATCTTCTAGAATATGGATACTGTGATATTTATAGTAAAATAGCATAATTAATATGTGATATGTAATACTTCACATTATTTATAATAATACTAGAACATATTGTAATATATGTATGATTTTTTCCCTAGCTCTGAACCTTGACCAACCAGTTCTCCTGGAGGCAGCCACAGTCAAGCCCAGAGCCCTTCAGACCAGCCAGACGTGCCCTGAGGGCTGGGCCACTGACCCACCAACCAGACGCTGCCAGCAGGATTTCGGGACCCTGTGGTCGGTGTATCAGGAGCGGCTGCACACCTTCCCACTACAAAGCAGGTCAGCATCCAACAGGGGCCACTCAGAGCTCTAGTCTCCCCAGGCGACTTGGGAAAGTTGGGGTGCTGCTCTGCCAGGAACGTGTCCCCACTCAGGGCACCTGTGAGCATCCCTCATCCCCCGACACGTCAGTGGCCAGACTTTGGCAGAGACACTGCATTGAGTAGGATGTGTTTGCACACAGCTGTGGACTCCCTGTGACATCGTGACGTCTGCTGTTTCCTGGAAATTGCTCCATCCCCCTCCTTCACCAGGCCAGCAAGGGACCCCAGCCTACAGGTGGCTGCCTAACTGGACACCTCCTTCGCTCCAGGTCTCAGTCTTACCTTGGGGTGCGGGAGCCACGCAGCGGTGGCCCCAAGACAAGGGGCAGCATTTCTGAAGTCCTGGGCAGTCGGCGTCCAAGATGCAAGGCAAGGAGGCCGCTTCCTGCCCCACCTTCGGGCAGGCCCCGGGTCTTGATGCAAACTCCTCAGACCGATTCAGGGCTGGGGGAAGTTGTTAGCAGTTAACAACATTAGCGGTAAAAACCTGGGTGAGCCGCTCAGACCCCCATCTGGGTGCCTCCCAAGGCCGACTCCCCCTGCGGTTCTTGGAGGTGCACAGTACAGCCACTCACGGGCCATGCCACGGCCTGGGCAGCACCATTCCGATGTCTAACGTCCTGAAGAAATTGCCACACGGGGACTGGCTTTGGGGACATAAAAAAATGGGTGAGTGGTGCAGCCTGCCAAGCCACTGGGATGGAAGTGATGTTCATAGCATCCCCGTGGGGCCACCAAGCAAGGATCCCAAGGTCTTTGCTTCCTCCCCTCTTGTAAAACCAATGGCCTCAAGGCTAAGGAGACATAGAGTAAAGGTGAGGTGGTGCCTGGGACAGAAAACTGACCTTAGAAGGAAAGCAAAGTCCAGACAGAGTGTCAGGTTGGACTGACAGCAATGCACCAACGTTGGCTCCTTAGCAGGGACACGTGCACCATGGTGACACAAGACACTAACCCTAGGGGACACTGTTGAAGGGGGTTCAGCAACTCCCTCCACATCTTTGCAACTTGTCTGTTTATTTTTTTTTTATTTTTTTTGCAACTTGTCTGTTTAGTTTAGTTTAGAATCTAAATAATTCTAAACCAGAGGCTTATATACATGAAAGGGAAGTGCAGGCCACCAAGAAAAGTCAGCCAGCTTCCAAAAATGGTTGTCAATCACAACAGACATGTTTTCAAGTTCAAGTTTGTCTTGATCTGACTACTGCTGGGAACCCCACCTCCTTCCCATAGGGCTGACACTCACTGAGAGCCCAAGAGAACAGTCAACAGTTCCAACTCGGTGGAAAGTCAGAAATCTGCCTCTCCTTCCACTGTCTCAGCACAAACAGTGAGACAGGACCGCCTGTGCCTGGCAGCCCAAGGTCAGTCCCCATCCTAGGGGACAGCCCACCAGCGAGCTCCTTGAGCAGCAACACGGAGGTCTCCTGGGCTGAGGAAAGCGATCCTTCCATAACAGCATTCCTGCTCCCGCCTCCTTCCCAGGCGTCCTCCTTCCCCAAAGGGGTCCTGTTCTCAGCCTGGGGGGATGGGGATTTGGGGGAGTCTCCGGGTGCAGTGGGGCCCTTCTGCCATGATGGCCAGCCGGTGGTAAGGACAGGCTCAGTGGAAACCAGGGGTCACCAGAGGGGGTGAGCAGCTGCTAAGATGCTGTCAGCTCCACCCCCAGGGACTCCTCCTGAGAAAATAACCCAGCCTGTGCATAGCGGGCGTTTGCACCACAGGACACTCATGGCAGAGTTTTGTTTACTAATGAAAACTTGGAGCCAACTAGATGCTACATGGCAGGAGATTGCTCCATGCCGACACATCCACATGAGGTAATGCCATGTGGCCGCTAAGTCCTGCTGCAGGACCATATTTATTGACATGAAACGTGGCCCAGATACACTGCCAAATGGTAAGCATGCTACAGAAAAACCTCGAACGGGATGACCACACTTTTGTGAGATGTCTGCTCTGAGTACAGAAGAAAATGTTCATGACACCTAAGCTTGCGGGGGCAGCTTACGGGCGAAGTTCCTGTGCTCACGTCTGCAGTTCCAGATTTTCTGCACGGCTCATATATGTTTCTGTAGTGATAGTACAGAGATACATCTACAGGAAATAATGTATGAGTTGTTGCATTCCAAATGCTAAACCTTCAGAAAGTGAAAGTCACTGAGACTGAAGGGCACGTTCTCATAACACCCTTCCCTTTTCAGTTACGCGGCTGTCGAGTGGGAGGGGAAGGAGGAAGCTGGTCTGAGGCCTCGCCGCTGCCTGGAGGTGAGACCTGCGAGCTGAGAGCACCGAGGTGCCGAGACACAAGTCACCCCATGCCCGGAAGCACCCGAAGGCCCTCCTGTCCTCCCCAAATGCCTCGGCTGTCCCCGTAGCTACCACACCCAGGGGTCTGCCTTTGCCCTGTTCTGTGTGAACCAACCAGTGGGTTGGGGGTCTCTTATAGAGACTTCCCTCTGCCGGTTCCAAGAGCCAGCCTGTCACCAGGCTTCTCTAAAGCAGCTGCGATCGAACAGTCGAGCCCTGCAGATGGAGCCCTGCTAACGTGGGGAAGGTTGTGCAGCCAATGAACGAGGTATAAACGTGTTTACCACAGGCAGTTCCAGCTGCCAACGCATTGACCCTGAGCGCGGGGGCGGGAAGAGGGGCTCAGCATGACCCCCATGTCCCCGCTCTCCCTACTCCAGCCACTGCCCCACTGCAGCTCCCCAGGGCAGCCCTGCCCAAGGGACTCTTTAACGAGAATGTTCGGGCCCTCTCCCCACCCGGTGAGTTCCTAATTAAAGGTGCCAACGCTTTAAAAGTGGGATCGATGTCCCATGAGAGGCACTTCTTGGAGGCTGGTTTGTTGACGGGAAGAAAGAGGAGCAGCAGGTGGCAGGGAAGGGACACCAGCCGTCCCTGCCTCCTCTCCTTTGGGACTTTACTTGTTTAGCTCGGCCGGCCAGCAGCCCTTACAGAAAGGTCACCCTTAGTGGCTGCAGCTGCTGTGGCTCAGCCAGTCCCGGGTCCTCCTCCGGCTGCTGGGCCTGGGACCTCACTGGCCCTGACCACAACCAACAGGTCTTCAGCCGTGTGGCCTTCACAGGGGAAGGCAAATGGAGCAGGGCCACACCTGCCTTCTTTCACTGGATTTGATGCTCCATACCCAGCTGCTGTGGTCTCCACAAACAATGGGACCCCCGCATCCTCCAGGAAGAGAGGTGCCCCCGGCGCAGGGACGGCCGCGGAGCTGGCCGCCCCTGTGTGCATGTGCGTGCGCATGTGGCCCTTGAAGACAGGGAAAGCAGGGAGGGTCTGCTACAGCACAGGCAGGAACTCCTTGTACCCGGCAGCTGGGCGGCCCCTCCAGAGGCCAGCCCTTCCCTTTGCGCACCCCGTTAGAGAGTCGGCAGACATGTACAATTGGCACCGAGCCGCGGCCCCGAGCTCAGCGGGCCCTGTCTGGTTTTACGGGTGGGGGCGGTGTCAGTGCTAACGGCATCATTTTAACAGGCCACCCTGAGTGGACAGACAGGACAGCTCCGGGCCCGGCCCTCTGAATGGGGTCTCTGGTGTCCCTGTCCGCTGTGAGTCCGCTCTGTGTCCAGACCTCCTGCACGGCCCGTGTGTCCCTCTTTGTAGTTACAGTAAAATGATGCATTGTTAAGCAAAATAAAGTAGGCGTTACCATTGCAATCCCAAAGCATTCATTTTTAAAAAATTGAAAAAATCATGTAGAATAGAAACATGATCACACGTGTCCGCATAATGCTCTTCCCATTTGAGGTCATCGGCTGCTGCACCACGTGGGGGACCCGAGGAGGGCAGGCTCAGGGTGACTCAGCGTGCGGAGCCCACGCAGCCCTCCACAGGGCCTGCGGGGCCTGCAGGGCACAGACTACATCCTGTCGCCTCCAGTTCCAGAGGAGGTGGGCACCCCTGGTAGGCAGTGTCCACGCCTGGGCCTCAGGCCACACCTGGGCGGGATCCCCCTCCTGGACACCCGAGCTGGGGTTTTCTGCCTGCTGGACGCAGCAGCCCTCATAACTCAGGGTGACCCCCGCAGACACTCCCTGGAGCCACACCCTACCCACTTCCCCTCTGTGACCGAGTGGGGGCAGGGGGACCTTCTGACTGCTCAGAAACTCAATTTTGAGATCTGGTATTGACTCAGATATCACAGTCACCACCACCCACACACGCTCCTGTAGGCGCCCTTTCCCTGGAAGAGGTCCTTCTGGAAAGTATTGTTCACATCAAGGGGCTAAGCCCTGAACCCATACAGGGCACGGACTCAGGCGCTGCCCCACACAGCCTCACCAGTCTCCTTGGTAACTGCCTCAAGCATCTTCGGAAGCCCGTGGAGGAAATGAGAGGACTTGGGGTCCTCTAGGCCGTTAGAGGGGACTGAGGGGACCCCTTCCATCCCTTTCACGTAATAGAGTTCAGATTAGGATTTCAGATAAAGAAAGCATCCACTACAACTTTTTAAAAGAAAAGGGGGACCCCCAACATAGAGGGGACTACAACATTGGTTCTCCAACTCAGCTATGGGTCCGTGGCTTGGGAGCTTTAAAAGCGCCCCCACGCCCAGGCTATGCCCCAGGTGATGTCCATTACAAAACCTGATGGCGGACCCAGGCATCGGCACTCTTCCAGCTGCCCAGGCCCTTCTGTGTGCAGCCAGGTCTCCAGCTGGGGCCCCCGGGGCCGCAGCCTCGGCACCACCTGAGAACTTGTACTTCGGTCCTGACCCACCTGGTCTGAGGTCTAGGAGTGGGGTCAGTGATCTGTGCTTGGACAAGCCCCCCAAGGGATCCCAATACTCAAGATTAAGTATAGTGTTCCAGAAGGATCTAGGAAGTTCAGAGCTAGTAGGTGTGAATGGTGACTCTCCTGAAGCTCAGCAGGCCTCTCAGGGAGAAGGAAATAGGGGGTGGCCCACAGTCCCCACCCCCCACGCCCCCTGCAGCCCTGAACTCACGCAGGACGCAGTACAGGCCCAGCTGCTCGAAGCCCTCGCAGCAGTCGGTCACGTTCCGGGGCTCCGGTGCATCCACTGCCAGGTACCGGGTCCTGTAGATGGTCTTGGGGCACCGCCTCCACGGGATCCATCCGCCGCAGGGGGCGTAGGTCACGTGGGACACTCGGACGGTCTCCACTTTCTGGACATTTTGGGTCACGCTGTAGTTGCACAGCTGGTAGCTCAGCAAGGACAGGCCTTTCTCTAGGAGGGAGGAAGAGGATCGGCAAACCAAAAAAGGAACCAGTGCCAGGGTCCAATGGCTGCAGAGGGTGGGTTCTCTTAGCTTCTGCAGAAGCGAAGGAACCAAGCCCTGCGCCGCACTGGGGCAGACCCTCGGAATCTGCCCACCAGCCTGCTGAGAGATCAGTGCAGCAATGTAAACTCGAAGGGAAAAGCGTCAGCAGAGACTCTGCCGCCAAGAAACACTCCTGCACAGAACGCGGCGCTGCCACCAGTCAGGGCCGCGCTGACCCGCAGCCCCAGGAGTACACGGTACACAGAGGGGAGACGTGAAGGAGTCACTTTTGGGGCTCGGGTCCCCATTTTCTGCTGCAAGGTCTGTGATTCTGCAGCCAGAGTGCACACCTCTTAATCTCCATGGGGCCCAGCTTGTCGCATGGGAAATGCATCAGTGACAATTCCCACAATGACTATGTACTGGAGGTCTACTGTGTCTCAGGCTCAGGTGGCAATGGCAGCTCTCTATGGGATGAATGGGAGGTAAACAAACAAGTCTCAGGCAAACTGGAGGGGTTAGAGATGGTGAAGGCCAATCCAACCCTTACCGTCACCATGGAGAGATGAGGGTATAGGATGGCACTGTAGGTTCCTGTGACACCCATGAGCACCACCAGCCCTGTGTTTCTTTGTCAGGGACCCTGTGTCCCTGGGGCATGCCGTCTGCCCGGGGAGCTTCTGTTGTCTCACATAGCAAGGACTGTTACGGGCTGAATTGTGTCCTCTGCCCACCCGGAATTCGTGTGTTGAAGTCCTCACTCCCAGTACCTTAGCATGTGACCTTGTTTATAAACAGGAATTTTGCAGATGGAACCGGCTAAGATTCGGTTCTACTGGAGTGGGGCGGCCCCCACCCAACAGGGCAGGTGTCCTTATAAGAGGAGAAGGTTGGACACAGGGACAGGGATGCAGGCAGGGGGAAGGCCATGCAAAGATGAAGGCAGAGTTCGAGGTGATACTTCTACAAGCTGAGGAACCCTAAAGTTGCCAGCAAACCAGCAGGAGCTGGGGGAGAGGACAGGACCAAGTCTCTCACAGCCACCAGGAGGAAGCGGTCCTGCTGACGTCTTGATCTCGGACTTCTGGCCTCTAATACTTTAAGGGGCTAAATTTCCACTGTGCGAACGCCCAGCTTGTGGTGCTTGTCCAGGTGGGCCCAGGGAACTCACGCAGCCAGCATGGGATGCTCAGTGCAGGATGAAGGAATGCATGGCCTGAATACGCTTCACACCTTCGGATTCTCATCCTCTGAGCTCCCAGCCTTAGGAGCCTGTCCAGCCTACCAGTAGGTCCCTCGTTTGGCCTCACAGCAGCCCCAAAGTGTGCAGAAAGTGAGACTAGGGGCGGGGGTACTAGGGATCCCCAGGAAGAAATGGACTGAGCCGGTCCTCAAGCCTGGGCTGATGAGAGAGCCTGCAGCCTTACTCTGGGATGAATAAAGTGCCGAACCACCCCACCCCAGAGCAAGCCCTCCCCACAGCCACACGAGCCACGTGGCTGCCTCCCCATCACCACTGTGGGTGTCAGGGCCTCTGGGAATGGAGACACCTGCTGCCAGTCTGCACTACAGGGGTGGGTCACAATCAGTTTTGGGAAGGGACCAGAGGCCCCTTGTTATGTGGATGGGGCAGGAGAACCAGCCTCTGAGACCAGAGTTACTTGGCCCAGAGCTTACAGATGAGTTGGGTGAGGGGCTCGGGACAATGACCCCCATGACAGCTGTCAGTAACGGAGTGATTGACTGACGAGACAAAGCACAAGGATGTCCCACACAGGGAGTTGGGCCGAGCGGACCTAGATTTTGTTTCCATCTTAACCTAAGTCAAGGCGCCAACCACTAATGAAGGTTACACGTCCCCGTCTCTGGAGAGTCGCCAGTCCCCATCTGATCAAGGCCCCAGACGATCGTGAGCACACACACACCACACACAGCGCCTGCAGAACTGCACTTGGGAGCGGCTTATTTTGCTCTTTACATTCTCCCGGAGGCCGTGGGATTCTCTTCAAGCCTGACTTCTTGGCAGAGCCCTGAGTAGAACCGTCTGAGCAGACCCTGCCACTAATAAATCTTTCCAAGAGCCGTCAGCGTGGGAGCTGGGGGTCCTGGGTTCCCATCTCGGAAGTGGGGCATCCTCACACTCAAGTGAGCCTGGGCCCTGGGGACAGGAGACCCAGGTTCACACCAGCTTCACAAACACCAGCTGTGTGATTCTGAGCCCATTTCACGCCCTCCCAGGGACCTGGTCTTGTCGCTTGCATGCACTAGCTACGCCCTGGGTCACAGCTTTAACTGAAACGATGCCTGAAAAGGCAACACCCAGCCTATAGGACCAAAGAGGTGTGCGACCCCAAGCATGCCCAAGCTTCTGTCCCCCGTGTCCCCACAGGTACAATGAGGGGCTCATGAAATTCCTCCTGAGTTCTCTCCTCCAGACTCGGGGTCGCCCCATTCTGTCCTGCAGCTGAGCTGTGTGGTTTACACATCACTGATTCCAAAGGAAAAATCATGTAAAAACCATCACAATTAAACCAAGATCCTACTTACGGGTGGAAAAACTTGAAACTGGAACAAAACTGAAGTTGATTATAGGAACACATGGATCTGTTTGAGTTCCAGCCGAATAAGACAGACTTCAGGGGGGAAATGGTTTAAAAGTTTTCCCATCTCAATTCCCTAAAATCTGGGGATTCGGAAACCCAGTTTTTTTTTTAGCAGCTGACCATGTGCCTTGCAAAGGCCTTGGACAGGTGCCTTCACTCAGCCCCTCACTCCCCAGACCCCGGGGCCGCTTTCATCCTCACTTACCACTGAGGACTTGGGGGCTGGCAGAGCCCAAACGGAGGGGCAGCTGGCCGGAGAGCTGCCCCGTCGGGGTGGCCCTGGTGGAAACTCTGCCCCACAGCCGGCTGTGTGGCCTTGGGTGAGTTCCTGACCACCTGGGCCTCCATCTCCTTCTCTTTACGTTGAGGACACTAAATTTTGGAGACCTCGGTTCTGCATCTGCTCAGCCTGGTCTGTGGACCTGCATCACCCACATGCCCCCGGCAGAAACGCGTGCAGTTCCAGGTCCTCCCCCCTCCCAAACCCGTAGACTCGGGCTCTGCACTGTAACCCTGCAGACACCCCGGTGATTCAGGGGCACACATGCCACCTCTTTTGTGGTTACAAGAAAGTTTGGTGAGAAGGAGCTGATGCTACCTCTCCACGCAGAGGCATCTCTGCCTGCCCAGCTTTTAGCAAGGCTGCTATCCTTACTCACTGAGGCTCCCTCCCAGCGGGCCCCTCCTCCAGCATCACCCACACGGAGCCTAAACCCCTCACCTGTGAAGCCGCTGGCCTGGCTGGAGCCCACGGCACTAAGCAGGGGCAGCAGGGCCAGCCCCAGGGTCCTGAGCATGGCTGGGCAGGGGTGGCGGCTCTGGGCCTCTCCTGAGCAGAAGCACAAAGGGGCTTTGGCCGCCCGGGCAGAAAAAGGGGCCCTTCTGTCCCCTGTGCCACCAAGAGTAGCAATGGCTTCACGGGGTGTGCTCTCAGGGAGCAGTCCCTTATGCCTGCTCGTTAATGCCTGCCACCGCCACGGCCGGGTCCCCGGGGGGCGCCTGCATGTCACAGCCCATTCTCACTGCAGGCAGATGGCATCTCTGAGGAAAGATGAGTACCCAACCGCCAGGCTGCATCTCTGGGCCCCATCTCGTTGTTACGCAGAAAACACATTTCAGACCTGAATCTGACTCCCTCATCCAGTCCAAAGTATTCTCTGAACCTTATCGTTGTGAGCTGGCAGGAGAAAACAGCATCAAATCAAAGTGGTCCATCAGATTCAGAAAAGCATCCTTCCCACGAGTGGGCAGGACAGATCAAAAGCCATAAAAAATGTCCCGAAACCTTAACCCAGAGCAGGCTGCTGCCCCATCTGCCTGGGGCCGGCAAGATGCTCATCAAGGTCAGGATTCAGCACGGAAACCCAGTGAGCGAGCCATGGCCAGAGGACCGGGTGGTACGTTACAGCCAAGCAGCTGACCGTGACGTCCCACAGACCAGAGCAGGCTCACCCGAAGACTTCTGGCTATAGGAAAACAGTGTCACAGTGCAAGTCAACGTAGAGCTCACGCAGGCCTGTCCCCAGAGAGACCACGACTCTGTATGGCCATGTAACAGTGGGCAGGATCCCGAAAGGTCGTGGGAATGAAGACCAGCACCAAGAAAGGGGACTGCATGATGGCTGATCGCTACTTTATTGCAGTGGCCGTCATGTTGTCTGTGGAATGGACTTTAAAATGTTGTGTGAGGCGCTGCCCAGTGCATGCTGTCTTCTCATTCCCCGCTGGGTTGTACTTCAGGGCTTGGGGCTGAAAACTGAGGCACGACTTTTAACGTTAGATGAACATCTCATTAATTCTGCTGTGAAAACTTCCAAATAGGGCGACAAAGACCCATGTTGGCTGTTGGTTAAGAAGTCTCAGTCCCTAGTGTCAGAAATTCTAAACAGGTCTTCCCGAAGGGAGCTCGGGGCCCGGCGCTTGCACCCACGTTGCCATGTCTTTTATCCCCAGTGGATTAACCTCCGCGATGAACCACTGCTGTATTCGCATGGCTGGTTAATGGCTAAATGGCGCCTGCTGGGACGGGAATACCGAAGAAACCAGAGCTGGGAGTCGATAATTGCGGAGTTAAGAGGCTGGGCAGGAGTCTTCTGGAAGGATGGCACCCTTCATAGGGAACCAGGAAGGCAGGCTCCACTCACCGAGTGTGCTGGAGTGGAGGTTAAAAAAAGTTTCAGTAAGGGAGGAGTACGTGTCAAAGCTATAGTATAATATTCAAGAAAATAAAAATTAACTAGCCCTAGCAGAAAATATATTATAATTTAGGGGAATTTGTTAAAAAATGTGAGCTGAATCTGTATTATGACATTCTGTTACATCGCCTCTTAGAACTTTTCGCTTCTATCGTGTACGGCCATTTCTAGAAAATATGAAGATGACATCAAGGATGATAATACATTTTAAACTGGAAATTGGTGCTGTGCCCCATTTCCCCTCCTCTTCAGGACCACCCTGTGAAGGAGGTGCCTTGTCCCCATTGCACAGAAAAAGAAGCCGAGGGTCAGAGAGGCCACACAGCCAGTGAGCGGGAGATTCGACCCTGAGCCTGAGTCCTTCCCGCTCCACTCCACTCCTTGTCCCTCACAGTGCCAACCAGGAGAACAGCCAGTCACAGCCCCCGGGAGAGGAGCAAGCCGAGACATCCAGCCAGCTGGGCACTTCATGCTAATTTGGAACGATCCCTAAAATGTCATTGCACATATTTTCTCTTTATGTTATAACTCATAGGACCCAAAAACCCCCACAAGGCCTCCCAATTGGTGGTCTGGTTCCAGCTTGGTCCTCCCTCAGCCTCCCTTTCGTTCAGTCAGGGAAAGGACGTGTGAGCGAGTTTACTCCGCAGTGAGGTCTCTTCCTCCAGCCAGCGCGGAGGCGTGTTTGTCTGCGTAATGACTGTAGTAGGGATTTTCCACGTCTGCCCTTTCCATGGAAACATTCTGAAGAGAAAGTAACCATGCACTGTAACCCCAAGGGGAGAGGAGTGTCCCTCCAGGGCATCCTGTCTATCACTTGCAGGTCGCGTCCGGCCACATGTGCACCCAGCAGAGATCCCCGGTTCACTCCGTGTCCAAGGCTGGAAACTAGGGACTGCCACCATGGTGCAGTGCTAGATTCAAGGATACACGCACACTCACACTCATGCATGCACACAGACACATTTACACTTATACTCTCATATGTATAAATACATACAAGCTCATCACGCATGCCCACACTCATGCATACTCACACTCCTGTGCACACATTCACACACCTTCACTCTCACATATACATGCATGCATCCACACTCTCTCACACTGAAATGAACGTGTAGATGTGCAGACACACATACTTGCACACTTACACTTCTGTGTGTAGGTGTGTATATGCAGACACACATGCTGCACACGCATGCGGGCACATGCATACTCACACACTCACGAGTGCACGTGCAGATGCACACTGCCCTGCATGCTCACACACAGGCACAAGCACACAGGATGCGCGTGCTCCCTGTCCCAGGAACCAGTGTCTCTGTGGCTGTGAACCGAACTGTGCTTTCTGCTTCCAGTGTCGATATCTAAGCTGAGCTCTGCCTGCTCTCTCCACCTGTGGACGGAGGAGGCCTTTCTCACCTAGTCTCCTGATTTCTGTCGTCTTATGAACAGAGATTTGACAGACTCTACTATAACATCACGTCTGCCGTTACCCTCTGAGCCAAACTGCATACACCCCCAGTGCTCTCCTGGGGGTTGGTGATGGTGTCCTGGAGGACAGAGGTGCATGGCCAGCCATTGCACGGCTCACAACAGTCATCTAGGGTAGACATGGCACATGTAACATTGCTCGTTGCTCACAGCCTCTTTCCTGGAAACCTGTTCAACACCCAGCTCTGGCAACTACCGTCTGTCGGGCGGAGCTGGCCTAGAGGAGCTGTCCGTTCTCCTGTGTCACCTGACCACTGGTTAGAGGAGGTGAGCACAGGAAGAGGCATGAGTGGCAGAAACACACAGCCGGGGGCTGTCTTGGAGGCATGGAAACCCACAGTGAGACCACCACCAGGTGTCCTGGCTTCAGGGGCATGTGGGAATGGGAAGGGGGTGGTTCTGGGTGGGGATAACATGAGGTCTGGGGACCGCTCTGTTCCTTGCCAATAGATGGTGATGATGCTGCAGATGGGCTGGGGATGCGCCCTGACCTCCAAGGGGCTGCCCGGGCCCGGTTACTTCCAGGGAACACTGGCAATGATGGAATGTCGTGACAAAGAGCCTCAGAGGAGCTGCATAAAATGTAAAAATGCTGGACTTGGGAGACACTGAAGTAGTCTTGTCCCCCTCCCCACACAATCCAGGCTGCCCTCTGTACCTGAAACAGTGCCTCGGGGGGGGGGGTGGGGTGGGCGGTGAGGACCACCCCAGTCAGCATCACAGGGAGGGGGCTTACCAGAAATGCACGTACCTTCCCAGGGCAACCCAAGCCTTCCTGCACCCCAGTTCCCCCATCTACAGAATGGGGGCAGTCATGTCTTCCAACATATGTGCTGTCACCCCCAACTTTGTGAGCCCCAGATAGAACCAGGTGTGCACGTCTTCTGCAACTACTGAGCACCTTTACGGTGTCCCCCTTCTAGGGTAAGTGCCTGCAGAAACGTAGGCACTGGGGAAACTACATATTCTCGGGGAAACGTAATGACGAACTCTGCCCCCAACTCAGAACACCTCTGACTGGGGTGCAAAAGAAAGGAGGCACTTTTACCCCTGAATTAGCATGAGCATCAGACCCCAGCGCCATGGGCTCCACATGCCATCCGCCCGGAGGTGACGAAGGCAGATGGAAGTCCCACCTCTTCTATGACTGAGCAGACACGGCCCCTTGCAGCCAGGCTCTCCAGCTAAATGGTAAACAGTCCCTACGTACGAGGGCCTGCCGGTACCGTTGGTCACACATGTTCCCCCTAAGTTCACTCTGGAAATGGGGGTGACCCTCTGTTAGCTCAATGGCTTTATGGAGAGGACAAATAAACTTGTCACCTCTTCAGGACAGGAGGTTATTTTGCAAATTAAAGCAAGGGGCCACCCAAGCTAGGCTCCTGCCCTCCCACAAACACTGGAGGGTGGGGCCCATCTCCCATCATTTTTGCATCAAAAAGAGATGCTGGGGGGGGAGGTGATTGGAGGGGGGAGCTGGAGAAAGAGAACAAAATGCCAGTGAGTCTTCCAAAGGGTCTGTATACATTGAAAGGGAGGAGCAAGTTCTTGGCTTACAAGTTTTCCCAAGTACAAATGTGCTCCAAGAGAAAGGAGAGAGGGGAAGTCTCTCCCCTTATTTTCCGCAGAGAGAATGAGGCCTCTTGTTTTCCGTGTATTTGCCCTCACGGAGGGCAGGGCAGGGCGCAGTCTGCCGGGCTTGGGGCCATGCACCCGACAGGTCCAGACTAGATGCCTTGCCTGGCCCCTTCCACTCAGTTTCCGACCATGACGGAGGAGTTTTTGAATTATTTAATAAGAACACAAATACCGTGATCAGGAATGACACTGTTCCTAATAAATAGTGTGAAAATACAGACTTGATGGTTCTTACAGAGACTAATGCAAGTGCAGAAACAAAACTGCGTCCAAACGCGGGTCCTGGAAGATGGCAGCAGATGGGGGCTGGGCTGAGACAGGGTATCCGGGGCTCCAGACGGGGCTCCAGACGGGGCTCCAGACAGGGCTCCAGCTGCTATGCGTGAGTTGGGGGCACCTCAGCCCTGGGACTTCAGCTCTCGACTCAGTGCGCCGTGGGAAGATGACGAGCTGTGTGAGTCCCCGTCCTCGCCGGCACATCCTGATGGCACCGTCTCCCTCAGGACCCGTAGAGACAGTGTTTCTAGAACCATCCGGACTGTCCAATAATGGGTTCCTGCATGGACTTAAAATAATGAAACGAGCAATACCACCTGAATGCAACCACAGTAACAGCAAGAGCGAGGCAGGCCTTCCAGAACCTTCTTCCAGGGACTGAGAAGTCAGACCCCTGGGCTTTTCCCGTTCACAGCCCAGCCCACGTTCTCTGCCGGCCGTCCCAGAAAATCCTCACCTGCGGTCTAATGCATCTACAATGTCTCTATCCCACTAGAAACAGAGTGCCTTTTCCTTGTCTCCCCAGAGCGCGGTTCTGTCCCGAGGCCTCTCTTTGCCGTGACTAGACAGTCCCAGGGTTCAGCACACCAGCCTTAGCGGGGCTGAGGGAGAACGTGCCAGGCCTCCCAGCCCTGGGCCATCCAGGACCCCGACCCAGACTCCGCCCTCTCTGCCTCCACGGTCCCGGCCGCAGCGAGCTGTCCACACAGCGCTTCTCTTCATGCTTCACGGGAGAAAAGGAGGCTTGTCCTGAAGAAGACTAGTGCTCATGCTTTGGGCCGATGTTGGTGTCCCCTAAAAATTCACGGGTTAAAGCCCCACTCCCCCCACCCCCCCAAACAGTGTAATCATATGAGGGGTAAGGAAGTTACAGAGGTTAAATGAGGTCATAAGATTGGAGCCTGGATCTGATAGGACCAGAGCTCTTATACCAGGAGACACTAGCGCCCCCCTTCTCTCTCTCTTGCTCTCTCTCTTTCCTCGGGGACTCGGTAAGAAGGTGGCCATATGAAAGATAAGAAGAACCCTCACCAGAAACTGACCATGCTAGCACCTTGATCTTGGACTTCCTGCCTCCAGAAATAAGTTTCTGTCATTTAAGTCACTCAGTAGGTGGCATTGTGTCATGGTGGTCCCACCTGACTAGGACAGTGTCGTTGGCGTTGGTGGCAGTAAGCACCCAGCACTATCAGTCTTGCCAGTTTTCTGAGACAAGGTCAGAGGTGAGCTCAGAGCCTCCTGGGTGAAGGAGAAAGCTCCCGAGATCAAAGCCGGAGCCATCCTGCCAGGCGCCTGGGCAGGGTTCTGCCCTGCAGACAGCAGAACTAAAATGGGGCATGAGAAGGGGCTGCCTGGCCCCTGAGGACCAAGGTGGGTCTGCATCACACCCACGGAGCTCTCCCTGCAAGCAGTTCTCAAGGGCCCTTGTCCCAGCATGACACAGGATAACACAGGAAGCTGCTGGGGACAGGTGTGGGGTCAGAACACAGGAGAAAGCGCCGTCACCGCCTCTCGTTCAGGAAGAAGCGTGCCTTCTCTGGTGGGCACGTCCAGCCCTGATGGTTTCCACTTCTGAAACAGCTCAGCCGAGAGGCAGGAAGTGAGGTGGAGGAGGGGTGGTGAGGGCGGGAGAATACAGAGAAGTCGCAGCTGGGGAAGAAGAATCAAAACAGAGAAGAAAGGAGAGGAAGAGAGAAAAATCATGAGCACAGACCGCATTTTTTGGATGTCTGGACTTTTTCTTCCCAGTCTGTTTGCAGGATCGGGTCTCAGCCCACTCATTCGTCCATTCCTCACATGCTCACACATGCCTTCTGGGGCTCGGTCGATGTCACTTAGTTGGGATGGGGTTGCACTAGCCCTAAGTCCAATATGACTCGGCTCCCTGTAAGAGGGAAGTCTGGATACAGACGCCCAGGGAGCCAAGGCCATGTGAGTGTGGGACGGAGACTGCAGAGCTAACAGCTGCCAGCCAAGGGCTGTTGGCCACCCCAGAAGGACAGTGGTCCTGCTGACACCCGGATCCCAGACGTCTGGCCTCCAGACTGTGAGAGAACACACTTGTGTTGTTTCAAGCCTCCCAGTGTGTTGTAGTAGGTTAGAGCAGCCTGAGGAATCTGACAGAGTGCGATGGAGAAGGCTGACAATAACCCTTGGGTCACAGCTGTTTGTGACATGACGATAGGGTCTGAGGAAAAAGCTGAGACCTGCAAGTGGAGGGCACTGGGCCCGGAGCTCAGTTCCTCGAGAGACTGGTGGAGGGGAGGGACCCTGAGACTCAGAGAAGGCCAGGTGTGGCCCCGCGCCATCACATCTCTCCATCCCTCCAGCCACAGCTTGGGGCCACGGGCATCTGAGGGCTGAGTCTCTCCAGAAACAGGCATTGGGGCAGAGCGCCGGTGAGGGTGGGCCCGGCCACCTTCTGCCCCTGACCCCTGAGGCGGGTGTGACGGGGCCTCGGTGTCCCTCCGGGCCGGGGCCGCAGAGGTCAACTTCAATCGCAGCAGGAGCTATTTGGGTCAGATAGTTGGGGCTGTTAAGGGCCGGAATGCCTTATCTAACGCGCAGTGACGAGGAGAAGCTGGCACCGGGTGAACCTGCCAGAGGCAGCTGGGCTCCCCACCCACACCCCATCCGGCCTCTGTGTCTGAGATCAGGGCCTCAGAGCAAGCTGCCCTTCATGGGTGGGTGGCTTCAGTGGAGAGTGAACAGGCTTTCGGCTCCCGAACGTCCTGGCCCTAGAAGGACAACGCTAGGGGCCGCTGTAGACGGGGGACTGACCCTGAGCAGACCACCACAACCAGGACACAAACGGAGGCCGAGCTGAGTGGAGGAGCTAGGTCCAGGGTCCAAGCCAGCCTGAGGTCGGAGACCAAGGTCAGGTACCACCACTGGGCTTGGCCTGAGGGCTAATGCTTAGGAAGAACATGAGGACCACCCAGTCAGAACTGGACCAACAGGGAGACAGACCCTGGCCCCATCAGCACCGGCTCAAATGCCTCCCCGCCGTCATCCAGCCCCAACCCTCTGCCTTTGACCTCTCTGACCCCTTTATCTTTTATATTCATTCAATCAAAGGCGTCTCTTCCTTGATAGACACAGGCCAACACAACCAGAAGAATCGTGGCTGAGCCACCCCTCCCGGTACCCGGCCCAGTGTTTGGCATACAGTAGATGCTCAATAAGTGCTTAATGACTGAATGGCCTGGGATCAGCCCGCATGCACTTCAGGACGTCGCCAAGCCAAGCAGGCAGACGGGAGGCTCCATTGCCAGCCCACCCCACCCTCTGCCCCAGGACACCCCATTTTCAGGTAAATAAGCATCACAGAACGACAGCCACACCTCCCAGAATGAACATGAGCCATCAGGAAAATGCTCCATTCTGGTTTGGAAGGCTCAGGCTGGTGGCATCCTCTCTCCCACGGGGATCGCCAATGAGCAGAGCTACTTTTTCAGCAGCTTTCTCCACTGACCTCTTGGCGAGGGAATCCAAGAGAGAAAGGAAGTCATGCCAGGTGAGAAATGGGTGCCCGGTGGCACACTTGGTCTGGGCAGTACATTTACATTTAATGTTGTTATATATTTAAAATTCGTATAAGGGCAGCAGTCCCCTCTAATTCAGACCATTTTCCAAATCACGGACCAAGAAGACAGGGCATCCCACCACAGGATGGAGGGTGGCTGGCAGGTGGGCCTTTTCGCTTCATCGCCGGCCCTTCTGACATTGCAGGGTGGGCTCCAAGGGGGCGGTGCCTGGCGAGCAAGAGGACCCACTGGAGAACCATGGCTGGGCATTCGGACCTGTGACAGCCTCACAACACAGTGCTTGGGATGTCTCCCTGGCTGGTGGAGCCACGGAGAACATATTTCCATCCCAGGAGGAAAAAGGCAATGCAGCGCTTCCAGGGCCACTTGGGGAGTCTGCCGAACGAGGCAGGGAGAAATCGCATCCGCAGCATCTGGGGCCGCTGCTCCCTGTGAGTGCCCCTAGAGTGTCGAAAGAGAAAAGGAACAAGTCGGGGGCACCCCGAGAAGGCAGGGGTGCAAGAAAGGATGGTAGCTGTGGTAGGTTAGACCATGTCTCCCCAGAATTCGTCTCCACCCAGAAATTCAGAATGTGACTTCATTTGGAAATAAGACCTTTGCAGATGCAGTTAAGGTGAGCTGCAGGATGCCATTCTCCTGGATCAGGCTGAGCCCAGAGTCCTTAGAAGGAGGCCACAGACACTGGGGTGATGCAGCCACAAGCCCAGGAAGGTCAAGGACACTAGCACCAGCTGGAGCTGGAGGAGGTAGGAAGGATCGTTGCCTGGAGCCTTCAGAGGGAGTGAGGCCCTACCCACAGCTTGATTCCAGAATTCTGGCTTCCAGGACAACGACAAGGGAATTCATTTCTCTTGCTTTAAGCCACACATTTTGTGGCAATGTGTTAACAGCAGCCACAGGACACTGTTACAAATGGAAAGGACAGAAAGAATCACACAGGACTCAGGCTGGGGCCTCGCCCCAGCCTTGGCTTGCCCTTCCTCTGAAGACATCGGAACGCGGATGCTGGTTTAATGTTCACTAGAGGCAAACTGCAGAGAAGGAAATTATTCTCCTGCTGAGACCCATTTGCTCACCATGAAGATGAGCCCCGTGGATGCTAAATCTGGCACAAAATTTTTAAGCAGTTTGCTCCGAGATTTCCCAAGCTATTTTGAGCAAATTAGGTGAGGAAACACGCGCAGGCCGGACGTATCCTGCAAGCGGCCCCCACTCCCACGCTGCCGTGTCTCTCCCTCCCTGGCCTGTGAGCCCAACGGAAGAGAGCGCCTGGTCAGGAAGCACCGGGGAAAGGCAGCGTGGCCGGGGGACCTGGCCAACCGGGCCAGGTCTGGCTGTGCCACAGCCTGAAGGGGCTTAAACCGGGACACTGCCAAACAGGACCAAGTCCGGGTCAAGTAGGCTTGTCCATCTAGGGAGTCAGCCACACCCTCCAGGGCCTTCCAGAACAAAGCCCAGAGGCACACTGTAACTTCCAATTCTCCTTTCTCAACTTTAGTTTTGCATTGTTATTGCTTTCTTTGGTATTGTTATTGTTATTCTATTACAGTTGTCCCAGTTTTTCCCCCTTTGCCCTCCTCCACCCATTTCAGGTTGCACCCCCCACCCAACCCTACCCTACTCCCACGGGCAGTCCCCGCACCCCTTGTCCACGGCCGTGGGTCTTTCACTCATGTTCTTTGACTAGTCCCTTCCCCTTCTTTCTCAACTTTTATAAACTAGAAAGAATATAACTTTTTGTTCTCCAATTTAGCCTCTGAGAAATACCCTTTCTTAGAAGAGTGGAAGGGGAAAAAAAGAAGAGAAGGGGGAGGGGAAGGGAGGAGAGAGGGAGGACGAAGGAAGGGAGGGACCCCAGAGGGAAGGGCCAGGCCTGGGGTTAGGGCCACATTCTAACTCTTTCCCTCTATTCCTCAAGCCACCGCCCCCCTTCAGTTCAGGAGTCCGGCTCTGGCCTTGGACCAGCAGATGTTTCTCGTCCTCGGGGGTCTAGAGTTCCAGCAAAGGACATTGAAGACTTTTCACTGGGGCCTTATCTCTGTAGCAGAATCCAGAACGAGACCCGCCCACCTGTGACCGGAAACTCCAGAGATTAGGGAAAGGCAGGAGGGCCAGGCTCCCGCCCCTCTGCCCCTGCCCCCTCACCCTGCCCTGGTTCCTGCACACAGGAAGTTTCCCGTGAGGAGCTTCTACCCTGTGCCGCGGGCAGTCCAGGATGGTTCCCCAGTGGCCCAGGTAGGGCTGCAAGGCAGGCACTAGTCTCACTCTACCCTTTCTTGAGCGTCCCCCGCCCCCATTCCTAGCCCTCTGGTGTCCTCTCACTCACAGCCCCCACCCATGGCCATTACTTATCCCACCCAGTGCCGGGGAGCCAGACCTGCCCACATGCAGACGTGATGGGGGGTGAGGGCACATCACAGGGGGGCTCAGCTTCTGCCTGTCATGCCATCCCCCACTCTGCCCTGGACACCGTGCCATCCTGGATGCCCACTCTACTCTGCCTAACACCAGCTGGAACTTGGATTCTCCTGGGTCCACAGGCCCCACCACTAACTAGTTGACATACATGCAGAAGCTAAAAATGATGGACTGTGGACGACTTGGGTGGGGGAAGGTCATGGGCAGAGCAGTTCTGGTGACCGCAACCGAGAAGAATTCCCTTGGAGAAGACCGAAGACAGGCATGATGGCTGATGGCAAGTATTTGGGAGATTTTTCATGGGGAAAAAGTGCATATTTATTTGGTAGAAAGCTGAAAATTAGAACAAGGGACAATGACTGGAGGTTATCCCCAGGTGGGTTTCAGCTCAATAAGGAAGAGGTTTCTCATAATCACACCTGGGTAGTAATGGCCACTTTGTGCAGTAATGAGCTCCCTGACCCTGGGAGTATTCAAGGTGACTAAAGGCCCATGTAAGGTCCTATGAGCTGGAGCATTGTGAAGGCATGCCTTGCGTGGCTGTGGACAAACTGAAACCTTACCGGAGGTATAACAGTAGGAAATTGCAACCCACCCCACCATTCTTTTGACATTGTTTCTGTGTGGACTCTAATATGTGGCTTGTAGATAAGCAGCATGTTTGTGTAAGAATCCTAAGAACTAACTTCAAAATATACAGACTCCGACCTTCAGGCATTCCAGCTCCGGGAGATTTGCTGACCTTCAACTATGGATCCAGGATGATGTGAAGCCAGGATGACTAACCCAGATGACGCACGCCGGGCCATCACTTGCTTACTGGAATGGACTGTGCTCGTCTGCACGTAGAGAACTTTGCAACCCCCTCCCTTGATCCCTCTGTTCTGTTCCCCTCTCCCTCCTTATAAAAACCTCTGCCTCCACTGAGAGATGGAGATGGGCTTTGAGACGTGAGCGTTCCCCTTTCCAGGTGGCCGGCATCTGCCAATAAACCACGTTCCTTTACATCAGCACCTGCCTCTCAAGGATTGGCCTTGGTAGCGGCAGGCAGCCGGCCCTGCCCTCGGTTACAAAGGGAAGCAAGGCTAGACTGGTCCACAGGCTGAGGCGCTGCCAGCCTGTCCCTGAAGCTCCATCAGATCTGGACGCAAGTGAGTCAAAGCCACAAAGAATGCAAGAGGGCCAGGGGCCAGTGGGGCAAGAGTGGACACAGGATGAGCTCTCCGCCTGAGCCTGCGTCCCCCACACACCAGCCACACGGGGCTTCTGCCTGCAGGCTGCATGACTGTGGGAAAAGCCAGCCTCAGCAGTTGGCCTGGGCCCAAGCCTTGGCTTGGCTGCATAGCACTTCCAAGAACTGGGCCTCAGTTTCCTTTTATGCCCAATGAAGAATTAAGGAAACTCTGCCCAAAGCAGAAAGCAAGCCAATGACAAACTCAGTCACACCGAGATGGGAACACCTGGTCCCCGACTCTTTCCTGGAAACAGTGGGAGGGATGACAACCGACATCTGTGACTACAGGCAGGCAAGTGCCGGCCTGGGGACCTTGGCCGCGGTGAGGACACATTTCAGAGCCTGCACAATTTCAGCTCTCAGCCTATTGATTTGGACAAATTTTCACAGGCCTTGGGTTTTTTGAGAAGCTCTTGAAGTTGCTCTCCCGAGTGGCCGACATTTAAGAAAACGGCACAACGGGCTGACAAGGCCATGCGGCTCACATGTGTCGTGGGCAGGAGTGTGGAATGGGGCAACCACTTAGGAAAAGGGTCTAGAAGATTCTTACACAGCAGTACACACACCTACCCTGGTCTCCACAATTCCAATCCTAGACACTTACCCAAGAGGAATGAAAACGGATGTCCACAAAAACCTGGGTTCTTTTGTGTTGATAGCAGCTGTGTTCATAATAGCCCAAACTGGAAATAGCCCACAGGCCCACTAACGGAGGGGGGGGAGGTGGCTGAACAAACCTCACTGCATTCCCCTTGCAGCAGGACGAGACTCGGTGATAGGAGGAAACGAACTCCCGCTGAATCACAGACACCAGGGGTGCCTCAAAAAAGGGACACGCTGAATGGAAGAAGCCAGAACGACTGAGTGCACACTGTGTGTTTGCATGTATAGAACGTTCTAGAATGAGCTAAGCAAATCTGTGGTGAGAAGAGCTCAGAGCATGGTTGATCTTGAGGGATGAGCGTGGGTTCTGCTTGGGAAGGAGCATTCGGGAACTTTCTGGAGTTTTGGTGGTGTTCTTCTGTACCTTCATGGAGGTTTACATGTTCGTCAAAGCTCAGTGGGTGTACACTTAACATTTGTGTCTCTCCCTGCATGTAAATTTTATCCCGAAAAAGAAAAGAACACGAGCCAATGTTGAGCTCCGAGGGATGTTCAACGCGGTGAAGTATTTAGAGGGACAGGCACAGACGTCTGCAGGTGACTTTGAAATTCATCGAAAACAAGACAGCAGGGGCTGAAGGGTGCGATGTAAACAGAGGGGCACACACATGATGAAACCGATATAGAAAAGGTTAATTGTAGCATCCAGGGTGTTCACCCTTATGAGTTTTTTTTTCCAACTTTCCTGTGGGTTTAAAATTTCTCATAATAAATGAAAAAAAAGCTGGCCCTAGAAAGCCCTTGCCCGGGTGGTGTCTGCTGCTGACCAAAGGCCCCCGATTCCCGCTGAGGTGGGGCTTCACCGCGTTGACTGGGCGCCTGGGAAGCTCCTGCTTTTAGATCCGCCACAGACCCTCAAAACAACTGCCAGAGTTGAGTGAAAAAGCCGTCCATGCTCGTTTCCTGGTGGAAATGGAGCTGCAAACTCAGATCATATGCGTCCAACCTCCGGTCCTGACTCAACAGGGAATCGGTTGCTTTGTACAGGACCGTCCACTCGAGCGGCCGCTCACCTGCTGCCCCAGGGCTCCTGCTGTAACTGTTTCTGCCCACACAGGCAGCCCCCTGCGGCTGGTCCCGCCACCGGGACGTCTAAGGCAGTGGCTTATGAAAGAGCCCAGCTCTGCCCCTTACCACTGAGTCATCGTGTGCAAACTTTCTCCACACTGTGAGCTTCGTCTTCCTCCCCTGCAAAGGGGAACAGGTTTGCTAGAAATGTGTATTCTTAGTAACACCGTGAAAGCATGAAGGAAGATGAGACCACCTTCAACAACCCATGACCAAAAAATCAACTGCGTGACCCAAGCTGGGTTTAATTAACTTATCAGGTCTCCTAGGCACCCTTAAAACATCCTGGACATTTTACTGTTAGGGGAAAAAAGTGTTACAGATGTTTTAAAAAATTTAAGGTAGAAAAGGCATTTGTGCTTGTGGTTCTCAGCGGGTCTCGCCTGTTGGAGTCTGGGGTGCAGGACGTCTTGGCCTGAGTCAGAAGCTCTGGTCTGAATTCCTTCTTGGCTCGGGACCTGGAGAGGGTGACCAAGAGCGATGTCCTCACCACCTCTCCGCCCCCTAACTGCACCACGGTGGCCCTCGGAGATAAAGCCACCACACAGTGCTCTGAGGTCAGAGATGACCAACGCTGTTCTGGATGAAGAATTATTTATTATTATTCAGCTATGGAAAGACAGGTTGCTCTACTCGAAACCCCACCGTTTTCATTTAGCCGAGAAGTTTTCATTCCTTCATTGCTAAGGCAAAGTCTGTCCTTAAATTCACAGGCAAAGAGCACAGACAGAAACATGCCTTTTAACACAAAAACAGCCCCTAACTCCAGGTTCAAGAGCAGAACCAGGTGCTACCATCTAAATAACAGACTCCTAACAGACCGGGGTCAGGACGATGGCAGCTCGGAAACTGCCAACCTGAAGACAGTCCTCCCGACTCCATGCTCCCCACTGTCAGCCACGTGAGGTTTGCCCGGGTCGATTTTTTAAAAATTTTGTCTGCTGATTGTTGGAAAGCATTTGTGGGTTCCACGTCTCTAAGCGAAAGCAGCATTTATGCCTTTGGCTCCAGTTCGGACTTCACTGAAGAAGGTGAAAATAATGCTTTCACTCTGTACCGTGATGATCTCGACGACTCAATGCCAAGTGTGGTCCTGGAGAGGCTGCTGGCCCGGCCACAGCGGCCAGAAGGGGCCTGAGCTACGTGATAAACTGCAAAAACATGGAGCTCACTCGCAGGGCTTCATTATCTTCCCTCCTCATCAGCATCCCTTCATCTCCCTGCTCCCCCTCCCCCCAAAATCTGTCCCTCTGTTCTCCAGCAGATGCACTCTCTGGTCCACTCATTATCTGAGGGTTCTTCAAACCTTTTCGATGGAACAGAAACAGGCCAAGAGAGCCTTCCTCATTCGTCCTGGGGAAGGAAATCGTGAAGACGATGGCAATGGGCCAGCCTACCAGCAGCACTGACCCACCAGGAAGATGTCACAGTGAACCTGTCCAGTGTCATGCCACCCTGTTCCTGGGCACTATCTGCCATTGTTTTTTATTTGCTCAAGTGTGCAGTGTGCTGATGGTGAAATGGAACATGGGAAGTAGTAGTGTTGGCTCCTGGTTTTGATACATGTACTCCCGTGATGGGAGAGAATGTAGTTCATGTGTAATGAAAATATATACATTGGGAAAGGGTTTGCAGGAACAAGTATAAAGGATACATGGACAAAAACAAGTGGGGGGTGGAAGTGGGAGGAAGGTGGGGAGGGCTGGGGTGGGTTGGAATGGGAGTAAAAGACAGAAAACTGTACTTGAGCAACAATTAAAATAAAAAAGTTAAAAAAGAAAATATATACATAAACAATTGTATACATAGGAAAAAATATATATATATACAGGGTTTGGCAGAAGGGAGGCCTCCTGCTTGAGTACGGTTGGTAGAGCAATAATATGGGTGTGATGATTTATAGCTTTAATGTGAACATTTCACCTAAAATTTCATATGGTGCATTTGAGTGTGGTACTGTTATGCTACAGAATTACATGCTCATGATCTTGTAATAAAAGATATTGTAATAAAAAGGGGTGTTGTTCGTGCCAGACCTGTGTGAGTGTGCATACATCTGTACATGAAAAGCTAGAGGGAGAAAGGACAGAGTGCCTTCGTCCATTTAGGCTTTGATAACAGGATGCCATAGACTGACTCACAGACAAAAGAAATTCATCTTCACAGTTCTGAGGGCTGGGCAGTCCAGATCAAGTTTTTGGCAGATTCGACGTCTGGTGAGGACCCACTTTCTGGTTCAGAGGCAGCTGTCTTCTCACTGTGCCCTCACACAGTGGCAGGGGGAGGGAGCTCTGTGAGCTCTCTGTTCCCCTGGACCTTACCTCCGCACAGCCCAGCACCTGGCACGGTGCGGGACCCAAAAGTGCAATCGTGTAGCCGGGGTAGCGGTTCTGCTCTAACTCTGCCCTTGGCAGCAGTGAGCCGGTGACCTCACACCTGGCTTCCGTCTGAGGTCTGTGGTAATGACTTAAAGCTGGAGTGAAGCGTCTCTGACTCCAAGACAGGGCACATTGCTCAGAAAACAAAGTGCGGTGGTGATGACTTCAGAATCTTAAAATACATTTCATTCGGCCACAATCAAGTCCCTAAGGTCTAGTATTGTATATCTTGATATAACTTTCCCTCTAAATTCTACGATGTGCATGAGGTATCTTTCGTATGGATAAGAAGTAGGGAGAATCCCCCCCCCCGCCCACCTACAACCTGGCCCACTGCATGGTCACCCTGGCCTTAGCACGATGAGGTCATCCAGTTCCCCGACAGACGTGGAAACCAATGGCTCCCAAATGTTTGGACTTGAGATGCTGAAGCCCAATTTTGGTTTCCCAGAATTCTTCCCCCTTCTCTCCCAGCACAGCGCTGGTGAACCAAAGATTTCCTGCTTCACTAAGACATGTTTTGAATAAATACTGCCATTCAAGATTCCGTCGTAATTCAGATAAACATGGAAAAGTCAGTTGCTGATTTCTGACTGTTTCAAAAACACATTTTAAAGGCTATGATCCCCCACCCTGCCTCGCCCCGGAATCTGCTAAATGGCCTGTCTTTTTCCTTTGAGATTTGGGACACAGTGAGAAGACAAGTTGTGTGTGCTGATCTTTGCCCTAAAATGATGCCGAGTCGAGGAAGCGGATGTTTCTTCCTCCCACCCTGTCCACGGTGGGGGCCTGGACGGATGCTGAGCAGAGGTCAGTCTCGGTTCCAGGGGGAGGACAGGAAACGCCTGAGTTAAGCTCCCAGACGCACCGGGCAACCAGCCTTGGGTGGCTTCGGCAAAGGTGGACGTGGGGACTGCAGTCGTGTGGAAGTGAAAGGGTCCTCCCCTACCTCAAGTCGCCCGCCAAGTCCGGGACCTCAATTCTGGAGCCACGTGACTCCTTTGGGAAGCTGGGGCGGGAATGGGGGCTGTAAATAGAATCACCTTCTACACAGAAAGCAGACACCTCCAACTCCACCTGATATTTTGGGCTCGTTTAACTGTTATTTTTCCTGCTTCCCAGTGGAAAGGGCTACTCCCAAGCCTTGCAGAAACCCATGGTGTTATCCATTCATTCAGGGGTCTGCGGAGGTCGCTCTTCCCCGGCTGCTTCTGAGCCAGGTCACACTGCCCTGAGTCCCCAGGTGGCCCATTGGGCAGACACCATCCCCTCCTCCCTCTTGGGGGTGTTTGGGGAGGGAAAATCAGGGTCACCTCGGCCTAGGCCACAGTGGGGAAAGCTTGCATTCAAACACGAACCATGAGGAGACCCAGACTGTACTCTCCAATAGTGAAGGAAAGCTGCTGTGTTCGAAGACGTCCGTGTTCAAAGGTCACAGAGTTGACTCTGATTCTCGGCCCTCCCAACTACGAGGCAGACCCAGGCCCTGGCTGGCAGACCCCAGAGACCACGCAGAGAGCAGGAAAGGGGCATTTCCCAAGGAGGGCACAGGGGCAGGGGTTGGAAGGGGTGGTGAAAGCAAGCACAGGTGGGATCCACTGATCTGAAAGGTCTGACAGTGTGAAAGATGCTTGCAGGCACCTGCTTTCCACCTCCCCCCTCCCACGTTTCACTCGTGTCAGATCTCACTCGGCGGACTGGGAGGGAGGGAGGGGTCTGCCCTCGGCTGGGAGGTCAGGCTGTCGTCTGGGACAACCACAGCCCGCCTGATGGGGCCTCACAAGGCATTAAGACAGTTGCTGGGCCCCAGATTCATCCCTGCTGACCGGTGCCTGCCTCCCCTTCACGGTCAGCCAGGGTGGCAGTAGGCAGAAGGGTGTCCATTTCACAGGGCAAATTAGAAAGAAGCTTTAAAATGTCAGGAGAACCTGGCTCCAGATGCTCTGTTATCACCCAGAGACCACAGTGAGCACACTGGACTCTGAGACAGAACGAACCACCTCGTACAGCATCCCTCCTACGATCCTACTTTTCATTCTAAAAAAGTTTCCTTATTGATTTTTCAATTACATGGACATAACACACCCTTATCATTTCCCAAGTAAGTGGACACAAGGGGCCTGGTGCGTAAGCAGGGCTTTCCCAATGCCTGCATCTGGCTTCCTTGTGACAGATCCTAAGACGAGGATCTGCGTGTGACTTGTTGGTTTGGGTGGTGGTCCCCTCATGCATGGGGGCGGGGAGGACAGGGACCCTAATGAGAGGCCAGTCCCTCTGGGGCTCCACTGAGCAGCGAGGCAGAACACATGGTATATTTGCCCCACAGAGTCGGGAGGGAGCTGAGGCGTCTCTCCAGCTCCTGTTGGGTGAGGGTCACTGCTGCCTGGGACCTTGACACCCCATCCTTTAGCCTGTCCTGGGAGTAGGACAGGCTCTTGCCTCAGTCCAGAGAACGTCCTTGTCCTTGGCAGACAGGCACAGGCGACAGCCCATTGGCGTGCACTGCACTCCCACGGAGTGCCAGGGATGTCGGGAGAGGGGACCCTGGGACATGGCTGGGGGGCAGGCAGCCTCCAAGGACCGGGACGGTATTTGGCTTTGTCCCCTGCAAACTGGAGAGCTTCCGTCTGCATGGAAGTTTGTAGGACTCGGGTGCTGCTCACAGTCCCTACAGGGCTTTGCCTTCTCTGCTTTGTCCCTCTTTCCCACACCCCCACCCCACCCCTGGTGTTCATGTCCAAAGGGGAACCAGGCCTCCATACCCCCTTAACTCCCCTCTTCTCTGAGCTCACTCCCCACCTTAAAGGACCCCACTGTGCCCCAGTTATCCACACCAGAGATGGCGTCCCCGTGGCGCTCCCATGCCCACTTCCCTCACTCTTCATCAGCCTCAGTCCAGGGAAGTTCAGCCTCCTAAACCCTCCTCTGGCCGAGCCTCTCCTCTCCCTGCCGTCCCTCTGTCCTAAGCTACCACTTTCTCTGCGCTCCGGATGTGAGCGGCCACTTGCCAATGTTCACTGTCCCCATAGTCCACATGGGGCACGGTGTCTCCAGATGCTTTGCCCTCCGACCTGGTGTCCATAGGTGGTTCCCAAGAGAAGAAACAGATGAGTGCATGAGTGCTGTTCCTTTCGGGCATATTTGCAATCCGCCCCCTGCCACACACACACACAGACACACACCCCTCACTGCCACTTGACTTTTAGCCCGTGGCCTCAACGTCACTCACCTGAGGCAGATGCTATTTGTGGCTCTGAGGCCGGGTGAGTCCAGTTGTAACACCCCAGACATTCTCCTCACACTCCTTATGAGGAAGGAATTAAAGGTGTGTGTGATTTCACGTCTGGTGATCGCCTGTCTCCTCCTGAGACTCTAAATTCCCTGGAGGTCAGAACAACCCTGGCGGGAGGTCAGCAGCACAGCCGGCGAGAGGCACAGGAATGAATTGGATTTGGTTGGAGGTGCAGATGCCGCCGTTCATCTGGCACTCGCTGGACCTGGGCGTTCAGATGAGCCGAGAGCTCAAAGTCACTGTCTAGCAGGGAAAAAAGGACTCAGCTGTGTTGGCTTTGAAGCCAAAGGAAGAGATGGGAGTCTGCTGGAGGTGGCTGGATGCAGGGAGCTTGGCTCCTGCTCCGCCACCCATGGGCCAGGCTTGGCCAATCCATCTACTTAGGACACAGATGACCAAGCAGAGAAAACATTTCTTAGCTGATGACCCTCAGCTAAGAAAACATCCAGCCTCTTCACCAGGAATCCAAAGGCCAGGAGAACCGCCAGGGGTTGGAGCCATGACACCCTGGGAAGGAGCGGGGGTCCCAGACTCCAAGAGCAGGGCCAGGAAGCACATGCTCAGAACAGGTCGTGACAAGTCTGAGAACACCAGCAGACTACATGATGAGGCTGCACGTTGGTCAAGTCCAGCCGCCTGGCCCAAACTCCAATCTGGTCATAGCTGGGCAAGACCGATCCCTCTGCAAGAGCAGGAAACTCCTCAGATAAGCTTTAACAAAAGAGTCAGAGACCCAGCCACAGACAGCAGACCTGGGCCTGTGTATACAGGGGAAGGCCAGGGTCCGCTAGAACTAGTGACTTTCAGGAACATTCTTTTTTGCTCAGCCTTGCCTGCTCCCTGCCTTGGCCAGTAGTGAAACTCGTGTATCAGTTCCCTGTCATCGCTGTGGCAGTGACAATTGATTGAGCTGGTGGCTTAAAGCAGCACAAATTTATTACCTTAAAGTTCTGGAGGTCGGCAGTTTAAAATCAAGGTGTTTGGTGGGGCTGCATTCCCCCCAGAGCCTCTGGGAGAGGACTCACTTCCTGTCTTCTCCAGCTTCTACAGGCTGCCTACTCCCCTTGACTCATGGCCCCTCCTCCATCTTCACAGCCAGCTGCTCAGCGTCTTCCCTGCTCTCTGACCTCTGCTCGGGGGTCACCCACAGGCACCGTCAGTCAGTCCTCAGCACTCACCCACTGCTGACCCTGCAGGATACCTCCAGGGGCTCTTTACCAGCCCCTCCCCAGCCCACTCTTTAAAGGTCCCATCTCCAAATAAGGCAACATTCTGAGGTCAGGGAGGGGTTAGGAAACTAGAAAACTCTACTCACATTGACTTCACCAGCGTGGAGGTACAGAAATACCTGTCTCAAGTGATTGGATCCTGGCAGTTGTCATAAATGACTTTAGTACCTCAAAAGGGGATTGTGTTCCACTACCAAGCTTTTGGTGTTTCTGGAAAAACAATTTATTTTATCCTTAAAATAAGGATAAAATCTGTAATTTTCCTAGGTGAATGAAGGAACCCCCCATCTTGGGCCATGTCTCCTGAAAAACCAGTTTACTGCTGACCTTGAGTTTCACCTTCATCTTAAGACTTTCAAACCAGCCCCAGCCTCAGGCCTATGCAGTTTGACTTCATCTTGTCTGTGTTCCTTACGCAGAGCCAGCTGAGCAGGTGGACCTCAAGTTCACCGGAACAGGGACACACCTGGGCAGGTCCTGCAGATCTGAATCTATGAGGCAACATGGAAGCCTGCTGCTGCTCCATGCTCTGCAAATATTGGGAAGGAAGTGACCGGGGGCCGCGTTGTAAGAAGGGAGAATGCTCTTTACTCCACAACCTGGGGCCAGGCGGCACCTGGACCGGTGTCTGCAAAGACATCCAGAGTGGGGGGAGAAAAAGCCAACTGCGGGACAAGGTAGTCCCACACTGGAGTTTAGCTCCCCATGAGAAGGCTTTGATCTCTCCAGCTGTGCCAGCACAGAATACAAGACGATTCCCAGGAGACTGGAGATGGGCAGGGGCTCTCTCCTGGCCTCCTGACCCTTGGGGCCCAGAGTCCTGGAGTCCAAGGTCTGAGTTTGGACTCTGACACAGCCCCTGGGCTGCATGCTCAGGTGCCCTTATCTGAAAAGAGAGCACATTGAACTTGGAGACCCCCAGGTTCCTTCCCATCTTCAGAGACCCCCAACTTTCCTGGGAACCAAAAGGAACTGGTCTGCTAACCAGTCTGTGAGATGCACCTCTGTCCTCTGACCTAGGAGTCCCACAGCTGGGGCTTTGTCCAGTGGGACTCTGTCCCTCCCTGGCCACAGGGGGACTAAGATGCTCTGCTCTTGTCTCCGTTTGGTCAGACACAGCTCCTCCTCCACTGTCCTCAGCCGTCTGCAAATTGTTATTCATGAAATATTAGCTCTCACGGGAGTTTCAGAAGAAGGCACTTTTCTTTTCTCCCCTTCAAATATACATAAACTTAAACATGCTTTAAAAAAATCTTTCTTTAGCTATCTTGGTTCGAAAGAGACTAAGAAACAAAACACGTGTGCCCTGCACTTTTTGGTGGATTAAAGAACAGCTTGACCCAATAAATGGAAATTTTTAAGGCACTTCCAGGGCCTAGAAAGAAGCCAGAAGCCAATTCGAGCACAAAATGAAAACACCATCTGGGTTTTGGTGACAATGAGTAACAACACTGGCTTTTCTGAGCTCAGACGATTATTGTATGGAAAAAGGTTTGTTTTCTTTTTAAAAAAAGCCTGCACAGTTAAAATGGTAAAAGATGTCTAACGATGACTAAAAAGACAAAAATAATTCCAGTAGTCATGCCTCGCACACCCTCAGACATGGGGCGTTTATCATGTCTGGAGACAGAAGCTCAGGAGAGAGATGCTGTTGAGGACACCTCAACCTGTGACAGTGACATCATCTGTGTGTTCAGAGTTCACGTTCGCCCTGTACACCCAAGTAATTGAAGGGGAGGTTGGCGGCGGGAGTTGGGGAGAGACGGGGAGAATTCCGTTAGCCAGTACTATGGCATTTTGTCAAAATAGTTTAATTCAACTTAGACCAGCATGCATGGCGGGGAGCCCTTGTGTTTTGTACCCCACGGCCTCGTTTTCCTTGAGACTCTGTCCTGTCCTTAAACTGGCCAGAGGCCATTAACCTCTCCCACTTCTAGGATCTCTGGCTCCCCCAGTCCAGACCTAGACCAGCTCTGAAAGCACAAATAGTTCTCTCTTTGAAAATAAAAGCCACATTCCATGGCCGGGGGCCGAAGGGAAGGCTGCCACGCATGGCGAGTGCGCACGAAACAGGAGTGTTGAGAAGGACTGCGAGGGCTGCTGGTCTCTGTGGCACGCAAGCAAGGAGGCGGCACGGACACGTCTGCCGGTGTGCTCAGCATCGTAACGGCTCCTGTTAACTGAGCCTTTATATGGGCCAAGCCTATGTGGGGGCATATTCTCACTTTCAGGAAATGCGCACTGCGGTATTCTGGAGTCAGGCCTGCACTGTGTGCCGTGTGCTCTCACGTGATTCCAATCCACATACAATACCTGCAGTGGGGAGCAAACGCTCAAGCAAACAGGGCCAACTCAATGGCGAGCGGACTGGGCTCAGAGGGATGTGGGCTTTCTCGCATGCTTCCCTGTGCCTGCAGCTTTTCGGCAAGCTTCGAGTGACTTCCATCTAAAGGGGGTGGAGGAAGGGGAGCAGAGGGGTACTGAGCATAAAGGGAAAAGGACCCATGATCATGGACAACAGTGTGGGGATTGCTGGAGAGGAGAGGGGTTATATGGAGACTAAATGGTAGTGGGGAAAATACAATAAAAATATAAAATGCTCTTTGTAAAAAGCAGCTAAAGACAAAACTGTGAACACCGTGAACCCATCAGTGGTTGCTGGGGTTTGGAGCAGGGGGGAGGGAGGGATGAACAGGCAGCCACAGAGGACGTTTCAGGCAGTGAGGTTGCTCTGTAAGAGACAATGATGACGAGCACGTGTCATGCATTGTACAAACCCACAGGAGGTACAACGTGAAAAGTGCCCGCCCACTCTCTGCACCCCGGACTTGCGTCCCTGGCGTAAGCTGTAGACTGTGGGGGGTGATGATGTGTCAGTGCTGTTCAGTGACTGTAATGAAGGCACCACTCCGGTGGGGGATGCTGACAGTTGGGGAGGCTGTGCCTGCGTGGGGGCAGGAGGTACCCAGGGAGTTTCTTCCCCTCAATGTTCCTGTGAACCCAAAACTCTTCTCAGAACAGTCTTTCCAATTTTAACATCCAGCAGCATCTGAGCCTATGTGACACCAAGTGAACCCGAAGAGCCCATCTTCCTGAAACCCTGAGTGGACAGTGGACTAGGACCTTGTTCTCTCCACCACCCAACCCAGCAGATCAGCTTCTCAGAGGCCCAGGTATCCCTGCCTAACTCCTCACTTCAGTGCCCTGACCCAGTGTGGGGGCCCTTGGGGCGGGGCCTTGTGGTTGGGAGATGCTATGATGGGCGGGAACCAAAGACCACCCATGTAGGTGGGAGCTGTGTGCAAGGAACCAGGGCCAAATGCCTCTGGGTAAACACTGGGAGAGACACCATTGGCAGCCTGTCCCCATGTGCAAGGTGCTCTGGAGAAATCTGGTCGGAGGCCACAGCTGAGGTCTGGAGGCCTGACTGAGACCGTCCAATTCCCCCACCTTGGACATGTTCAAGTTCATCTGCAGGAAGAAGGAGCTGACCAGACTGTGAGATGGCATCTCCTGCCTAACGCAGAACAGCCTGGCTCTATCTCCGAAGGAAAGATCCAGAAGGTGGCAAGACCTGTCTGAGCCAGTACAATAGGGCAAGCCCACACAACGCGGGCATCACCCAGAGCAGGCTCAAAGCTCTGGGCTAAATAAACTTCAGGGCCTTGCACCCTGATTTCTCGCAATGCCGGTGGCCCACAGCACAGGCAGTTCTCCGTGTGGGACTGGGGCTAGGGCATCTGGGAAGAGTGTGGGCAAAGGAGTGAGCCCGCCAGGGGAGGTGCTGGGGGCAAGGGATCCACTCACCCCACAGGAGCACAACCAATTCACTTGTTCCCCATTCTGAGGACTCAGCATTAAACCTGGGCTCCAAAGGATGCACTTGCCCAATTACTGTTTTATTTCAAGGTGTACACATTTCATAGCATTGGACAAAGTTTTGCCTCTTCATTTCAAAACTACTCACCAAAACTCCAGATCGATGTCACCATTTACATTTCTTCTGCTAACATAAGTATCCCAAAGAAAACAATTCTCCGTAAAAATGCTTGCCCAAAACACTGTTTCCTAACATCCTTGTTTATGGAAAAATAAGGTGTCTGCACAAAAGCATCAGCAAAGAGTTGGAGGGATGAAGGAAGCCAGCAACAAGGTTTTATTACCTGTGACTTTTAAAGAGATTGTGTGGGTCGTGCTCCAACCAAAAACCCAGGAATGAAAAGGTTCAGGAGGAATTGCTCTGAAATTCCATCCTCTGGGCCTCCCAGGAGAGCCCAGCAAGATTTCGGAAGACATCAGAACCCTGTGAAGTTGAGCTTTCAGACCTTTGGAAGGGAAGCTTGTTTGGCCTTCTTTGTGTTTTTCTAAGACAGATTTACTGACATGAAATGTACATGCGATAAAATTCATCCCTCTTGGTGTGCAGTTCCGGAAGTGTTGACAGTCATGTCACCAGCACCAGTCAGGATATGGAGCGTTTGCCCTGGTTGCTGTGACTCAGTGGATTGAGCACTGGCCTGTGAACTGAAGGGTCACCAGTTTGATTCCCAGCCAGGACACATGCCTGGATTGCAGGCCCGGTCCCCATTGGGGGGGTGTGAAAAGCAACCAGTTGATGTTTCTTTCCCTCTCTTTCCTCCTCTTTTCTCCTCTTTCTAAAAGTAAATAAATAAAATAATTTTTAAAAAGACATAGAGCATCCTACTACCCCCCAAAATCCCTTGTCCCTCTGTGACCAATCACCACCCCCTAGTCTCAACACTGCTGACTTGAGTCCCTACAGTTTTGCCTCTTCCAGAATGTCACATAAATAGAGTCACACAGCATGCAGCTTTAGTGTCTGGCTTCTTTCAGTCAATGTAATGCTTTTGATGTCATCTATACTCCTGTGTGATTGCTCATGGCTGAGTAGTGTGCTGTGGGATGGACGTGGCACTCCGTCTTTGTGCAAGCATGGGTTCATGGCCATTTGGGTCGTTTCCGGTTTGCATGACAAAGCCACTGGATGTTACTTTTCTCTTGGAGAATGTCACTGTAGAAATGACATTGCTGCTACACACAAACACGCATACCCTGACTAATGCACTGTATTTTATTATTTTTCATATAAAGTGGCAGATGTTCTATGATTCACATGACTTTGGCTTTTTTTCCCCATCACAGTGGTTTTGAATTTAATTGATGCCTGGATCATCCGTGGGTACCATCCATCCTCACCTCTATGTCCAAAGAACAATGTGAGACCACTGTCCTGCCCTCCCAGGGTGGGGATGGAAGAGCATGGGGGAGCCCACAGGTCCAGCCACAGGCCAGACACAAACAGAAACTCAAACCACCCGTGTGTCCCTTCTGGGTGTGGGGATGAGGACATGGGAGGCCACCCTGATTTGGAATGGAAAATGGGAGACTTAGGGGAGAAAAAAGTTCAGGGTGCACTTCAAGCCAGAGCTAAAGGCGGACCAGGGTTAGATGAAAAGTTGGGAGAGGCACAGGGATAAATAGCATCCCACTGCTTGACACTGACCGGTAATTCTGAGGAGATGATGGCAGGTCCATTTTCTCTTTCACAGATCTTACGATGCAGCATTTGTTGAAGGAACAAATGAATGATTAATTTCCATAAAACCGAAATGCAGGAAGTTCCTATGCCACAGAGGGCTTTACTTTCTCCACTCTCCCAAATCTGCTAATGAAGCCTCACCCAGCTGTGGCCAACACTCCGTGACCATTCTAACATCGGCTTCAGTTGTCACGTAATCCTCATTTATGAAATACATTTTTTAAAAATCTCTTATTTCAAGTGCCTGAAATGAACATACCTCCCAACAATTTTTAGAGGTTTCTGTAAGAGACACTGCTGTGGGTTGAGTGTGCTCTCCAAAAAGATATATTGGAGTCCAACTCCCCGATACCCACAACTGTGACCTCTTTTGGAATTGGGGTCTTTGCAGATGCCATCAAGTTCATATGAGGTCACACTAGAGTAGGGTGGTCTCTCATCTAATGTCCGATGTCCTTACATGGAGACACAGAGGAGACACAGGGAGAAGGTCATATGAAGACAGGGGCAGAGATTGGAATGATGCAGTCAGAAGCCAAGGACACCCAGAGGTGCTGATGGTCACCGGAGCTGGACGAAACAGGAAGGAGTCTCACTGGGAGCCTTCAGAGCCAGGAGCAGTGCCCTGTTGACCCTGTGATTGTGGACTGCTGGACCCCAGAACTGTGACAGAATAAAAGCCCCTTGTTTAAGCCCCCAGCCGGTGGCACTGTGGAAAAGAGTACAGGTAAGTGGCAGAGAACAAGGACTGGTGCAGGACGGGAAGCTCACATTCGACATCACGGCACCTTGCACACACAGCTAGTGCTCTCCGTACCGCTACGGCAGAGGACCACAAACCACACGCCTTAATGCCTTGGTTAGTTTATACTGGTTGAAACAATTAATGGTTGGTATTATAGCATAATTGTCTCGCTAACCACTTAGAATTTTTTTGGCACCCAAGCCCAAATCAGGTCACTCACTCTGCTGGCCAGTGCAAGGCAATGCAAGCAGTGAGGGCCCCCTTTCTCGCAGTACTGGGAGAGGGTTTGATTCTCAGTATGGAATTCAGATGCGCTAATTTCAATCTCAGGAGAAAGCACAGGGCTTAATATTCTAATGCTTATTCCATTGCTGGTAGCAGTGGTAATACTGTCTTAACAAGTGCGTCGTGAGGTTGAAATAGCCACTCCAGCCGGCGGACTGCAGGGGAAGCAGATCTGAAAGGGAAACCAGATTTCAGAGGGATGCCCAAACACTTTTTTCCATCCTTACTTCCCTATCACAGACTTCAAACATCTTATTTTTGAAATGAACTTGTTTTTTAAGTCAAAAATTATTGGTAATATTTTCATTGTTATTTCAAAAATTCTAGACTTCTGACAGCAACTGATATGTCAACTGAATTACATGTGCGGACTTGGCCAAACCTCTGATGACATTACTGTGGTTCTCGGCCACTGGTCAGCACCACCTGTCACTTTTCAAAGTGTGGGACCGTTGACAATAATTGGTCAACCTTGAGGGAAAAGGAAGCATCAAGGGAACAGGGTTTCTATTTTTAGGCAGCAATTTCACAGATATCAGGGAACCAGATGGGACACCAAATCAACGGAGATCAATGGAGTCCTCCCGTGGGGGGGGGAAGGGGCGTTGCTCTGTAAGGGAGAATGCAGATTAAGTCATTTGACCCAGTTTTCACGAGAGTGCTTCGCAAGCAAGCTTCAAGTTTGGAGTGCTTTATCAACCCTAGTTATAAAATTGCTATTTTAATATAAACTTTGGGGGAAATATTGGTGTTCAAATGTGTCAAATTTACAGTACAAAACATGCCAAACACCCACATGAACTTCAGAGGTGATTAAGTAGCAGGAAGTCCTGTTAAAATGAAATTCGAAGGCAGGTTCGTCGCTTTTTTCAGTAGGGTGACTCATTATCTGGACCAGGACGATAAAGCTGACTCTTATTAAGGGAGAAGGGTTGAAGCTCTAAAGTCACCAAACTTTTTTTAAAAAAAGGAAAGGAAAAAGAAACAGACAAAAAACTGTCACGTCTCTGCTCTTTTTTAAAACAAGCACGTGAGGCCGGACATCCAAACAGAACAAGTGAGCTCGGGCTGTTCTGAAGCATCGAGATGAGAAACACCACCCTGGTGCTTGTCCACTCGCAGTGGAACAGCTGTGGGGACGGTCTGTCTGGGCCAAGGCCCTGTGGTGAGTTCATCGCCTTCCCCTACAGCCTGGTGTGTCGGTGCAGAAATCCAGAATGACAGCAGCAGTCCCTCCTGGCTGTCCCCGAACCAGCACAGCCTGCATCAGGGACAAAGCTGGATCCCCTGCTGTGTGGCCATTGTACTGATGGATTCCAGAGTTCCCTTCGCCGCACTGAGAGCATGGGGTCTCAGAACCTCCTCCCCTCTCAGCTCACAGTCCTGAGCACACGAGCCTTGTAGCTTTCGCCACTGGGACTGATGGCTCAGGTCTGTTTCCCTAGAAAGAAGGGCAGTCCCTTGGGGGAGCACTCATCTGTCAGTCCCAAAGCCTGGGCCATGCCAGGCACAGCAACCTAATGCTGAATGGCCAGGAGACAGACGGGGACCGTATCCCCTCACACACCTCCCTTTTTTTAATCCTCACCCAAGGATATTTTTATTTTTCATTGTTTTTAGGGAGAGAGGAAGGAAGGAAGAGAAACACTGATGTGAGAGAGAAACATCAATTGGTTGCCTCTCACATGCACCCAGACCAGGGATTGAGCCCACGACCTTTGGGTTACAGGTCAGCGCTCCAACGAACTGAGCCACACCCGCCAGGGCACACCTCACTCTTTATGGAGTAGGTAGCCGTCCTCTAGCTCAGTCAGCAAATGGGCTGCGGAGTCTGAATCCCCGGCTTCAGCCCCCTTCTAGCTTATCCCCACTTGCACACGCCTCCTTCTTTCCCGGAGCTTCTAACCAGCCCCGTGCTCTAGATTCCCCATTCCCCACTAGAAGAAAAAGAAGACAAAAGACTGACCAGTCAGCAAATTTCTACCCAATACTTCAGAAATCCTTTCAGAGAAGCTTATTTGAAAGGTCCGGGACTTTGCAGTCAGACCTGGTTCCAATCCCCGTTCTCCACCTCCTCGCCTCAATGAGCCTGTTTCTGGTGTGTACCACGGGACTCACTATTCCTGAAAAGCATGGTGGCGTGTGGGCTGAACCACAGTTGAGGGCAGACACTTGTTCCACAGTCGCTGTTGATCTTCGCCCCATTTCTTGGCTTTGGGAAGGTGGGTCTACCTTTACACAAGGAATCCCAGTGCAGATTTTAAAGGAAATGCAAAAAATTGTATTCCTCACCTCCTTTCATGATAGCAACTGACGGATTACTACCTAAGAAATCCCATGTGAGTCCACTTTCTTATCGTCCAGTCTGTAATCCAATGCCCAGAGTTACTACTGCTATCACACACACAGATGGGCACACACAGCCTTGCTCAAGGCGAAAGGGCTGCTAGAAACTGGAACAGAGGGGTTGGTGCGATCCGGTTACTGCCAGTGGCGACTGTCTCCCGAACTGGAGGACTCTGAGGTGTCTTCAGTCTTAGAGGACCAGGGTGGTGAGGAGACTGGACGAGGTAACCAGGCCCTTCTAAGAAAGGGAACCACTCAGCAGAGCGTTGCTCCTGGATGGGGAGGCACTTCACCTTGGAACACCCCCTTTTTTGACACTGATGCTTAAAGACAAGGCTTCTTGGTGATGCGAACACTGGGCCAGGCCCCAGCCAGTGAGCCATGCCCGCTCCAGTTCCAGGCCGAGCGCTTCACTTGGTGTTTGCAATGAAGGTGACAGTCATAACCCATTTGCACAGCCACCTAAACCAACCTTCCACCACTTCCCAGTCCCATTCCCTTCTCTTCTTTTGTATCTCATGCTTTTCAAAGACCCCCCCCCCGCCCCGCCCACTGCTAACACGTGTCCGGGAAACCTGTCTCGCCTACAGTAGTTTGAATACTCGCCTCCAAAGATGTCAGGTCCTAACCCCTGGACCCTGTGTCATGACCGTAATCAGGTCTCTGCAGATATGATTAAGTTAAAGATTTTGAGATGGAGAGATTATTTTTTATTTTTTTTGGGGGGGTGGAATAGCTAAATGCCATTCCAAATGCCCTTGTAAGAGAGAGACAGAGGGAAGGGTTAACACTCAGAGAGAAGGCACTGTGATCCCAGAGACTGGGGGTGTGTGGCCACAAGCTAAGGAATGACAGCAGCCACCAGAATCCTGAAGAGGCAGGGAGGGCTTGTGCTCTAGAGTCTCCAGAACGAACAGGGTCCTGCCAGCACCTTGGTTTCAGCCCAGTGACACCAATGCTGGACTTCTGGCCTCCAGACCTATAAGAAAAAGATTCTGCTGTTTTCCTCCACAATTATGGTCATTTGTGACACCAGCAATAAAAATAACTAATATATCATCCTCTACCACAACCTAATTTTTTAAAGGGGCAACCTTCCAACTGACAAGCTGGGCAAATTTGGACATCTCAGTATATCTTCAAAGGAAACAGATGGTTAAGAAAACTGCAGCTGATTAAAATTTTCTGCTTCCAAAAATGGAGAGGCTTAGGCTTGTAAACCCGTATACATCTCCGTCCCCGTTTATGGAAGGGCGTGTTTGTTTGGTTTAGGAAATGCGAACAAACTAGGTTTCATAGTATTACCAATACCACCGAATCAGAACCCGGGTTCGGAGGGGAAACTGGCCGTCAAGAACATCCCTAGCAATGGGCCCAAATCTCTGAGAATATGCAGGTTACTAGAGAGGGTCTCTGCACTAAGGAGCCCGAAAGCTAGTGCGGAGGCAGGGTAGCAAGCAGCCAGCCATGGATGAATGGTAGAATGACGGAAGCACAGAGGTGGGAAGCCTTGGGCTGGCGCTGGGAGGAGCCATCTGATCTGCCAGAAGACTGAGTAGGCCAAGGGCATCCTAGTTGGTGCCTATCCTTGCCATGCATGGCTGAAGCTGGTGAAGGGGAGGAGCAGAGAGAAGCCATCTTCACCACTCAACAGAGGCCGTCCGGGCAGAAACAAGATTCGCATCCAGAAAGATAATTTGACTGAAGGCAGATTGACTGAGAAAGGGAAGGAGCAAAACCAAAGTAGGAACTTGGTTGAGGAGCTACAGCGATTAGCCAGAGACCAGGAGCAGGTGAGGACAGGTTTAAGGGCCATATACAAAATAGATTGATAGAATTTAGTGACAGCTGGATGCAGACTTTGAGAGAGGTCTTCAAAATAACCATCCAGCTTCTGGCTCAGATAAGGGGGCAGACAGCAGCCCCATTCAGGAGAACGGAGACTGGGAAGGAAGAACAGGCAAAGAAAGGGAAGAGAGCAGACAGGAAGTGCAGCTGTGAGTTGGCTGAGCGAGCAGTGTGGGTTATCCAGATGGGGCTGTCCGACAAGGCTATATAAATGTTGTGCACTGTGCATAACTAAAAACATACACTTGGTGCTAGCATACCTCTGGGATGCATCCTGTATGGATAATACTCCATAAAAATATGGAGCGCTCCTACCAGAGGCTAGGCAGCATGCTGGGTTGTGGGCTAGCCGAGGGGGATGAGAGGGTCCTGGCAGGCTGGGAGAACAAAACAGTGATTTTGAGTTTCGGCCTTGTCTTTCTCTAGTACAACAACCCTACTCATACCCAGCCAGCACATTAGATAAGGCCCTGAACTTAGGATTCCCACCCCAAGTTCCCATTCTTATTTTCTCAGGGCTCCTTTTAAATTAAAACACCACTTAGAATTGAGCCCATGGAAAGTCAGTGACCTCCACCCCTACCACCTTATAAGTAATAGGTACTTCCACCCTGCTATCTCCAAAGGGCAACAGAGAGCTGTCGAAAACTTAAGCTAGGGAATGGCATATGTTTTAGCACTTTTTAAAAAAATTACTGACTGCAGTATGAGGGTGGATTAAAAGGGAAAGACCTGGGAACACAGTGGGGGTAGTTACTAGTCTCAAAGTTGTTGGGGGTGGAAAGTGGCTACATTATCCAAGAAGCACTCAGGAGGCTGATGGACAGAACCCGACGACAGGGGGGCACTGGAGAAAAAGAGGGGTGGAGGTGGTGCCCGAGGCCCCTAGCTCAGGCAGCTGGGCTAACATCCCAGGGATGGCTGAGACTGAGAAGGCCAAGCCAGAACCTCGGGAAATCCACAGTGTGAGGCCAGACACAGGCAGAGAAGCCAACACAGGAACCCAAGAACCAGGGTCAGGTAAGAGAGAGAAAATCCAGGGGAATGAGGTATCGCTATGCTAGATTTGAAAAAGGAATTGGTACAGAGTCACAAATCAAAGAGGCCAACTGAAAGTGAAAGGTTTCTGCTGAATTTAGCAGTCAAGTCCCTTTGAACGGAAATGGTAAGGGCAAAAGCCTGATCACATGGCTTAAAGTGGAGACACTCCAGTGTCTTCCTGAGGCAGCCAGAAAGCAATGCAGGTCGAGTTTGGCTCCTGCTGCATAGCTCGGTATCCACCTTCTCAACCGTAACATGGGGATAATCATGTGCAGTGGCCTGGCCTAAACGCAGGTGACCCCCAAAGCCAAGGTCCTCCGAAGAAGGCCGGCCACTGCTGCATCCTGCCTTCTTTTTTAAGTCAAAGCCGCGCTTTTCTATACTGCCTTTCATTTCAAAATAGACACTTTTGAAAGTTGTGTGGGGGAAATTTTGGGTGCAAGTTTCATCCTTTGAGACAAGAATAGTCTTAAAATTAGTGAAACTATAACAACTGATAATACAGCCAGCAATTTTGAAACAAGTTGCTATAACCTGATGCATCAGCTCCTACGCATACTTCTCAAACGATAGTAATTTCATAAATTACTTTTTCTAGGGTCATGTGCATGAATTCAACTTTAAAAATGTAAACAACTTATTTGAAACTCAGAACGTGTGTAAAATATTAGGCAACATGATGTTCTGTTTAGCTTATCTGACAGAACCTTCCTTTCGTGTTTCCAGTTTGGCATTTGTTACACTCATTTTCTGGCTTAGATTGAAAGAGAAGTGAGTTTTCTGACTAATGGACTTGTAATGTTCATGCAGAAAAACTGAGAGACATCAAACTAAAATTGATATATACGAGAGAAAGTTCACTGCCGCGTGGCCTACTCCGTTCTCGCAGAGTGAACCGGGAGGCCCTGTCTACTCCAATTCACTATCAAGCGGTCCTTCGTGATCAGATCTTTTCAGTGGGAAAAAATGTTAGCGCTCAAGGTCAGCAAATCCGTCTCCGGAGCACGTTCCACGCGCGCTGTGAAGCTTCCATGTTTCTGGGCGACCCAATGGAGAGCTACCAGGAGCCAAGCCCACGACCGTCGGCGACGCCACACCCCGCTCCGCACCCTCGGGTCGCCAGCTCGGCTCCAGCAGACACGCTTCCGCTCGGGAAACCGATCTCCGCGGATCGTGCGGCGGCCCTCCCGCAGGCGCTGAGCCGGGGGCGGGGCGAACGACCGCTGCAAGCCCACACGGTGCGCGCATCTCCCGCCGCCGCCTCCCCTCACGGCCGCCCGGAATCTGCCTCACGAAGCGGAGAGAAGTCAAACAGGCGGCGGAAGACCGACGCGGGCGCGATCCCGGCAGAAGCTTTGGCACAGGAGGACGCGGACTGCGGCGCCGGCGGCGTTCCCGTCGGACCCGCCCTCGCCCCGCCCCCGGCGCTGCGCACCTCCCTCGCCCCGCCCCCGGTGCCCGGTGGCCAATCACAGCACCGCGCACGTGACGAGCGCTGCCTGCGATGACCTCATCCCTGGTGTGGGATGACGTCAAATTCAAGATGGATGGAATCACAGCGGCAGCGGCGGCTGCGGCGCGCGCGAGCCGAGTGTGAGCGGAAAGGGACCTGGCGTCTGCCTCCGGGCTGAAGACCGGTGAGTAACTGTCACGGCCCTCGCCCTAGGAGAACTGCGGGGCTCTGTGGGAGGCCCCAGCCTCCCCGCAAAACGCGGCCTTTCCTGACGTAACTCTGAGGTGATTTCTCTCCGGTTTTTTCTACCAGTGGGTTGCGGGTTCCGAGTGCTTCTGCGCGTGCGCCAGCTACGGTCTCTCACCGAGCATGCCCTGGGCTCCCACGTAGCCCATTGTGCCTTCACATTGCGCATGCTCCTTTCCCGCACTTGGCCTCGCCCTCGCCACTGCGCACGCTCCGTCCCTCACTGGGCTTCCCTCGTTCGGCCAGGTGGCCCTGGGGGCGGGCGCGCCCGGCCTCCGCGCGACTTGTGGCGCCGCCGAACGGTTGGGGCGCCTTCCGGTCAAGGGCGCGTGCTCCCGGCCCGCGCAGTCGCGGACGGGGGTCACCGGCCGGGGTCCGCCGAGGGGCACGCGAGCGTGCGCGGAAACTGGAGGGTCAGCGGGACGCCGCACCTGCCGCGGCCGGCGCCCCTTCCCGTCGTTCCCTGGGGGCCCGCCTGGCTGCTGCCGGGATAACCAGCCAGTAACCCGAGTTAACCCCGCTTCTCGCGCTCTGCCTCCTGGCCGGCCCTCCGCCGAACGCCTGGATCCCGGAGCGCACTCCTTTCTCTCCGGGCCGTTTGGAAGACCTGTTTCTCCGACTGTCTCCACTGCCCGCCGCGGAGCACAGCCCCCTCCGCTGGCCACAAGCGTTTCTGCCGGGCTTGAATGGTTTCACACTTGAGAAAGCCCCGGTCCGAACTCTGCGGCCGGAGGCGGTGGGGAAGGGGGATTTCAGACCGGTGGCGCTGGAGACCCCAGTCCAGAGACTTCCGCCGGTCTGAGTCCCTGTGATCTTGTGATGGGTTCTCCCCTAGCTCACACCACTTACCGGAACAAGCTCAGTAGCTCACTACAAGAGATCATACCTCGGGCCGCAGGGGAGCCCCGCGTCCTAGCTCTTAACCCCGGTTACCAGGCCCTCCAGCCACAGGGCTGCGTGGTTCAGGAGAGTACTTGTGCAGCAGCGTGTTTGGAGGCGGGGTGTTTTTAGGTTCTGCAGTGAGATTGCCCGACAGTGGGAGTTCATCCCACTCCGCACAGTGTAGCAGCCTGGGGTTTTTAGTGCAAGGGCCAACAGCTCTGTCGCATGCAGCATCTGAAGCCATAGTGTGTTATAGTATAGTCCAGTGATCGTTCATAACGAAGGCCCTGAGTCATCAATAAGGAGCCTGCATTGTGTTCTATGTCCCTTTTTTAAAACAAGAAAATAGGTTAATCCATTTTAGAAAGATTTCTTGTTGACAGTTATTTTTAAAACTTCTCCCTCCGATGCTTGGAGTAAATTCTTTGTTCCTCCTTAATGATAACAGTCATTGCATTTAAATTTAAGTATCCCTAAGTATTGCTGTTAAAAAGAAAGTAGAAATTTGGGGCATTGGTTTACCTGGAAAGGTTATAACCCTTGCCCTCGAGGAATTTATAGTGTTTAAGGCAGGTGGTATTAAGTGTATAAGGGCCACGTTACTGAGGGAGTCTCTGGATGAAGAGATCATTGAAGGAACCATTTTAAAAGTCCCCAGAGCTAATGGCTAATCTCCGGGGAGAGCAAATTCTTGAGCTTTTCTTGAGCAAGGTCTGACAGGTGGTAGTGACAAGCCAGAAGGAAAAAGAAGAGGTTTCAGGTTTGAAAGACCTGGTGGCTGGTAGCACACCAAACTGAGTAGGGAATACGTGAGGACAAGCAGATATGGGGATTGGGGTAGAGGGTGTGGGTCATACCTACCGTCCTGGTCGTGTGGTATATCCTGTGATGGATGTCTTCCTTGGGCACCGGAGAGACTGGATGGAGTTGAAGGAGAAGTCCAAGCAGAAACACAGATTTCAAAGTGATTACCCAGTGGTAAACTAAAGCCACGAGAATTTACAAAGCAAAGAAAGCTGCCACGTGCTGAGCTCTGTAGCAGATGCTGGAGCAATAAAGGTGAGCAAGTCCAGGTCTCGAGCCTTTAGTGTGATGATTTCTCTCTTTGCCCAATAGATTACCTGCCAGGCCTTGTGCTGAGCATTAGGGATACACAGGTGGAAACACGGGTTCTCCCTTTTAGGGACTCTCATGAAGGAGAATTGAAAGCCTGTATTACTCAAAATAGTTATGTTATTGCAAAGAGATGAAAGATTTAATAGGTACAAACTATTAAACTTTATACGAACAGTGACATTTGAGCTGGATCTTTCTATAGAAGGTGACCAAATAAAGACAGACATTTTTACATGGTAGAAATCAGGTGTGCGAGTTTGTAAAGTGGGTAGTAAGGTGTGTCCAATAAGGATGGAGAGAGGAACTGTGACCAGAGTATGAAGAGCCTTGTATGCCATTCCAGCATTTGGATTTTATCTGGGAAGTAGTAGGAAGATCTGCGTAATGTTCCAGAGCAGAGCAGTGCTGGGCCCGGCTTTATGTTAGAAAACAAAGGCATGATTTCCACTACTGCATTGAATTAGGGTGACCGAAAAAGCAATATTTATTGTTGTGCAAGATAATATGTTGAGCATTATGAAGGGTGTCAAAAGATACTAAATAAATTCTCAGTCCTACACAGCTTACAGTTGAGACACAGATGACTAACTATGAGGCAATGAATAAACGCTATGTAAATGGTGCCACTCTGTAATGCGGGAGTTGAAAGGTGTGTGCATGCGTGTTATAGAGTAGTCAAGGAAGGTGTATTAGTTTTCTTAGGCTGCCACCATTTCTGTGGCGCCATTACACCACACACTGGGTGGTGTAAACAACAGAAATTTATTTTCTCACAGTTTTGGGGCCTAGAAGTCCAAAATTAAGGTATCTGCAGTGTTGATTTTTCCTGAGGGTTCTTGGCATGTAGATGGCCGGCTTTTCTTTGTCTTCACATGGCATGCCTCTGTGTTCGTGTCTCCTTATAAGTGTACCAGCCAAATTGGAGTTGGGCCCAAAGACCTCATTTTAAATTAATTAGCCCTTTAAAGACAGTCTGAAGTACCACGGGGTTATAACTTCAGCATATGAATGGGTGGGGGAGGGGGAGGACACCATCTAGCGTGTGACGGAAGGCTTAATTGGAACTTGAGCTGAGCTTTAAAATATGATTAATGTCAAGGTGAGTGCATGCTGGAGAGGGGTTAGATGAGATGTAGAGCATTACAGATTAGGTGATAGAAGGAGCAAGATATGCGGATTGTGTCTCAGAGACCAAGTGTCTGAAGCAGGAAATTAATCTTCAGTATAACTAAGGGGAAGAAATTCTAAAAAATTGTTGGAAACCAAATTCACTCCTTTGGAGTACGGGTCTTTAAAAGTTTGCATTTTGACCTGATGGAGAACCATTGTTTTTAGTATTTTGTTTTTAGAGCCAAGGCTGGCTCTTTTCACTTAGATCTTATGTCTCAGCTGAAATGTCACTTCAAGGCATTTCCTGACCATCCTCTCCAAACCCCTACTTACTCCACTTAGTCATAGCACCCTGTTTATTTCCATTATAACACTGAGGACAATCGGTATCATGTTTTTTATTCCCTTGTTTATCATCTGATTTACTTCACTAAAACATGGGGCCTTGTCTCTTGTGCACCCCTGTATTTCAGGTATATCTTACCATGACTTGCGTATGTAGCAGGAGCTCAAATAAATTGCATTAATAATAGTAATGCTTAATGTGTACACCTGGAGAATGATTAAAGCTCTTTTAGAAAGCTCAGTGGAGCAGCAGTTTATCAAGGATGGATCTGGAAAGTATGACAGAAAAATGAATACCGCTTAGAAATATGTTAGAGACCTTTAATAACAAGCACAGAAATTGACTGGCTAGGCTGAATAGAAAAAGGAATTTATTATAAAGGTACAGTATTGCTCATTATGAGGTTTAAGGAAAAGATAAAGAATTGGACCTGGAAGGACAAAAACCATGGTAACTGCAGGCATGTGTGCAGTCAGGCACTGGCAGGCTGCACTTCCAGGCTGCTGCTGAGATAAATCAGCTCCACTCATTTACTGCCTTTGTCACCTCTGTCAGGCCCATGTTCCAGAGAGAAAGTTTCCGATCGGCTTGGCTTCGGTTGTGTGCCTACCCCTGCACAAGGGTCAGCAGGCCTCAGACTGTCCCCAGGAGTGCACGCGGTTCTTCCAAAGCCAAGCCAAGGGGCCTCCCACAGCAGGAGTGGTGGCTGCAGGCAGCCAGGCCCGGAGAGGCTCCACCGGGCCTGGACTGAGTTACAGTGGAGCCGTTCAGCTGGAGGTGCAGAGAACACGCCTTCAACCCAAATCAGACCTTCTCTAGAGACTGAAAATGTGGGGAGCTGGAATCCGAGGGCGTGAGTGACGTTACTCTCTTGAAGGATCAGATAAGCGAGGCTGGCTTTGAAACGTGAGGAGCTTCAGAAGTTTCTGGATATCTCCATTGTCCCAGAATGAATAAGATAAGAACTAAACTCAGAGACAGCTCCCTGTCACCATCTAATAGTAAAATCAAGTGGAGAGAATCGGGGCTGAATCCAGAGGTGAGGTTTGGGGGCAAAACCTCACATGGTGTGTGTGTGTGTGTGTGCACGCGTGTTTATAGTTCAGTCAGTTGTAGGTGTATGGTTTCTCTGACTGTGTGCTTCCCTTTTGAGCCATGCATCCCTTCTTTTTTTCCACTGCCGTTTTAAGACTATATGAACAGCCCCCAGCTTCCCAAATTATCCCGTGCCCAGAGTTCACTTTTAGGTTGATGTTTTACATGCAGAGACAGTTCTCCTATAGAACTGGTGGGAAGGCTTCTGTGTGGTCGCCCTGGAGCCAGTGTGATTTACAATGTACCTTAGCTCCAGCACCACCGGAGTTTTGGTCCCCAAACTTGAAGGGTAGTGAGGAGATTATTCCGGTTCCTTCCCATCTTCCTTTCTGAGCCCCTTTCTCGTTTTCATGTGTTTCTTTACCCAAGTGCTTTTCTGTTTCCTGTTTCTATCCCCAGAATGTTGTGAACATCAAAATTGCCTTCCTTCCACCTACCCCCTTAAAAATCTTAACTTCTTGCAACTGATCTAAATTTGGTATAAAGAGAAAATCATTGGCATTGAATTAAATTATATTAAAATAGGAATTCCCTGCTCCTCTTAGCATTTAGTATCTGAGGAGTTTGAGGTGATGGTATGAATTAATTTTCTGGGATCTAGTTGTGAAGGGCTTTGTAGTCATTCTAGGGAGCTGGGATCCCAGGCCGTGGCTAGCCTTCTGGGAGTTTTGAAGACCTGGTAGGATTGGATGAGTGTTTCTGGAAAGTATCTGTAGTGGAAAGTGGGAAGTGAAGAGTGGAACCTAGAGTGTTATTGTAGTCAAGTGAGCTGTGAGTCCCGAACCTTCCTGATGTCCTCGCTGTTCGCTCATCCATCTTTCCACCCCTGGCCCCATCACCTGTTTCCTGGAATCAGTATCACCACACGTTTTCCGTGCCCTTCAGCACACCGTCTGTCCTACCGCAGGGATGTGTGCTGCTGGAGAACCCGCAGTCAGCCGGCGCATTCATCTGCCATCACAGCGCCTCCTGTGACATGTGGCCACTCACAGACCCATGTAACCAACCAGGAAAGAAAGAGAATAAAATGCACACTGGCTATGTCAGAAATACTGTGTGTGGTAGGGACTTCAGACGTGCTGCGTCTCATGTTCATCATGAGAGTCCTTTGTAAATGGGCGGTGTCAGCCCTGCTCATCAGGTTAAGGAAGCCGCTTGCACTCAGAAAGGTCAAGTGACCTTTACAAGATTACGCATCTAATAGGTGGCAAAGCCAAGAGTTGAGGCAAGTGCACTGATTTGAAAGTCCCATGCAGCTGTGACTTTGTGAATTGTTAATCATAAAGATTCTCTAATTTTCAAATTTCAGGAAACAACATGAGATAGAAACAATTCAGGAAGAGTTTGGGAAGATACTTGCGTGCAGGGATCCAAGTGGTAAGCAAGTCACAGCCCTGTTGCAGAGTCTGGGTTTCCTGGGGGATTTCCTCCCAGCTTTTTCTGCCACTCACAAAGGGCCTTTTCTTCACAGTTCACCCACTTTTCTTCTAAGAGTGCTGAGGGTTTTCCACCATGACTAAAAGTGGTAGCAGGAACACCTGCACTGATGAGTCAGGTAGAGATGATTGAAGGAAAAGGTACAGGACTTGGATGCAGGTGGCAAGGTGTGCACACTAGAACTTTTACACTTACAGTGCACTGTCTTCTGTAAGTCAGAGGCTGATTATTCATAATTAAAACATACATAAGAAATTGGACTTTGATGAGCCAGCAGGTTTATGATGGAGAAAATATACCCAGTAGCAAATCTGGCCTCATCTGGGAGGCAAAGACCAGAAGAGGCAACAGATTTTGAGAAACCAGATTGCATGCACATCTACCAGCCACAAAGAGTTTTGCTGGATTATCTCATGGCATTTAGCAGTTTTGGTTTTCCCCCCTTTTTGCCTGCATTCTTAATGTAGCATTTTATGTTTTTAGTTGTGAAACTCCATAAATATACCTACTGTCACTGATGTACAAAAGTTCAAAATGTTATCTTTCTGCAGCTCCACCAGGAAAAGGGCTATTTTTTTTAAGTTTTAGTAGTGGGATTGAAGGGTAAAAGCAAGGACCTCAACCTGAAGGTGAGGGGCCTGCACTGCCCTGTGCTCTCCATTTTGTTGCTCCAGATATCTAGAACCATTGTCCTGGGACGGCACTGGAGAGGCAGAAGGGGTCTTGGGCCTCTGATAGCCCTTGAGTGTAGCCCCAGGGCCCTCAGGCCTCTGTCCCCTCTCTAGCCTCCTTGCCTGACTTCCCCTACTGTATCCTTTGCTCCAGCCCAGTCCTCTGTCTTGTTTGTGATTTTTGGGCATACTGCTCCTAACTTTGGAATGCCCATCACTCTTCCTTCCTGAGTCTTCCCACGTCCTTAACTCCTGTTTGTTCATGAGGCCTCATCTTGACTGCCTTCCTGGCCTCCCTCTCACCTGGATCAGTGCCCATCACCTGTACTCCTCTGTATTTTGTACACACCCGTCTGGTGCTTAACATACTGGAGCATGATAATGGATTGCAAGACTGTTCCCATGCAAGACTTCAAGCACCGTGAGGCAGGATCATGCTTGTCAGATTGATATCCTCCACATTTAGCAGGTTCTGGCACATATTAGACAGGTGCCCAACTATGAGAAGCATGTAACTTGATGACTAACAATCCAGGCTCTGGGGCAAGACTCCAGCCCCACTGCTAACTGACTGGGTGACCTTGGGCACATCACTCTGCTTCTCAGTGCTTCCATTTCTTACTTTGTAAAACAGGGATGATGACAGCACCTGGCTCCAGTGTTTATGTGAGCATTAAAAGAGGAAACTAGAGGCGGTGGTGCAGGGGTAAGAGCATGGCCTCTGAAGCCGGTCACTCTGTGTGAGTCCTGCTCAGCTGCTTGGTCCAAGTGACCTTGAGCACATTGATTACTCATCTGTGTTTTGCTTTCTCATCTGTAAAATGGGGGTAATAATGGTACCTGCAGCCTAGGGTTGCTGTTAATGATGAGTTAATGAATGAAAGTGTTTACAGTAGTGTGTGGCAGTAAATGTTCAATTAGTGTTTGAGTGACTAGATTGGAAACAGTCTCTCACTTTAGAATTTCTCAATTCTCTCACTGTGTGGCTCTCTCTTCAAAATCTTTTCAACTTTCCATTATGGTACTTGTTTATCAACCATACTGCATTTGTTTATCAGGCAAGTTACGAATTTGTACATGTTTAGCCACTTCTCAGGCAAGCAGTTTCATTGGTACTCTAAATGGAGTATCAAATAAATAGTTTTAATCCCGAAATTATTTTCAGGGACAGTGATTATTTCTCTTACAGTTCAATTCTGAGTGACTTAAGGTTCTCTAATTCTCGTATGTTTTTGTTCAAAGATTATAGGTACCTGTGATTCAAGGGATTGGAAGTAACCTACTTAGAGCAAAAGCAGGGATGATAATTTGAAGAAAGCAAAGGAAGGATACTTTCTGAAAAAAAATGTTGACTTTTAGCACATAGAATAGGGTGCAAATTGTATGTGGAATACCATTTGCTTCTTGTTCAAGGACAGACATTACATTCTTGGTTTAGTCTTCACACGGTTCCTCGGCCTATACTTATAGTTTCAAATTCCCTTGGTGTCTTATTTTGGGTTCCCCAAAAGTAGACCCTGAGACAAGGGTGGAGTTAACCTAGACCCTTTTTTGATACTGAATTAAATGCCTATTAAGCCTACAAATTAATTGCACAACATTTGTCAAGTCCTTACTACATATGACGCTACGTCACCAAAACTGTAAAACAACCTTGAAGGAGGGGGCGCAGTTCCCCCCATTTGAAGCAAGGGGACCTGATAATCAGAGAGGCTGATCGTCAACAAGGGAGGAGCCAGCGTTTCCGCCCCAGTGTCGTGGGCAAAGCCTGCACCCTGCCACTAGGCTGTGTCTTGCCTTTAGATTTGAAGAGACTTTTGTTGGAATCCCAACTCAGACTCCTTAGTTTAGAGTTAGCAGTTGTAGTTTAGAGCCAAGCAAGAGTTTTCCTTTGTGCTTTTCTTTGTGCTTTCGTTGAACATGTGATTTGGTAAGAATAAAATATTCAGAAGATTGCAAGGTGTTTAGCATAAAAAAGAAAAACTCTTTAACATTTCTAAACTTTGTAATATAGTAATTAGGATACAGTAGTATTTAGCTAATGGTTTTCACTTTCAAAATTCATACCTATTTTTAGTTTTTATTTTTATTATTTTATAATCCTCACTCAATCTGGTTTTTATTGATTTTAGAGCGGGGAGGAGAGAGAAACATCAATGTGAAAGAGAAACTTTGACAGGTTGCCTCCACCACATACCCTTTCAGGGAATCAAACCTGCAACCTTGTGGTGAATGGGATGATGCTTTAACCAGGTGAGCCACCCGGCCAGGGCCCAAATTTGTACCTTTAAAAAAAAAATGTAGGCCTGGCTGGTGTAGCTCAGTGGATTGAGTGCCAGCCTGTGAACCAGAGTCACAGTTTGGATTCCCAGACAGGGCACACGCCTGGGTTGCAGGCTGGGTCCCCAGTGAAGGGTGCATGAGAGGCAACCACACATTGATGTTTCTCCCTCTCTCTCTCCCTCCCTCCCTTCTGTCTACAAATAATAAAATATTTTTTTAAAAATCAATTTATTTTTTAGAGAGAGAAGAAGGGGGGAGAAAGAGGGGGAGAGAAACATCATTCAGGTGCCACTTGCACGCTCCTGACTGAGGACCCAGCCTGCAACATGGGCACGTGCCCTGAACTGGATTTGGACTAGTGACCGTAATGTTTGCAGGCCAGCACGCACCCACTGAGCCACACCAGCCAGGGCCATACCTATTTTTACAGGTGTGGTAAGATCTGTACTTTGCAACCCACTGTTTACAATTCACATTGCAAGTACATATACTCAGTTGGGGCGGGGGGGAGGGGAGACTTTCCTCCACCCTGCTAGGCTCTACAGGGTGGTCTAATAATGAAATTAACATAAGACAGATTAACAAGAGAAAATAGTGAAATTTAACTACAGATATATATCTGGAAACCCCACATACATGAGAGGTCCAGAGGCAGGAAATGAGGTATATGTGACATTCTGAGTTACGGATGAGGCGAGGCATCTTGGGGGCTTCAGATCAGAGGACCGCCATTGTAGGGCAATAAAAGCACATACTCAGTAATTAGTAGTTCGTCCTGTCATCTGGGCAGGTCAGAAAGGTTATCTGATAATCTTAGTAGGGACAAGGTCCCTAATTCATCAGTTCCTCTGGGTTGTTTGGGGGCCAAGTTTCTCTTGAGGCCACGGGGTCTCAGTTGCCTTTAGCTCAAAATAATCCACATACCACAGAGACATATCTTGGGCAACTTGTTCTGAACCCCTACCCAGTAAGAAAGTGGATTTCCTTTCAGAATTATAGACTTAAGGCAGTTCAATACTTCATACTTATTCCCTGAACTAATAATACGAATAGAACTGAACAGCAAATAGGTAAAGCCCCTAAGTAATAAACCCTCGTTTTCAAATATAGCTTCCTTACATACCTGCCAAGTTCTAGCAGCCTTTTTGATGGTATGAAAATACCTGTGTCATAGTCCTTAGTCCCCCAAAATCCCTTAATTTTAAGATTGATGATCTGCTTACACCAAGGAGACTTGTTTCCTCATCTTTTTTGTTATTTAAATAAGATTGTTCATCCAGAAAGCTTTTGTGTGCCTGTAATCTGCTAAATATTGGCACCTCTGAAAAGACAGCGAAAGGCCCCTGCCCCTGAGGAGCATTTCGCCTGGTAGAGAGTTTTGACTGCATTGTTCATAATAGTTTTGTGCTTTGCCTTTCAGATAACCCAGCGATGGAGGGGTTGCAGCATTACATCAACCCAGCACACGCCATCTCTCTCCTGAGCGCTCTCAACGAGGAGCGCCTCAAAGGGCAGTTGTGCGATGTGCTTCTGATTGTTGGAGACCAGAAATTTCGAGCTCACAAAAATGTCTTGGCTGCTAGCAGCGAATACTTCCATAGTTTATTCACAAATAAGGAGAATGAGTCACAAACTGTATTTCAGCTTGACTTCTGTGAACCGGATGCCTTTGATAACGTTTTGAACTACATTTACTCCTCATCCCTGTTTGTTGAGAAAGGCGGCCTGGCTGCTGTGCAAGAACTAGGCTACAGCCTTGGGATCTCCTTTCTGACCAACATCGTCTCTAGGACACCTCAGGCCCCCTTTCCAGTGTGTCCCAACAGGAAAAAGGTGTTCATAGAGCATGATGAAAACAGTTCTCAAAAGAGAAGTGTCATTGTCTGTCAAAGCAGGAACGAAGCACAAGGAAAAACTGTCAGTCAGAGTCCACCTGATCTAAGCCATACCTCTCGGCCTTCCCCGAGCAGTGCAGTCAAGGCCAACACCAGTAAGCCCCACATTTCCAAACCCATCGAGCCACTTCACAACTTGTCACTGACTGAGAAGAGTTGTCCGAAAGACGGTTCAGCAGGCTACACAAAGCCTCTCGAACGTTCTGGGTCTCTGGATGATACCAGCAGAAGCGGTCTGGTGAAGAGGAACACAGTCCTGCCTTCCACACCGCTACCAGACAGGCAGGCAGTGGACGATAAACCAGGTGGGAGTGGTCAGCTTCCCAAAGGGAAGGCTATAGAGCTGGCTCTGAAAAGGCCACGGCCCCCTGTCCTGTCTCTTCGAAGCTCGTCAGAGACCCCTTACCTACTGAAAGAAACTAACAGAGGAAGTGGTGCAGGCGAGGACAGAAACTTGTTGTACTATTCAAAGTTAGGCTTGGTGATCCCGTCCGGTGGGTCTGCTTCTGCAAACCAAAGCATTGACAGGAGCGGCCCACTCGTTAAGAGTCTTCTGCGACGGTCACTGTCAATGGATAGCCAGGTTCCTGTCTACTCTCCATCAATAGATCTGAAACCTCCCCAGGGCTCGTCTGCAGTGCCCAGTGATGCTCCCGGGACTGTCTTCTGTGCTGCATCTCAAAAGTCATCTTTAAAAGAGGGTGGTGAAAAACCAGCTCTGGATGACGGGACTCCACAGCCACACCGTCTCAGGTCCTTCAGTGCTTCTCAGACCACAGAGAGGGAGGGCGTCCCCCCTGTCTCCGAAGTTCGCATCAAGACAGAGCCCTGCAGCCCACTGGCGGATCCCTCCGACATCATTCGAGTCACTGTGGGGGATGCCGCCGCGGTGGCGTCTGGCACGAGGGACCATTCCCTGAAAACAGAAGATGACCAAAAAGACATGAGCAGACTCCCAGCAAAAAGAAGGTTCCAAGCAGACCACCGACTGCCGCTGAAGAAGTTAAAGGTGGATGAGCACGGTGCTCTGGTGTCAGAAGATAACCTTGAGGAAGGCTCAAGCCCCACTCTCAATGCAGATTTTCCAGATTCTGACTTGAATAAAGATGAATTTGGTGAGTTGGAGGGAACAAGACCAAACAAAAAATTTAAATGCAAACATTGCCTTAAGATCTTTAGATCAACAGCAGGTCTTCACCGGCACATTAACATGTACCACAACCCAGAAAAGCCCTACGCCTGTGACATCTGTCACAAGCGGTTTCACACAAACTTCAAGGTGTGGACCCACTGTCAGACCCAGCACGGCATAGTGAAGAATCCGTCACCAGCCTCTAGTTCACATGCCGTTCTGGATGAAAAATTCCAAAGAAAGTTGATTGACATAGTGAGAGAGAGAGAGATTAAGAAGGCCCTGATCTTTAAGTTGAGGCGCAGCAAGCCTGGCTTTCAGGGGCAGAGTAGTTCCCCAGCTCAAGTCATCAAGAGGAACTTGAGGTCGCGAGCCAAAGGCGCATACATTTGTACTTACTGTGGAAAGGCCTATCGCTTCCTCTCTCAGTTCAAACAGCACATAAAGATGCACCCAGGAGAGAAGCCCCTTGGAGGACACAAGGTCGCTAAGCCGAAAGCGCTCGCTCCTGATGGTCCGGTAGAGAACAAGGAGGTTTTCCAGTGCCGCCTCTGTAACGCTAAGCTCTCTTCTCTCCTAGAGCAAGGCAGCCACGAGCGACTGTGCCGAAATGCCACCGTGTGCCCCTACTGCAGCCTTAGGTTCTTTTCGCCTGAGCTCAAGCACGAGCACGAGAGCAAGTGTGAGTACAAAAAGCTGACGTGCCTGGAGTGCATGCGCACGTTCAAGTCCTCCTTCAGCATTTGGCGGCACCAGGTTGAAGTCCACAATCAGAATACCATGTCTCTAGCTGAAAACTTCTCTTTACCCATCCTGGACCACAACGGCGAAGTCACCAGCTCTTCCAGGTGCCAGCCCCAGCCTGAGCCTCAGAAAGCAAACCACGTGGTCACAGCAAAAGATGACAACACGTTCAGTGACTGTTCAGAGCAAGTCAACTTCGATTCAGAAGATTCTTCCTGTCTCCCAGAAGACCTTAGCCTTTCGAAGCCACTGAAGATCCAAGTCAAAGAGGAGCCTTTGGAGGAAGCTGAGGAGGTGGCGCCCGAAGCCAGCACAGCTCCCAAAGAGGCAGCTCCGAGCAAGGACTCCAGCCTGTGGCCCTGTGAGAAATGCGGCAAGACATTCACAGCACACAAGCAGCTGGAGCGGCACCAGGAGCTCTTGTGTTCCGTGAAACCATTCATCTGCCATGTTTGCAACAAAGCTTTTCGTACCAATTTCCGGCTCTGGAGTCACTTCCAGTCCCATATGTCTCAGGCTACAGAGAACTCAGCACACAAAGAATCTGAAGTGGGCCCTGTTCCCACAAACTCTCCGTCACCACCACCGCTGCCCCCGCCACCACCGCTGCCCAAGATCCAGCCCCTAGAGCCTGACAGCCCAACAGGTCTGTCTGAAAACGCGGCTCCCGCCACGGAGAAACTGTTTGTGCCCCAAGAATCAGACACACTTTTCTACCACGCCCCGCCCCTTTCAGCAATTACATTTAAAAGACAGTTTATGTGTAAACTTTGCCATAGGACATTCAAAACTGCATTCAGTCTTTGGAGCCATGAACAAACCCACAATTAAGAGACCTACCCTTTCCCCTGTAACAAAGTGGGGAAGGTCTCCGACTTGCAGCCGACATGGTAAAGTGTGTCGTATAAGAGGGAAAATATTTTTTACAAAAGAATAATAAAGGTTGGAAATTGTTATGTTGGAATATAAGTTTGAGGTAAACTGATGTTAATTAGTAATGTCTTTACCCAAAACTTTACTCCTTTACTTAGGAAAATTGTAAAAAGTACAGTGCTTCTGACCTTACAGTCACAGGACATTTTTACTTCATTAATGTTGACATTTGATTGCTTTTGGTTGTTTGCATGTTTCCTCATTCCAGTGTCAGTATAATCTTTTACTCAAGGTGGTTTTGTTTTTTCACTGATTTGCAGCTAGTAAAATACTATTAAAAGATTTCTGTTTTGATTATATCAAGACACCTAAGTTTTAGTTAAATCTTAGCCATGCTCTTAAGTCCAAAACTTATCAGGAACAAGTGGAGTAGTTTGCAGCATTAATTTAGGTCTTTAGAAAACTCTAGCAATAAAAAAAAATAAACCTCAACTTTAATAAGTTATCCTGACACTTGATAAAAATATTGGCATTTTGTGGTCACATAGAACTTTTTTGTATGAGATTTGTGAGAAATTTAAATCAGCAATAGTAATAATACTTGGATTTCTCTAAAATAAAAACTTGTTCTTGGGCCATTTAATATAATTATTGGTAGAGGATGGGAAGTGAAAATGTTAAGATTTTTGGAGGTCCCCTAGAGTCCATTTATGAGAGCTTCGGCAGCGACGGGCATTGTGTCCAAACTGCACATCGTGCTGTGTGCGCATCACAGTTCCAAGTTCAGTCCAGCATCGGACGGACTGAATGTTGGGTTCCCTCTGGTTTACGCTGCCACAAATTGAGAATCTGAGTGCATCTGGGACGAAGATAACATGGCACTAATTTTGAAATTAACAACATTAGTATAACAAATAAGGTCAGGACCTATATTTACAGAGCCAGCGTAGCTGCCCTGAATCCCACGTTACCATTCACTTCTGGAGACTTGAGGCAGAGAGCAATGCCACACTGCAGTCTCGTGCTTTTCGAAAACAATATTTACAGTATACAGTTTCCTACCTCTCTTTCTCGTGAAAAGTTCTGTTAGAATTTGTTGGTGTTTACTGTGGTAAAACACCCCTAGTGGAGCCATCCTGCTTTCAGTCCGTGCTTAGTGTTTCCCAAATAGGTGTGAGAGCACAGTCCAGGGTCCACTTCGGCTTTTCTTCTGGCCCAGAGGGTTTGGGCTTTTTTTTCTACTTTGCATTTGAAATTAAATTGTAATCGAAAGCCTTTCAGTAGGTGTTATCCACAGTTCAAGGAGCTGTTTCAAAAGGTAAAATTTTTATTTCACTTCTGGGGGGTAGTTAGATATATAAAAGTAGAAATATTGAAATTACAAATGCCTTTTAAGGTAGCGATATGGGTAAAGACTCCCAAGTTTACTTTTTTTTTTTTTTACAAACTTTTCTCCAAAAAATCAACTATTGTGACTAAGAAAGAGTTATCTGAGCACTTAAATTGCGTGCTCCAGCAGAACAGAACTGTCCTTGTCGTCCCAGTACCCACATTCCATACCAGTGCTAGGAAAGACACGCTTATTTTTTACTTGAAATACAAGTGTTTTTATAAAATACTGTGTACATCATAGAAATTACATTGGACATTTTCCCTCTTATTCTTTCATTTGAAAACTTAAGAGTCCCCAAATATTTGTGGTTACTTCCTATTTCTGTTCTTACCTAAATTTGATGGAGAAAATAAAGTTACAGTGAATGATTATTATCATCTTTATATTTTGTTGAAAAAATATGTGCATTTTAAAGACAAGACTGAAGCATATGATTTAATGTCAAACGTTAGGATGGATTAGTGTCCATTGAGTTCATTTCCTTTGTCATTTGGTATTTCTTACTCTGACACCTTGGTAGCTGTTCACTTCAGGAGTTTCCCTTGGAGTAATCATTACTTACGACTGTTCAAGTATCGTAATAATTCCATGGTAGACAGTGTCTTGGCATTGTAAATTTAGTATCCCAGGGCTTGAACCTTTACTCTACTTTTTTGAGGTTTTTAAATAAAGTTAATTAGTAAAATATTTTTGATCTAAATGTAGGCTCTACAAATCTGTTAGATTTCAAAAGTTACCAGTGGTTCATCTGGTTAGTTCACATTTTTGTCTAGGCAAGGAATATAAGACTTCAAATAAAATTTTGAACCAAAAACATTTATAATGCAGTTCTGGTTTTTCTATTACTTTTTATACTGTACCTTAAAAGCATTAGGCTGAGAGTTTATTTTGGTGGTCAAAAAATAAAATAAGCTTCCATTTGTGTAACTATTTTAAATGTGAAGAAGTAAAATAATGAAAAGTTAATTGCTTTGTTCAGCAAACAGGTTTTTAAAAACTATCTCAGACAAATACTTGGTGTAAGACAACTTGGTCTTTCATTGCAGCTCTTTAGCTAGCAAATATATTCTTGAAAAGGTTTTTTCTGATTGTAATTTTTGAAAGTGTAGAAAATTCACTATTCCTTGTAAGTGTTCAGGATGCCTGCTTTTTTACGCAGTCGTGGAAAGAATGTAAAATGTTTTAATATATTTGTTAATCTGAGAACTTGTTATTGAATCATTTTCTTCACGTTGGGGAGGGAGGGAGGAAGGAACACCATAAAACACATGTCATTATCAAGGTAAGCAATGGAGCTAACAAGTGGTGCACATTTTTTTATAGTAGTATCTCAAGATTAACAGAATATTTGCCTTTAAAAACTGGTAGGGTTAGTACGCATTTATAATTTTACCAAATGACACAACTAACACTTCAACAGTGAGGTCATGTACATTTGTGGGAAGATGACGTTCCTGGTTTTCCGCGCTATTATGGACCGTAATAGCCTTTAAATATAGGCCCCCACACTTAACTGGGGCTGCTGTAATCCTCACGCAGCACCCGCTGGTGCGGAGAACAGCAGCAAGAGCAAAGCATGCCCTCTCACGGAGGCTAGGGGTGTTCCCACAGGACAGTGCGCAAGAGAGGAAATTCTAAAGTCTGCCTTTGTGCCCTCGGATGTGTGTGTGTGCACGTGTGCCACTGTGATCTGGAACTCCAGGAAATAAAATTATTTGAATGTTCTTACTACGAAATAATTAGATGTCATTCATAACAAGTTTCTCTATAAATTGCACTAATACCAGAATATTACAAGTCAGTTTCATCAGTTTCTGATATCTCAAGTGTTTTTAATAATTGTGAAAGACATTGTTTTAAATAGTACACATTCTTTAATAAGCTCTTTAACACTGGTCTTTTTAAGTTTTAAAGATAGGTTTTTCTCTTGTGGCTTTAGCACTTTAAGAAGTTTGCGGTTTGCCTACTTTTTAGTGTGTTCACTGTTTCTCAGTGTCCCTGGTTGTGGCACTTCCACGCGACCAGGAGGAAACTGAACAGTGAATTAATGTCAGGCTTTTAAAAAATGCCTTTTAGAGACAGTCATTTGGGAACCAAAGTATTTTAGTGTAAATCTGTAATATAATTGAATTCAGTGCTTTTGGTCATTTATTAGTGTTGTCCAGATTTTCCACAGTTATACTTGGTTGATACTGATTTCCAAAAGTGATAATTTCTTAATTGAGATTAATTCAAGACCATTTCAAAATTTTCATTAAGTAAATGTTTATTGATAAAAAGGAAAAATGTGGTTTTATAATTGTGTGTATTTTGTTGTTATACCTTTAGCAAAATAAATCACTTGGTTTTATTTAGAAATAAGCTTTTTTGGACTGAAGACTCATAGTCAGATAGGGTTTCTGTGGAATGTTAATCCATTGCTTATTTGTATCCAATTCTGTTGTCTGTTTCCTTTGCTTAAATCTTGACTAAAAATGATGGGAGTCAATAAATTTGTACTGTATTTTGTTTTGAGTCTGTCTGATTGGAATGTTTTATACTTTGATAATAACGACTAATAGCATTGAAATTTATGAATGTGAAGATAAAACCTACTTGGCTAATAGGAAGAGCCAGGCACAAGCTTTAGAAATGTGATTTTCCCCCAACACGTCGGGGGTGCTCATAGAACTGTTTGGCTTCACTGATGTGGGCACCACAAATATGACTAAACCCACAGAAGCAGCACTCTGCCTAGCCACTCTTTTCTTTACTGTTCAAATTAGTATTTTTTTTAAATGACGGTGAGGTAAATGCATAAAGTTTTTAAGCACCCTACACCGACATTTCGGCATAGCGAATTGATAAACTGGTTTTCTTTCATAATGTCAAGGCTTCGTGTTGCAGCATCTTTCTCCCTTCTCAGTGGCTTTTCCGTAACCCCAGCACACGTTGACTTGGGTCCAGTGGACCAGCCTGCCCTGTGAAGTGAGGCACAGAGCTATGGGTTGCAGATCGCCACCAGCAAGCTGGCTGGGAACTGGGGAAGCAAAGACGGGCTGGGACAGTCATTCCGAATCCTGCCCCCCGGTTTGCGTTTGCCTCTTCAGACGGTTGCCCGACACCCTAAACTAGTCTTTCTGGGGATCCCCTGGCTAAAAGTTTCTTGGAAACACTGCACCAGGAATAAATGGCAAAAATCTTTATTTGAATCTCTTTTAGCCCTTCTATTCAATTTGCCACCAAATAATTTTGTTCTGAAAGTGTACATCTGCCCTTTCTTCTGAGTAACAAGCTTTGTGAGGTTTGGGATTGTTGTGTTCCTGGTGCATCTTCATTGGTGTCAGACAAGCCCACAAGACAATGTGTTCGAGGTGTGATATTTTTACCAGCCAGAGAGGCTGCCTTGGCCCGTTGACATCAGCTCTTGGCCCAGTTCAGTGGCAGGTATTCTTTGTATAAAGCTGCTGTCAGGAGGAAAATGTTCCCCTGGTTGTCATAGAAGCACTTAGAAAATAAAGGACAGCTGCAGCCCTGCTCTGCCTGAATCCGGGTGTCATGCTCGGCCATGGGTCCCGTCCTTGGCAGTGCGGTCCTTTGGTTGGTTAGTCAATCTCCCGATGATGCAAACCTGTGTTTTGCCCAGTTGAATGTCTTAACATGGTGGCATCTTCTAGGAAACACTTCCCCAACTCCCATTCGCTCGCTTCTCACCCCACCCCAGAGTAATGACCCCGACCATGCGTTCCCAGAAATCCCTGGCACAGCCAGGTCACTGCTCTACCAATGTGTGGTCTAAACAAGAACGGAATGGGCCCAGGGGCAGGGCCTGGTACTCAGCCTTGTGTTTCTGTGGCCAGGCAGAGGGAAGGGGCCTAGTGTTTTCCCAGACTTTGAGTCAGCTGCTCAGTAAGAGACCCACAGTGGTTTGATTTTTATGTGGTTCTCAGTGAGCTCGGGGAGGAATGGGAATGTCCGGGTGGCTGGTCTTGTTTGGGCAAGTCCCTTGGACTGCAAGTGCCACACACTCATTCTGGGTGTGTGCGTGCGCTGCTGCTGGTGCTACTTAAGTGCCCATTACGTCACCCCAGTGTGGCGGGTTTTCTCAATGAACTCATCAGTCAACCTAAGAATAGTAATGGCTAAGTACTAGTCACTACTAGTGTCACAGTGCTAGCTAACAGTGATTTACTGTGACACGAGGCATCGGGCATGTGCGTATGCCGTATCTGTAAAGTAGCAACAGGCTAGTTTCACATTATTTTTCACCTTCCTCTCCCCACACCTTCCCTGCTCACAGCTCCGGGATCCCTTCTCCCTGCAGTCTGGACCACCCTCAGTCTTCCCTTAACTTTTATGGCCCCCATACTTTTGAAGATTATGGACAACTCACCGTGTAGAGTGTCCCTCAATTTCAGGTTGCCCACTGTTTCCTCATGATTAGATCCAAGTCATGGGTTTCTGTACCAGGCCGTGTTCTTTTCCTCCCCCGTGGGCAGCATGTGGCCCCTGATGGTCCCCGTGTGAGCGGTGCCTGTCATTTGACTAAAACCGTTTCTGTCCGGTTTCTCCACTACACTTTTTGCCCTTTGCAGTTAATAAATATTTTGTGGGGAGATATTTTTGAGACTATCCATTCCTCATTTCAATTTTATCCATGAACTTTAGCATTTGGTGATGTTTCGTGGCTGAATTATTTTTATAATTGTTGCCTAGTGGAGATTTCTCTCACACCTCCATTCTGTCTTCACTTATTTGTGGGCTTTCTACTGCAACCGAAAAGTATTCTGTCATTCTCATTGGTTTATTCATTTGGTTGAGTGTTGTGGGTCCTGGAACCCTGGTCTGTTCCATAGCTTGTAATCAGTTGCCATTGTTTTTAAGTTTTGATTCTCAAACTCTCCCAGATTTATCCAGTGAGAGCATTTAACTGGCTTCTCTGACATCTGACAGGTCCCCTTTATTCTTTGAGTATTTTCTTACTTTCTCACACAATAACATGCTCTCGGCTTCTCTTGTTTGTTCTCTGCAAGAGCCCTGACATAAGCCCTTTCTCCAAGGAATCAGATTTCTTTCAGTGCAAAGTGTTGTTTGAAAACTAACGTATGGGCATGAAGTGTGCTCCCAGTCCCTACAGGAACAGACTTAGATGGACAGTGAACAGCAAACAGACAGACAGACAGGCACACACACACCTGGATTTATTTGAATTGCCTAGACCCCATCACCACAAGTTTGGTTTGGAACTTATTTGTATCTTCTATGCCTAAAATCATCACACTCGATCTTCCCTCTAGCTTCCTGAACACAGGGAATACGGTTACAATTCCATTCCTCAGTTGCCTTCAATTTCTTTTCCTCCTCATTCTGGGTAACATTCGCCTGCCTCTTGGCATATCTGGTAATCATTTTTTGTTGGATGGCAAACATTGTAAACTCTACCTTGTGGTGCTGGCTACTTCTGTATCCCTATAAATGTTTTGGAGGTTTGTTTACGTGGCATAATTAACTCACTGGGAACCAGCTCTGTACTTTTAGGTTGTCTTTTTGCTTTTATTATTTATTTATATGTTTGTTTATTTATTTATTTATTGGTCCTCACCCGGGGATATATTCATTGGTTTTAGAGAGAGAGGGGAAGGGAGAGAGAGAAAGAAACATCCATCGGTTGCCTCTGGTATGCACCTTGACCCGGGACCAAACCCACAAACCAGACACGTGCCCTGACCAGGAACCAAACCTGCGAACCTTTCCGTGTACAGGACGACACTCCAATCAAAAGAGCCACCTGGCCAGGACTAGGTTTTGCTTTCAAACTGTGTTAAGTGGGATTAAAGCAACATTTAATCTAGAGCTAGTATTGCTCCATTGCTGAGGCAAAAAACAATCCTTCTACCCATGTCCCATGAATTATTTCAAGCACTGTGTGAGCTCCGGGGATTGTTCATTCTAAATGCTTGCAGGCGGTCCTTTTCCTGGCCTCAGGAAGTCTCCTCGCGCGCATGTGCTGATCAGTCCTCTGCCGAAGAGTCCAGGGGCCGTTCTTCCAAGCAGCGCCCTCCCCCTCTCAGGCCGTCCAGCTCAGCCCCTTGGTAGGGGACGCTGCTGCCCTACCAAGGGGCTTCCTTCCTTCCTCATCTCTCTGCACTCACTGTTCTTTGTTGTCTGAAGTTCAGTGACTTGAAAATCATTCTTCCATGTATTTTGCCTGGCATTTAGCAGTTTCCTGCAAGATAGTAAGTAAATCCAGCCCTTATGACTCTGTCTTGGTCAGGAGTGGAACTGAAACTTATTTTATCACCAACAGGTTAGCTAACAGGTCCTAAGCACCAAGCACTGGACGTTCGTGGATGTTAAACACACACACACAAACTGGCCTGTGGAAAAATGTCCCAATTCCAAGCATGGCAGGAGCCCTTAGAGATTTTCTCAATCATGACCAAAAAATCACATACGCATCTCACTAAATCCAAATTAAACGTATCCCCTCCTCTACTCACCTGTAGTCAGGTCTAAAAAAGGCTGCATTCACCTCAATACCAACCATCACGAAAGAAATAATGGTGGAGGGGACGTCAGCATGGGAAGAGTCAGACCCGTCTCTCTGTTCCACTTGCGTTCCGTCACATTTGCATCGAATTCGCCCCAGTAAGAGGTCTCTGACTCGGAGGTGGTTTGTACCGGAGAGGGCCCTGGGGCCTAAGCTCCATCAGCTTCACAGTAGACTGACCTCTGTCTGCTTTGCTCATTTATGGTGGAAAGCCTTGGCCACACCCTGTCATTGGCTTTTACTTTATCCTGGTCCTCAGGCCACCTGGGCAGCAAGGACGTGCTCTGAAAGACAGGCTGAGTGGCCTCCGACTTGCTGGCCAGATGGGGAGCCATGGTTGTTGATTCTCGACGTTCTGGGTGACAGAGAGCGTGTAGTCAAAATGGCAGACACACTAGACCCATTTTTCTCTCGCATGTGATAAAGATGTTGGGAAATCAGGAAGAGACCTCGTTTCATACTAGAAACAGAAGTCAGGTGCGTAAGGAAGCAGAGGTTTGCTTCTGATGGTCTGAGTGATGAAAAGGAGGTTTTTGCAGGCATTAAAGTGGGACCTCAGGTTGAGTTCGTGGAGCTTATTAAGACCAGCTCTGTTCACAAAATCGAAGACCAATCATGACAGATGATTGGACAGAGTGTGATGTTTGATGTTATTTTTGTCTGATTGCTCAGGAAAAAAAAAATAAGAACATAAGGTGGAAAAATACCCTACTGGCCCTTTCATTCAAAATAAAATAATTTAGCCCAGGCCAGTTTGCTCAGTTGGTTGGAGCATCATCCCGTGCACCGAAAGGTTACAGGTTCGATCCCTAGTCAGAGCACACACCTAGGTCTGACCTCCACTCAGGATGTGCATGGGGGGCAGCCCGCTGATGTTTCTTTCTCTCACATCTTCCTTCCTTCCTTCCTTCCTCTCTCTCTAAATCAATAAAAACGTACCCTTGGGTGAGAATTAAAACAAAAAAATTTACACCAAGTGCTGCTGGGTCTCCTTGAAGGGCTGGCCTCTGCTTCTAGCCCCTCACACCCCTGTTTTAGAAACGTCTAGGGCATGTTTCCTGAGGGTTGTTTGTGTGTTTGTTTATTTGTTTTGTTTCACTAAAGAAAGGCTTTGCACAGTTCAGGAGCTGAAGCTCTTTCCCTGGAAACCTGAGCTGATGGGTCCCGAGGGTGACAGTGAGTTCCAGAGCCGAGGAGCAGCCTCACGCCGTGCACGGTGGGGGGGGGATGCTGTTCACTGGAACAGCCGTGTTTCTAATGCCATTGCTAGGACACAGCACTAAACGTGTTATGTTACTGATAAGTGGTGTTTTTTAAAATGCGCGAGAGGCAGGGCCATGTTATAATTCTTGTGGGCCCTAGAACTTCAGGAGGAATTTTCTTCCACAAAAATATATACATTAATTCTATTTTACAACTGCATTGACCTAAAGAAAAATATAACCCTGACTGAATTAAAAATGAGAACATTTTCTTTGACCCTAAAAGCACAGTTTCTTCTTTCTGGTTTTTAAAGAAATTAAAATTCTCTTGTGGTCTCCCCCAAGAAAAACATTTCTGTGGTTCTCTGAAAGGACCATAGGCCCTAAACACGGTGTTTAGTGGGTAAGTCAGCCCCGATTAAAGGAAGACACGAGGCAGGCAGCCGTGCACACCAGTCAGGAGAAACAGACCCGGGACAGAGAGAGGGGAGTGTGGGCTTCCGAACCTCTGCTAGGCCAGCTATTCGGTGTGTGACAACCTCCCAACGTGTATGTGTGTTTTTTAGCCTGATGGCTGTGGTTAGGAATTCTAGTGGGGTTTTCGAAAATTCTTTAAAAATGAATAGGGAGTACTTTCATTTCTGACACATGATGAGTTAGTTGCTCCAAGATTTCCTACTTTGGGAGCACTTGGATTCCGAATAAGATACATTTTCTGATGAATTACCAGAGTGGTAAGAAGGACGGGGATTTTCTGACCACCCGCCCCCCATCATAGCCCACCCCCAGGAAGCTAACAAACGCTGAGCAAGAGCAGGGACAGCTGGGTTGCCTGAGGGCAGAGCATTCAGGCAGCACTGAGGACACAGAGCCTCGGGTCAGTGAGAAGTGTCTGGGAACTGAGCGCGGCTTTCACACTGCGCTGGGCCTCTGCAGGGTCGGGGCTGACACCGTGTGCAGAAGAGTGTCACCACAACCAGACTGCTCTCCTAGAAAGTCTGCAAGGTCGGCCTCCAGCTTGCATCTGGGAGCCTGGACGTGCGGGGAGGGTCCTTGCTATTCCCTGGTAAGAGGGGCTCGCTGTGCCTACGCTGTGTACAGGCCACACAGTGTATGCTGAGCACTCACTGCCCTGAAGGTCCAGGTGGAGGTGCCTACCAGCTGCTTCGTGGCCAAGGTCACACTTGTTTCCAGCCCAACAGGTGTGGTGGCATCGTGTGGGCCGGTGGCTCTCAAACCTGGCTGGACATTAAAATCGCCATGGGAACTGTTCAGAAACACAGGTGCCACGTTCACGATGGAGCCAAACGGGAAGCAACCCGAGGCCCACGGGCAGCGGAAGGGTAGAGGTGGCGTGTCCACACCAGGGACTTCTGTCCAGCGGTGGGGTTGGATCAACCACAGCACACCCAATGCCGCAGGAGTGCACACCAGCCAACGACAGACCCACACATGGAAGAGGACAGATCGTCTGACCTGCTTACAGCAAGAACAACGCAGGCCAAACCCAGCTGTGAGAAGTCAGTATTTGGTTACCTTTGGAAGGGTGAGGGGTGAGGGGTGATGACAGGCAGGGAGTCTACACGGTCCTGGGTACAGATCATGCTTTGATCCCTGGTCTGGGTCACAGGGGTGGGGCCCATTGGGGAAAGCCCAGGGAGCTGACCGCGATGTGCACACTTTTCTTTGCGTTTATTAAACTTTAGCAGACATCTGAAAGTAAACATGGTACACAACACCGGGGCCGCCGCAGACCACCCGGAAGCCTCCCTGAGCCCCAGGCGTGAGGGGGTTTGCTCTCTCTTCTGAGGACTTGGCGGGATCCCAAAGTGCAAAGGTGCAGCCACGCCCCAGAACCGCTGCTGGAGGGCAGCGCCTCCCAGACTGTTGGCGGAGGGCAAGTCCCAGGGACATCTCGAGAAAAGGCAGGTTCTGCCTTCCCAGGGCTGGGCAGGACCCAGGGCTCTGCATTCTTGGCTCATAAGAATAAGCTCTCAGCCTAGGCGGACGCCTTCCAACACAGGAGCAGCAAGACTGTAAACTAATCTGTGTTAGTCCCTGAGAGAGCCTGGAAACCTGCATTTAAACAAGCACCCGAGATCCTTAGGCAAGTTTGGAAACCACTGATCAATGTCCCAGTATTCTGTTCAGATGAGGAGGTCCATAGAATCCACTGTTTTTCTTCCAATGAGACGGCTGGCATAAGGAATCTCAGAAGCTGCTTTTTCAGTGAACAACAATAAAAGAGATAAAAAATTAAAACATTAAAAAATTAATTTAAAAAAAGATGGGAGAAGAAATCAGCTAGGGCAGGAACCATCTACTCCACTCGGGGAGGTGGCTCAGACTTACCCGAGAGCCCCAGCCGGGATGGGGAAGTGGACATCAGGACCCCTGAGGCCCGCCCACCGCCCACCCCCCCATCTCCAGGAGGGTTCCACAGCGCTTCTGGGAACACACTACCAGTGGGAGACAGACTGGAACCTCCAGCATAGCCCTAAGTGAGGCCTGGAGCTGGGGGCGCTGCGGCTCTGGGACCTCACCTCACTCAGCACCACGGACGGGAAGGGGCGTGGTCTTGCAACTGCGCTGGGGTGGGGAAGGGCGTCAGGTCTCCAGGCCCAGGTGAGCCAACACGAAGATGCCCGGGGCCTGCAGGGAAGCAGAGTGAGCTGTGTGGTGACCTAACCTTTGTGTCCCTCCTGAGATGGGGCATCGCAAGAGCCCCCTCCTTTACTCCTTATCTTTCCCACGCTGCCCCTGGGAAGGGGGCGTGGCCCTGTGATTGGCAGATTCGGAGGAGCAGGTGCGGAACTAAGCGGGAGCGGCCTGCTGGAAGGGGGCCTGCCCTGTGGGCGGAGCTGTGGGTTTGGGTGCCCAGATCTGCCTGATCCGAGGGCCCAGCATTAACAAACCGACTGGGCTGAGGGACCTCAGGCCGAGCCCTCAGCCCAGCTCTCAGCCCAGCTCCCCCGCCCTGATGGCGACAGCCTGCGCCCTCTTTTTCTCACTGCTTAACTCCCAACTCAGCGCCTGGCTAGCGAAAGGGGAGCTATTTGCGGGGAGCGCTCTGAAGTCCTGATATAAGGCACAAATGAAAGGAGCATTTTTTTTCTAGAAATTTCAGTCTTGTCATGCGGACCTTGATCCCTGACCCCAGTTTAGGTCGGGTCAGTCAGCAGGTCGTTTGTGAAGACTTAGAGCACAGCCAGGACCCCAAGCCAGCAGTTGGCCCAAATGGGCCCGCCCCCAAAGAACCCCTCTGGTTTTCAAGTCCCAGACCCATCATCACTAGGCACCTTGAATGTGGCTCATCCCAGGAGAACTCACCACCCACCCCTCCAAGCTGGACTCACCCTGCGTTTCCCTGAGTTATGTCACCCCGCCCTTGATGAGACTGGCAAGGTGTCCTGGATTCTTTCCTCCATGTCACCCTGCCAGATTCCTTAGCAGGTGCTACCGAACCTTCTGCCCCCTCACGTCTCCCAGCAGAGCCCTGGCAGAACTCCAGTGCCCCACCCCCACCCCACCCCAGTCAGAAGCACCCCAGTCAGAAGCACCCCCTGCCGAGTGGCTGGGATGGGACTGCTCACATTGTAACGTGGACTGAAACTCCCTGGGCCCTGATTAAAATGCAGGTTTTGGTCCCTTGAGTCTGGGGCGAATGAGGCCTGAGAGTCTGCATTTCTAACCAGCTCCCCCGTGGCACCAAAGCTCCCTGGCCTGGACCACACTGAAGAGCAAGGCTCCGTCCGAGTGACATACAAACTTGGTGGTGCCTCCTCTGTGCCCAAATCCTCAGGCAGTTAGTCCCCCTTTGCATGAAACCACACTCCTTCATGGTCACTTTGGGCCAGGCCCTGCCTTCTATTCCCAAACTCACATCAGCCAGGTCCAGCAAACCCTTTCGCGTGGGTCTGGGCCCAGCCAAGACCTCTGGCACCGTGGGGCCTGTTTCCTGGCCTTTGAACACTCGGTCTAGAATGTCTGTCCCTCCCAGCCCGCTTCCTCTTCAGCTTTGCTTCCGCTCCCACCCAAGATGCAGGTCAACCTTCCCCTGCCCTTCGACCACCCCTGATGGAGCTGGAGTCTCTTTCCTCTGTGCCTCCACGTCACAAATAAAAACACTCCGGTCAGCACATGTTTGGTAAGTAATGGTTTGGGGTAACTCTGTCCATCCCACTAGGCTGTGAGCCCTTTGGGGAGGCCTTAGCCATCTCCCTAAAGAGCAAGAGTTTGCTCCCCTGTGATTTATTCTTGGAGGCAGTTATGGGGAACAGATGGAAAAGCGAGATGGGAAAGACGCTCTGCTGGGACCCTTTGTGGACAGGTGGAGGGGCGTCTGAGAGGGGAGACGCCAAGAAGGGAGGGTATGCCCTTCACCTCCTGTCACCGCTGGTCAAGGCTTGTCCTAGGGCATGTGAGTGGTCTGTCATTTGAAGGTTTATGTGTGTTCTAGATGGTTGTGACAGCCCCTTGCAGAGGTGACGAAGAAATTCAGGGCAGAGACACCTGGGGCCACTGAGGCAAAGGGCTGCCAGGCTCCACCTGGGCACAGCTGGCTGCCAGAGTGGAGCTGAGGCAAGAAGTAGGTCAGGAGGATCGGGGGTGGGGCCCAAAGCATCTGACACCAGGTGGGGACCGCATCTCTTCAGGTGTGGCCCAGGACAGGACGGTAGCTCCTGGCACAGTGTGGGCGGGGAGCCCAATGCACGCTGAGTGAATGAATGAGCGAACCAGTGAATGGGTGGGTGAGTGAGTGAATGAAAGTAAGCAACCTCGTTTTAATTGTGGATCTTGTTGTCAGAGTGATAACCCGATAAATATTCAAGGGAAGACAACTCTGTGCCCCATTGCCATTTGGAGGACCAGCCTCAGGAACGGAGGCTGCGTGCGGACTCTGGCCCTGATTGACTCTCCCAGGCCCTGGCCAGTGCTTGCTGCCAGTTCTAGAACCAAGCCTTTGACAGCGTTCTGGTATGGATCAAATTTGCAGTCCGAATCAAAGCTGGAAGAATATGGAATCGACCATGGGCAAGGCTAAAATTAGGAAGAAATAAACTTAGCAGGAGCAGGAACAAGAAGGGCCCTGTCGGAACCACGTTATGTGTCGGCATCACGTTATGCAGCGGGTGGGGCATGAGGATGGGTCCAGGAGATTCTAGAATCCCACTGACCCCCCTGGGTCAAGGCATCGTGTGGGAAACAACGCCTGGCAGTGTGCCGGGAAGGCTGGCCAGGAGTGACAGTTGAAAGAGACTCGGAGATGAATGACATTGCCGGGCAGAGGGGCTTCTGAGGGTGCACCAGGTGTCCCCCGTGTGACACCCCCTTTTATGGGAAGGTTTGCATGAATTCCCAAGACCGTGCAGCTGGTACCAATGCAGACCGGCTTCCCTGACTCCTGGAACATTCTCTCCCGGGTTCCCTTGAAGGCCCTGTTCCGTGCGGGGGTGGGTCTCATTTTCACCTGTTCCCCACTCTTCTGCTCCCTGTGGCTTTAAATGCTGCTCCTTGGTGACTGAGACCACCCAGCCTGCCCACCCAGTCCTGCCCCAGAGCTACGGAGGCCCATCCATACCAGGAAATCATCTGGACTTCTCTTTCCTGTTCTGGCTAGGCTGGCCCGGAGACCCCTGCCGCTCGGCGACCCCTGCCACTCGGCGCGGCCTGGCTGTGTGGGTGAAAGGCCGTTCCCTGCGGCCTTCTTAGTGGTTCTCACAGGCCTGTGCCCACCGGGTGCTTTGTCTCCCTCTTGCTGGACAGAGAAGTGTGATGCTAAAACAATGCACAGGAGTTATCAGATGCTCGGCATTTAGAAGACCCAGGAGGCAGGGTCATCAGGTGCTCACACAAACTGCAAGGGTGGGGACAAAGAGGGACTTTTTCTCCCACCAGGACCCTTCCGCCTTCATTCTGTCACTTGCAGAAGAGCCTGGAGGGCCAGAGCTGGGCTGCTTTCCTCCCGAGAGCTCCCCTCCTCCTCTCTGGCCCTTTAGCTTGAGGAGAACCAGAGTGGAATGGACGGGGATGGATCTGGGGTCCCAGGTGGGGTCCCCTGCTCTGCTGGCTCCTCCCTCCCCGGGGCTCCCTGAGCCGGGAGCTGGCAGAACTTCCAAAGGTGACTGTGCCAGGAAGTGATGCATGAAGAGAATGCCTGGGATGACCTCAGGGGTTCACAGGTACAGTCACACCCTCTGCCCTGAGTGGCCTGGGGGCTGATGCTCATCAGAATCAGTGAAAAATAGAACTCGGCAGTATATTCGTGTGTACACTTGCACTTTACTTCCGCAAGGGCGTCATTTCATTCCATAGGGACGTCATGCCAACTCACTGTAGCGGGGATTATGCAGGCAGCACCTGGGCTCAGGTCTGGCTCTGCCCCCCGGAAGCCGCATGTCTCTGGTGAGTTTCTATTCCAGGAATCTTACCGGGTGCTAGGCACCCAGAAGGCACTGAGTCTCCACTCTTCCTCACTGCCCCAGTTGTCTCTTCGGTACTTTCCAAACCAGCTGGATTGGCCCCTCTGTCTCACTGGATGTGTTGGGGAGCCACAGCAGTAGACAGCAGTCATTCCTAACGAGCACATTAATTATTTGTAGGAAGGCGCTCCTGCCAGGCTATTTTTAAAGCCCTTTAATAGTCATTTCCTTTAACTCTTAAAGAGACGGATATCCCTCCAGATATTGTCGTTTCTGTCCTTGTGCCCAGCAAGGCTTTAAAAAAAACAACACATAACACAACGGACAATTTTAGGTCAAAATGCAGGAAAAATGCTACTCACACAGAAGGTACCCTGCCAGGGCCTCCACTGGCTACTGAGACGTGACCTTCCCTCGTGCTTGACCCGCAGGGAGCATGCCCTGCTCTAGCTGAGACATCCATCACATCTGTGTTATTCTGAAGTCAGCACCCGAATGGCCAGATCAATGGGAGTGAACAGGTGTATGCAGCCAGCAGGTTCTAAGAAGCTCGGAGTGGTGCCCCTTGGTGTGGCCCCGGATCCACCCCCAGCAACAAGGCCCCACAGCAGCCACCCCCAGTTGGAGCCTCTGATGTGGCCACAGCAAAGTCCCAGCAAGGGCAGGGGCCGGGCAGGGGCCCGTCTTCAGTGCCTTCATCTCTGTCTTCCTCCTCGTGCTCTCTCGCCAGGATCCTACCGCCACTGGAGGAGCCCCAGGACATGAACTTCTGTGCCATACAGTGGACACATGTGCCTCCAGCAGTGTGCATTTAGACATCAGTGGACAAAGGGCGTGGTCCGCGTTCCTTTGTGTTGGGAAAACACACAATTTAGGTGCCAGCCTCCTCGAAGGCACTTTTTTGGCATATAGAAAACACAAGGTTAAATATTCTCATTCATAAGGCTGGTGCCAGCCTTGGGCGCTGGCAGCATTGCCACACCACCCTGCCCTTGGGCAATCATTCGGGAGGGTTCACTGAGCCACCTGGAGGGGACAGAGGCTGTCATCTGGGTCACATTCCTCCGTCTGCCTGGCGTGGGTGCTGAGTTGCAGGGGCTGCGTCATCGGGTGGCCCAGGGCAGGTCCTTGGCAGGCTGGCTGGGCTGCAGCAGGCTGGCGGCCCTGCCTCTGACCCTGCCCAGCCTCCCCGCAGCGAGGCATGACTCAGGGCGGGGGGGTGGGGGGAGCATGGCCTGCTAGCTGTCTACTCTCAGGGTGGGCAGGGCCAGCCTGGGTGGTCCTGCTTAGTGGGCACCTGCAGGATGGTCCTCTGATTGCCCAGCCATCTCCACAGCAGGCGGGGGGGGGGGGGGGGGTGGAGTCATCTCTGTCTTCCCCAGACAGGGCTTAGGACACAGCAGCTGCCTTATCCAAGTCCCTCCAGGGAACTAAGTGAACTTCCTTCCCCTCTGGGTTTGAAAGACTCTCAGACTTCAGAACACAAAGGGCAATTCGTCTTCTTTTGACAGATCTCTGCTCAAGGACATGAGAAATGGGACCCCTTCATTTCCCCCTTTTCACATGTTTCTCTTTTTAGTAGAGTTTGTTTGCTTTATAAAACTTAATGGAAAACAATGAGGGCTTTGGGGTCAGTGTCCCCTGGGGTCAAACCCTGTCTCTGCCACTTTCTCACTGTGTGGCTTTGGACAAGTGACTCAGCGTCTCTGAACTCAGCTTCCTCATTTTTAAAATAGATAATGTCATCCTCTGAGTGTTGCCATAAAAATGAGGTGAGCCCATCAAGTCCAGACGTCCCTTGTGTCTGTTGGTACACACAGCCATGACCTCCGTGCCTGCCACGCGGGGTGTGCCTGTGGGGAACCCCATCCCAGGGATGTGCGGCGATGCCACTGGAAGGAGCTTGCTGGTTGGTGACCGCCGTCTCTATCATAGTACTGGTGCCAGGGTCAGCTGGCTTGTGGTCCAGCCCTCAGGCGCAGGGCCTTCCAGCCCTTCTGAGGCTGTGCCTGTGGAGTTTCCGCAGTTATGAGGGATGGCTGCTTCTCTCCGAGGAAGGCGCCATGAGCGAGGTCTCAGTCGGTCATGGGAATGGTCAGTGGGGTCTCTCAGGGCCTCTCCTAGAGCCTACTGCTGCTCCGGCTCTGGCCACAGGTGGCCTCTGACCCGGTTTAAGGCTCTGGGAATCCACCCACAGGCGCGGCAGGAAACTGGCCCAAAGCACACCCGGGCCTCCGGACAGTGGAAATGACTAAGCCCGTGCGATTGTCGTCAAGGAGATGGGCTGCTGCCTCTACACAGACCCCACTGCGGAGCGAGGGAGGGCTTGCAGCCAAGTCTTCGCAGCATTCTGCTAACGGAATTCTCGGAATGTCTTCCCTCCGAGGCCACTGGGGGAAGCTGGCCATTTGTATTCACGGGTCGTCCATCTCAGGTCATTCACCCGAGCCCTGTTGGGGCCTGGGACACTGGTCCATCGGGGTGCAGGGAATGACCGGGTAACTCAAGCTACCCACCCCCCACCATCATCACCAGCGTCATCGAGCAAACTGCTACAGTGCAAAGAACCTTCTCTGCAAAGTTAGAGAGACACATGGAAAACTATCCTGACATCCTCCTTTCCTCTTCTAGAAATTTACAATAATTCACTGGAAATCTAGCAAAATTTTGGACAAGTATTTATGTATACATCCCAATTTTTGTTCAGCATTTTATAAACCTGTAAGAATACCTGATTCAATGGTGACTAATTTCTAGTATTAATAAGTATAATTTTAATTATAGATATGAAGCCTAGATGACACTGAGCATATTTCTTGGTTTTAAAAAATGTAACATTATCACAGAATCTCTTGGGCCAAGTTGGGGAAGACGTTAAAACACTCCATCTTGGATGCATGTAAGAGTCGCCCAGAGATGGGGTGACTGGGTGAAGATCACCCAGCAAGCAATACTTGTCTCCATGAAGAGCACGTTAGAAACATTTTATTTATTTTTTAAAAGATTTTATATATTTATGCTTACAGAGTGGGGAGGGAGGGAGGGAGGGAGAAAGAGGAAGAGAAACATTGGTATGTGAGAGATACATCTATCTATCGGTTGCCTCTTGCACGCCCCCAACTGGGGACCTGGCCTGCAACCCAGGCTTGTGCCCTGACTGGGAATCAAACCAGCAGCCTTTTGGTTCGCAGGCTGGTGCTCAATCCACTGAGCCACACCAGCCAGGGCCAGAAGCATTTTAAAAATGAAAAGTAGAACAATGGAGCATTTATTCCTGTGTCTTGTGCTCCAGTCTTACAACCAGTTACCATAGAATATTCTTAAGAGAAATTTGGAAATACAGTTTCTGCTGTTTCCTCTCTGTCCCCATGGGACCCACCTGGTCTGAGGTTCCAGAATATTCCAGGAAGGTGGCTGCTTCTGATGAGTCCTGCAGGTTGATGTGAAGTTGGGTTCCCTAGGGCCCCTGTGAGCTGCTTTCAGCACCACTCCGCACCGCCCCCCCCAGGTGTAAGACCCAGGCTTGGGGGCAGTGGCCAGTGGCCAGATCCCCAGGCCCTCCCCATCTGCTCACAGACGCTCAATGGGTACGAGATGCAGGATTTAAAAAACAGGGGTTTCCTTCTAGGAGTGCCAAAGCCAGCAAACGACCTCTGCAGAGCAGAGCGTGGAGGACCTGACCCATCAGAAGGTGCAGTGGGACAGAACCAGCGTCCTTCTCGGGCGGAGCAGCAGTCTGGCCCCTTGGGTTGGAGGGATGCGGAGTGGAGGAGAGGGCTGCGTTGCTGGGGACAGGGAATGTCACCACCTGAGGGGATAATGCTGCCCTTACAGAGAGCTGAGTCATCCAGTGTCCTCCGAGCCCTGGATGGATGGCACTGGGAGACCGTGATGCCGCGCTGGGAGCAAACGTGGAGGCGGCCTGGCTTTTTCACAGATTTACAAGACGTTACTGTTGCATGTTTTGGTCAACTGCATTTTCCGGTAAGCCCAGGTGGTTCCTTATTCTCCCTCCATTTGGTTCTACACAGAGGTGATTCAGTACCTAAGTGTGTACAGTCCTTTGTAAAAATGCCAAACCAGGGGTGGTTGTTAGTTCACAGTTTGTTACAAGCCTCTGGATGAGCCAAGAGGGTGCTCATCCCTCGGAAAGTGGCTGTGAAGAACGAGACCGGTTCCACCAGTCACACAGGACAGGACGGGCCCTCTCCTAACTGCCACCCTGGCTACAGCCAGTGCGCATGCGTGGCTGTGGACACATGCCCAAGTAGGGAGATGGGGAGCCGAGGTGTCTGGTGACCCCTGGTGTGCGGGCAAGGGGGTCAGCAGGGCTCTAGTCATTCAACTGCAGATCAAGAAATAATCAGAGGCCTGCTCCAAAGAAGAGATTTCTGGGCAAGGGAGAGCCATGCCCCCAACCTTTCAGAGACCGTGGGATGAAGGGAAAGCTAGTGTTGAAGGACCAGATGACTTACGGAAAGCTCAGAGGACCATTCTAGTTCCACTTTCTATGATCAGACCTGCCTGGTAAGGGCTGGTTGCCCTCTGCCCAGTTCACCTGGGCAATCCGATGATTTCAGCTCCCTGCCAGCTTCCTGTTCTGTTTCTCACAAAGGGTGCTTGGTCCAGCTGCCTCCCAATTCTTTCCTTTGCTCAAAGAAAATCAGAACCCTCTAAACTTCTTTCACCCTCCTGCTGCTCTCTATCCCACAATTTCAAACTCACTCTCACCTCCTGGCTTCCAGCCTCTAGGCAAGGAACACCCCGTCCTGTGCAGGCCCACCCTCTCCCCCCTGCCACACTCTAGCCTACTGAAACCCTTCTCGTGGACCCTGGGGTCACCCCCTAGATGGGCTTTCTTCCCCCTGCACTTTTTTCAACCCAGCCTCCTTTACCTGTTGCTGGGAGTGATCTTTGTAAAGTGCAATTTTTGTAACTCTGTGCTTCCAACAGTGTATTGCTTCTCTTTGTATTGCTACCCCGTATTTCAGTGGCAGCCCCCCAGGCCACCTCTGACTGCCTCCAGCCCTCACACCACCCCCTTGCACTCTGCCTCAGGGGTAGGGAGCTACACACAGGCCTCAGGGCCTTTGCACATGCACAAGCATGCACACACACTTCTGCATATGTCATTACACTACCCTCTTCTTTTTAGCAGGTACCTCACTCCCCATCTTTAGTACTTGGTGTCCAGGGCAGAGCCATCACAGTACCTGTGGTTCTCTTTGCGAGGCTGTTCCAGAGATTTTGCATAATAGGTGACAATAAATGCCACTAGCCTGGGAACTAGACTTGGATCCTAGTCTCAGATCTGCCCAGCTTGCCTATCTTCTTTGCAAACTCCCCCGGCTGAGTTCTAAGGCATCTTGTGCAGTGGCTGGGAGGGGCTGAGGCAGAACCAGTGAGCTGCCCTGGGATGCGGGGCACAGCCAGAATTACCACTGGGCTTACTCCTGACACCCGCCCATCAGTAGACTCCGGCCAGGTAACGAAAGGCTAAATATCAGATCTAGCCAACCCGATCCAAGGTCAAATCCCCTCAATACAGCTGCAGAAAAATATCACAATCACTTTTATGATTTAGGCCTTGGAGAATTTTAGACTAGTATTTTGTGGCATTTCCTAATGACAGGGCCTGACTGCAAGGTGAGGGGCACAGGGTGGGGCTGCCAGACACCGGAGTGCCCACATGCTTCTCAACAGATAACATATCAGCGCGCAGATGAAGCGTCTTCAGGCCCTCCTGACTCCGGGGTGCGAGTCCTGGATTCCCAGGGACTTTCCACCTATGTCAAAACCAGACACTGTCACGGTGGAGGGCACCTGGTGATCCTAGAAATTACCTTTCCACTAGCACAGGCTCAAATAGGCGTGCACACACATGCGCATGCACGCGCACACGCGCAGGGAAGCCGAGTCACCAGCCCCACAGCATCCCTGGAATCCAGCTAATTGGAAAGTCCCGCGCACCGCGCGGCCGCGTAGCGTTGCCACGCCAGGAGCATGTCTGCAGGGGAGAAAGCCGCCCCTGGCTCCCGCAGCAGGACCACCGCGCTGCGGCTGCCCGCGGGAAGTCGCGGGAGGGGTCGGGTGGCGCGCGCGCGTGTCCAGACCAGAGCCCAGAGCGGTGGCGGGGGAGGCGCCCACAGGGGTTGGACGCGCGGGGCCTTTAAGGGGGCGGGGGTGGCCGGGGCGCTGGTGACCCAGGCCCCTCCCCCTCGGGCCCGGCCCCGCCCCACCCCACTGCCCCGCCCCCCCGCTCGAGTCTCTCCGGCCACTGCTGGGCAGCAAGCCGAATGACGGGGGCGGTGCGCGCAGGAGGAAGCGCGCCGGGCTGCGGCCCCGGGAACTACCCTGACGCGGAGTCAGGAACGCAGGTCTCCGCGTCACCATTGCCAGGTGTGCGGGGTTGGGGCGCAGTCCCGAACTGTGGCCACTGTGCGCGGGTCGGCTTTTCCTCCAGCTTGCCCCGCCTGGTCTCCCGGCTCCCGGCTCCGGACTCCGAGACCCGCGTCCAGGGCCCCAGGCCCACGCCGTCAGCCTCCCAGATCTAGCCCGCCGCGCCCCTCCACGCCCCCCGCCCGCCGCTGGCTGATGTCCTGAGCTCGCCACCGCGGGCTGCGCGCCCCGCCAGGGGCTGCCCTGGGAAGTTGTGGGGCGAGGCGCGCCGGGTATGCGCCATCACCATGTCCCGCCTGGACTCGTGGCTCGGTGAAGTCCAGTGGCTGGTCTTGGTGTCGCTTTTCGTTGTGGCCTTGGGCACGGTGGGCCTGTACTTGGCGCAGTGGGCGCTGGCCAGGGTGCGATCCCGGTCCCCGAGGCGGGCAGCGGAGCATGGAGAGGACCTGCGCCCCGAGTCAGACGTGCTGCTCTCCTGGATTCTGACGCTGAACAGCTGGAGGAGCCAGTGGCAGGCCGCCTGGGTGGCCGCCCTGAATCAGGAGGCCAGACGGAAGGGGGTGAGTTTCTGGGAGGGCGGTGGTGGTGCTGCGGGCCGGGTGCGGCTGACGGCGGGGTGCGGGCCCTGGGTGCTGAGCCTCGTCTGTAGGGCTCCTCACTTAGCCCTGGACTGATCCTAAGTGAGCCTTCCCCAGGGATAGCATCCTTGAAAGTTAGGAGAAAGACAAGACCCTATTCACCACACGTGAGGTGTGTCAGGTACTGGCTGTTGGAGAGACTCGTCAGAAGGGCCCATTCCCTTCTGGCTACTGCCCGCCCTTCTAGAGTCCCGGGTGGGTTCTGGCTCCCAGCTGGACACTTTCTGCTTTTGCATCTGATGCATGAATAACTGTGACCCCAAAATGCTCGCATCAATAGGGCTGTATCTCACCAAGAATGCGTTTCAACAAGCTGTGCCTGCATTTCCTGGCCTATGAAATGGGTGGCCATTCGTTGAGAGCCAGCCACTTGCCAGACACTGTGTTGAGGGCTTTTGGCGCACTCATGTGAATCCTCACAACTCCTGGAACTGTCGACACTTCCCAGGTGAGGAAGGGAGGTCTGGAGAGGTCAAGTGACCCGCCCACGGTCGTGCAGCTCACTCTGGGCAGAGCTGGGATTGGAGTCCAGCTGCCTCCTGCCCCAAACGAAGTTCAGGGCCTTGTGACCTAACCGATGCCCCGGTGCTGCACATTCCTGTGGTTTTGTTTCTTCCGGAATTAATGACATAGCGACTTATTTTTACTTTTAAGACATCTTAGTCTAATGACAAACTCTGTGCTTCTGGCTGTGGAAACAGCGAATGTGGTGCTCCCAGGCCCACCAGCTTTCGAAGTGACCCTGAGTGGGCCCTGTGCCTGGTCTAGGGGCCACGGCCTTGACTCACAGGGCTGTGGGTTTGAAAAACAAAGTGGTGCATATAAATGAAAAATAAATGCTTCAAGGTCAGTTGACTGCCGTCTGTCCTGGCGCCTACAATCCATGTCCCTGTTGTCCAGAGCTGGACATTTCCTGGTCAGGGGAACCGCCCCATCTCTTGTGGGAGCCCTAAAGCCATGTGGCCTCACACAGGGGCCAAACACAGAATTGTCTCCCGACCAGGCTGCTGTCATTGACTCTTGATTGACCTGGTGTCACAGGCCAGGTTCTGGGGCCAAGCCCACCTTGGCTGATGGTGTGAGTGTGTATGAGCCTTGTCCCTGCTCGCTCTCAATTCAAGGGAGTATCGGGTGAGTGAGCTGCAGGGTCCGTCACTCCAACCCTGGGCCCCCTAATGAAGTTTCGGGTGCACAGGCAGGGCCCTACTTTCTGTGTGTGAGTTGGGATAGCCTTGCTTCACCCATTCTGCTCTCATTTCCTGCCATTTCTCTATTCACTTCAGGAAATGGGATTGCCCTAGACACCGCTCCCAGATTGCCCTGGGGTGTCGGAAAGTCTTCTCTAGAATGTTTGTTTGGTCAGGTGAAGCTGAGAATCTAAAGGAACTGAAGGTTGTGAAAGAAAACCTTTCATGCACTCGCTTGACTTTGTGGGAGCAGGGATGGCTCTGTGTTTAGGGAGTGGAGAGAGATTGGGCTTGTCCGTGACTCTGCTTTTTCTGTTCTCTGTCTGCTCTTGACCACGCACTGCAGTCGGAGACATCAGTGTCTGCAGACTCCTGCCTGGAAGGGGCTATAGTGCACAGGGTTCAAGCTCAAAGCTGTGCAGAGGCATCCCTAAAAGCCTTGGGTGGCTGTGGATTGGATTTTATTGTGCTCCCCAGTGCCTGGATGTGTTGCTTGATTTGAATTCAAATGGAAGGTTCTGCAGGCAGATAGGGTCTGGGGAACTCGGCCCCTTCCTACTGACTTGTCACATTACCCCCCCAACCCCCCCACCCCCGCACCCCATCCGAGGCTGTCACTGTCGCAGCACCAATGGCAGTATGGCTGTGCAGGCTGGTGATTCTCTGGGTGTCCTGACCCCGGCAGCCAGCTCTGCAGTTTCTCTGTGCCCTCCCTCCAATGCAATCCCCACTAATCCCGGATTAGGGGTGACGTTCCATGTCCACTAGGCCCAGAGAGCCACAGCTTAGTGCCACCCCCCTGCCCAACCTCCCAGCCTGTCCTGTTACCTCTCTGCCCTGGCTGGGGAAGGGACCACTTCTCAGCCTGTCCCTGGGGAGGTTGGGGACACATTGGGCATCATTAATCATACCCAGCATCGTTGTGAAAGGTGGCATTCTCTACTGAGTGGAGACAGTAACTCTCATTCTAAGTCTAACCCAGCTTTGTATTTTGAGAGCAAAAGGAACCCTAAACTCTTCTAGAAAAGCCCCTTCCTTCTCCAGAGGGGAGGGAGACTGAGGTCCCTGAGCTGGGGAGACTTGCCGGGTTGACCTAGACCCTGGTCTGGGACATCACAGTCCATGCACATTTGCTCACATTACCCTGTGGGCAGCAAATTTGACTTGGAGACCCATGTGTCCCCCTTAACTGAGGTCCAGCAAGAAAAGATACAAAGGGGCCCTGACCGTGGTTGCTCAGTGGGTTGGATGCTGTCCCACAAACCGAAAGGTCACTGTTTCGATTCCTGGTCAGGGCACATGCCTGGGTTGCAGGCCAAGTCCCTGGTCGGGGTGTGTGAGAGGCAGCCGATCAGTGTTTCTCTCCCTCTCTTTCTTCCTCCCTTCCCCTCTGTCTAAAAAATAAGTAAATAAAATCCTTTTTTAAAAAGAAAGGATACAAAGTGTTCTATTGTTTAACTTATCACCCCCAACTACGGGGCCCCTTTCCCCTGGGACCTGAGGATTAAGCGATAACCCTTTGACGCTGGGTGACCTGTGACTGGGGCAGCGCAAATTCCTCGTGTCGGTCGGGCAGCCCCATGATTCCCACCCCTCACTCCGAAATTATTTTTAAATTAGACAGGGTGGCGAGTCGGAGAGGCTTGGGAGGGAACCACGGCTGCTGTGCCAGCCGGCCGGGCCGATGCCAGGTGTTTGGGAGCACAGGTGACTTGTCTGGAGAGCTTTGAAAAAACAGACATGCCTTCTTCGTCCCTGCAGTTCGGACTCAGTAGGCTGGTGGGGGCGCCCAACACCCCTGCCTCTCCGCTCCTGTGCTGCAAAAACACCGAACTCCAGTCTGTCCGCCCACAGTGCCGTCATGGAGAACAGAGACCTCAGACCTGCCTCTCTCTCTGTCACTAGATTTGGAACGAATGCCCTGTTACCTGAAAGCAGCAGCGGAGGGTTTCCCTTTAGTTCCCCTGTGTCCACGGACGTCTGCAAAAGGGTTTGCCAGTGCTGGTCAGGCCACCCAGTGATGGTCCACGCTCCCGCCACCCCCCGGGGGCCTCCGGGTTGCCATGTCCACAGCAGCCCCCTGGCTGCGGAAGCCAGGCCTTGTGGCCCGGAGACCCTTGCGGGTAAGCTGGGCCGCGCTTCCCTCTCTAGGCTGTGCCCACACATGGGGAGTCCTGACCCCAGAGTGGGGACCGTGTCTCGGACTTGTCCAGCCACGGGCCGCCCTGGGCTGTTTGTTTCTTCAGTGCTTTGCCTCGGGACATGGCTGTTCTAAATGCAAATGACCAAGACGGGGCAATTTGTGGTTTTCAGGGGAAAAAACAGGAAAGATGCTGTGCAAACGTTGAGCAGATTATTCGTCGCTCTGACTTGCGGATGAGCTTCAGCCATTTAACGTGCCAACAAAGTGACAAGCCTTCAGAGCTCTCCTTCTGGTGACACAGTACCGTCCACAGTGTCCACAGTGTAAGAAGTCAGTTGGCAAGAATATGAAGCCAACTGAATAGGGGGGCACCTTTCACCGTGACCCCCACACCCCAAACTGGTCTCATTTCTGTTGTTCAAACATTCAGGGTTCTGCCCGTGGGGCCTTCTGTTGGGTTCCTTTCGTCCGGAACACTGATGTCACCTTTGTCCTCATCTAACGTCTGTAAACCTTTCGGAAAGGGGTCCCTGGTCCTTCCACACTTCCAGGATGCTGCCCCACCCCCACCCCAGCAGCCTGGACCAAATAGTACCTTTCGGTCACTTGTGTCTCACAGGATTGCGAGTTAGGCCAGAGCCCTGTCTGTCTGGGCACAGTCTACCTGGTGCCCAGTGTAAGGCTGTTTCAGAGCAGGCAGTGGTGGGTGGGGGTGGGGTGAGGGTGGGGGGTGGGATGAATGGTGGGGCCTGTTAGAGACTTGTAATGGCAAGGAGGAGACATGGCGGCTGTGTGCATCACCCCAGCTGGACACAGGCCTTCCCCGCTTGGGAGCCAGCCAAGCCTGGGGAACACAAGCTGTTTAATGTGCTTTGTGTTCACTTCTAAAGGATCAACATTAAAGGAGGCTGGCTCACTGATGACTTTGCAAATTGTCCATATGAAACCTGGGATCAGGCACCAGGTCAGGTTGTTTTTTGCACTCTCAAAAAGGAAAGGTGGGCGCAGTGTGTGACTAAGATGCAGCCAAAGCTAACTGGACTCCTGTCTGCTCCCCTTGGACTGTTCAGTTGGGAGGGGACTTCTTGAGCCGCTTGGAAGAGCTGTGTTCACTGCTCAGGCTGAAAGCTCTGGGGCTGTGTGACTTTGGGCAAAACCTGACCTCTCTGTGCTTCATTTGTAAAAGAGGATAAGTGTGATTCAATATGGAAAAGAGAATCCACTCTGGGTCAGAGGGTATCTCTGTGAGGCATTTAGCAAATAGAGTCAGTAAAGATGGGCTGATTTCTTCTAAGTTCCCTTTAAAGAAAACCTTATTTCTTCTTGCTCTTAGATTTATAGAAAAGTCGCAAAGTCACTCAGAGAGTTTCCATATATCTCTTACCCAGTGCCCTATAACTGTAGCACAATGTTACTTTAATTTATAGTAAAATGATATTAACATTGTAACAGGACAAGAAATAGTTACATTGGCCCAATGTAACTATAATTCACAGTATAATGATATTAGCATTGTAACAGTGTAAGACATTAGTATTGGCACCAAGTTACTATCATTCATGGTACAATGATATTAATGTAACAGGACAAGAAATTAACATTGGCACAATGTTAGTATAATCCATGGTACACTGACATTAACATTGTAACAATATGAGATATTAACATTGACAATAGTCTTTAACTAAACTGAAGACCTGATGTGAATTCACGGATTTTTCCGCCAGTATCCTTTCCTTGTTCCAGGTCCCATTCAGGTCCCCATGACGTGAAGTTGTTGCTTCTTCTTAGTCCTAGTCTCCGGAAGTCTGGGACAGGTCTGTGTGGTCTCTCCTTGATTTCCACAACCGTGGCAACTCTGAAGAGTGTCGGTTAGTCTTTTGCCAAATGTCCCTCAATTTTGTGTTTTTACACAACTGGCCTGAGGTTCACACCACAGAATTGATGTGCCCCTTTCCATGTACTTTGTCACGGGGTTCATGATGTCATTATAATTTGCCGCCGGGGACATTGGCATGAATCCCTTGGTAAAGGTGGTTTCTCTTCTTCTGTCTTATGTCCCCTCTTGTACCATCCCCTCTGGAGTTGAAGGTGCCTTGCGGATGCAGATACTTTACGACTGTACACATCTTGTTATCCTTATTCTTTGTGGATGGATTTCAGCATCCCTCTGTGTGATGAGTTTGCAACAAATACTTCTTTGGAGTTTGTTCAATGGTGATGATTCTTTTTTTTTGTTTTCATCTCTCCCACATTTATTCATTGGAGTTCGGCTGCAAGAAAGACCTGTCACTTCTCCTCTATCTATGTATTTAGTTGATTGTTCACATCAGCGTGGACTCATGGATATTTTATTCGGTGCACTACATCCAACACTGTCACTATTTGTCTTGTTGCTTCGGTGGTACAGGCCGTTGTGTTCTTTCATCAAGGTAGGTCATGTGTGTGTGTGTGTGTGTGTGTAGCACTTCCTTACTTCCTGGTCCCACAGGTGAATTTTCTAGACTCCTCTTGTGTTTTTCCATCTTTTGGTCCTGTGCTGTGGGTTCAGCTGAGGGTTCAGCCTCTTCTCAGGGCACTCCTGATCCCTTCTACTGGCGAGGCCTTTAGAAACCAAGGTCTGGGCATCAGGTGTGCTCATTTCTGCTGGGGTCTCATTGCTTTTGCACTTTTTTAGTGGACAGAGCTGGGAAGCATGGGTGTGTATACAATACACTCATGCACATGTCTGTATTTCTCCATGCTTCTGTCTGTACTTTCAAAACCACGGCTCGAGGCTGCTTGCATGGCCTCCAGGTCAACAGCACAGAGTTCTGGCCCTGTGCTGAGTTTCGAACTTCCTTCTCCAGGGGGGGGAGGCATCGGGTACTTGTCATCTGGTACGTGTTTACTTATCTGGTGGAGTCTAGCATTCACCATGGAACTGCTGACCCGCACCCCTGCGAGAAGCGCACTTACTGCCCAGATCACGGCATCTGTGTGCGGTCAGGGTGCTGTTTCCCAAAGTGTCTTAGGTTAGGCCTGTTAGACCTGGGTTTCTCCACCTCCTCGGGCGGTCATGGTATTCATTTGTGATGCATTAGGTTCATTTATTAGTGTTTGCCTTCCATGTGCGGTTCCTCCCCCATCCTGATTAAAGAGAGAATCTATATTTACCCAGTGACCTGGGATGCCATTCTTGTCCCAAGCTAAGTTTGCCTAGGAATCGAGGTCTAGTTTGGGACTTTCTGCTCCTGTCCCGTGGTCCATCTGTGTGTCCATCCATGCCCTGCCCACCCGTCTGAAATGTAGAGAGTCTATAGGGGGTGCTAATGTCTGGCAGGGGTAGTCCCCCTCACGGTTTTCCTTTCTTAGTGTTTACCTGGCGATTCGTGTGTGTCGCTTTCCCAGGTGGACATCGAGTCTGGCTTTCATCTAAGAAGGGTAGGTAGCACCTGGAATGTGAGTTCGAGGTTGGGTGCTGTGCACACGCTAGGCTTCCTGAAACTTGACAGGCAATCAGAAGGGGAAAGGGAACCTGCATCCTCCTTTTAATTTACTGATGTATTTCCTCTGTGAGACCACCCATGGACGTGGTTTCACAGAGGAAGAATCTTTCCGGGGTTTCCGGGGATCTTTCCAGGATCTTGCCGAGCTTTCCTGGCAGTATCTTTCCGGGGTTTAAATCCTCAAGGTAGCAAGGTAAGGAAGAGGGCGTGGGCTGCACCCACCCAAGCCCAGGGCCGGAGGCTGCACGCAGCTGCTCACAGCACCGGTGGCTCTTGAGGCTGGGACAGAAAGTGCATTGTTACACCATGCTGTCGCCAGCTGTTGCAGCTCCTGCTGGTGAGTCAGTTCCCTGCCTGGCACTGGCTTCGTGGTGGGGGCTGCTCTCTCAGCCAGCCGGCCTGGTACTTGGACCGTGTCCTCACCAGGCTCATGGCATACCCCTTGCCAGCAGGTCATAGCCGAGCAAGCACCAGCCTTGGAGAATGCGGCACAGCAGCCCCAAACTGTGACTTTATTGCTCTCGGGGAGTGGATTTACTTCTCTCCTGATGATTTTGGGGCAGCGAAGTCGGGGGGCTGGCACAGGGTGAGGCGTGATTGAAAGTGTTCTGTGCCTGTTCGCTCTCCTTCGGACCACCGGGAACTCTTAAGAAGTAGCCCGTGGTGACGCCCTCACCTGCCCGTTTGTGCCGTGTCTGCCAGAAGAGCTCGTGTGCCTCTTGCAGAATTTCATTTTCCCGTCCCGATCATGTCTTGTAGTCGGGACCAGCTCACCACAGCGGGGAGCCTCCGAGGGGGTGGGGAGTGGTGGGAAGCTGCGGGCAGACGTTCTCCTCGCAGCCCCCAGTCCGAGCCTGCTTGACCACAGTGCCCATCAGGAAGCGTTTTGAGAAGAGTTTTCATTGCAGGGTCGGGCTGTTGGCCTAAGTGTTTGGCCTCTCAAGAGAATTTATTTTAAAACAGACAAGACCCAGTTGGCTACCCCAGCCCTGGTTTGTTCTTTCATAAGGCGGCAGTCGTGTTGCCTTGGGGGTCCTATTAATTTAATGGCACATCTCTTGCACTTGGAGGTTTTTAATGGCGAGAACCTGAGTGGACACAGGCTGAGGAGCCACGGGGGAGTTTACGGGAAGGGGTGCAGGAGGATGGACAGGGCCGAAGCCGGGTGGGACCAGGAGGCCGTGGGGGCAGGAGCTCAGAGACATGCTGCTCTTTGGCTCTTTTCCAGCCACGGGTCCCAATCCCAGGAAGAGGGGCCGGCCCTGGGGGACTCCTGCCCACCCACCTCTGGGGCAGTGGGAAAAGAGAAGGGGGGTTACCTTAAGCACAGTGCCAGCGACCAGGGACCAGGGAGAGGGGGTGCTCTCCAAACAGAGGGCTTTCACCAGGAGAAGGGGAGGACACAGAGACGGTGCTGCACCCACGAGCCTACCGACTGGCACGAGCACCTCCCGAGAGAGCCTGCGTTCTCGCACTGTGAATGCGAGCGTTCAGGACGCCCTTCCTGGCCTTGACTCTGACAGCTTTGCTCTCGTTCCTGTGTCTCCCTACCTCCCATCCTTGTCCCATAACCAATCCAGCCTGAGCCGGTCCCCAGGGATGTGCACTTACTGATTTTTGACCATTGCTGCCCCTTAGAAGCATGGGTTTAGCAAAAACAAGCCGTATTATATTTTCTTAGATTTGTAGAGCTTTATAGGAAACGCATAGTTGGTTTTTTTTTTTTTTTCTGAAAAGCAGGCATCACCATCGTGCATCTGCTTACTGTGCTTTTCTGCCCCAGGGCCCACTGCCCCTCTCCTTCGAGGCGGATCCCCAGCAGCAGCCCCTGGAGCTGGCGGTGCAGCAGGTCTGGAGTGCGGCCAGGTCTGCCCAGGAGAAGGTGAGCCGGGGGCGGTCGCCTGCGTGGGCCTTTCCTTCCCCAGGAAGTGCATGTAAAGCCGGTGGGGGTGGTTTATTCTGCCTTAGAATTATGGAAAATGCAGGCTCCTTACATTAACAAAATCTGCTTCACCAGCTGGTGAATGGATAAATGAAAGGTGGTATATCCGTACAATAGACCATCATTCAGCCATAAAAGGAACGAAATTCTGACCTACGCTACAACATGGATGAGCCTTGAATACATGCTCAGTGAAAGAAGCCAGACATAAAAGGCCACGTATTGTAGGATTCCACTGATCTGAAATGTCCAGAGCAGATAAATCAGCAGACACGGAAAGCAGACTGGTGGTTGCTGGGGGTTAGGGTTAAGGGGAAAGGGTGGTGTCCACTGTGGGTTCAGGGCTTCTTCTGGGGGCAATGAAACTGTTCTACGACACCTCAGTGAAGTGTAGCTTCAAAACATTTAATTCTACAGCTTAAAAGGGTGAATTGTATGGTATGTGAATTATCTCAATAAAAATATACATTCACATGTATGTGAGTATATATGTATATATTCTATAATATGGTATATTGATTTAAGCCATTCAGATATTATGTAGAATTCACTTTATAGTTGCTAACTATTCACAAGCTGAAATTACTTTTTAGTAGTCAGATACCATAAATAATTTTACTGATTTTCTTAAAATGGAAAGTATCTGCAAAAGATCCTAAAAAACTTTCTCTTAAATAGAAGACTTACCCCTGTGTTTTTCTACATGTTATTATTCAGTTAGAAGCACACATTACCAGATGGTGAGGCAGGGGCCCCTCCGTGACCCTGGGTCACAGAGGCAGAGCGGTGCTAGTCCCAGACCCCTGCCCGCTGTGTGTCTCCTCCCTGTCCCAGCTAGAGTGTCACTTGTGCATTTAAAACGTTTATCGTTTTGTGTGTACAGTTTCACCGTGAGCTTTATCTGTGTTGGACGTGGCAGTTCAGAGACTTACCAGGGCCGGTTTGCGGTGCTCTGACCGTTTGCTTTAACCACCGTCAGGGATCTGGGTGGACCAGCGCACCTTTCTCCATCCTCTGCCTGTGGGTGGTTAGGCTGTTCTCTCTCTTTCACAAGTGCAACACAGCTGTAGTGAACTTGAATGTATACAGTGTCCTAACCCCTTGGGTGCAAGCACTAGACTGTGCGAGGGTAGACGAGGCTGTAGGTGTGCACGCTTCAGCCTCACTGGGTGTTCCACAACCAGTATGTGTGTGTGGGGGGGGGGGGTCTCTGGAGGTCCTTGGGGTCCCAGGAAGAACCGGTGGCAACGATGCAGGGTGCTGAGTCTGGCACAGCTGATAGAGCTGGAAGGGGCTGGCGAGCAGGGGTTCTCATGCCCGAGTTTCACAGGTGGGGGACCGAGGTGCAGACCCCCGCAGGCCTGACCTACCTGAGGCCCCTGCGTGGGCAGTGCCCCACCCCACCCCTGCCCCTGGTGATGCGAGCAGGCTCTCTTTGCTACAGGAGCTTAGGGACCGAGTCCCTTTGGGGTGGGCCGTTTCTGTTTGGTGTTTCCTGCCACTGTGCCAATTAAGAGAGGGTCAGGGTGTTCCGGGCTGGTCCGGAGGTGAGGAGGAGGGAGCAGACACCGGAAACAACAGTAGGCCATTTCTGAGGTGTCACTGTGTAGGCAGTGCCACGGAAAGTGGGCGGTCAGTGTGCGCTTGTTGGAACACAGTCACAGAACTGCCGCCCACCCATGAAAAAGTCACAGACAGACAGTTCAGGAGGGTAGAAACTTTCCTTTTGTAATGTCTGCACTGAGCCCTCCTTCCTCGGCTCCCCGGAGACTCTTAACCTTCCGTGGGCAGAGGGTGAAGTGTACACACGGTTCTGTTTTTGTTTTACAAGTTTCTTCATAGCTCTTGACTTTTATGTGTTCTCGGCCAGATGAAGACATGAGACCTTGTCATTACCTTGTGCTGTGGCTCATGCTGCCTCCCTCGGACAAGCTGGCCGGCCAGCTGGTGGACAGGCCCTGGGCCCTGCACAGCCTGGGAAAGGGTCTGGCGGTGTGGTGTGTGGTGGGAGCGCTGGGCAGCCCTGGTCCTGTGCACGCCCACCAGTGGGGACACCCTGCCGGGATCTGCCTGGCTTCTGGGAAGCTGGGAGCAAGACCCACCTGGGTGCTTGGACCCTGTCCATGGCCTTCTCCACCCTTGGACCAGCATCTTGGCTGACCATGGCATACTTCAGGGTGACCTTTGGCAAGGGGATCCAGCCAGGCTACTCCAGGTTCCTCCTGTAATAGTCTGTGGGGGGAGGTCCCTTCACATCCCTGCATTAGATGAAGGTGAGTCCACAGCAGCTCGCATGCCTGCGCTGCCTGCCGGGCAGGACGCCGACAGCGCCATCCGCCTCCGCCTTCTAGGCTCTGACCTGCACCGCTGACTCCCTCCCCCCGACTGGACCCCAGATGGGCTTTGAAGCCTATGTCCGTGTCGTCGTGTGTCCTCGCTGTTCGGCCTAACTCCTGAGAAGGACTGACAGAACCTGAGGCCCTCAAATAGCTGTTACAGAAGGAATACGAGGACGTGAAGGACATGGCCTCCCCTTTTCAGTTCCCTCCACAGAGTCAGGCTGCATCTGTCGCATCTCTGACGTAGCCCCGACACACGTGGATGACATTTGAGCTAATGGCAGAAACAAGCCTGCCTGGGCCGAGGGGTCTGTTGTGTAGCCAGGTCTCTGCTCCCTTAGCTGAGAGTGGGGTCTCTGTTCTGCCTTTGGGAGCCTCTTCCTGACTTGCGCTCGGTCTTGAGTCTCCCTGCAGCCCCCAAGGGTCAGAACCTGCCCTGCCTTGCTCTCTGGGTGCCCTACACTTGGACTTTCCTCCTGCAACCCCTGAAGACCCCCCCTGTGCCAAAGTCATGGCCTTTGCAGACACCCAGTTTCTCGGCAAACCCACCTCGGTGTCCTGCACAGAAAGTGGGGTCTCGCTTGGAGCAGTGCACCTGCAGCCTGGCTGAGTCGGCGGGCCGAGCTGCACGCTCACAATGCTCCTGCTGCCACGTGGGTGGGTTTTCCCTTCTGCCCAGCAACGAGCCTCCAGCCCCCTGGACACCTGAGGGCATTCAGCAACTCAGCTGGACTCACACGGGGACTAGCACAGGCCCTCAGTTGAGGGCTCTGCCCCACACGTCTGTCCCCACAGAAGAGGCCAACCCCCAGGCAGGGCCACCCCTACTCTGAGTGACTGGCTGTAAACCCAGGGTTTCCCATGCCTCCGCAGGGTCGATAATTTGCCAGAACAGCTCCCAGAACTCAGGGCACCCGTTTGCTCACTGCCACCAGTTTGTAGTGCTGGACACGGGCTCAGGAGCAGCCGTGTGGAGGAGACATGCGGGGCCGGGTGGGGCAGGGGTCGGCCTCCAGCCCTCTCTCCGGGCAGTGCCCTCTGGGCGCTTCTCATGCTGACCAGCCCACAGCCTCTGATCCCCTCGTCGAGGGCATCTTATGGAGGCTCCGTGATGTGGGCAGGGTGGGTGAAATCACCAGCCACTGGTGAGAATCCAGTCTCCGGCCTCTCACCCCTCCGGGGAGGTTGGGTGTGGGGCTGGAACTTTCTGCCCTTCCAGTCCTGTCTTGGTCTTGCTGGTGACCAGCCCTCCTCCTGAGCTGTCCAGTGGCCCCAGCCACCAGCACACAAAACACATCGCTCAGGATTCCAAGGGTTTTTGGACCAGGGTGCCAGGAACTGGGGACAAAGACCAAATATTTGTTACAAACAGCAGCCTGTGGCATTTTCCTAAGAAAAGGCTCCCCTGGGGGGAGCCCGTGCCGGCCCGACCGGCCGGCTGGGCGTCTCTTCAGAAGGCCTCAAGCATCCCTGTCACCTGGGCTCATCACGCACGGGCCCACTCTCTGCCCAGGCTGCCCAGGCCCGGGGACCTGCGAGGGCTGTATGGGGAGGCTGCCCCTCCACCCCGGGGCCACCGCAGGAAGCCGCCACCTTTGCACTCCCCTCCAGGGGCTCCCTCTGCCCCGTCCAGTCCCCACAAGCACTGAGCACTCTCCTCTGTCCCAGGCGGTAATTACGTCCTCACACGGAGCAGTGACTTTCCACCTGCATTCTCTTCCCCCACGTCCAGGGAGAGGCTCACTCGAGAATGTGTGACCCAGAAAAAGGAAACCCGGGTTTCACTATTGCCAGTAGCTTACGAGCCAGCTCTTCCTCTGCACGATGCAGCAACAGCCCTTCCTGGCTTGTCCCTGGGCCACTGAGTCACGTCTCTGGGCTGCAAGTCCTACGCACAACTCCGTGCAGGTGTGAGGTCCAGGAGCGTGGTGTGGAAACTTCTCGATGTGCACCAGGGTTTGGGGGCCCACCCTGTGACGGGCACTCTGCTGAAGTAGCCATGGACTTCTTTTGTTTTGGAAGCAACTAAATGTCTCTTTGAAATAACGTCTATTTGGAAAGCTTGTCAGTTAACACGCTGGGAGCAATCTTTAGAGATTGGCAGTGTTGCTGGCTTTCTTCGTGTGAGGCCAGGTGTCGTGTGAAAAGCATTATGTATCTTGGACTTCAGCACCATTCATAAATAAGTAGAGGCTTCTAATGAATGGTCAGCTGGGGGTCAAAGTTTTAGGTAGACGTAGTAACCCAGCAGCGCAGGGGCCAGCTGTGAGGCCAGGGAGACGCTGGTCGGATCTGGGCTTGTTTTGGGTGCGTCCTTCTCTCCTGAACCTCGGCTGCTGTGTGTGCGAAGTGTTAACCCGCCCGGCGGGCATGTGAGGGCAGCAGCCTGCGCCGTGCTCAGGCCGGATGCCGCCACGTCTCCACTCCTGATGTTCTAAGGTGTGGCCTGCCCTGGGCAATGGGCTCCAGCCCACGCTTATGGGGCCGAAACACTCCTCTGCCCGAATGAGTGTCGTGCCCACTGTACAGAGGGGGAAACTAAGGCAAAGAGAGTCTAAGGCACTTGGCCAGCGTGGCCAGGAGCGATTAAACAGCAGAGGCTGGATTTGAACTGCACTTGGCCCCCAGAAATGAGTTCCCACTACCGCACACCATAAGCAGCCCTGAGACTATTATTTTTGCATTTTTATAGCGTTATTTCACTGAAGCCCTCACTCCCACCCTCCCCAGGAAAGAGGTAATGAAGATAGGAAAAGAGAACTGAAAGGCACTAATCAGCTTTCCTTTCCATAAGGCCAAGTGACACAGAATTGGGCAATTGCCTGGGATTCCCCCAGATCGTTTCGCGCTGTGTGTTGGGGAATCCCAGAGCCGGCGGTCGATGGTTGGTGTGTATCCTGTATCATGGACACATGGTTTCTTTCTTAGGCTCCCAGTTACACATTTATATACTGAAATATACTCTGCGAGCTTCTGGAATCTCCACTGCTCTTTCCAAACCTCAGCGGGTCCCCTGGTTTGCAAAGGTTGCCTGTTCAAAGTTGATCATGTTTGTGTCTCTATTGCAAAGAGGATGTTTGTTGATTTTTTTTTTTTGCTTTGCATGACTTGAAATTCCAGGTACTCCATTAACCTGGCATTTATGCTAAAATGCTAACCAGTTGTGAAATCGTTCTGAACTGGGTCTTTCCAAGGCAGGGACAGCTTCCTCCTGGGGGGCCACCTGTTTGTTTGGGCTCAGGAACCGGAGGGTGTCGCCTCACTCCGCCCGGAGAGGACAGGGTGAGAAGGGCCTCAGGCGAGCAGAGGTTTTGTCTGGGTGTTGAAACAGAGCATGAGTGTTAGGGCTGGATGTGTCGGAGTGACCTGGCCCCAGACCAGCGCGCTGACAGCCAGCCTGGAAAAGAACCAGTTTCTTGCCCTTCATCTTAAAGGAAATGTATTGCATGCATTTCTTTTTTTTAATAAGTTTTCTTTTGAAGACATTATTTATTTATTTTTAGAGAGGGGAAGGGAGGGAGAGAAAACATCAATATGTGGTTGCCTCTCAAAGGCCCCCTACTGGGGACCTGGCTTGCAACCCAGGCATGTGCCCTGACGGAGGGATGGGGGGCCGACGACAATGAGCTGGCCACCCTTTGGGTCACAGTGTGGCGCTCAGTCCACTGAGCCACATCAGCCACGGCTGTCAGTGGAAGAGAACTTTATGTTCAGATTTTGAGGCTAAAAAACGTGCGCATTAAACTCCGTTCTGTTGCAAGAATACCTCCTGGAAGCGGACCCTTGCTGAAAGCCACCCAGTGCACTTTAAGTGCCCCAGCAAGAGAAGAGAGGGAGACTGTTGTTGGGGGCAGAGTGTCGGCGGAGCCCGGGTGGTCCAAGGCATGCCCCTTGAGCATGGACCCAGCATTCCTGGGGCTTGGTTGCCCTCTTCTGTCCAGCATTTTCTTTATTTTTTTTTAAATATTTTATTTATTTATCTTTAGAGGGGAAGGGAAGGAGAGAGGGAGAGAAATATCAATGTATGGTTGCCTCTGCTGAGGACACACAATGTATCGTGTGTCCCCCGCTGGGAACTGGCCTGCAACCCAGGCATGTGCCCTGACTGGGAATTGAACCGCAATCCTCTGGTTCGCAAGCCTGTGCTCAATCCACTGAGCTACACCAGGCAGGGCTGTCCAGCATTTTCTATCTGTCCACTGGGTGAGTTTCATACAAAAATCCACCTTCAGCCAGATATAGTGAACAAGTAGGATTAACTTTATAGATTTTCTGATAATATTTAGCTCTCCTGGATTTTACTTTTAAAATGGAGCCTCTGTTCCAGAGTAGAAACAATATTTTGTATCAGATCCATGCTGTCTTTTGAAAAAAAATTTATTTTTTAGCAAGAAGGGAAGGGAGGGAGAAAGAAAGGGAGACAAAAGAAACATCTGTGTGAGCCTCTTACACGCACCCCTACCAGGAACTGAACCCACAACCTAGGCATAGGTCCTGACTGGGAATTGAACCTGCGACCTTTTACTTCGAAGGATGGCACCCAACCAACTGAGCCATACCTGTCAAGGCTCGATCCATGCTGTCTGAAGGAATTTTTACAGAGGCATATTTACAGGAACTCAGTTGCAGAGCTGGGAATGAAATCTGATTGGGAACTCCAAATAATTAGCGAAGGATTTTTCCTTCCATTTTATTTCAGAGTTCTCAGGATGTTTACACAGGGTGATTCAGGTGAAAAATATTGGGTGACATAAACCTTCCTGGATGCATTTTTCTCGGCCGTGTTCCTAGTTCTCTTGGAGACAAAAGTAATTAAATTGTCCCCAGTTCTCCAAAGTTCTCTAAGAGAAGAAGCTGAGGCAACTGCACAGAAGGCTGAGTTGGAAGGGCAAGTGGAGAGGGTCCAGGGCGAAGGCGCTGGGGGCTTTCTGGCTGGTGGGCAGCAGCCAGACTCGGGAGCCCCCGGCCTGGCCATCTGTGGCCCCACGCTGAACAAAGGACCCCGGTTTCAACACAAGAACTGTTTGTGCGGGTATGTGAGCGTTCAGGTCTTGAAGCGGGATCCTGTTGTGCGGGTCGGGGGGAATGAAATGTGCTCTCTTTCACATTCTGGTGGCGCCATGTCTGCTGCCTTCGCTCTTCATCCCTGGAGTGGACCAGGGATGCCCTGGCCTTCACCTGTCAGGCCGGGTGTTTGTGGACAAAAAACAAACAAACAAAAACTGTTCTGTAGGAAGTAACCTTCTAGGGCGGTCTGATCTTAAATTCCTAACTGGTTGGGTCATCCTGAGTAATCACACCCCAGGTATGTAGCTTCTTTAGTGGAAGGGTCATCTTTGCCTTAATAAAGCCCTGCTCGCTGTCTGTAGCTCTAGGTTCACACACCTTGGAAAAGCGCCCTTTCAGACCACTCCTTCTAAAGCTCGGCCACCCTCAAGCAAGCACGTAATCTTCACTGTCCAGTAACCTGGTCCCTGCCTTGCTTTCTCCCACCATCCTGTACTCTTCCTTCTGGTCTCTCCTCATGTCCAAATGCATAAAAGAAGCTGCTGGCTGCTGTTCTAGGAAGCATTTTTCTGAGCCTGTTGAGATCTTGCTTCCAGGTGTATCCTCTGTTTGGCTCAAATGTACTTTTATACAAACTCTCTGCAGGTTTGTATGTTTTTATGTCAACATGCTCCTTGAGTTCAAGGCTTCTGCCTGTGGGACCTTCCCATGTGTTGCCCACCGTCCCTTCAATGCCTTCCCGAGTGGGGAGGAAGGGGATTTTTCTGGGAAACACAGCTCAGCCTGCTGGTACTTGACTTTGGAGTGGTTTATGGAGTCCAGCAGTTCCTTGCTGGCTTTGGAAGAATGATCTCAGGAATAGCGCAGTGTGTTCGCGGCGCCTGTTTTCATGGGCCCTCATTCCTGTGCTCTCGGCTCTGGGGAGTCTGGCTCTGGGGCCTGTGGGCTCACTTCTGTTCTCGGACAGGGCCTTGGTCCCCCCGCCCATATGAGACTTTGATTCTCTTTAGCTTGAAAGATCCAGGGTCACTATCAGACCGCTCCGTGGGGAAGCCAAGCCTCGAGGGTGGAGGAGCTCCGGGCCATTGGGACTCTCGGAGGAGCTAACCGGGAAACTGCGGCAGGTGGGGTCAGCAAAGACCAGGGTCTCTATCTGTAGTGGCAGTCAGCCCTGGACGTCTGGCCACTCTGGGAGGCTGACTAGTTGGGATCTGTTCCCCAGGGACCCTGCCTTCTGCTGTTCCAGGAGAGGGACCCTCCAGGTGACGAGGCCTTGCCCCTGTCCCCTGGGTTAATGGAATTTAATCCCCACTGTGGATAACACCGTAACGCACTGAAAGGAGATTACTTCATTTTTAAAAGCTCCTTTGCGTTTTGTTCTCGTCCATTTGACAAATGGGCTGTTGTTATTCTCCGGGTGGTGGGGGCGGAGGATGGCCTGGAAAGGATGCGGCCCACTTGTTGTCCCTGCACCTGGCCTCATGGGAACAGTGGTAGCGTTTTGTTTGGACATGTGTAACTGTCGAGGCAGGATCGATGGTGGTTTTCATTAGCGTTCCGAGCAGAGAGCTGCCAGGAGGCCGGGAAACGGTTGCTCTGCGGGACGTGGTTTTATTTGGAGGGTCGGAGGCTGTCAGCTGGGAGGGTCGTCCAGCGGGGTCTCTGGGAAGAGCCATTCGGCCCCATGGATACCTTACTTTCTTCGGTGACGGCACAAGTCCTTGACACAACTGGTGTGGTGATTGAGGTCTTCAGGGCCTATCCAGAAATTCTAGTGTCTTTTTTTTTTAAGGTTTCATTTGTTTATTTTTAAAGAGAGGGGAAGGGAAGGAGAAAGGGAGGGAGAGGAACATCAATGTGTGGTTGCCCCTCATGTGCCATCAACTGGGGACCTTGCCCGCAACTCAGGCATGTGCCCTGACTAGGCATCGAACTGGTAACCCTTTGGTTCGGAGGCCCATACTCACTTGATTGAGCCACACCAGCCAGGGCTCTAATGTCTTTTAGAGTCTCTGTTTGGGTGTGTGTTTGTGTATTTATCTGGTTTTAATCAAGGGCCTGAGCTGTCTGTGTATCAAGGAACGGAGCTGTAGGGAGGCCGCCTGTAGAACTGGATCGAAGAAAACCTTCTCTTGATTGAGCCAGGGCACTAATAAAGGTGTCAGTTTTTTTTTCTAGTTTTATTTTTTTATCCTCACCCAAGGACATTTTTTCATTGCTTTTAGAAAGAGAGGAAGAGAGAAAGAGATATTGTGAGAGAGAGAGAGACATCGATGGGGGAGGGAAGCATCAATCCGTCACCTCCCATGAGCACCCAGACCAGGGATTGAACCTGCAGTCCAGGCATGTACCCTGACCCGGAATCGAACCCACAACTTTTCAGTTACAGAAGGACATTCCAACCGAGTCACACCAGCCAGGGCTAAAGTTATCAGTTTCTTTGGTAAAATTCTAGTTGGCTTAGTATAGAAGATCCCAAAGCTATGGGAGAAGTAAACCAGCCAGTTATCTGGTTTTTTACTTTATATAGAAAAAAGGCGTGGGCTGCTGAGACAAGGGACAGTGAGTTTTCTCTGCGTCATATCATTTGTGTGTAGAACTCATTTGGCATTGAACCATGTGCCTCCAAAAAGGATTGTTTATGGAGCATTTATTTTTAAAAAATGAATAGATGACGTGTCTTATGCAAACATTTTCTTGTCCCAACCTCTTGTGAACTCTGGAGATGCCATAACGTGAGGAGGATTTGCAGCTAATCCACGTAAATTAGTCTTCGGAAAGTGACCTTCCAAGGATAGATGACAATAAGGGTTGGCAATTTTCTGCCAGTGTTAAGAATGGGCGAGATTTCCTTCTTCTGGGCCTGTGCCTGGAGGTCTTCTGTGGTGGCCACTGGAAGTTGACCCCTAGCTGGGGATCCTGGGATACAGGTGTGTTGTTGTCGGGGGCAGGTGGGGGCAGAGGGACGCTGGACGTTGGGAGGAAGAAGCCAGGGACTAAAACAAGGAAAGGGGGGACGTTTTAGCCTGGACTTCGGGAATGAGCAGGCCCTGACCAAGGGACTATTTTGATCATCTTTCCACTGGCATTTTCAATTCTGATAAACCCATCAGAGAATTAAAAAATGTGCTCTTTCTTCCCAAGTAGCACCCTCCCACATGGGGTCAGCAGTTCCCTTGGGATGTGGGTGGGGGGGCCTGTCCTGTTTTACTCTCAGCCTCCTGATGGCCTGGCTTTGGCCAGATGTGCCGGTCACCTCTTAGCTTCCCTCTGTCCCCCACCACTGCCCCGTCTGCCAGCGGGTGCACACTGGGCACCTGCACCTGGCCTGGAAGTCATCCCACCCTGGGCTTACTTGACGTTCTGCCGGCAGGCTGGCTGACCCCTCATCCTACCAGAGCTGCTTCTGTGGAGGAACTCTAGGGCAGGAGCTGGATATGTAACCACTGTCGGAATCATCCCTCTAAAACATTTTGTGATTTCTTTTTTTTAGATTTTATTTTCAGAGGCGGAGGAGGGAGAAGGAGAGGGAGAGACATATTGATGTGTGAGAAGTACATTAATCAGCTGCCTCTTGCACCTCCTAAACCAGGGACCTGGCCCGCAACCCAGGCATGTGCCCTGACTGGGAATCGAACTGGTGACCGACCCCCTCAGTTTGCAGGCTGGAGCTCAGTCCACTCAGCTACACCAGCCAGGGCAAATGCTTTGTGATTTATGTCGGGAGTGTAGCCTGGTTTATTCCTGGTGTAATTACTTGTCTTCCTAAATGAGCTCATTTGATAACTCTATAACTCATTTAAAGCTCTATAATTTCATAACTATTTAATATTTCATATGTTTCTTGAATTATTCCCACATCTTTGAAAACCATGATAGGTTAAAATTGATTTAGATAGAAACAATTTCTTGTGTTCTGGATACATTTAAAAATTTTTTTTTACTTGTCACATCTATAATTTATTTTCTTTTTAAGGTTCATTTTCTTAGTGAGAGCTGATGGCTAATAGGTTTCACTTTTATGAATGTGGAGCCGTCTGGGGAATTTAAAATCAGCCTGCATGGAGAAATAGGACAGAGTAAGATTTAGAGAAAAGAATCTTTACATGTGGAGAGAGCTCAATAGCTAGATTTGGGGAAGAAAGACTTTAGCTCCTGAGAAATCCATCAGGAAGAAAAGATTTGAAGTATTTTCCCCAGTTTTCTGAATAACAGAAAAGATGCGAATCTGAGTATTGTTCCAGCTGTGAAACTCTGAACTCTCATCCTTGCTCATCTCTCTCTCTCTGGCACGTAGAGTTCTGTTAAACGTATCTTGTCCTCCTCAGGTGGTGTCTTGTCACGTGGTGGGCAAGACCATCCAGTTCCTGGTCAGCACGGGGCCAGCCACGCCCGAGGATGCGGGGTGCCAGCAGTACAGGGTGCAGCTTGCCCCCCTTCATTTGCAGGTGAGGCTGGGTGGGCTGTGCCGATCATAGGAAACAGTTCTCAGAAACCGGTAGGGCCTGTTTATTCGTTGCCATTCACTTCCTAATTTCCCAGCTGTCCCCCACCTCCCATATTGTCTCTATTGAAATACAAAAGTACGTGTGATACGTGTATTATATACACACACACATTCACACACATGTATACACTCACACATACACACATGTACAGATATACACACACACGTGTGTGATGAATTTTGAGGTTGCTCACCTCTCAGAATGGGAGGGACGGCGTTGTTCAAGGCACTGAACAGACCAGGGTGCCGACCCTCAGGGTCAGGGGGTGGCTCTGTTCAGAACCAGCTCCGGGCCCTGCAGTCGGCTGCAACTCGGGAAAACAGCTTGGGGGCTGGGCTGGGGCTTCCTCGTTCTAGATTCAGAAAACGTCCACTTTAAAAGACCCCTTATTATTTTTGTAAGTTAAAAACTGAGGGTTACCATTATAATTCAGATAATAGACATTGTAATTATTATCATAGACATATAACTATTCTATATGTCTACTCATAGTCTAGGAATTGAATAGTCTATATAATTGAATTATAGAATTCATATAATTCAATATATAATTGAACTATAGAATTCAGTTTCAAATATATATAATTCAATATATAATCAAATATGTAATTATATATGAATTACATGCTGAATTATATTTATATATTTGTATTCATGTATATTTATATATGAATCATACATTCACCTAAAGTCTATGAATATTTATAATTACAGATGGCACTCATGTTGAGAGACATATATAATAACTATGATAGACTTACTATTATAATTACAATAGAATAGCTATAATAGACTTACTGGTGATGCTTCCGGACTGCTGAGCATCCACATAACTGTGCGTCCCTGAGTGAAACAGAAGACCACGGAAGCCCCTGTGTAGCCGTGTGTGATGATTGTGAATTTCTGGGTGTTTTTAAGAGCCCCTGCCGATTCAACCCTGTGTTTCCTCCCCTCTGTCCTTGTGGTTGGCTGCTAATTTGGGGGGCTGAGCCCCGGTCACACAGGATTCTCAACCGGAAGGAAGACCACACTCCATAGGCTTTTCTTATGGAGCCACGGTTTTAAATACGCCGGGGGAACAAGATTTTCTGGCCACCTAAATCGCTTTATTTTCTGGAATCTAGCCCCCCACCCCCACAATAACACCCCCTCTTGGCGGTGAAGAGGTTAACTGTTAGCCTCATGGGCTTGTCAGCTATTGGTGCCCCCCACTCCCCCCAGATTTTTGGACAGTGTGTCTAGCAAGGAACTTCCATGAACAGGGCCTCTGACGCGTTTCAGGACTGAGGGAGTCCCCAAGGCCCCGAGACACTGGCAGAGCAAGTGTGGTTTCTGAGATGGGTTTATGTGGCGTTGGAGCAGCTCAGACACAAATAGTAGCACAAATGTACCTCTGATCCCTTAGCACGGTCAAAGCCACCTATGGGTTGGTCCCCAGGCAGAGATGGCTGCCTGAGATCGGTCCATTATTAATGAATGCTCAAGGCCGCTGGTTCCTGCCTCTCTTCATTCTCCAAATGAAAAGGGCACGTAGGGGCCCACCGTCAGGCCTGCTGCCACCCCTCCCTCGCCTGACTCAGGGACCTGCGTTGATGAAATGCAAGTGCGCCTGTTCTGGAGCTACGAGGGAGGGCAGCCGCTCTGTTTCCCTCTCCCTAGCACCAGGTGAGGGTCCCGAGTATTCAGAATACTGAAGCCATCCTTTCCTCCCTTTGGTTGGGGGGTGTGGCAGAGGTTGGAGATGGGAAGAGCTGAGATTTTTTGTCTCTGGCTGAAAAGTGAAGGCTGGTGTTTGAGTTTGCGGCCGCCGTGAAAACAGATTACCACAAAACTCAGCAGCTTAACACAGCCCAGATTTATGATGTTGCTGTTCTGGGCATCTGGTTCCAACACAGGCTAAAATCCAGGTGTTGGCAGGCTTTCTGGAAGCTCCAGGGGAGAACCTGTTCCTTGCTCATTCGGGTTGTCGGCAGAATTCAGCTCCTTATGGTGGTAGGACCGAGAGCCAGCTCATTGCAGGCCGTCAGCCGTGGGCAGTTCCCAGCTTCCGGAGGCAGTCTCATCACTGGGCTCCGGGCATCCATCCTCCATCCTCAAGTCACATCTCTGGCATGCTCTGCTGCCTTCCTGATCCATTTTTAAGGGCTCATATGATCCCCTGGGCTCACCAGGAGAACCTGTGACCAACTGCCCATCTCAGGGTTCTTCCCCGAATTGCACCTGCAAAGTCCCTTTGGCTGTGTGAGGTCACAGATTCCTAGGTTGCAAGGATTGGGGCGTGGACATCTTTGGGAGGCCATGTCTCTGCCACTGCAGATGGGGAGGGTGGGATGGGACACTGGGAGAGATCAGAGTCCAGGTAGAAGTTGTGTGGTGGCCCAAGCAAGAGAGGACCAGAATGTCAGTGTGCTGTGAACACAGCCCTCAGGGCCTGTGGCTGGTGCAGGCAGCCTGGTTCCTTCCCCTTTATCTCTTGGTGATCCCAGAAGAGAAATGCAGAGTGCAGAGACTTCGAAGTGGACTGCAGCGCTTCAGTGACTTCTGGCCTTCAACCGCCAACCCTGAGGTTCCTTGGGGAGTGGTAGGTGGAGGCAGAGGAAAGAGCTAGTAGTGAAGGGGAAGGTTGGAGAGTGGAACCCTCTTTATGGCGAAAGCACCTGGTATGGCACAGGGAGGCGACGCGGTTACCTAGGAAACAGGGAGCACACCCAGATGCACGCACAGGAAGTTGCACAGTGAGGCCCTGGGGCAGACACAGTGCACTGATAACCCCTGTCACTTTCTTTTTCAAGCTGGAGCTGCACATGAAAGAGAAGAAGGAAGACATTCAGATCCGGTGGTCGTTCATCAGCGTGCCAGAGATGGCCATTACGGTTCAGCCCAGAGCACTGGGGGAGGTCAGTCCATACATTTCTGCCGGGGCTCCAACTGTGTGTCGCGAACATGTACGCGTTGGGGTGGGCTCCGTGCCTGCTCTCACCCCAGGCTGCACCTGGAATCACCTGGCAGCCGTTCAGGATCCTGCAGGCTGCCTGCCACCCCCATGCGGGTGTAACTGGGCGGGGAAGTTTGCAAGCGCACGTGTGTGGCCCAGGTTTCGAACCACTGATGTGGTGAAACCTCGGTTTCCCTTGGCATTCTATCACACCTGGTCGTTAGACCTGTTCTGCTGCTGCCGCTGGGGCCGAGCCCAGCCACCTCCACGGGGGGCGATGACTATGTTTTGGAACCACACAGACATAATGGTGGTACACACCTTGAATGCAGTAAGTGCCACTAAATGTAAAATGGTTAATTTTACGGTATGTGAATTTCACCTCAATTAAAAAGTAAGGTGTCGAGGGCCGGTCCAAGAGAAAGGGGACGGCAGAGTGGTTGGGAGGTGCAGACCCCGGAGCCTTAGCATCTGGGTCTGATGTTAGGGATCCGACAGGGATGCGCGGCCACTTCTGAGTTGTGTGACCCTCCCCTGCTAATTCACCTCTCTGTGCCTCAGTTTCCTCGTCTGTGAAGTAGAGACAGTGAGTGATATTCAAGGTGGTTGTGAAGATTAAATTAGTAGTTGTAAGTGTGTAAGAGCAAGCCTGACACGTCCTAAGGGTGATGTCAGTATTAGCTATTTTAATTCTTACTAGTTCAGAGAGTAGATTTTTGGTAACTGGCTGACTTGGCCCAGGTTGGCGTAACAAGGCCTGGCCAGCCCGTTGTCCTTTGGACACTGCTGACCCGTCTCTGAAGTCACTTCCAGCCGCATGCATTGTGAGGTTTCCAGGTCTGTAGTCCTGAGCAGGTGGGGATGGGCTGCAGCCCCACATCGAAGGTGTTTATGCCAGAGGTGACAAGGGGCACGGGAGCCCTGGAGTCTTCAGGGGCGGAGCTGGGTTCAGCACCAGGACTGCCAGGCGTCGGCAAACGCTGCCCCGCAGCTGCTGTCCCGAAACCACGAGCAACGGCGTGGACACCGCACAGCCAGCTGCATTCTGTTCCAACCAGAGCCAATTTCTAAGAGCTCAAAACAAAAGCTTTAATTAATATTTAAACAGGAATTTAATCGAAGTTTTTAAAAATATATCCTGCTGCTTAAAGATTGTTCCTGAGAGCCCTGGCTGGTGTGGCTCAGTGGTTGAGTACTGGCCTGCGAACCAAAGGGTCACGGGTTCCATTCCCAGTTAGAACGCAGGCCTGGGTTGCGGGCCAGGTCCCCAGTGAGGAGCGCACGGCAGGCAACCACACATCGATGTTTCTCTCCCACTCTTTCCCTCTTCCTTCCCTACTCTAAAAAACAAAGTAAGTAAAATATTTTTTTGTTTTAAAAAAAAGATTGTTCCTGAGATACTATATACAGAAAAGTGCCCGTGTTGTCTGAGCCCAGCTTGGGGCTTTCATGACCCGCACGCTCCTGGGTGCCCAGCACCCAGCTCAATAACGACAGGGGCAGCTCCCTGGGGACCTTCTCTGCCCCCTTCTACTCACTGTCTCCGGCCCCCACCAAGGGAAAACCGTCCTCCTGACTCCACTGTGTATGGGTTATCTGTGTGTGTAACTAATTACCACAGAACTGGCAGCAAAAACATGAGTGTGTTATCTCCTGGTTTTTGTCCATCAGTCTGGGCAGGGCTGAAAAAGGTCTCACAGGCGGTAATCACAGACTTGGCCACACTGCATCTCTCCGGAGCTCAGGATCCTCCTTCGGCTCCCGTGGTTGTTGGCAAAAGTCGGTTCCTTTTGGCTGTAGGACTGAGGTCCCAATTCTTTGCTGGCCGTCAGCTGTGGGCTGCTCTCAGCTCCCAAGTCCCTGCCCTGGGGCCTCCTCACACGTGGAAGCTGACTTCCTCAAGGCCAGTGGGAAAAATCTCCTCTCCAGTGTGCTAAGAGGAAGTCTTATACAACGTACATGTTGGCATTGCATCACCTGTGCCATACCCACCAGCAGATGGCAATCCTCGGGTCCTCAAGGTGAGGGGTCATCCCCTCAAGGTGAGGGGTCATCTTAGAATCCAGCCTGCCTGCTGCAAACAGCACAGACTGATTGTGCCTCTTTCTGTACTTTATGTATAGGAAGCACACAGTAGGGCTTTTCTGTGTTTGGCACCTCTCCCCCCACCTCACGTCCTCGGGAGCGGTGTGTCTCGTGGGTGGTTTATTCTGTTTGTGCCCATCACCCTGAAGCATTCCGTTCTGTGGTAGCCCCACAGTTTGTGGGTCCTTTTAGCTGTGGATGGACACTTCGGTGGTTTCCAGTTTGGGGCTGCTATGAATAGTGGCACTGTGAACATTCTGGAATGTGTGGACATAATTCTGTTGACTATTAATTATTGTAGATTTACGGCTCTTGACATCTGGCTGTGTAAGTTGCCAATTTGGTTGTTCTTCTAGAAGCTTATCTTCATTCTTACCAGGCCTTTCCATGTGTTTGAATACTTTTTAATTTAAAAAAAATCAAGTGTCCAAGAGAGAGAAACCACATGTCTGTATGTCTGGGGAAAAGGACTGGAAAGGACATACATGGAAATATTAAAATTTCCATGATGCACGTGATTGCATTTTTTAAGGTGAACGAATTGCTTCTGAGGTCAGTGACAAGGACCCTTTTCCCCAGATGCCTCCTGGGTCCTGATCTGACCTCCTGGAGCCCCAGCTGGCGACACCAAGCGTGTTCATCTTGGGGACACAGCAAGGAGAGCTACTGTCTGCCTGTCCTGTTGTGTGCACGCGTGGCTCTGACATGATTCAGTGACTTCCTCCTCTTTTGGCAGGCCCAGGCAGCTGAGGTGAACGTGGTCTGTGAAACTCTCAAGGACATCTTGAAGTGCCTAGTTAGTTCCGCCTCCCCGTCCGTGGTTCTGAGCACCAAACCTGTGGATGTGAGGGAAGTTCAGGTAAACCTATTCACCGGGTGTGCGCCCCCGGTAGGGATTGTGGTCTGCCTCTCTGGAGAGACAGTGTGCGTTTGCCACACTCCTCCGCCTCGAGGTGGTGGAGTGGGATTGCGCCAGTGCCCGCCTGCTGGTCAGTAGTAACCATGCCCTGGGGAAGGTTTGTGTTCAGGGCACAGGCTTGCAAAGCCCCATGGGGTGGCAGGAGGAGGGCCACTCAGCATCGTCTGACCCTGATTAGGCCTGACCCCCCACCTTGTAGGAGCCCAAACTTGACTCTTTACTCTCTGTTCAGAGCCTGGATCGAAGACCTCATTCTTCCAGGACTGAGGTACCTGGGAAAACTACTTAGCCATGAGAAGGTGCCCTGAAGCAGGCAGAGCAAAGTGCACTGGATAGGCACGATGTCTGGTCCAGGCTGAGGACAGCCTGGGGACCCGCAGCCTGGGGAAGGCAGCCCACTGCCCCTTCAGTACCTGGCCTGGGTCAGCCCTGGGCCCATGTGTTCGCTCCAGTGTCCATCCACAGCTCGGTTCTGGGAGCCCTGTCTGGCTGAATGCGTTGCTGCTTTGGGGATATAGATGGCTCTCAGGCAGGGGCGCAGCTTTGGTTGATGGTGCCCGACCCTCCCATGAGAAGGGAAACTGTCACCGGGCAGACCCCGCTGTTCAGGCTCTTGACACCACCCCGCCTTCAGGTCACTCACAGGTCACGTCTCCTTCTCTCCCTGCAGAGTCTCCAACGCGCTCCGTCTGCCTCTCAGGAACCCTGCCCTCCCAAACCTCCAAGGGCTCATGATCTCAAGTTACTGGTGAAGAACATTCGAGCCTCACTGCTAAACGATCCTGGTGCTTCTTCAGGTGGGTGGCAGTCGGCCGGAGCTCGGGGTGACGTCAGGTGCCTGCCAAGCCGTAGAAGGGACTCTCCCACAGCATGAGCAGAGGGAGGGGTGACCTGAGGGTTCTTGGTGGCTCCCTCCAGTTGGGTCTACAGAGTGATCCTGCCTCTGAGTAAAGAGCCCCCAAAACTAATAGTTCAAGTCCACTAAAATCCGACCTGGATTTTGGATACCTGAAGGGAGGAAGGAACGCAGTGGTAGCTTCACCCTTTTCCTTGAGTCTGGAAGGCACTGTCCTTCTTTTCTTTTTCCACCACAATCAAACCTGAAAATGCATGTTAAGCATCCCTGACCTATCTGCTGTCCTGGAAGGTGAGGTGCCACGTGAGTGGTTTATGGGTGCTGAAGGCTGCTGTCTGAGTGAGGACAAAAGTGATCCCCGAAGGGACGACTTTTCAGGGCGTTCTGCACTGCTGCTGAGACCCCAAAAGTGTGGTAGCCCAGGACAGGACTCGGCTCTCCCCTCCGATTCAGTTTTGCCAAGAGCAGGAGTGACTTCTTTTCTCTTGTCGACACTGTTGGGGTTACTTATCTTTGTCTGCAAGGAGTCGCTTTCCGGGGCAAGTGCAGACAGGCGTGTCTGACAACCAAGGCTCTGCAGAGCTGGTGCGGCGGGTGGTTTGGGTTAAAGCGGTTGTGAGCTGCCCTCTGAGGCCCTGCGCTTACTGACTAAGAGGGGACTTCTTGGGAGTCGGTTGGCCCGGGTTGGGGTCCCTGTCACCCTGTCGGGGTCTGAGTCTCCCTTGGAAGCTGGCTGCGAAGACTGATGAGTAAGGTGCTGTGTGTGGAACACCTCCCGCCTCCAGGCATGTGGTAAAGGATCAGTAGATTCCGGTGACTGCCAATCACACATTGTGTTTAGGGCCACGTGGTGATGGGCAGGCCTTGCCCGGAGGCAGAATCCGCTGCCCCAGCGTGGACTGCCTCATTACCTGGAACAGCACCCCAGGAAAGGTTTGACGTGAGCAGAGTCAGGTGTGAAAAACACACCCATTGCACTTTGTACGCAGGGCTGTGAGATCTGTGTGAGTCATCCCGGGTGCCCTGCCTTTGGTGAGTGCTGAGTCTTGTCCGGAAGTGGGGACCACATCCCTGCTGCAGTCAGGCCGCCTCCAGGAAGGGTCCCCCACTGCAAGGCGGTGCCTGCAGCCAGAACCGAGGGGTGAGCAGGCACTTGGGGTCAGTCCGGGGCTCTGCGTATGAAGTGGGGGTGCAAAATCTTTAACCCCAAATGAAGCAGAGTGCTTTGAGAGCTTGTAAATGGCAAATGAAAGATAAAATGGCCCCGCAGAAGTGTGACTGAGCCGAGACCTGAGGCATTTTCACAGAGCCTTCCTTTTTATCTGCGAAAGCGTCTTAGAGCACAAAGTGTCTTAATTCGCAAACAAGAGTAAAAGGCAACGCGAGGCCCCTTTGCTTGGTTCCAGGCAACCGCGACCTCCGCTGCGCAGCTCTCCTGAACGAGCCTGTTCAGAGGTTCTCCAGCACCCTCCTGACAAACACTGCGGACCTCACTTGGGAAGGAGAATTCACCTTGTGCGTGCAGCTCCGTTGCCATGGGCCTGGGTTTCCATGGTGACACCTACTCAAGACTGCCAACTCCTGCGATCATTTTGTAGCACCAAAAAAAGTGTTTTTTCTTTAATTTAAAAAAAGTGTATTAAGCATCCGAGGTAGCTCTAAGTCACACATAGATTTCTTTTCTTTTTTTCTTTATTTTTATTGTTGGCACTATTCCAGATGTCCCCATTCTCCCCCCCCCCCCCGCCCCACCCCACACATAGATTCCTTTCTGAAGACAGCTCTGTATATGGCCGAAAGTTATTCAGGGACATTTAATATCCATTTCTAGTGTTAAAAATCTTGATTAGAACAAGATATATGGGCGTGTTTTTAAAGAGATTTTTAAGAAGTCACCGAAAGTGATAAATACCAGAAGCTGTGTCACTAAAGTCAAGAGAAGATACCCACCGTTTGTTCTAGAAGCTCTGCAATTCGATAAGATAAAGACACTACGCAACCCCCAGCAGGGAAGAGGCAAAACTAACCCTTACCTGGAGCTGTTACCGCATGTCTAGACAACTCAGGAAAAGCAATGAAAACCATTAGAAGTAATAGTGCACATAGGATAGAAATAATAATGTAAAAACTACTATAAACAATATTTCACTAAAGTGAAAAATATTGTTTTATATATTTTAAAATATATCTTAAAGTATTTTATATTTTTAAAATATAAAAATGTAAAAATCACTTTCTGATGCTTGAACAATGGACAAGTACAAACATAGAAGAAAATATTCCATGTATAATATAAAGAGCTTTTATACATCATTAACAAAATTGTAACACTCGCTTAGAAAATGGGGCAGAATTTTCAGACTAGAAAGAAAAAAGCAAGAACTGGAGACAGAAACTTAAGAAAGTATGTTTAATCTCAGAACTAGTGAAAGTAACGCAAACTTACACCAGAGAGACTGGTTTGCACCTTTCAGGTGTCAAAAGAATAAGAGAGGGAGAATGGCCGGTGGAGGTGTCAGTTGGAATAACCACCTGGGCAGTCACCAATGTGTGTAAACTAAAGAAAATCTCAAATGCACATGCCATTTGACAATTACTGCTTTTTAAGGAAGTGATCACACAGTTGTATGAACATGCGTGTAGGACGGTGTTTAGCTCAGCTGGTTTATGATGACGAAAAATTAAAACAACCCACCCCTCATTAAGGGTTGGTTGTCAGTTGTCTAAGTGAGCTCTTTTAGGGCCAAATGGTGGAATATTAGACACGTATTGACACGTAGCCATTTCTGGATAGTGAGGTTGCTGGCAATCTTTGTATTTTTGGTTAAAATACTGATGATGACTGAAGAAACACTATTTCAAAAAAAAAGAAAGCACTTTAAGGACTCACAGCTGTTTTTCCTTTGCACAGCGAGCTGAACGCCAAGTCGAAGGAGTTGCACCTGCAGATTTCAGAGGATGGGCCTCCCTCTGAAGGTGGGTGGTGAGCAGGTGGATGGAGGCGGAGGCCCGGCTCTCTGGGAGGGTCACCCAGCGTCCGGGCCAGGGCCGTGGGAAGCCGGGGAGGGCGGGAGACCCAGAGGGGGCCCGCCCCTCCCCCAAACCATCTGGGACTTCCCAAGGGAATGTTTAGTCAAAAGTCCATTTCAGTTATTAACAAAGTTGTGCATTTTGGGAAAGAGTACCATATTTTGCTGCATATAATGCCCACCTACATTCTACTATTATCTATGTATAACGTGCACCCTTATTTTTCCCTCAAAAATTTGGACAAAAACTTGTGCGTTATACATGGGAAAATACGGTATGGTCATCTGGTTTGGTTTTTTATTTTGGCTTGTTTGTTTTTTTAACAAATAACCCAAATTTTTTATTTAACGATTCTTGGCTCAGAGAATCAGTTCTCGACCCTTTTAGCCTCAGTAGACCTTCTTAAGAAAACCTTTTAAGTGTGATGAAATACATGTAACAAAATGTATCCTCTCAACCGCTTTTAGCGTAGCTCAGTGGCCTAACTCCGGTCATGTGATGGTGCGGGCATCGCCACCCTCTGTCGCCAGAAGTTGTCCATCCTCCCAAACTGAAACCCTGTCCCCACCACCCTCCAGCTCCCCACCCCTCCCCCGGCCGCTGGCGCCACCATCTACTTTCCAGCTGTCTCACCTGCCTTTTTCTAGTAAAACAACCTACAGTAGCTCGAGTGGACCACCTGTTTTAGATAAAAGACAGCAGCAATTAGAGGTAAAAAAAAATCACTAGAGTGAATGCAAACCTGTGTGAAGGAAACGAGTCTGTGTACAGATCAGTAGTTTTAATATTTATTAGATTTTTTAAAAATCCCCATGAACACACCAAACTCAAGAAGTGGGGAGGCCTTACCTGGCTTATCCCGGGGTGCCGCCAAGCCGTTTGCTTATCTCCGAACAGCACAGACAATCAGGGAAAAGCCATTCAGGCCTCTGCTGCTTCCAGAGCATTCTGGGGCAGCCCCTGTGGCCTGCAGTCTTGAGATAACTGGGCTGGGCTGCTCCGGAGATAAGAGGGGGCTGCTGTTTGCCTGGAGACAGTGCCTCCGAGTTCACCCAGGCCCCGGTCCTGCTGGATGGGGACTGAAACCCCAAACTTAGACAAACACACACACAGGACAGAGAACAAACATATGGCCTTTACTCAGACACACATTTTAACACTTGCCCCGTTTCCTTTATTATTTGTGCTCACACTCGGTCACTCTTGCTTGTGCACGTGGTCTCTGTCAGCACACTCACACACACACATATTTGGGTAAACGTGGGGACCCCTGGAGGGGACTTCTCTGCATCTTGGTCCTTTCATCCCTAAATTCTTCAGTGTGATTTTCTTACGAATGGGACATGCTCACGAGTCCATGGCGTACTGAGACCGGCTTCCCGAATCGACACTGGTCCACTTCTTTGACCCAGTGTCCCCGATCTTTGTCTTGGGACCCACTGCTAATGTTCACAGCAGCTGTCTTCCACCCCGGCACATGTTCTGATGTTGCCCAGAATTATCATGCCTCTTCTCCTCTGTCATTTTGACCTTGACATTTGTCAGATGTTTTCACGTGAACAGGTTGCAATCAAGAGTTGGTCTGGTGGCAGCAGCTCACGCCAACCGCTTTGCTGTCATGGAAACGTGCACAGCGCCCATTGCTTGTGTCCTGTCTTTTCAGCCCTGCTGGCGACGACAACTGTCCCTTTAGATTTGTTTAAGAAGCAGCCTTCCGGGCCACAGAGCTTTATGCTGACCAGCGGGCCCTCGGCGGGCGGTTCGGTGCTGGGATCGGTCACTGCAGAGGTAGGTGCCCAAGTGCCCCCTTCAGATGAGGAGTTCTCCATTTGTGTCCATCCATCTTGCTGGGGCTCGAGTGTGAAACGAGAAGCTTGTCTGAGAAGAGTTGTACATTTCTGGACTTGACCGTGACCCTTGCTGCCCATGACCTGGTCAGATTGTCTGCCATGAGAAATAACTTCCTGAGGCCTAACCCGGAAAGGGATGTCATTTCATTTGTCCCTTCAGCGCGTGTCCCCATCACACACGTGCTGTGTGGCTGGGTTTGAGCATGGGTCTCATTGTGCTTTGTCGGTTCTGGGGAGCCCTGGGTTCGCTCTAATACTAACTGCAGTTCACCCTGACACTCACTGAGGGGGTCAGGGGTGGCCCTCGCACCCCCACCGACACACGACCTGCCTTCCCCGCAGTTCTGCTACGTGGAACCCACCGAAGCGAAGTCCGGGCAGACCCCTCCGCCCGCGCCTGCTGCCAGGATAGAAAAAGACCGCACAGTGATGCCCTGTGGGACCGTGGTCACGACCGTCACTGCCGTGAAAACCAAGCCTCGCTTCGACACTGGGAGGGCGTCCCCACTGAGCTCTGGTGAGAAGAGAAACTGTCCCTGCGACACGCCCCTCACACCCGCTGCCCAAGGACGTCCGCCCTGGCTGTGGTGTCGTTGTTGAGGTCATCTTGCGGCACAGGGGAACGTAGTGGTTGGGAAGACGTTCGTGTACCGTTTTTTTGTTTTTGAGAAAATTATCTTCCTATTTTGTCAAGTAAATGACAAGCTGAAGCCAGTGTCAACGCTGTAGTATAGTTTGAAGCTAAAATTGAGATAATCGGATGAAACAGCTGGTTAAATTAAGAACTCCATCACGTTTATGTGGGGACAGCATGCATGTGTGCTTGAAACGTGGGACGTGGTGGTCAGTGTGCAGTGTCTCACGTTACGAGTCGTGGATCAGAAGGCTTGATGTGTGGTCCCGTCAGACGCGGCCAAAGTCTGTGCCTGTCCCCACAGCCACCGCCTTGGCCACACGTCTGTATGCCGTGTGATTTCTTCTTATTTGTACATATACATATACATATACATATACATATATATATATATAATTTATTTTTTAAAAGAATTTATTTTTAGGGAGGGGAAGGGAAAGAGAGAGGGAGAGAAACATCAATATGTGGTTGGCTCTTATGCCCCCTACTGGGGACCTGGCCTGCAAACCAGGCCTGTGCCCTGACTGGGAACTGGACCAGCAACCTTTTGGTTCACAGGCTGGCACTCAATCCACTGAGCCACACCAGCCAGGGCTGTTTTTTTATTATTTTTAAAATGCACACTGTCTATCTGCCCATGCCAAAGTATTATCTTTCCAGAATAGATCGCCTGACACAGTTCTTGAATGCAAAACAGAACGTGAAATTCTCCCTTCATTAAAACATTTCTGAAATTTTATTTAAATGTGAGCTTCCTTTTTGGCACTCCCTCCCTCACCAAAAAAGCAAAAGAAAAGAATAAGAGAGATTGTTAAAAACTCTTGGGGCCCGGCCCGTGCCTTTCCCAATGACATGAGATGGAGCCCAAGTCAGGTGTGCGCTTGCTTCCCTTACCTGGATTCGGATGGCGAGGGGGGCCATTGTAATCAGGACTTGTCCCTGGCAGATGCCTTGCGGACACCAGTCAAGGTGAAGGTCATCGAGAGAGACATCTCCGTCCAAGCTGTCCCCTGCCACAGCGCTCCCGTCAGCAAGACGCTGTCGTCTTCGGACACAGGTAACGGGAAGGCGACCCGCTGAGGCCCTCTGGGTGCATCTCTCACCTGGGGAGGGGTGAGCCTTCCCTTTGGGAGCTTGGGGAGTTTTCCTCAGTAACAAGGAAAAACCTGGCAGGAGGAGAGGGAAATAGAAGTTGGTCGGGGACCCTGCTGTGGCTAAGCGGATGCTGTAGCAAAATAAACATAAAACCCCGCTTCCGCCTCGCTTTCTGAAATTCCTGGACGTAGTTTTTCTCTGTTGCTCAGCATACCAGTTCCATGAGTATCACACAGTAAGTGGGACTCAGGAGACACCATCCTAAAGCCACCTCCATTTTTGTCTCCACAGTCCCACGACTCCTGCCGAGTGGGAGTGGTTTTTCCCCAGAATCCTGGGTCCCACTTCCCCTTGTTTATGGTCACTTTCAGGTACTAAATGACTTTGAAGAGATGTTACTGTCTCTTTAAATCACATCACAATCTAAATGCGGACATTAAGTCTGCCCCCCACCTCACCCACTGCCCCCCACTTTGGGGACCTGTGGACAGAGAAGGGGCCCGTGGGCATCTTTATTCTGGCTCTGCTCCCTGTTCACGGAGTCTGTTTCTGATCTTGCCAAGGTCAAGGATGGGGCAAGGAGGAGCTGGCAGGGCAGGGGGTGGTGGGAATTCTCATTTGACAGGTACTGTCTTAGGATGGTTCTGCAGCCCCTCAGCCTGGTGGGAGTTCAAAATGGTCCCTGCCCCTGTGGGAACGTCCATGATTCTTGGGATACAGCCCTGCAGGGTTCCCCCCGAGCTGCATCCTCCTAGACACAGGCAAAGTCCCCAGGGCTGTCTCTCAGCTCCTGCCCGTGGCAGAATACCCCACCGCCCCGTACCGCAGGGTCCCTTCCCCTGGGCAGAACCTGGGGCTGGCATTCCCACTGCTAGTTCCTCATTGGTTTCGTGCGCAGTGGAGCCAGCCCCCAGCGGCAGCTCCCACACCATGAAGCCAGGGCCGCAGCAGCTTCTTCAGGCCACCGGCCACCTTGGCAGGGCCTTCTGAGGACAGCACTGGGCTTGACGTGCGTAGGTGGCACTCCCACACCTGCCCCTCGGGGTCTCTGGGGCTCACGGCACTGCTCTACCCCAGAGCGTCCTCCCCACACCGTTTCTCGTGACCCTTCTCTCTTCCCACCAGGGCAGTTTTGGGCTCTATGCGTTCTGTCGCCACACCCTTTGAAAAGGCAGCATCTGTTGTCTGCAGGCCTGGAACACGTTGTCATTTTAATTTTACTTGAGTGGCACAGTGTGAATTCTTGGCGTCAGCTCTGTGCCTGAGACACCTGGCTGGGCCTTTCTGCTCTGCCGCCACCTGGTTGCCTGACAGTGTCCCCATTTCTCAAGCGAGGATTTAGAAAGTACTTGTTTTGGGGTTTGGGGGACAATTGAATGGAGTAACGTGCACAGAGCGTGTGGCTCTGTGCCTGGTATAGGTTCCGCGCCCCCAGATGGTGGCCTCGGGTGGCAGTCACCAAGAGAAGGAGCTGCTTGTACGCCCTGGCCCTTCGTAGCCTGAACACTAGTGTGTGCTTCCCCAGTCTCACTAGGGAGGGGGAGGGGACGGCACTGCCCCTCAAAGCTCAAAATCCCCCCCAAAGGTGAGAGGTCTTCTGTCTGTTTACCAGCGGTCGTCATCATCCCCCCATCAAGGAAAAGCACACACACGCAGGGCATCATCTGCACACTGAGGGTCCGCAAACAGTTTCGATTTTTGTAAGGTGTCAACACTGCCCTCCCCCCACAGAACTGCTGGTGTTGAATGGCTCGGACCCAGTGGCTGAGGTCGCCATCCGGCAGCTGCGTGAGTCCTCGAAGCTGAAGCTGAACTCGCCGCGGAAGAAGAGCACCATCATCATATCAGGGGTCTCCAAGGTGCGTCCGTCTGTGCCGGGCCTGTGTCTGTCCGCACCTGCTGGCCCTCCCTTGCAGGAGTCGGCCCGAGCGCTCTCCACTGTCACCCGGAAAGTTCTGTGTACGAAAGTCAGGGCACGCCCCTCACCCAGCCAGGGGGCGATTTGTGGCGTTTCATGCACGAGGCTTATCCTGTTTACGAAGGAAACGTGACCGTTTCTGACTGGGGCGCTGTGGTTGGCAAGGCCTTGGTGAATCATTTGAAGAATCGTTACTGAAACAGAAAGGCAGGCATGATGTAAGACTCCCCTTGGGGACGGAAGCACCACCCGATTATGGGGGACTCTCACTTTCCACATTACGCATTTCCAAACCACTTTAACTTGGTTGCAATGAATGTTTTATGCCTCCTGCAATCCGAGAGAAACAAGCTTGTTTTCGAACGTGTTCTGACCTCCTTCCTTCTGCTCTGTGATGTTTGTCCAGAGCTGAAGGTGGGTGTGAGGCCCGCCCCTTGGGGTGAGGGGCCCTGTGACCGTCCCTTACTCTTTTTACACATCCCGGAATGAAGGAGGAGAATGTAGGCGATGGGGGGGGCGGCAGCTGGGAGATTTGATAGTGGGAAGAAGATCGCTGGACCCTGAGGGCAAATTGAGTCTTTGAGGGCCCCCAGAGGGTGGGGCAGGAGTGTGCAGGCAGGTTGAAAATGGACCTTTCAGCTACCAGGAGAAAGGCCAGAATGGATCACGGGGCGGGGGTGCCAGAGGTGGATCACCGGTGTGGCCATTAACCTAGGGTGTGGGTGGCCAGAGTCCCAACTGTGCAGGCAAACATCACCCAAAGAGCCAGGTCGTGCATGCCTGTTTCCTGCATGCACTTCCAGCAACAGCCAGCAGGCGGCGATGGCATCTCTGGAAGCTCCCGGACCCAAAGGTTGTATTTTCAGGGTTTTTTAAAAAAAGTTCTGAATGCATGTGAATGAAATAAGGATGAGACTTGTGGCCATCTCCTTTAAGGATGTATTTCGGAATCATTAGGAACTCATGGGTCTTAGCATTTAACGTAGTTCTTGCTTCCCCTGGTGCTCTAACTGTCCACCCTGAGTCAGGTGTCACTTCTGCTGGGCAGCACTCGAGTCAGAAAAGAACAGCTGCCCATTGTCACCAAGCAGATGCCGCCATGCAGCTGCCTGAAGGTCAAGAACCCCAGACCAGCCCCAGCAGAGCCCCCCTCCCTGGTGTCCCCCATGGTCACTTCCCACTTCACAATGGGCCGCTTTCCTGGCTGCCAGCCCTGCTGGTTAGCTTAGCACCTACACAGGTTTTATGCACAAGTGTCATTCTTAGAGTACATGGCGTGTGCTGATTAGTGTCTCCTGCAGAAAATGTGAAGATGCCATAGAAACAAAGATTCAAAGATGCGCTGAATCCAGGCTTCTGAGGGCTCGTCCTGGGTCACCCTGTGTTGTCTCCAAGGCTCAGGAGGAAGAGCTCGCTTTTCCATCCCACACTCACATCGATCCAGGACTTCCCACAGGTCCCCTAGGTGGCCTGTCTGCTGGGGGAAGGATGTCAATTCCTCAGTTCCCCCTGCTACTCCCCCACCACCACTGCAAACTGAGGCTGGGCCTCTACTCTGGTGTTGGCTGAGTTTCAGCGCCCCCTGCCTTGCAGCTGCCATGTTAAGTGACCGTTCTGTGGGGGACGGGGCCTCTTCCGACAATTTGAAATCATTGGTGGGCGGGGGGGCAGGAGGTGTTGAGTGGGGCTTCCTCCCCTGAATCTTTGCCCTCTTCCCTCATGCCGACTGTTTCTCTCTCCCTGGACAGACCTCCCTATCTCAGGACAGCGACGCTGCCCTGATGCTGGACTATGCAGCCTCCACGGACAGCACCCACGAGGCGGATGCCTCGCCCCAGCCAGAGATGGCCTTGGCCGCTGCCCCGCCCGAGGAGGAGGCCTCAGCCCAGGCCCCGCTGGCCCTGGAGCCCCTGGGTTGCGAGCTGTCCTCCTGGGACTCAGAGAAGGAGTCACAGGCCGAGGCATGGGACGGCCAAGCCTCGCTGGACCCCGACGGGGACGGGCTGTCGGAGAGCTCCCTGAGTGCCTGGGAGCCAGGTGCTCCCAAAAAGCATAAAGGTACCCGGCCCCCGCACCCCCACACCCCCACACCCCCGCCTCCCAGCCGATGGCTTTGCTCCTGTGCCAGTCTCCAAGCTGTCTGTCTCCCGGTCGGCTCCCTTCCCCTTCTGTGTGGCCCATCCACTGCAGTGTCCCCACCCGGCACAAACCCGAGACCCCGTGCTGAAGGTCTGAGCCCACTGTGAGCGGGGCAGGGGCTTCAGAGTCCTTCCACTCCTTCCGGAGTGGAACTATCCAGAACAAAGCCAGGCAGAGGCTGGGTCCCACAGTGTGGAGACAGGCCCTTCTACCCACTCGTTTGTGCCTCTCAGACTCCCCCTTCCAACCTGAAACTGCACCACCCCGCCCCACCGGGACCTGAACAGCTCCACACGGAGAGACACCCCCGCAGAGTTAGCCGATGAGCTCAGGGTGTGTCTGGTGCTGACGTGATCGCTTCATTAGACTTGTCCCTGGTTTTCCATCCTCCGAATCAGAGCTTTAAATCTTCGGATTCCCTCACTTACTGAGGGAGCGGCACATCGGGGCCAGGTGGGTTCCAGAGGTGAAACTTGGGGACTCACAGAGGCGCGGCCACCCCCCCACCCCCCGTAAATGGGGGTGTGATGCCTTCCTCCCACCAAACCCCGCCTGCCAGGCAGGGAGGGGAGCCCAGCGAGGGAGACGGCGCTGGGGACCTGAGCCAAGCTGGAAGTGAGGTGTGACTAGCTCCCCGAGCCTGTAGATGTCAGGAAATCCCAGTCAGACCCTCCCTGGTCAGCCGTCCTGCCCCTGCCGCTCTGCTCCCTGTGTTCTTGGTGCCCTGGACCAGCGGCCCTCGGACGGGCAGTTGCACCGCAGGGGCATCAGCAGGGTCTGGAGACAGTTCCCGAGGCCAGGACTGAGCGTGGGAGTGCTGCTGTGTCAGGGGTGTTGCTCCCCCACCCTCCCGCAGTACAGGGCACCCCCAGCAGCAGCCTGTGGCCCCGTGTCTGAAGGGTCGAGCTTGGGAACCTGTGTCCCTCCTCAGCCCCCTCCCTCCGGTCTGCTTCAGGTCTCTCCCTTGTGACCCACCCTCTGGCCGTAGCAGAACAGGGACAGATAGGTAAGGAGTTGTAAGTCGGAAGAAGAGAGAGAGGAGGATGACTCCTGGGCACGGTGTCCAGACCCCATGAAGACGAGGGGACTGCAGGCCTCCACACCCGCTCGTGCTCTGGGGGGTGTCATTCCATGGACCAAGTCCGATGACCTGGAGCAGCGTGGGGAGCTGTGACCTGCACAGTGACCTCTGGGCCCAGGTTTTGGAAGAGGCAGCCCAGCTGCTGGCCCACAGGACAGCACACCCCTTCTCTAGCCTGGTTTTTATCCAGGGTCAGGGCAGCCCCAGGGAGCTCACCTGGACCCCAGGCAGGCAGGTGGGTGCCCGGCAAGGTAGAAAACAAGGTGGGGTTCCCCGTCCCTCTCTTCATTTTTACTTCTCACTGAACCCAAACTTCCCACCCTGCCTTCCTGGTTCATTGGAAAGGCCACACCTCGCTGACCCTCATCCATCAGGGGCACTCATCCCCCTTCCCCTCTGCTTTTCCTTCCCTTGGGTTTCGTCCTTGCTGTGTCATGGCCATTCCCCCCTTTTCCTGCCACCAGCCCGGTGGGTGACACCCCTCCAGAAAGGTACCTTTGGGGACCGAGCTGCCAGGTGGGTGTGGTCGGGGCTCTTCCAGCTCTTGCTCCAACTCCGCCCCCCCCCATCAAGGGTTGGCATCTGGGGCCACCGAGAGGTGTCAGGCCTGGGGAGCTGCAGACCCAAGGCTTTAGAAGGGACAGATCCGGCGGCCTTTTGAAATGGCTTCTCCATTCCAGTGGTTTCCAAGCGATTTGCACGAGGCCTCTCTGTGAGACGGTGTCAGAGTCCTTGCCAGTCACGTGTTACGCGGGTGCCGAATCATTTCTCCTTTCCACCCCACGTGTTTTGAACTGGTGGTCCAGGGAGCAGCTCTGTGGCGTGTGCGCCCGTTTTGCAACTCAAGCTTACAGTGTTGGCTTCAGAGCCCTCTTAGCCAGCTCTGTGCCAGCTTTCCGAGCCTGGCTGCCCAGGTAGCAATCCTGGAGTTTTGCTGTTTGCAAATGGACAGGTCGATAAGGCTACAGCCAATACAGGAAACAGACTCCCCGCAGTTAGGCTTACTTTTAGCTCAACTAAATACTGATGTGGCCGCACAGCCACGCAAATGAACCACACGCGACGCAGCCGCCCCCTTAGGACAGGCTGGGCCGGCCTGTCCGTGCTCGGGGCCTCACCGCGGTGCAGACAGGAGTGTCGGGGAGTCAGCAGGGGCTCGCCAAATGTCCTGCTCAGTAACTTCGTGTGCGTGTACGATGTCGTGCTTCAAAACTTACTGTCTTTCATTCTTATTTTGCTCTCGCATACTTGTTACCTCCTCTCCTCATCTCCTGCTCATTTCCTTTTACCTAAGAGGATCGCTCTGGCAGCCAGAATTAATTACCTACACAGTAAGTTATTTTTGTCTTCTCTATTTTTCTAAAAAAAACTAAGTGTGGTCTTGCTATAGGGAAAGCACATGCGATATAACGTAGCAGGAATTGATCCCTGCCCCCTGTCTAATTTTACTCCAGGGCTCTGGTCTTCCCACCGCCCTCCAGAAAAGGGCCCGGGCAGATCAGTGCAGCAGCTTCGTCTCGGCCTGTCTGGGGAGGGTGTGCCTCTGTTAGCCGATGGGACAAGACAACCTCACTGTGACATACATGCAGACCGATCTCTGATTGTCCCCACCGGTCCCTGTTAGCACCGGCCCGTCCGTGGCTCAGCCTGAAATCCAAGCCACTCTCTGGGCGGCCGACAACAGTTTGTAAGGTTGCCGTTGGTCCTGCTTCCTCCCCGTCAGGTTTCACGGCAGGTTCTTCAGTGAGCTGTTTATGACTGTTCCACTCTCTGGAGACAAAGAGATACATTCATTTAAGCTGAATTTAGAAGAATTTTCTAATTGTTTCATATATTGTTTATTCTTCAGCCTTTTTTGTGATTTTTTTTAACTTGGCTAAAACCAGGGGAAGATTTCTTTTCTCTCTTCCTGTCCCCTATTTAAGGTGTTGGTTATTTGCCTCAAATGTCACATAACCCGAGCCTTGCTTCTCGCCTGCTGGTGCACAGGGGGGAGGCTGGAATAGCGGGGTCGGACTTACAGAGCCCAGACAGCCCGGCTCCCCTCCTTGAGGCCTCTCTTGTCAGCGAAGGTGGCAGAGTCTATGGGCCCAAGTTCAGGTGCGACACACCAGACCATTGGTTATTGTCTGGGTCTGCAGTTGGGGCTCTCTCCAAGAGCCAGAACCAATTGGCCCCATATTTTGGGGACCTGGCTCACGTGCCTTGGGGGGCTGATGGGCAGCCAGGAGCTGGCGATGCAGGCCTTGGGGCAGAACTTCTTCTCCAGGAAGCCTTGGTGTCTCTCTTTCGGCGTCGAGTCGATTGGATGAAGCCCAGCCGAAGTTTCCAGGGTCACCTGGTGTGGATGGTAACCACGTCCACTGAGTGCCTTCGCAGCAAGACCGAGGTCAGGCTTGGTTGAGTTACTGGGTGCTCCGGCCAAGTCGACACAGAAAACTGACCACACAGGGTCGTTCGTCCAGGCAGCTCTGTTCAGTGGGGCTTCCCTGCTGACAAGGGCGCACGCTCACCTGCCTGCACTTCGAGCCCACGCCCACTGTGCAGTGTGGAGTCCCTCCGGCACTGTTTACCCCTAAAGTCGCTGTGGTGTAGTGACCGAGCTTACACACGCTCCCTTTTTGTATTTGGAAATCATGGAATCACTTCTACCAAGGAAATTTGCAGAGATTCGGCCCAGTGCATAATACTGCCTGCTCATGTCCCGGGCCCGGCTCCAGACCCCAGAGCAATCTCAGTGCAGGGACACAAGGGAAATGGGCCTTGGAGATGGGGCCTCTGGGAGAGATGCTCTGACTGCTGAGACTCCAGGCCTCCAGCTGGCCTGCGGGTGGACCGATCTGCTCCCCTCCCCACACTTCCATCCCCTGGGGAGACCGGACTGGGCTGTGGGATTGGAGAGTCCAGGCTCACTGAGCGGGCCCCTCAGCCCCTCTCCCTCTCCCCCACCCTGGCGTGAGAGCCCCGCACTGGATGTCCTTCTGGAATGCCAAGCTTAACCAAAAGCAAGGGCCTACAGATCAGGAGTGGGTTGTACGCCCCCCAGCCTGAGGTTGCCTGGTCAGGCTGGGAGTCCCCTCACTGCACTTGGGCATTTGATGCACCAGGCAATTAACCAGGGGGCACCACTGCATGCACCCCACCAGCCAGACTGCAAGGTCAAGTGCAGTTGGTGGTGGTGATCTGCATCCTAACACACCCCAACCGGAGACCTCCTGTAACGCTGCCTGTCCTAGGGGTTTGAATGGCTGCAGGAGCAGACACAGACAGCACAGATGTCACACCTCAGGCCCGGGGACCCGAGCAGAGCCACTGGCACACCTATACTCACCCTCCTGCTCCAGCACCTTCCCAGCTGTCCTTGAACCCTGCACATGGCTCTCAACTTGAGATCATTGTAAAAAGTGCCCCAATGATTTTTCAGAATTGACTACCTGGTTGGATCCAAAGAGGAAAAAAACATTTTTTTTAAGTCTTTTCAGCAGCTCCAAGCAGATTAAATCAGTCCACTTCTTGGCGTTCTCAAGCCGCTCTGTTCTGCTGCTTAGCCTGGGCAGAGCACAAACATGGGGTTCATCCTCAATATCAGGTCCAGAAAGTGGCCTGTTAAAGTCATGGGCGTGCCGCTCTCCCGTGGGTGGGTGTTGATTATCCAAAGTCTGCAGGCAGGGCCGGGGCAGAAGGAATCTGATGCTCCTCCCCTCCCCACTCGTTTGAATGGATGTGGTGGGTATTTTCGTAGGTCAAGGCCGTTGGAGAATTTGTCAGATCTGTCTATCAGGAAAAGAATGACTTGCCAAATTCACTATAAAGCTCCCTCTGTGGTCTGCAAGTCTCTCTTCTTTCAAAGTCCCTAACGCCCACATGCAAGTGGTAATGAATTTCACAGGCTGCCTGGACAGGTTCCCGGGCAGGACCAGGCCGGACCGTGCTTCCAGGATGTTGAGCTATGAAAGTGAAAGTGTAAGATCAATGAGTTCTCTGCTATGTGAGCTTGCATTTGACCTTTAAGGAGTCTTTACGATCGAAATTACTGTTGCTGCTGTTAATTTGCTTTGCATTCCATATTCCACTACCTGACCTTATGTACACATGGGTCAGGCCATCTGAAACTGAGCTTTGGTAGGTCAAAAATGGTCAAGCGACAGATACCCCTCAGGGATTAGCCTGATGCGGAGCCATAAAAACATCTCCGTTCCCCCCAAAACGCCATGTTTTGCCGTGTACAATGTGCACCCACGTTTTGTGAGCATTATATACAGGATTATCATACCCATGGTATGTAGCCATTGTACCCATGTAGAATGTACAGCCTTATTTTTCCCTAAAAAAGTTGGGCAAAAAAGTGCACATTATACACAGCAAAATATGGTAAATATTTAACTTTTCTAGGAAAGTGAGCACCATTGTTCTCAGAATCCTTTGTTTGGTTTTGGTAACAGGACCATCCTTTGGGAGGACCGAGGACTGCTCTGCCGTCTTCAGCCCTCCTAATAAAGGGGTGTCAGGGGGTGGAGTGCTGAGGGGACCCAGGGAGCCAAGCCAAGGACAGCCAGCCACCACCTGGTGTGACCAGAGTCGGTGATTTAAATACCTGGCCTGGAAGGGATGCGGAGGGGTAGCCCAGCCCACCGCTTCTGCTTTTGTGACCCCGTTTCTGTTTCGTCTTGAAAACTCGAGCGCTTCGCACCAGCCAGACTGCAGTGCTTTCTCCTCACGCAAACAGCGGCGGCCCACGAGAGGAGTAAGCTGCTTCTTATTAAGAGCCATTCGAGTTTCCTCTTTTCTTTTTCAACTTGGCCTAGACACATTCACTGTCTCTTCGCCTCCGAAGCCCCGCTGACCAGCCCCCTGTGCTTTGCTCTTCCAGGAGGCATTTTAAAGAAAAGCGCAAAGCTGTTCTTCCGCCGGCGGCATCAGCAGAAGGACCCCAGCCTGAGCCAGTCCCACAACGACCTGGTGTTCCTGCAGCAGCCGGAGGGGCCCCGCCGGAAGGGGGCCACGCTCGCCAGGATCCTCAACAGGAAGCTGCTGTCCAAGCACCGAAGCAAGATCACCATGAACGGTGCCCCTGGGGACCCCGGTGTGTAGGCCGAGGGGGGCAGCCTCCTTCACAGCAATGCTGGAGATGTGGACCCCCAGACGACCTGCCCGTACGGAGCAGGGAGTGCCAGTGAGCTGCCAGGCGCCCGTCTTTTGTAGCCCGGTTTTCCCGGCAGTGCCATCTTTTAAAGGGAAAGAAAGATCCAAGTCTCTAGCTGGGAGTGTCCCCCAGAGAGAATGGACTAAACCTATTTGCCACCAGTCATCAAGGTGGACCGGGGGCCTCCGCCACATGGGCTGTGCTTGAACCTAAGAGCTGAAGTTCAACACTAGAAGGAAAGTTCCATGCGAACCAGGGAACACACTACAGCAGGCGTGGATGGGGCAGGTGTAGGGCCTCGGTTTCACCCCCTCTGCGCTCTAACAGGCATTGTTTTGGGTCTACGCCTGGATCACGCCACCAGGAGGAGACGACCCTCTGTGCTGTCACTGTGACTGGAATGCACAGGTCACCTCTTCCATCTCTTCCATGTGGCTGCTCGGGACGAACAGTGAGGCTGGCCCCGAGGGCAGAGGTGGGACCTAGGCAGACTTTTGTGACAGGAACACCACCGGGAATGGAGACATGACAACCAAGGGGGGAAGACATTTGCCTTTGCTATTAGCCATAGAACTTGAAAAAGGATGCAAATACTAAACATATCCTATGCATATTACGCTGAACACTTTTTTTAAGTTTACTTGGAGCCTGTTTGCAAGTGGGAACTATGTATATAAATTCTTAACATGGTTTTTGCATTTTCGCTCTGGCGTCCAACGATTGCACGGTCATGGAGCTGTCTACACGAGGGCGTGTCCCCGTCGGGCTCCTGCAAGACAGGAACGTCGCAAGGCTCTCCAGGGCACTTAGGGGCCATAAGTGACAGCTGAGAGGACATGGCACCCACACGTGCGTGCCTGGGTTTTCCCTAGTCCGAGGTTGGTTTGCCACATATTGCCAGTAGCTGAAACAAAGTACTTTTAGGGCAAAAAAGGAAATTCTTTGATGTCTCAGGAATGGAAGGTGAATAAAAAGTTGCCCAAGCTGGCATCAACTTCCTTTCAGGAGCTCGTCTGAATTCTACTTTGAACAGTGCGTGACCGACTTTGGGTGTTTTGATTCCCAGTGGAAAACAGCGTGGCGTATGACTTGACGGTCCCCGCGTGTCTTTCAAAGCACTTTTCCCTGGTCCGCACGCTGCTGCCGCTCGTTCCCAATCACCTTGCCAGCCCCTCCCGGACGTGCCGCTCTTTGGAGATGAGCTTGTGAAACCGCATCTCTCGTTAGGGCGAGCAGCTTTGATGGTTTAGTAAGGTTCATTTTCCTCCAACAAGATTTCAAAGGCTCTTACGAAAACGTGGCTTTTTGTCACGGGTGTGAAATTGGGGGCTCTCCTTTGTTCAGGCGCTTTTGTTAATTCTTAAACATATATTTCAGGGGCAGTGGAGCCATTGGTGAGCAAAAACTTTTATAAAAAACAAAATTATAGACTTTGTTCCTTTTTTTTACTTGGAGGCAGAAATTAGAGGACTACATTAAGAATTTTATCTTAAAAGGCACATTTAAAAATTCTTTGGTGTCCTAGGAACTACCAAGCAAGGGTAAGAGGACTTTTTTGCCGTTTTTATAGGTTATATTCGAGTTTTAATTGTTGTAAAACAGCACCTGGCATTACAAAATACATTAATACCAATTCAGTCCCCACAGGGCAGTCGTCACTACAGGTCTTTTTGGGACAATGGCCACTTTAATGTTTTGTTCTACTTGATGGATTTCTGTTCGTTCTCGCAGTAGGCAGACGTGCAACACGCAAGGAGTAATTCGAAGAGGACATTATGTGTCCAAAAATAAGACACTGGTCAGAAGTTTTTAGTGCAGTTTTGTGTTTCTTTAGTGTTGAAATTCAAGTGGACTCAATTTATTCCCGTGTGATTTTATCAGAATTTTAAATTGAGTTTTTCTTGTTCTCCCCCCCGGGGGAAAAAACACACACAAAAAAACCCAAAAACTTTTTAGCCATTGCCACTCGCAGATTGACCCCAGAAGTGCCCTGTTCCCTGCTGGATGTGTTCGTCAAGAAGCTGCTCTCTCAGCTTCTCTGTGACTGGAAACCTCTCCCGGATGCTGGGAAAGTGCCCTGGGGACTCATCCCTCCCTGTCTGTGAAGCGAGTCTGTTACCTTGGGTGTGGAGGATGTGGTCATGGAGATCCATGTTTCTTTGTGTCTCTGGCGTAGACATGAGACCCTATATGACAATGACCCAGGAGCCCGTCCTCCGGGTACATACACTCTGTCTCCACAATGGCCTTTTCTGAAGTCACGGAAGACATGGAACAGAGCAGGGCGCAGCAGAAGAAAAGGACATCGGGGGAGCGCCGTGAGACAATGTGCTGAGTCCATACTGTGAATGCTTCTTTTCCAAGCTGTGTGTCCAGGTGTGGTTTTTCATGGCATAGGGTTATTATGTTAAAGTCAGTGTCATTACGGTGAAATATCAATTACAATTACGCACCAGATACAAAACACACTAATTTGTGAACTACCGATTCCCTGACCTTCCGACATGCTGTAGTAGCTCCAGGGCTTTCCCTTTTCTTTTTCGGTAGAGGTGAAATTTTTTCAGGATGGCATTGTAATCTCGATTCCTCGTGCACACTCATCCAATGTGTGTCTGGGACCAGGAGTTGGGGGGGGCAGTTAATGAGCTGGCACACTTCTGTGCGCTTTGCAGAGGGTGTCCCTGGGCTTTGTGCAGGAAGGGAATGGGGCTTTAAGTAAGGTAGCATTGGGTGTCTGTCTCATTGTTCTATTCAAAACCAGCTGCTTAGACGGCGTACTTTATTTAAGTCAAGTCGCAAGTTGAAGTTCAAAACCAGCCCTTGATTCCTGGGGATGGCTACCTGGCCAGTCACTGCCAACCAGTCCCAAGTTAGAAGCCTGTCTAGATTTTTGACTGGTTCTTCTAGCCACAGCTATAGAGGAAAGTGGCAAATTTTCTTCTTGAGCAGAAGGGAAAGACGAATTTTCACTGCTGCCACCAAATGCGGGTGCTTTCTGAGTGAATAATCTCACGGCCCTTGGAAACCCGGAGTTCAAGCTGGTGGACGTTGGCGGTCAGACCACTTACCTCTCCCAGATGGGAAGCGGGTCTCGCGTGGGCACCGACTCCGAGGCAGCGCACTGGCCCGAACTGCCGCGGTGTGATTACCAAAGCAAGCGGCTCAGTCCTGCGAAGCAAACTCAGGTCACCTCTGGTTCTTTGTCTTCAGCACACGTGCAACACGTGTGAAGAGGCAGGTCGGCTTAGCACTCCCGCTGATCAGCGATGTACCGTTTATAATTTAGGCTCGTACTTTTTTTTGTCCGATGTCACACTAAAGCTACTTTTTTTTTTTTAAGAAACTAAAAGGTTTTCTAGGCATGTGGAAAGGTTTGGCTTGTGATCCAGTGTGTTGATGAATTTACATGACAATGATTGTATTCCTTGTTGGCACTTTAAAAAACCCAATTCCAGCCCCACACCAGCTCTGTGCGGTGGGCACGTTTGGGGACGATGGGGCTGGAATGTGAACAGTCTTTAAAGAAATAAATGTACATGTGGAACACTAAAACTGTGTCATTTTTGCCGAGCCTGTGGTGGCCTGGAGGGTTTCTCTGAGGGCCTCAGACCTGGGCTTTCCTCAGTCAAGTGTGTCAGCAGCCACTGCACACAACCAGCCTGGTCCCTGGGGTAGGGGAAGATGCTTCCTCCTTGCCGGTTCTTGGCAAAGAGACTTCCTCCTAACATCCTTTTTATTTGACTTCTAAGTCACTTAGCACCCTGCTTTAGGTCTGGAGCCAAACCATGTACTAGGGAGTCAGTGTTAGCAATGAACTCTTGGGTCATGGTGCATCCTGGGTGCTGCCGGTCAGGGTCTGTCTCTCTGGACTGCCCCCTAGAGGCACAACCTGGCACAAGGTGCCTGGGAGGTCCTCTGTGATCCCCAGAGTTTTGAGGGGTGCTCTCCCCCTGGGTGCACGTTTTTATCCGTCCATCACCCGCCGTCATTCGCGCTGTGCCCAGTGGTGGCCTGTCCCTGTGGTGAGTGCAGAGCATGTGGGGTCAGAGGAGCAGATGCCTGGCGGGGTCACAGGGCGGGTGGCACCTGCACTGAGGCGGGCCTCTTGGCAGTCACTGGGTGGGGCAGGGCAGCTGGGTCCAGAACCATAGGCAGACAGCCACATCCCATGCAACCCAGGCTGGCACCTCTCCACGCCATTATCAGTTCCTTACTTCCTTCTGCTTTGCTCCCCCTGCTGTGTCCAAGTAGGGGAGCATTTGGAGAACGGGTGCACTGGTGGAATGACCAGATGCCCCTGGACTGCCCCCCCACCCCGCAACCTTCTTCTCAGCTGTTCTGAGCCCACCTGCCCATTGGATGTATAGTGCTTGCTTGAGAGTCTGGATGGAGCCCCAGCTTTGCATTTCGGGTAAGAGTTTGCCTGTGGAAAGCCCCAGCCATTACAAGGCTCAGATTCTGGACCTTCACGGAGCGACGGCACCATGTCTTATTTGGGACTGAGGTGCTCCGGGCTTGGGATTGAACTGCTTCCTGTGTGACCTGAAGTCCACTTGGGGCTGACACCCCCAGAGGAGCCTGGATGGGTTTATCCTAATTTACCAGCTTCCCTAACCTGATCTCCTCCTACTTGTCACCTCCCATGGGCACCGAGTTCCACCAATCCCGGCTACATGGCCCAAATGAGTCTGCCTTTCCTGTGGCCCTTCCGGGAGGTGCACCCAGCACACACCCCTTACTTTTCTGATGTTCTAAATGCACTCAGGCCCTGACTTCTCCATGAAGGGGCTTCTCCACCAAGGGTGACCTGGCTCGTCTGTCGGCACGCCCCAGGCCCTGTCTCATGGCCCTGCACACTCTCTCTTGTGCTCACGCCCCAGAGAGAATGCAAGTGCCCAGGCCCCCTGGGCTGAGAACAGTGCCCACCTGACCAAAGCCAGTTGGTGGCACCAGGTGAGCGCACACAGCCAGTGTCCATCTGACCAGGGTCAGGGGGCAGGGCCAGACACAGAGGGGATGCATGTGATGAAAAACACGCTGTTTTTGACCTCAGTCACCTTTGCGAATTCAGGGTGCTGTGTGTACAGGTCAAGGAGTCATTTATTTAAAAGAGAAGGCAGGTCACTCTCCACAGAGGGCTGCATACCAGACAGATGACCCAGTGCAGTGCCCCACCCCCGCCCAGAGGAGAGAGGGCCAGGCCAAACACTTCCCACGGTGACCTAGAAGCATCAGCTTTTCCACAAATCCCCACTCACCCGGGCTCTCTACCCTCACTGCCCAAAATGCAAACTGCCAGATTGTGCCTAGCAGGTACCAGACATTCAAAGCCATTGTGATTCTGTTCATGTCCTCAATATTGATGAGGTAAAGTAAGATGCTTAGGTGCCTTCCATATAACGTGTCTACTTGATATTTTTTACAAAAAATAGAGAAAAACTTGAGATCACAGTGATACTAGCTAATACTAATTGAACGCTTAGTATGTACCAGGAATTATTTCCAGTGTTTTACACATAGTGGCTCCTGTACTCTTTGAGATAACCCCGTGAGTTTGATCTGGCCCAGTTTTACAGACTGGGAAATGGAGCACAGACAGGTTAAGTAACTTGCTGAAGATCACACAGCAGGTAAGTGTCAGAAGGAGAATCTGAGCCCAGGCTGTCTGGTTGGAGAGTCCATGCTCCAAGTCACGAGTCTCTGCTACCTTGTGTCAAAGGGGAGAACAGGACTTACAGCCTCATGTGGTCTTTTCTGGACTGTAAGTGGAATGAATGCTCCCTGTTATGGGTGAGAATAATATGAAGTGTGATGCAATGCTTTGCACATAGTAGGATTTAAATTATCTGCTAATGGCTTCTTTACCTCCATGGGGCAAATTAGCCAGATTGAAACCACAAGCTAGGATGCAAAGAAGTGGCTTAGGATTCAGTATGTCCACAAGGTACTAACGGAGTTTTATACTGAAATCAATAACCAGAGCTGATGAGATGGATCAGGCCAACAGCAGGGCCAGGAGCATCACCCCCAACCCAGGATCATAGCAGTTGATGGAAAAGCAGTTACTTCTTCATGCCACAGCTGGTCTTTGCTTGGGGAGAAGATGGTGTTCTTAGGAAAACCCACTGATAATAATGGAAGCTATTCTGTTTATTTTTTTAATTACCCCAGGTTATTTTTAAAAATTTCAAACCTACAGAATGATCCTTTACCTAGATTCACCAATTCTGTAACATATTGCGGTATGGTATTTCACCCTAAATTTCTTCAGAATGCACTCTCTAAGAATGCATTTTCTATGATAGCATCTGCCTATTATATCCGGCACAATTTCTGTGCTTGGAAAACTTTTCATCGACTCAATGCTATTATCGAATATCAAGTCCATATTCAAATTTCCCCAATAAGATTTTTTATAGATGGCTTTTCTTTTTTTCTGCCTTGGGCTCAAAGATTGTACATTCATTGCATCAGCTGTAATCATTGAACATTTGAAACTTTGAGCAACAAAATCTTTTACCTTAAAAATTTTGGATGTCTATCTGTCTTAAAAAGACACCATTTCCAGCCTTCACAGAGGAATGCGCTAAATGCACTGAGAACCCTTTCAAGGAGATGACGACATTGGGAGCCCCAGCCCTGTGCCCCATGCACTCCTGTGAGAAATGCCTTTACGTGGGTTGAGCTCATCTACTTTTTCAGCCCTGCTGTGATCTGTCACTTTTTCTGGGAATGACCTTTGTTTTTGTGTGCTGGTACCTAGGTAGTACGCGGAGGCCCAGAGAACTAGCCATCTGGGCATTTGGGAATTGTAAGGCCACTAGAAGGGTGTGTGGGGGCAGGGAGGGGTGCACATTAGCAATAGTGGTCAGTTTGTGCCTTTAGAGGTTGGGGAGCATTCATGCAAAGACCTGGGAAAGTGTTCCAACATGGAAGGAGTGGGTACGAAGGACTCTGAGACTGTGTTGCCTGCAGAGCAGAGGCAGGCTTGGCTAGTGTGAGCCCGGCAGAGGGGAGAGGCAGAGGGGTGAGGAACAAGACAGGTCTGGTAGGCTGTGGTCCAGACCACTGGGAAGCCACTGCAGGGCGTCAGGGAGGGTGGGCAAAGGCGTCTTTAGCAGCAGGACACTCCACACCGCCCACACTTGCCCGTCTAGCAGTCAGCCTTCCACCTGTGGGTGCGTCCTTCCGATGGGGACTCAGGACTAACCTTACACATGTACCAGTGAACCTGGCGGTGGGATAAAAAAAAAACCCTCTATACCAATTTAAAGGACGAGACAGTAGTTTTCTTGGTCTCTTCAAAACAATGCTATTATACTTTAAAAAATCATTGCTAATATAACAGATAAAAACGATCTCACTACGCTTCATTTTTTCTGTTATTACAGTATTGGAACAGCTTCTCATAACCTTAAGAGCCCCAGTATTTTACTGTGAACTGTCCTTAGATTGTTTTTTTTTCCTATTGGATTATTTATACTTAAAAAAATTGAACTCATAAGAGTTTTATACGTACCACGCAAATGAATCCCTGCCCGTCAATTTCAAACAATGTCCCCCCAGTTCATCAGCTCTCTTTGACATTACTCAGGGGGTTTTGACCAGGCAGACGTGAACAAGGCAGTTTACTTCTCTGACTCTAAAAGGCCAGGACTAGGTGAAAAGACCCTACAGTCCCTTCCATTTCTAATATTTTGTTTCCGTGCTCCTTTGGATGGTTGGGGTCAAGAGGCGACACAAGCCCCCAAGCTGATAAAGGGGAGGAAGAAACACTCAGTGCCAGGATCTGGCCTCAACCTGCCTGTGCCCAGGGTCAGAGGTGCGTTTTCTGGGACTGACCACTTAGCAGCCCGCGCTGTGCCACTCGCCAGCCAACTGCTGGGCAACTAATACTTAAAGAGCTTGTTAGGAGCAGAGCAAGCGCTGTGGTTACCGGGACAAGAAGCGCAGCAGCCCATCCGCTAAGTTCTGAAGTTATGATTGGGCAGCACACCCCAGGCCCAATTTAATGAAAAGTTCGACCCCTTCTTCCATCTAAGCCCCCAAAGAAGTCAAGACTCGGCGTAGCCACCACAAGGGTCGTCAGTGCACGTCTCAGTCGGGAACGCGGGACCCGGCCCAGCCACTCAGTAAGGGGTAGTGCGTGGCCGCCAGACACCTCCTCCTGCTCCGGGGAAAGGGCAGTTGGAACTCGGCCCTCTTCTTCCGGGCGCTCCAGATCCACGCGGCCCGCTCACCCGTACCCCCTGCTCCCCAGTCCACGCCTCTTGCTATGGGACCACACTGCCCGCCGCTCCATCCATACTGCCCGCTCCCAGTCCAAGCCACCGCAACCACCGCAACCAGGCCGCCAGCTCCCACGCTGCCTGCTCCCGGGCCACGCCGCCCGCGACCCGCGGGGAACTACAACTCCCACAATGCCACGCCACCGCCCCCCGGCTTCCGGTGCTGCGCAGTTTCCGGAGCGGATCGCAACCCGGAGTCCGGATCCGATCCCGCTCTGCACATTCCAAAGGCAGGTAAAGCCCGGGGCCCCGCGCCCGCCGGTCGTCCCCGCGCGCACCGCCCCCGCCAGGCCCGCGCTTGCTTCCTCCGCGCGTCCGCCCGTCCGCCGTCCCAGCCCCGCTGGGCCTGCTGCCGCCGCCGCCCCGGTCCATCCGCCATGCCGACTGTTCTTTGTTACATTCGCCGGCTGTGGGCACCGTGGGCGATCAGAGTCAAAACCCGGCTGGATTTCTCGGAGCCGCTCCGGGATCGCCCTGAGTGCCGCCCGCCGCCTGCCCCGCCGCCGGGGCGCTCCTGGCCCGCCGCTCGCCGCCCACTGGCCGGCGTCCACCATCCCCGGCCAGCGCGGCCCGCGGGCGCGGGGCCGGGGGCTCCTCCGCCCCCGGCCCGCCGTCCCCGCCCCCAGTGCTTTGGTCGCCGACGGCACCCCCCGTGGTGTCACTCTCTCCTTACCGGGGCACAGCCCCTGGGGCGCGCGAGAGGTCCCCTGGACCTCTGTTACCTCGGTTAGAGAAGCAGGCGCCTGGGCGATGGGGCTGCCCAGGCCCCCCAAGAGCACCCTGCATCTTGTTTCTGTAAACCCCAGGGTGGCAGAGGGAAGGTAGTCAAATCCGTGAGCAGGTGACATGTGCCCGCCTTCGAGTGGGTGGCTGGGCTGGGAAGGGCGCGCCCTGGCGCAGACAGGTGGAGGAGCTGGCCATGTGGCCTCTGATGAGAGGGACAGGTATTCTGGGTGAGGTCAGCTTTAGAAGTGGGAACTCATTATGGAAATATAGGTCTACCCGATGGTTATAGCTATTATGTGTTTACCTTTATTAAGCTCTTAATGGAGTGGATGAGGTTTTTTTCCCACAAATGCTCGGAAATTGCCTACTTCCCTCTACCCTGGAGGGCGGATTAAAATGGTAGAAACAAGGGTGTGACCAAGGCAGGTGGACACCGTCTGTGTATGTAAAGATGCCAATGCACAAAAACCACGTTTGCGTAAGCCTCTCTCATACAATCCCCACTCACCTGATGAGTCCGGAGATCCCAGTGTGGTTCCTGAGGGTGTTTTTAAGGATGAAAAGTAAATGAGCAACTGGTTTTGTGATAAACCTTAAAAGGCAAGAATGAGAACTCTCTCCAGAGAGTGCACCAGTGCACTTTGTTTTTATAAATGAGATTCTTCCCCCCATTCACACACACTACACCATATTTTGTTTCAAAACCTGGACATTTCCACATTCTCCACATTTTCACTGCTCCACTCGGCACCTCTGCATTTCCTTGACATCACTGCCTTATGGTGAATGGTTAAGAAATAGGAGAACTACAGTTTGGATTTTGAAAGGGAAACATAGTAAAATTTATCCATTACCCTGACAGCTTTGATTCATACTTGTACAGAAACGTTGCCAACAAGGCCTATAGTAATGTTTGCTTTTGGAAGCAGCAGGGACATTCTGTTATATTTTTTGTGGAGACAAATAAATGAACACCAATGGGGTAAATAGCTATTCTCGGAGCAATTGTATTTGAGAAAGGACTCCTTTTCCTTAGGGCGTACCCCTTGTATAGTTCTTTTGATAATATCTGCGTAGAAGGCCAAGAGAAGACCACTCTGCCATTTTGCAGGTTGAAGGGAGATTTAAAGCAACTCTTTTTGACAGGTGATTTCAGAGCTTAAGATTATAAGCAGCGACTTAAGTGCTTTCTCAGCTTCCTCTTCCTTTTCACATGTGTAAAGTGTGGGGGATCCCTGTTCGGTTCACCTCCTGGTTCCCGAATGCGTGCGTTCATTCGTTTGTTCATTCAACAAGTGTTTATTCCCTGGGCAACTGCTGTGTGCCTGGCACTACCGAGAACAAGAGAAATATCCTGGCTGGCAGACCAATGGTCTGGAGGGAGGAGGATAAGACAGTAGGCTGTGTCAGGTTGAGGGTGGGTAGAGCCAGTGGAAGCTGTGGTTCAAGTAGGGGTGGCTACACCTGGCCAGTTGGGACCAGTTGGTTTGTCTGAGCTGGAGACCAGTGCTGGGGGTGCTCAGTGGAGATCTAGGGTAAGGGTGTCACTAGCAGACCAATGGTGAGTGCAAAGGCCCTGGGGTGGAAACAAGCTTTATCGCCCAGGGGAGAAAGCACAGGAGGGCAGCACAGGCTGTCCTGAGTGCCAAGTGGATGACACTGGGGGCTTTGGGCGGGGAAGGACAGAACCTGTGTCTCCACTGATGACCCCGTGGCTGACATGTGGGAAATGCTGGCCCCAAAGATTCTACTAGAAATGGGGAGAAGCAGAAGGGGAAATGAGGAGTGGGGACAATGTGTATTTCTGGACCCAGGCAGACATTGCTGCTGGTTTGGTTGGGGAATGTACGATAGGTGGCAGGAGGTGCCATTTACTAAGGTGAGGATGACAGGTGTGCCCAGGTGAGACATGACTGGGGGGATTCAGGGCCCTGCAGAGGAGCAGAATCTTCTGACTGCCCCACTGGGGTGGGGTAAACCTTTGCCCAGAGTCCAGGTCCCTTGCCCTCCTGAGAAAGGGTCCCTTGTATTGTCCAGGAGACCGCAACCTGTAGTCCCCAGTCTTGGTGTGGGCCGTGGCCCTGGGGTGTGGAAACCTGAGGGTGCCCACAGATGTGTGGGTAAGTGGGGAGTGCGCCCACTGTGGGATATGACCTCAGACTTTTGGCAGATGGAAGGGGCCCTCCTGCTGACAGAGGAAGTGGGGACCCACTGGCATTGACAGTGGTTGTGGGTAAGTGGCTGTGGGCCTGGGGCCACAACCAAGCTCTTCCAGTCCCATGTGTGTCTGCGGAACAGGGTTTTCTGCACCCACACATATAAAAATGAAGAGCGGGCCCGGCTGAACGTTTGCCCATGATCTGTGAAGCGATTGTGGGGAAAGCCCCGCCTGCCTGGGTTAGGGACCCCACGGCTTCTGTGTTTGTGACTGTTTACTGGAGCAGATGCTGCCTCTCTGTGCTGATCAGGGGGGGTCTCGATGACGGCATCAATGACTCAGTCCAGAATCAGTCAGCACGCCCTCGAGGCCATAGAAAGTCAGGACTAACTTGGTTTCTATGCACATTTGTAGTGTGATCGATAGAGCTGTTTCGGGCATGAATATGTGACACTGGGTTTAGCGACTCTAGTGACGGGGATAGGAGATGCCAGAGAAGGAAGTGCCAGGAGCTTCCTGGCAGCCCAAGAGGCGCTTGCTCGTGTGCTTCGTAAATAGATGGCAGTGGGCATCACCCCGTAGAGTCAGGCAGACACACTTAGAAGAGTGACATGACGCTTTTATTTTAAGAAGTCAATATTTATAACATACTGGAAATTTACGTCCCTTGCAGCTGTTTAAACCAGGGATGCCAGTTTACGCTGTTGGCTCCAGTGCAGAGAATAGCACCTGGTAAAAACACTTCTGCAGAAATATTAGCAAAATACTTGCTGGTGCCTGGAACCAGGCCTCAGGCAGGGTCTGGAGCCTGGGCTGGGGGTGGGGGGCAATGCTGGACTGGACCACGGGCTTGGGGGGGTAATGGAAGTGCTGTGTGCAGGGGGAGAGAGGACCAAGGGGCTAGCTCGGTTTGCCTGTTTCGCAGCTTTGGCAGGAGATGAGATGAGAACAAAGAAGGGCTTAAGAAGGAGCGCCCAGCAGGTCAGAAAGAAGAAAAGGATGGAGACCACAGAAGAACAGTTTCCCAAAGGGAGGGTGAGGGGCTCCCCCGTGGAATGCTGCCCTGGGACCAGAGCTGATGGAGGGGCGGGTGGCCAGGCGGAGTGGTGGGGGAAGGTTTTCCCGTTGACGAGAGAATGGAAGGTGGGAAAGCCCTTCCCAGGACCTTCGCAATGGGAGAAAGCAGAAATGGGGCAGTGGAGTGGAGACGGGAGGCATGCGTGGGTGCTGTTGGAATTTGGCGTGAATAACCCAGGGGGGCGTGACTCACTGCTGCAGAGAGGGGTGTGTGACAACAAGGGTTGGGCCTCCTTGGGGAAGGCGAGTGTGGCGTGCCTGCGTGGTATGTGACAAATGTGGCCAAGAGGGCTTCAGGGAAGAGGGCCATTCAAATGAGGTCATAAAGATTAGGTGGGAGTTGGAGAGAGGGAGAGTTTCTGGAAGAGGAAATGAAAAGAAGGGGGTGTGGAGGCCGGTCCTGGATGATTTGGGGTGGGGAGGAGCCCTTGGACCGGCTGGGCAGGTGGCTCAGGGTTGTCGTGGGGTCCTTGTCGAGGCCGCTCTTCCTGGCAAGATCTGAGGAAGCCCGTCTCCGAATCTTCCCCTTGAGTCTCCCGGAGCCCATGGTGTCCTATTTCCATGAACTTCCATAAAATTGAAAGTTGTATTTCTCAGATATGACACCTCCCCTCCTTACCTGAGAGGCGCCCTCTGTTTTGGGCTCTGTGTGACTTGCTGACGTCCAGCGCGGTCGGCGTCTCCACCTCACAGTTGCGAGCGTCGATGTGCCGTCGGTGTCATCAGAACACCCTCATCAACGGGCCTTCCGCCCGCGGTGTCCACCTCACAGTTGCGAGCGTCGATGTGCCGTCGGTGTCATCAGAACACCCTCATCAACGGGCCTTCCGCCCGCGGTGCACGGGAAGCAAACTCGTTAGAAGTGGGGTGTCCTTCGGTCATGCTTCCTGCAAGAGGACGGTCACTTGGTCTCTGGGGAGAGGGGACTGTACCTGCCGGACGAAGAGTCTGTCTTTGAGAAGGAGTATTCCGAGTGTTTAGTAACTCTCAAGGCCTTTGGCCTGTTGTAAGTTTAAAAGATATGGATGCTAATTAGTTACAGTAAGTATGCTTTTTATTGTGACTAAAAACAAAATAACTTTTAGCACCTTTTTAGTCAAGAGGTTTATGGAAATCCCTATCCGACCAGGCCACTTCAGTTCTGTTGACTGATCCTATGGTCTGGCTTCCTGATGTCCCTCTTGGTCCCCTTCCCCCAGCACACCCGCCTCCCCTGCACTTGGTTCTCTGACGCGACTCGTTCTCTCTACAGTGCTCCCCAACCTTATGCACAGGGTGCATGAGGGTCTCTCAGAGGTCCCAGGGTGCCTAGTTTGAAACTTTCTTGTCTGTCACACCAGGCCCATTATGTAATAAGACTCAGTACTCACGTACCCCCTTTTTTTGTTAAGTAAAAAGATGACTGCCAGTTAAAGCTCTAACCAACGTGATAATGTTAATGCTACCTCGGTTTCTTTCTGTTCTTAAGATGACAGAATAAAGATCTCTCTCTCACCTTTTCACTGAGAAATCCCTCTCAAAGAAACAGATGTGAAAGTCAGAAACACAGATGTCATCCGATGAAACTAAGAGGCTAGGAAAGAGAGAACAGAAGGAATTATTCAAGAAATAATACAAGAAGATTTTCAGGCTGAAAGACACGAGTGCCAGGGTAAAAGGGCCAACCTGTGCCCAGCATTGAAGTAGGTCATGAAACTTGAGGTCCCTGCAGCTAAAACAAAAGTCCTGAAAGATTCAGAGGCTGGGAGTCACATACAAAAGGTTGCTGGCCAGAAAGACGCCGGACTCATCAGCCGTAACACTGGAAGCTGAAGGGCGATGGAGTCCCACTTTCAGTGTTCTGTGTGAGAATGACCGTGCGCCCAGGCAAACCAGCTGTCACGTGGGATTAGAATAAAGACCTGTGCAGATATGATAAGCCCCTTCAAAAGATGTGCCTCCTAGTCCCCATTCTAAGGGAACTACAGAAAAATGTGCTCCCCAGACTAAAGGACTAAACAAGCAAATGGAAGCAGGAGGCCTCGGAACAGGAGCTCCAGACACACCAAGAGAACAGACAAATCCAGGTGATGGTGAAGGGAAGGCCCAGCACCCGGCCTGCGTCAGACCTGATGGGCAGCCGGGACGGGAAGGGAGGGCTCCACGAACCCCTGGTCCGCCATTGGCCAGACCCAGTAAAAAACAAGCTGTAGGAGGAGCTCTTGCAGGATGGGCAAGGATGCAGCCCTGGGTACCCTGCCCACCACACTGCTGCCTCTACTGCCAGACTCCACACACATACGCACTACGTAACCTCCACACAACCAGCAAAACAGCACGACAATCACACACAACGTAAAAACCTACACAAAACAGCACAACAAAATCTACACACAAACAACACAAGACTTACACAAAAACAGTACAATAAACCCCCACACAAACAACAAGCAGCATACAACAAAATCTGTACACAGCGCCACACAAAACCTACACACAGCACAAGAAGGCCCACACGGAGCAGCGGAACCTCCCCACAAACAGCAGAAACAGCACATGCCAAATCTGCACCCAACAAGACCGCCATGAAACAGCACAGAATCAACACACAACAAGATCTACACACAGACAGCAACACGAGACCTGGGCAGATCACATCAACACTAACATAACATAAAACAACATAAAATTGACACACTAGACAAATAAAACACTAAGTCAGTTGCCTCTAGAAAAGCAGTGTGTTCGTGAGGGACTTCAGAGGTGACCGTGGGGCTGCTTCTCGGGCCCTCAGTAGTGCCCCCAGAGCTGACACACTGCGCACTCTGGTTTAACCACCTTACACTGGGGAGTGACGGGAGGGGAGAGCGTGTGAGAAAGCTCGCCTTTGGTGTACCAAGAGCTGAAACTGCAACCCCCGAGGTTGAGAGTTCTGGGGATCCCAGAAGAAGCCTCCTATTTCAAGATGTGGAAGTAGATTTAGCAGGAAAACCCAAGGACTCGAGAGGGGTCGACCTGGGAATGGGATGAGAAAGGGGGGGCAGGAGGGGGCGCTCTTTAGCTTCTAGGGCTCTGCATGTGCATTAAAGCCATTCGCTTTAGAGTAAAGATGATCTTACATTGGAGCAAAAGCAAGCAGTGGAGGTGAGACACCCCGCCGCTCTGTAGTACCGAAGAGCCTTGCCCTGAGGGGTGGCTAGAGTTGGCCGGGGGGCTGGCTTTGACCATGTAGGTCATGTAGGCATGGGTCATGTCACTCGGGTGCCCCTGCTGCCCCCGATTCCCACATCTGAAGTTAGACAGCTGCTGGCGGGTTGTCTGCGGTCACAGTGGAGACCACTGATTCGTTTCCATCCTGTTAAGTTACGTGCAGAGGGTCTCTGGGCTTCCCCCGCCTGCTGTCATGACCCTCTGTCAGACGCCTGCAGATCCTGCAGTGGGAGCTGGCGGGGCACATGGCGTGGCTCTGGGAAATTAGTCTCTAAAGCGGTGAATGTTCTAGATACAGTCACCAAGCCTGGGGCTGGGCCTGGCTGTGGCAGAGTCTGATTCTGCCCTCGTGGTGGGCTCACTGTGGCAGCGAGAAAGGACGTGGGCTAAACAGTGGCAGCCTGGGGTTTTACCAGTGGCACTTAAGGCCACAGACAGACCAAGACAGAGGGAGAAAGGGACCAGAACGAGGCAGTGGTGCAGTTGGAGGGGTGTAATGGGGGGTGGGGGGAGAAAATCCAGAAATGAAAGTTGTTGGGGCAGGGAAGTCACTTTGTGTGGCTGGAGCGGCGCGTCATGTATCATGTGAAGTAAGATTAGAAAGAGGGGGAGGTACGAGCCAGTTTACAGAATTGTCAGTGCCAAGTTCATGAGTCTGAACTTGGTTAATATGCATCCAGGAGTGGTTGCTCTGTATGCCATTGCTTTAGAACACGAAAGCTGGCTTCTGAGAAACACATCTGTAGCACAGCAGTGATGCTGGGTCCAGGATTATGGGATGGAAGTCCTTGAGAGCCGCCGTTGCATGAAGTCCTAACAATGAACTGGAATTAGAAACGGTGTGTGCCTCTGCAGGCTGGGAGGGGGCTCAGAGTGGATATTCTAACCCTCTCCTTGCACAGGTGAGGAAACAGGCCTGTGGAGGGAAAACTAACTGGAGGCCTCGCATCCAGAAAATGGCAGAGCCAGGCTCACTGCCTGTCCCTGCTGCCTGTCCTGTCACAAGAGGCCCAGCCCCTCCCCTCACACTGACAGCCCGGAGTCTGTGCCCCGGACCGCGGTTCTAGCACGTGAATCGTTGGCTGCGGGGGGGGGGGGGGGGGGGGGGGGGGGTNGGGGGGGGGGGGGGGGGGGGGCGGGATTCTGGTCCAGGTAAGTCCAGGAACTGCACACATTCTCACAGATTTTATTGCGGGGCCTCTCAGGGCCTTCGATGTGCCCTTCTGTGTCATGACTCCAGAATGGGGATTGCAACATGTCACGAACTTGCTGGTCACAAAACTGCTCTCTGCCCACGGGCTACCCCCATCTTGGCCCCCCAGGGCACCTTTCAGAATAGTCTGCAGCATGTTAGTGCAAATCGCTTGTTTTCTGTTAGCTTTTTTCCTTTCACGATTTCTTCCTTAATGCTTTTAGTGTTGTCATGACGGCATATCCTGTGGGAAATGTCCCTCTTGCTTAAAAAAGTATTCTGTGCCCCTGGACTAGCGCTGGCTGCCGAGCACTTGCGATGTGACTGATCAGAATTAGGATGGGATGTTTGTATATAATACTGCAGTATTATATACAGACTGGATTTCCAAGACTTAGGATGAAAAAAGTTACGAATGACTTTTAATAATAATTGTATGTTGAAATGATAGTATTTGGGATATATTCAATTAAATAAAATGTCACCAAACTTACATATGTGAGTCCTGGCAACGATTTTTGTCAGTGTAGACAAGACTGTCCTAAACTTTATGTGGAGGGACCAAGGAACTAGAATGGCTGAGAGAATTCGGAAATAGAGCCCAATTACAGGATTTGCTATAAAGCGATGATGGCAATCAGGATGGTATTGATTACTCTCTGCCCAGTGTGGTGTTGGCGGAAGGAGAGACAGGAATCAATAAGACAGAAGCGAGAACCCAGAAATAGACCTGCACAAACGTGGTCAGCTGGTTTTGGATAAAGGTGCAAAAGCAATTGAACGGTGCTGATGCAGCCCTATGAGCATGAAAATGAACTTGGACCACAACCTCACGTCTTACATAAAAATGAACTCAAACTGGAAACTAGACTTCAATGTAAAACTGTAAGTCTTTTCCAAGAAGTGTGGAGAACATCTTTGGGACTTAGGGCCAAGTGCAGAGGTCTCAGCGCCAAAAGCGCGATCCGTAAAAGGAAAAACGGAGAAGTTGAACTTCCCCAATCAAACACCTTTGTCCTGCAAAGGCCTTGTGAAGAGGATGCAAAGCTGTGAGCAGGGAGAAAATATTTGCGAACTGCCTCTTTGAGAAAGGATCTGAATATAAGGAATTTTGGAATCTCAGCGGTCCAAGCACCATATAGTCCGACTAGAACATGGGCAAAGACACAGAGGGACACTTCACTGAAGGTTGACAATGGGCAAATAATCACTGGGATTATTATTTGTGATAATTTGTGAGAAGATGCTCAATCTCATTGGTCGTTACGGAAGGAAATGCAAACAAAAGCTCCCGCAAGAGCCGCTGTAACCTGTGAGAATGGCCGCAGTGATGATTGTGAGCCCTGTGCTGGCACAGGGGGAGAAGCTGGGTGTGTCCTATGTCACCAGCCCAGCTTGACACCCACAGTTTGCTATTTTCACCAGCTCCCGAAGTCTCGTGCCTATGGCTTCTGTTACGGAGTCACTTCATCTCGTGCGTGGTCTTCCTCTTTTCCTGCTGCCTTCCATTTTCCCAGTGTCCACTTAGCACACAGCCCAGGCAGTGGACTCCTGGGCATTTATCCCAGAGGGATGGCCACTCATGTCCACGGAAAAACTGGAACGTTGTTTTTTTATAGCAGCTTTATTTGTCATAAGCAAAAACGGGGAGAGACCCCAGCGTTCTTCGGTGAATGTATGGTCCAGCTGTGTTGTGGAATATTATACAGCGGGAAAGAGGAACGAACTGTCAATACATGCAGCAACCTGGATGGATCTCAAAGGCATTATGCAGAGTTGTTTTTTTTTAATGCTTGTTTCCAAAGACCACACACTGTATGATTCCATTTATATGGCATTCCTGAAATGAGAAATTACAGAGATGCAGTTAGGGATGGTGTGAGGGATGGGAGGTGGCTGTAAAGGGGACCCACAATCGAGGTCTTCTTAGTGATGCAACAGTCCTGAGTCTTGGTTGCGGTGGTGAGTGTGTGAACCTACACCTGTGAGAAAATGACTTCGAATTATGTGCACATGTGCGAGGCCAAGGTCAGTTCCCTGGTTTCGATAGCGTGCAGTTCTTAGTGCTACAGTTACATGAGAGTCTGGGTATTGTGTATAGTTATAAGATATAAGCCATGGGGAAGAACCGAGTGAAAGGTACACGGGACCTCTCCATGTTGTAGTTGAAACTTCCTGTGAATCTATAATAGTTCAAAACCAAACAGCAGCCAAAACCATGCTACAAGTGTGGCTCGCCTTCTGGGTCCCTCGGAGAGGGCTGCTTTGGTTCTGACGAGGCTGTGGGAAATCATCTAGGCCGGGAGCAGTCTCCTGGTGCCTCAGCCTTCGTTGTCCCTCCTTTATCTGTCCCCCTCTGTCATGTGAGTAGGTGGAGATGGCCAGGCATGTCCCACCAGGGTCACAGACAAGATAATCTTCATTTCACATTCCCGTGGGCTGCCTCCCCGAAAATGCCTTTTTCTCTGAGTTATTTTTACTACCTGTGTTTTAACATTACAAAGTTTTTATTTTCCACTGTTTCAAAGCTGATTACTTTTCCTAAAACCCAGCCTTCATAGATTATTAAAATATGAAAAAAATATTTTAAAATCTTTTGCCACCTCACATCCATTGGGAGGGCTACTATATTTTTGAAAATCAGAAAATAACACGTGTTGGAGAGGATGTGGAGACGTGGGTGTGAATGTGAAGCGGTGCAGCCGCCGTGGAAACCAGCAGGGGGTGCCTCAGAAAACTGCCCGCGGAGCAGTCACGCGGTCCAGCAGTCCCCTTTCTGAGCATTGGGTTGGCCAAAAAGTTCCTTTGTTTTTTTTTCCATGCGATGGTCTCTAGTACCACTTAGTTGTCTTTAACTTCATTCAAAATGATTTTGGTAGATCACACTGTGACAGCTGTCTTATCGGCGTGCATTTAAAAAATCTTACCAAATCGGTGAATTTTTATGTAGCCATTTTAATGTTGAAGATGGAAGAAAATAAGCAGCATTTTCAGCGTATGGTGCTTTATTATTTCAAGAAAGGTAAAGCTGCAGCTGAGACACGAGAGAAGACCTGGGCAGGGTGTGGCGAAGGCACTGGGGCTGGGCAGGCACGTCAAAAGTGGTTTGCGAAGTTCCGGCGGGGATTTCTCGCTGGGCGGTGGGTGCTCCGCAGTCGGGGAGACCAGTTGAAGTTGATAGCGATCCAGTCGAGACATTTAATTGAGAATAATCAAGGTTATATCACATGGGAGATAGCCCACATACTCAGAATATCCCAATCAAGGAAGTTATTGGTGAAAATGAAAAACGTGTCTTTTGTTTTACTAAAGAAACTAAGCGGACTTTCAGCCAACCCAGGGCATCACCGCAAAGTGCTGAAAGCAGGGTTTTCAGGAGGGATTTGCGCACTTCCTCTCCCAGCCACAGTTGGTCACAGCAGGGAAACCGGGGAAGCAGCCCAAGTGTCCGACAGCAAACAAACCTAAACAAAACGTGGTCCATCCAGACCATGGAACACTTTTCAGGAGTGAAAAGGAAGGACGTTCTGACCCCAGCTGCCACGTGGGTGAACTGTCAGGACACCGTGCTGAGTGAGGTCAGCCAGGCCAGCGAGACCTGCTGTAGGACTCCGTGTGTTCGAGGGACGAGAGTAGTCACCGCCCTATTAAATAGTCTTAAAAAACGTCCTGAGCTCTTCTGCCACTACAGACCGAGCCTGCACTTCCTCCACTTCCCCAGGGCCCTCGCCGGGCCCCACTTGCCTGGAGCCTGAGTGCGGGGCCTGTGCTGGGTGAAGGGCTGCCCCCTGACCCTCTCAGGCTGGCACTTGAAGAGCGGCAGGCTTTAGAACGCCACGTGGTGGTGCAGAAATGCTGTGCTTTTTGCAGAAAGTGTGTGCAGAACTCGAAGTAGTGTGATGAGGTTTCTGTGTTTGCCACGCTGGAGCAGTGGTGGGGTGTCTTTACATCTCAGCAGCCTAGAGAGGAACCGGCCCCCTTGCTGCCTCCTCGAGGCCGGGCTCTGGCACTGTGGTCCCCGTGGCCACTGGAGGACTGGGCCATGGCTGGGGGGATGGCACGGGCTCAGCACTCTCATGCTCCTGCCTCCACCCCGTACAGACATGCCACGATGTTGAACCCGCCTGGTGACCGCGGGACAGCTCATTGTTCTGCATCTTTGCCCCTTGTTGAATGCGTAGTGTTTCTGTGGGGAGATGAAGCATTTGCCAGCTTCTCTTCAGAAGCGGAAGACGAGGACTCATTTTTTGGGCCAAATCTGGATCGTTCCCAAGCCCCCTTGTCCTTCCAGCTGGTCCTGATGGCCCCTCGTCCTGCAGTGTCTGTGGGAGGAGAGGCTCATACTTGGCATGCTGTCCCAGCTAAAGTGACCCGTTAGCACAGCCTGGTGGTGGCAGCGGGTGTCCTGGGAATGCTTGGGTGAGGAAGGGATGCCATCTTATTAGAGCCGATGAAGTGAACACCAGGCGCTTTCCTGAAAAGCTGCCCTTGCCTGCAGCAGCATTACTGGGTTGCAAGATTTCTTGACTTGTATGGTAGCAGGGATTTTCTGTTTAAACTTTCTTTCCAGTTTGTGGAGCCGAAAACCCATAACCAATCTTAGGGTCCAAGGGAGGGGAGGCAGGAGCCCTGAGAAAGCCAGGACAGGCCAGTTCAGCCGCCCCCCAGGAGGCCACAGAGGAGCAGGACCTCGGCTCCAGGCCTGGCCTGCTCGGGGGTGGGGCCCACACCTGCAGCTGGTCACACCCTGGTCACACCACACCCTGCCTCTTGGCCCCCAGGTCCAGTGTGGGAGGAGACACCAGATAAGCAGCACACACAGTGATGGTCTCCGCGGTGAAAACCGTGGTGAAGGGAAATTGCGGGCTGCTTTCAGGAAGTTACAAGGGCCCTAATTGGGGCAGGTGGATCAGAAAGCACTGCGCAGAGAAGTGACAAACTGAGACAAGAAGGAGTGGGTGTCCGCCCATGGCAGAGAGGGCAGAGGTTGCAGGCACAGGGAGCAGCATGGGGGAAGCCTGGAGGCAGGAAGGAGCTAGAACTATTTAAATAAACCAAGGCCGCTGTGGCCGGAGAGGGTCAGTGCTGGGGAGGTGGGCACAGGAGGCTGGTGGGTTTGGGTTTGGGTTTGCTCCCAGGAACAGCGGGAAGGCCTTCAGATTCCGTTTGGCAAGTTACTCGCTTGGGCTCGTGTTCTGGGCCCGCCAGGGCAGGGTGTGAGAGCCACCATCCAGGTGGGAGAAGGCGGGGTGTGGCCAGGGGAGATAGACACTGCAGGACAAAATGCCCCCTGGTTATTTGTCTTCGGCACCTTGAGGGCAAATCGGCATTCCTGTCTCTGCCTTGTTTCCTAATTAACTCATTGCCACCAGGAGCTTTTCCACCCTGCTCTCGTCTCTGCCGATGCAGACCTGTGTTGGGCAAATCCCAGTTTTCGTTGGATTTAGCTTTGTCTGTGTGTCATGCTTTGAGCTCCTAGGAGAGGGGTGCCTTGTGGAATAGCCTTCAGGAAGCGCCAGCCTGCACCCCTTCCCCAAAAGGTGTCCACATCACAGGTGCTGGGACGAGAAGGGATGTGGGATGGTGTGCTGGGTTGGCCCCTCTGGGGATGGAGGGTGTGGGAGGGGGGATCATTATGGAGCGGCACGTGCTGGCCGTGTCGCCCTTTCTGCTCCCCGAGAGCTGCGTGAGGTGAGCCTTCTTATTTCCAGGCTCCAGAGTTAACATGTCCAGACCACCCTGCAGTATGCAGGGGGCGTAAGCTCAGCTGCCCGAGGTGGAGGTGGCTCTTGAGCTGTACCTCAAAGGATGATCAGGAACTCGGGGTGACCGGGTCGGACTCGAGGTTTTGTGGTGAGCAGGGGGCCCTCCTCCGCGATGTCGTGGTTGCTTTAGGCCCATGGGTTTCAGGCAGCACCCGGCAGCTGAAGGAGGACAGAGGGTGCTGTAGACACGGTTGTCCTGGAAGAATTCACTGTCCAATGTGGCGGGGGAGGGGGGGAGTGGCAGTGTGAAAACTGGCTCTTAAAACATGGTGATGTATTTATTTTACAAGTGGAAGCATGGCTAATCTAAAAAGGTGAAAATCTGAATTCACGAAGGCCCTCTGCCCCGTCCTGCCATATGGGGACCCACTGCAGGCCACTGGGACCCGCGGGCGCCGGAGGCGGTGCACAGGGACTTCCTTCAGAAGCGCTTTGTCAAAAAGCCCGTCATTAACAACACTGTCTCGTGTCCTGACAGGTGGCAGCGATGGCCGAGGATGGCAGCGAGGAGATCATGTTCATCTGTGAGTGGCCGAGCCTGCCCTCCGGCGCCGGCGGTGTGGCGCTGGCTGTCGGGGCAAAGTCGGGTCCTCGGGTCCACACTGTCTTTCCAGTGCAGAAGCGCTGCTTCTTTTTTGGTTGAAATGACTTTACTTGCCTTAAGAAACATGATTTATTACATGAGAGACACGTGGCAGGGGTGTAGTTGTAAGAGGTTCGTCTTTCCCAGAATCCCCAGCAAAGGGCACTTCGCAGGGGGCAGCGGTTCATCTAGAAAAGTAACCCAGGGCTATGGAAAGCGACTTACAGTGCGTTAGACTTACCGTAAACGGGTGACGTGGGTGAGTTTTCGTTTATCACAGTTCCTTGGGAAGACCCATTGGAATGGGTCTATCACAGAGCTGGGCCTTTCCCTGGGGAGCGTGTCCCATGTGGGGGGCAGGTCAGTCCCCCCGATGGGCGGGGAGTCCGAGTGTCCCAACAGGGCTTGGAGCCGAGCGGTGTCTGTGTGGTGTCTTGCCCTGATGCTGGACGTCTCTCCGCAGGGTGTGAAGACTGCAGTCAGTACCACGACTCCGAGTGTCCTGAGCTGGGCCCCGTGGTCATGGTCAAGGACTCCTTTGTGCTGAGCAGGGCCAGGTGAGTGACTGCCTTGGCTGCTCCTACAGTTCCGCCTGGCCAACGGGGCAGTCTGTGTGGCGGCTGCAGTGAGGGGCTGGCGGCCTCCACGTCCACCAGCAGGGAGGACGCCGCCGAAGGGGGAGGGCAGACGCTAGTGAGGAGGGCTGCCCTCGGCTTCGCACGGCGTCTGTGACTTCTGTCCCCCTGGGGGCCGCGTCGTGCATCCCCAGGAGGAGCCAGGCATGTTTCTGAGGCTGCAGAGCGGGTGGCTCGTAGCTGGTTGGTGCCTCTGAGGGGCCAGGCGAGACCCGGACCAGCACCACGGAAGGACCGATTGGTCGGACTGGTTTACGGGTTGAGGAGCGATGGCCACGTGGCGGGTCTGCCCGCAGGGTGCCCCTGTGGCCCGATCTGGGCCTGCCCTCCTGCTGACAGATGTCCACTGTGGGCCTGGCTGGGTGGAGTGGGGCGGGCGTGGCAGTGAGTGCAGGCAGCTTGCGGATTAGTACCTGCAGATCCCGTCAGGGGGCTCGGTGGCTCTGCCACCCCGTGTGTCCCTGTGGGGGCCGGGTCATCCGGTGGGCGGGAGCAAGGGCTGAGTGGCCGCTTGTTCATGGCCCAGGTCGGCTATGTCTGACTCTCTGTGCTTGGATGAGGTGTTCTCTCTGTACCTCAGTTGCCTTGTCTCGTCTGTGGAGCAAGCAGAGTAACGGTGCCCCTGTAAAATCACTGTGTCATACGCGGTCTAGTGCCTGGCACGTGGAGACGTGTACTTATCAGTGTTATTTCTAGAAGCCTCCCAACTGGTCATCCAGCCTCTTTATTTACTTTTTCTCACTGTGACTTACCTTCTCAAAACAAAGAGATTCCTATCTTTTCGTAGAGATTGGATCAGCTCTCCCCCAAAGAGAGCTGCCTGCTGCTGCCCTCAGAACTCACTGGGGACGCTTAGTCCCACAGCAGGACCGTCCGTGATTGGGTCCCTCGCTGGGGCTTTGGCACACGCTAGCATCTCGGCCCCGTGCCCTCTCCTCCGGCGCCGCACCCTTGATGTTCTCCTAGTTCACTCAAAAAGGCTGCATCTCCCACGAAAGCAGCCTGTTCAGCCCAGTGGGAGCCCTTTTCCGGCCTTTGGAATGCCCTGGCTTTTCCTGTCTTTCTTGTGGAACTTTCCATGTGGCACCTGGTCTTGGGGCTGCTGTGGTCTTTCTCCTTCCCGGACTGTGTGCTTCTGTGGGCGAGGGCTGTCTGCGCTGTGCCTGTTGGCTCATTGCACCCCGCACCCAGACATGAGTATGCTGGCTCTGCCTCGGACGGGTGGGGACTGGGGCCGTCCTTTAGCAAATGGCCCTCTGTGGAGTGTCCTGGGTGGTGGGTGACAGTGATCTTTTCATTTAGCTTCGCTGCCTGTGTCTGGGTGCGGGCCTGGCTCCAGCCAGTGGCGCTCAGGGACTCACTTCATTCCATTTTCAGGTCGTCCCTTCCTTCCAACTTGGAGATCAGACGACTGGAAGATGGAGCTGAAGGCGTGTTTGCTGTGACACAGCTCGTCAAGCGGACCCAGTTTGGTCCCTTCGAGTCACGGAGAGTCGCCAAATGGGAGAAGGAGTCCGCGTTTCCACTGAAGGTAAAGGCCGTGCCGATGGTGCGAGGAACCGGGTGCTTCGTGACCATCTTCCGTGCGAGTGGGCACCGTGGCCAGAGTGCTGGTGGCCTTCAGGTGTCCTGGAAACAGCTCCGACTAGTGCAGTTCTGCTTACTTTCCAGCAGAATCTCCCCCTTTTTTCTTTCAGTTCATTTTTCATGACACCAGAGCATCAAAGTCAAGTCAGCATTTTGTCATTTTCCAGCTCGCTAACGCTGAAGAGAGTGTATTTAAAACGTAGGCACCAGGAGACCCAGATGCTGCCCTCACTTCTGTTATGACCCAGGAGGATGTGACAGGCTGTAGGGGTGGGCAGTTCTGTGGTTTCTTGCAGCAGTGCGCTGGTACAGCTGCCACCACACCTGTGCGGAGTGCATGTCCTTTGCCCGGCTCTTCCCAAAGGGAAGATCATGATGGACCCCGACACAGAGTGTGGCAGCTCTGAAAACCCGGCAGACTGGGATGGGGCAGCTCTTATGTGAAATGGAGAAAAGTGAAATAGAGTCACAGGGATGGCTTACAACACTGAAAGTGTGGCCCGTGGGCACCCTCAAGGCCAGGGGACACAGGTGTTGTTCGCGGGCTGTCCTTATGCCCAGTGCAGTACCAGCCCCGAGCAAGCCTGAGAAGGAACCACGGGGAACAGGGCAGGGCACTGGTCGGGCCGCAGCTACCTGCAGAGGTGGACTTGCCTTGGAGACCCTGAGCGGGAAACCACGTTTTGGGACGGAGACGAAGTCGATGACCTCAGGTTTGGGGCAGTCCTTGGAAAATGGAACTTGCGAGGCCGATGTCAGCAAAGCAAGGGAAAAGGAAGGGCACTTGATTTATTTACCAGAGAGAGGAGGAAAGCGAGGCTGCTGGCCACTGGCCTGCAGGGCACCCGGGCCACACGGGACCGTCTCCGTGGGCCGAGGCCCCTTGGAACCATCCTTTGTGTGCCTCTTGGTTTCTTTTGGTGACTTGATGCTGAAGGACCGCATCTGGCACAAGTTGTTGCCGGCCCCAGCTCAGTGCCTAGCCCTGTGTGCCGGGGCGTCTTTCTGCCCCCTGCAGGGAGGGCAGAGGCCCACTGGGAGCACACCCCCACAGCAGCTGGGGTCTCCAGGTACCCAGTGGCCCTCTTGCCCTCTCCCTAGTTTCTGAGGGCTCCCTCCTCAGAGGGGCCTCCAGCTCAGTAGCAGTGGGGAGCCCCTGTGGGGAAAGCTCAGGAGAAGGGAGAGAGTTTTCTCCTGCAGTGAGGGAGGAACACTTGCATCAGAAAGTAGGGCACGGGAACCCTGTACTTGTGTGTTTGCTTTGAACTTCAAAACACTTGTTTCTCCCCCTGATCCCTGCTTGCATTGAATCCATAATGAACAGTGCTGTATTAGAGAGGAGGGCACATCTTAGAAAGACAGGGGACTTTGCTTAAGTCACTGAATACCCTGTAACAGAACCGGGAGAACTCAGTCGTCTTGATGCCCATCAGGACCACGAGTACGACCTGGCACCCTAGTTCCCACCTGGGCCATGCATAGAGCTCGGGAGAATCGATGACACCTGGCCCAGCTGTAGAGCCCAGGTATCCCAAGGATGTCATCCCAAGGATGTCATCCCAATGACACCTGCACCTTGAGTACAACTCAGGCGTCCCGATTCCCAGCTGGGGCATGGGCAGGGGTCGAGCTCAGGTGTCCATTTCCCACCTGGGTGAGGAGTAGAACTCAGTGATTCTAGTTCCCAGCGAGGGTGTGCGTGGAACTCAGGTGTCCCGTTGACACCTGGACAAGGTGTAGAGCTCAGACATCCAGCGGCACGTGGACCAGGAAGAGAACTCAGGTGTCCTAATGCCACTAGACCAAGTGTGAACTCAGGTGTTTTCATGCCTTCTGGACAGCTGATTAGTTTGTCCATGAGTGGACCTTGAGACCTCAGATGTCCCCCTGCCCAGCTCGGCCAAGCATTGAACTCGGGTCTCCCGGGAACTCTGGGACTTGGAGTGTGCCTCAGGTGTCCTGCTGTCCCCTGAACCACGAGTAGAACTACTCAGCCACCCATCGGGACCACAGGTCAAAATCAGGCATCCTGATCCCCAGCTGAACCGTGCATGGAACTCAAGTGTACCAGCGACACCTGGGCCAGGCACGGAGCTCAGGTTCCGCAGCGATACCTGGGTCTTTCCCTGTATCTGCCACTTCCCTCTCGCCCACAACCAGCCTGACCTGTCTGAGACCCTCCGAACTACTATAAACCCTCCAAATGGGATGGGTATGGGGCCTGACTTGGCCCCCAATGTAGCACCATCTGGACTGGTTGCTCAGCCCCGCCCCCCAACACACACACACACACACACACAGACGCTGACTTGCAGACTGGTGGTAACCAGACCCTCCTCGGTGGGTGCCTCCCAGGTGTTCCAGAAGGACGGGCACCCTGTGTGCTTCGACACCTCCAACGAGGACGACTGCAACTGGATGATGCTGGTGCGGCCGGCGGCGGAACCTGCGCACCAGAACCTGACGGCCTACCAGCACGGCAGTGACGTGTACTTCACCACCTCCAGGGACATCCCACCAGGCACCGAGCTGCGTGTGTGGTACGCAGCCTTCTACGCCAAGAAGATGGACAAGCCCATGCTGAAGCAGGCCTGCTCTGCGGCCCATGGTATGTGGTGGCCTCATGCGGGCTGGGGCCTGACGTCAGTGAGGGGCTGTGCTGGCTGGGTGTGGGAAGGGCAAAGGGGCGGTCTTGATCCCACGTGGCTGGGTCTGCTGTTCTGCTTGGAAAGTGTCTAGGCCGGTAGCGGAAGAGCTCGCCCCTAAGCCAGACGCTTGCTGGTGGGGAGTCATGCCTCTCGGCTCTGCTGCCATAAGCCCCAACCTTGGACACGGCCAGCTGTGTACCAGTCCTTCCTCCCCCCGCCCCCTCCAGGTTCCCCACACGGCAGCTCCTCCTGGTCCTCTGAGGCTGGGTGCTGTTCTGGTTTGGGGCAGAGGAAACCAGTCACAGAGAGGGCGAGGAGCCTGCCCCATCACAGTGCAGGAGATGGAGGGTCTGGCTCTGGGGCTGTGCAGTCCCCCTTACAGCCGTCTCCAGAATGTGGGGTACGTGTATCTGTGTGCAAGCATGTATGTGTGTGCATTCAGAGAAAGACCTGGTGAGAATCACATGTGCAATTGGCCCAAACCCAGCCTTCCTATTGGAAAAGCGAATCAGTCCTGTCTGGAGAACCAGGGTCCTGGCATCACTTCGTGAAGGAGACCCATTCATTGAGTTTAAATCTCTCCTGCCTGTGGGTCTTGGTGGCTGGTGGCGTGGGCCCTCTCCACAGACCCCCTGGAGAGACCGGGGACATGGCTGACGCTGGACGTCTTTCACCCGTCCTAGCTGCACTGGCACACACTCCACCTGGTGCCATCGGGGAGACCTGTTTCTGGTTGCCAGGAAGATTATTGCCCCAACGCCCCCTAGTGGCAGGACTGCCGCAGTGAATGACTTGTTTCCTTTTTGTCACAAAACCAGTGTGATAGGCAAGGGCTCCAGAGCAAGAGCCTCCTCATTCAGAAGGTCTGTCTGTCCTGTGTGTGTTCATGTGGCTGAGGTCTGGTGAGCTGCCCTGGGTGACACGCCCGGCACTGTGTGAGGGGAGGACTCTGTGACGCTGCCCAAACAACAGGAAGAGATTGTCCCACGGCCTGGAGGCCAGGAGTCCGGGATCCAGGTGGGGGCGGGGCTGGTTCCTTCCCGAGGCCCAGGGACCATCCTTTCCAGCCTCTCTCCTGGTTCTGGGGCTGCGGGCATCCCTTGGTGTTCTATGGCTTGTGGCTCCATCACTCTGGTCCCTGCTGTGGCTTCACAAGGCCTCTCCCTGTGTCCCTGTGTTCTTATAAGGACAACAGTCACTGGGTGTGGGGCCCACCCTACACCAGCCTGATCTCACCTCTAATGACGACTGCAGAGGCTCTATCCAAAGCTTCCGGTGGACCTGAGTATGGGGGGGTCCCGCTCCAGCCCACTGCAGGCTGGGTGGGCACTGGTGGAGTGGGGAGCCCCCAGGGTGTCCATGGGAATGTTGGGGGCACCAGAGGGCCCCCTGCCAGTCTGGTGGCAGCAGGGAGATAAAGGAAGTGTGGCAGGGGGGGTAAACCCCTGCCCAGAGGTATCACAGGAAGACTGGGCTCTGTGGGGTGTTCCTACTTCAACAGTGAACTGGACAGAAAGAATTTGGAGAGACCGATGGCTTTCCACCACCCTCTAGGATTTGCTACAACCAGGCACCTGGCCCCCAAGGGAGGCACCGCTGTGGCACTGCACTGGGTCAGACGGCACTTCCCAGCATGCCACGCTGTCCTCCCCAGGCACTCCCCACAACTGCTGGGCTCTTTCTTTCTTTCTTTCTTTTTAAATATTTTATTTGTTTGTCTTTAGAGGGGAAGGGAAGGAGAGAGGGAGAGAAATATCAATGTATGTTTGCCTCTGCCGAGGACACACAATGTGTCGTGTGTCCCCTGCCAGGAACTGGCCTGCAATCCAGGCATGTGCCCTGACTGGGAATCGAACCGCGATCCTCTGGTTCGTAGGCCCATGCTCAATCCACTGAGCTACACCAGCCAGGGCTGCTGGGCTCTTTCTGACCTGGTTTCCTCATGTCCCTGATGCCTCACGGCCCAAGCAGCTGACACCGTGTGTGCCTGAAAGCAGCCCAGACTGCACGTCAGGATTTGGGGTATTAGAGGCTGACCTTGTCTCTTATGTCCTGGATGATGGTCCATCCCTCATGATGTTCAAAGTCAAGGTCAAAGCAAAGGCTGGTGCCACTTATTCGAGTTACAGTTGTTCCATTTGCTTTTGCCTGCCGGAGAGATGTTTCACCTGGAGCTGATTATTGAGAGAACAGACTGTGAGGATGTGAGCCCGGTGCTGTGTTGTCCAAGCACTGGCAGTCAGGATTACGAGGGCGACTATGGTCCCTCCTGCAGGCTTCTGAGAATGTGGGACGCTGTTAGTGATGGCACAGCCAGCGTAGGCTGGGAGGCATGGTCACCCCAGAACAGTGAACTTAGGTGCTCTGAAATTTTGGCCATACCGTTTATGGATTTCTGTTTTGGGACAAATGACAAGCATATTTTGAACATAGCGAAAGTTACTGGCCACCATAGTGGGTCTGAGCAGACGGCTATAGGGCTCAGGGTCAGCCACCAACATTGGACCTCCAAAACTGCCTTTGTGAAGAAAAAGGTGAGGCGTGCACACATGTGCATGTGGGCGTGTGTTTTAAATCACACAGAACATTCGAACTCCGTGGCTTGGCGTTTTTGACTGGTTTGTCCAGTATTCTTTAAAGCAGCACCGGGGACGAGTAGTTGACGTACAGTAACTTGGCGACTTCGAGGGTGCAGGTCCGAGAGCTTTGCCAGGTGGGTGCAGCTGAGCGAGCCCCACCATGGTCGGCAGGCAGGACCTGCTCCTCCCCCGGAGACGGCTTCTCCGCAGCGCCCTGGAGACTGGCGAGCTCCTTTCTGCCCGCCGTGTTCCGCCGTTTCTTTTTCTGCTTTAAAAAGCCGTGCGTTTTTGCCCAGGTGGGTCCTGCCGTACGTGCCATTGTGCTGCTCACTCTTACTTGCCCGCACACCTTCTCCTCGCCCCTGGTGTGAGCACGTCCCTGTTGTCACTGTCTCTGTGGCATTGCTTCATGGCCACGGTGTCACACTTTGGGGAGACACTGCTCTTTTGTTGGCCATTAGGCATTGCCTTCTGGCTGTTGGTTATTTTCTTCCTTAAAAATGCTTACCTTTGGGGACATGAAGCCCTTCCCCTGGTGAGGGGACAGTCGTCATGGCCAGTTCTTCTCGTTAGTCCTGCTGACCCAGCTTCAGGGGTTTCTTGCTTCATGTCAGTTGAACTCACGTTCACGGTAGTGACGTTGTTCAGGAGATGAGCCTTGGTACACGTGGGTCACCTTCCAGCCAACCCGTGTCCCGTCATTTTCTGGGACTCTCCTGGGCAAGGGTGGTTTTCCTTTTAGAAGCCTGTGTGTTTGAGAAGGTGAGTGAGAAACGGGAATTTGGCTCTGACCCCTGTTTGTCTTGATGTCCCGATACTCGATACTCTGAGCGGGGATTCCCAGAGGGCCGTGCAGAGGCCAGGGCGGGGCCGCCCATCACAGCCTCCTGCCTCCCCTACCGCTCACTCCCAACCCTCTGTGGGCTCTTTGTTCTTAGTATAACAAAACTTTCATAGTGCATTTGTGTTTCTTCTTTTTTAAATCTTGTAAGGACTCAGAAAGGGCATGTAAACAGTTATAGCAAAGGTTGACATCTTTTTCTTCCATTCTTTGGGACCTAGTTGCTCATTTTTGATACAGAAAGGGCTGTGCTTCCGCCCCACCCCCACCCCCCAAACTGAAAGCCTGTGCAGTTGTATTTCTGGATGATATAATTAAGGACCCAGGAGTTTGCTTCGTACGTGGCCTGTGAGTGTCAACACAGGCTATACAGTGACAGGGCTGGACATGGTGGTGATGGCTTTTGGGGCCCCAGGCCAGCGTGGGCAAGCTGCTAGGCGGGGTTCAGAGAAACCAGGCTGGGACAAGAGGTCCCATCCCCAACATTTAGGTCCCATAAGAGCATCAGTAGTATTTTTAAATGTAGTTTATTGATTATGCTACTACAGTTGTCCCATTTCCCCCCCTTTATTCCCCTCCACCCTGCAACCCCCCTCCCACCAGCATCCCCCCCCCACCTTTAGTTCATGTCCATGGGCCGTACATATAAGTTCTTTGGCTTCTCCATTTCCTATACTATTCTTACCCTCCCCCTATTTTCTACTTACCATTTATGGTACTTACCCCCTGCACCTTTTCCCCCATCCTCCCTCCGCCCCCTCCCCGCTGATAACCCTCCAGGTGGTCTCCTCAGGCATTTTTTAAAGGAGGCTGCAGTTCCCTCCTCCCAGCCAGGGTCTCCCTCTGTCTTCCGTGGACCCTGGTCACCTTCTCCCTCCTTTGGCCCCTGTGGTTCTTCGAGGAAGAAGGACCGGAGGCTTGCCCTAGACAGCAGCCACCTGCCCCAGGGGGCTATTTAAATCTAAATTCAAGTGGAATAGAATTAAAAATTCAGTCCCCTGGGGCACTAGCACATGTCATCGCCATCTGGGACTGCACAGTCGCACAGAATTCCTGTCATTGCCCAGTGTGGTGGACAGAGCCGGGCTGAAGCTATGGCCACACTGGCCTCAGGGCTCACTGGCCCCTATTTGGGTCCCACTCTCTCGTGGTGAGCTGATAAGAGACGGAGGAGTTTGATTTCGTCTTTAGGATGCATTTTTTCCTTGAGGTCGTTTGAAGGGTCCGCCTGGCCCCACGGGGCTGGCTTGTCGGAGGAAGACAGGCTTCTGTGACAGGAGACAGACCCTGCCTGAGGCTGCTGTGGCTCCGCCTCTCTGTACCCAGTCTCCTCATCTGAGAAATGGGGAGATTCACGAGGACCCAGTCAGTCCGTGCGTGTAAAACTCAGCACAGAGTGGCAGCTGGACCCTTGAAAGTGCTTGTGAGCAATGGCCGCTGTGGCTGTCACCTGGGAGGACAGGTGCACCCTCTGCGGGGCGGGGCCCTCGGGGGCAGAGGAGCCACTGTGGATTGCCTTGTCTCTGTTTGGAAGCTGCAGGCGCCCCGGAGAACAGCGCCCCGGTGGAGTCGGAGCCGAGCCAGTGGGCGTGCAAGGTGTGTTCCTCCACCTTCCTGGGGCTGCCGCTCCTGAACGGTAAGGGCGGCGTGGGGCGGGCGTCAGGCTTTTCAGAGTCCTGGGTTGGTCCCTGAGATATGTGCTGTCATTTGCATACCACGCTTTTAGACTGCAAGACGCACGGCTGCTGGGAGCTCCCCAGCCTCCCGGAGCAGTTCGGCTCCACGGCCTGTGCCCCGAGATCTGCGTGCGAGGAAACCAGGCCCTCCGCCCAGTGCCCCCCTCAGCTTGTGTTTTTGTGCTCTGGCTTGAAGGTGCCCTCTGGGCGTCTGGCGTCACTCGGTCTTTTGCTTATTAAGCTCAGCGGTGTGTTACAGTCCGGGGAGGCTCTGATTGGATTTCGTCTTTCCGAGTGTTTTCCGCTGGGCAAGTGTTAGCTTGCTCTGCTGCGTGGGGCCCGCCCGGCTGCCAAACCCTCTCTCCCACCGGTGTCACGTTTGTTGTGGAGTTTCTCTTTCTCACTCGTTCTGTGTGGGCACTCTGCCAGCACAGTGTCCCCAAGTACAACACCAGTGCCATGAACTTCCTACATGGCGCCGGAGTTGAACCCGTTCAACATGGCTGAGTTGAATCCGGCCGTGGCCCCAGTGCGTTTGAGGGCGTCAGTCCCCATCGTCCTGTGGGTCCTCCCTCCTCCTGCCTGCTGGTGCCCTGAGACCCCGCCAGTCTGAACCGCGCTTACCTGCCCTTGGGAGCCTGGCCACGCTCACCTTTGCACCCACCTCTGCCACCTGTTTCCTGTGTTTCGTCCGGGTCTCTCGGCTTGGGGCGTCTCTGAGGGCGTCCATTTTTTCAGTTGAAAATAAAGCAAAGGGTTTTTTGCTTTTGTGCAGTGATTTTAAAGACATTGCTTGAATGTTTCTCATTCCTCCTAGAGGTTACATTTTTAAGTAATCATACTATATACTTACTGTAGAAAAATTACAAAATACAGATAAGTCGAAAGAAGAAAGTTACAATGGCCTGACATGTTTCCATCTGGAGATTATTCACGTCCTCACGCATCCTTTGATATTTCTGTTTGCACACGCGTGCACACAAACTTTTAGCTTGCACACACCCTTGTGCGGTGAACCTGCTCTGTTTCTATCACCTCGGTGACGTTTTAAAGTCCTAGTCGCGTTTGGTACAGCGGGAATGCTTTATTTTCAAAGGCAATGGAAATAAAGTTTACCCACCTGTGCAGAGGGCACACAATGGGCAAATACAACCAAAGCAACAGACCGATGGGTGGGGCGGCCACACTGACGGGCGTCCTCACGCCACCTGGCACATGCCTCCCTCTGCCGCAGAGCACCTGCTGGGCCACCTGGAACAAACCAAAAGCCTTGCCCCGGCCAGCCGACAGGAAGGGGCTCCGGACAAGGAGCCGGACACGTCTCAGGGGGAGCCTCCCGCGGTTCCCAAGAGCATCGGTTCCGCCAAAGAGCTGAAGAAAAAGCCTCGAAGAGGGAGAAAACCCAGAGCCTCAAAGCCAGAGCAGCCGCTGGTCATCATTGAAGGCAAGGAGCCCGCAGGTGAGGGCTGGTCCTGGGAGACTGGGAGGGACCTGCGGCCATGTCACCTGTCACCTGCATATGGGGCAATGGGAGCCTACACGGACATGGACTCTAAGTCCTCTTTTTCTGTAAATTAGCTCTTTTGGAGTACGGTTTACACATGATATAGTTGTACTCCAAAGTGTGCAGGTTGTGAACTTGGGCCGGTAGGTCCGCCTATGGAAGCAGCACCTGGCCCTAAGAACTTCTCCCTCTCCCAGCCACTCCCCCCCTCTGTCCTGTCTCTTGTGAATCGGTCTTGCCCACCCAGGAGTTCATGTGAACGATCTCCTTCCGTGTGAGGTGTCTCGCAGGTGGCATATGGGGTGACTCGTCCATGCTGGGTTTCAGCCACTCCCCCTTGGTGGCCAGGCAGTGTTGTGCACTCTGTGGACACCCCAGCGTCCACTCCTCCGTCACCTGCAGGTGTGGGCACATAGTGTGTTTCCCGGCCCCGGCAGAAGCTGATTCTCTGTGACAACATCCCCAGTTGAGTTTAGAGGGACCTTGAACCCTTTCGTGCCATGGGGCCCCTCGCTGCCCTCTCAGCTGACCCCCGGGCTGCTTTCTTTGTGCTGCCGTTACACTCCAGGGTTCCTTCTGCTGGCCGGTGCGCAGCCCACTCTGTGGGCCCGCGTGGGGCTGGTAGGGCGGGAGAAGGTTGATCCCCCTCCCCCCGTCTGAACAGGGAGGGCCAGCAAAGGGGCAGAGCTGTGATGTGATTATTTCCCGGTGAGGAGTTGCGCTGGGAAGACGCACGGTGGACGAAGTGGTGGGAGCGGTGCTCACGTTTTGTGTGGTCTCCCCACGCCTTGTCTGTCCAGAGGTCTGGGCGCCCCTACCACTGCCGTTGCTTTGTAGCTCACTCTTGCACTGACTGGTTATCTGCTTTGGAACGTACTCAAGGTGGCTTATCTAGTGATAAAATTAATATCTCTAAGTCTCTGTCTCGGCTAATGTATTAAGTTACAAGATCCCACAAACTATCACAACGTGGTCTTTTCGGTTGGCCTGGAGAGGTATTGAAATGGCGCTATGACTGCTATGGTTTTAAAAAGGCGTCGCGGTGTGAGCTCCGGTTTTGAGTTAAGAATATGGTTTTGTGTTTCTGTATGTGCAGGTAAACGTGTGGGTTCTAAAATGGTGCTGCTTTTCCTTCCCTTTCACCCGTGTAAATCTTGCAACCCATGTCATGGGCCCGGCTACGGCGCCCTTGGGCGTGCTGTCTCGGTTGGGTTGTGTTCTGTCCCCGCCCTGGCAGTGACGTGGCCTTTCCCCTTCCTTCTGCACAGAGCAAGTGGCAGAGATCGTCACTGAGGTGCCACCAGATGAGCCTGCAGCTGCGACCCCGGATGAGCACATTGTGGAGCTGGTTCTGGGGAAGCTGGCCACCACCCCCAGCGATGCCACTTCTGTGCCCAAGTGAGTTCGGCCACAGCATGGGAGACCGGAAGCGCTGTGGCCGTGACTCCTTTTGGGAGGGAGGGCGCCTCCCAGTGGGAAGGCCTCATGATGGGCGGGGGTGGTGTTTGTGTCTTGTGGGGACAGACAAGCTGGGGAAGCAGCAAGAACCCAGGAGTTGAATGGCACTGAGAGAAATTTTTAAGGATTTTTATTTTGGTAAAATAGGCATAGCATGACATCTATCCCCGTAATCATTTTAAGAGTAGAGTTCAGTGTCTTTAAGTACATTCCCATAAATTCCCCATTGTCCATCTTCGTAACTTTTTTATCTTCCTTACACTGAAACACTATACTTACTGAACAATTATTCCCTCCCCTTCTACTCTCTGTGTCTATGAATCTGAGTAGTGGAGGGACCTCGTGTAAGTGGGGTTGCACAGCATGGTCCTTTTGTACCTGGCTTACGCCAGTCAGCGAGCGACCCCCAAGGTCCACTCATGTGGGAGCCTGTGTCGGGCGGTCTTCTGTTAAAGGCTGAGTGACACTCCGCCACGTGGCCAGACCACGCTGTCCACTCCAGCTCCAGTGGGCACACACTCGGGTTGCCTCCACTTCTCGGCTATAATGATAAAGCAGTTTCATATTTCAACTTCTGTAAATTCAGCACCTTACTCAGTGTTTTCCTTTTTCTTTTTTTTTTTTTTTTAAGATTTCACTTACTTATTTTTAGAGAGATGGGAAGGGAGGGAGAAAGAGAGGGAGAGAAAGATCGATGTATAAGAGATACATGGACCAGTTGACCTGGCCTTCAACCCAGGCATGCGCCCGCCTGGGAATTGAACTGGCAACCCTTTGGTTCACAGGCCAGCGCTCAACCCACTGAGCCCCACTAGCCAGGCCCTTTTTCTTTTAGTGAACAAGAAAAGTGTATTTTGTCTTTTGTTGTTTTTCCTGGGTAATTTTTTCCCCCTGAAGTTGAATAAGCTGGTGGCAGTTGTTTTCCCCTCTGGCTCTTTTTGGAGTTCCTCTTAACCATTGTCAAATGTGCCTGGGTGAAAACCTGTGGAAATACTGAAACCAAAGCCGCATTAGAAATGGTGTTACCTGTTTATTTACTTACGGTCTATCTTAGTGCCCCGAAGGTTTCCGTGACTCACAGGAGGAGACATTTTAAAAATCAGGCCCAGGGAAAGTAGAAAGCAGTGAGGAAAGCCACACAGATGTGGCTGCTTGAGCTGAAGCCCAGACTGAGCCCGAGGCTCCCAGGTGGCCGGAGTTAAACGGCCCAGTGCGTGTGGCTGGTGGAGAGACCGCTTCCTGCACCATTCTGTGTTCCAGGTGCCCCTCCTCTGGATGCCCAGCCTCTGGGGGATGCCTGAGCTTGTCACCTGCCTTCTCCCATCAAGTTGGGACAGTTTGGAAGGACCCTTTCCAGGGTAGCTGTAGCCTTGAACTCTGGCCCCCAACAGCCCAGGGCCCCAGGTGCCTCACAGTTCACCTGTCTCCCTGGTCAGGTTCCCCCATCATCAGAGCAGCAGCATCACACTCAAGAGGAGTCTGATCCTCTCGAGCCGACACGGCATCCGGCGGAAGCTGGTCCGGCAGCTGGGGGAGCACCGGCGGGTCTACCAGTGCAGCACCTGCAGCAAGGTCTTCCAGAACAGCAGCAACCTGAGCCGGCACGTGCGCTCGCACGGTGAGTCCCCGCTGTCTGTCACCCTGCCGTCGGCCGTGTGGCCGAGGGGCTGCCAGTCCCCTGCGGGTCAGCGGTTCCGGGGCACACATGTCTCACGTCACACCTGCCGTCCGGTCAGCTTCTCACTGTTGGTTGCGTAGGTGACAAGCTGTTCAAGTGTGAGGAGTGTGCGAAGCTGTTCAGCCGTAAGGAGAGTCTGAAGCAGCACGTCTCGTACAAGCACAGCAGGAACGAGGTGGGCGCAGCCTCGAGTCTCCTTCCTGGTCGCGGGGTGACACGGGCCTTCGACCAATAGGGCCTGGGGAGAAGCCGGAGTCGGGAGAGAGGAAAGAACCGAAATGGCTGGGCCTGGCAGTTCGGGACGCATTCCGGTGGCCTGGCCAGGCACAGACGAGGAGGCTCGGAGGAGTTGGTGGGGAGCAGGTGGCCGCTGCGGGCTGTGCAGCACCTGGATGTGGGTGCTCTTTCTAGGGCAGTCGGGAAGAGGGAAAAATTGTCATTTTCCCAAGTTGAGTAGGAGAGTCATAGAGAAACGTCGTAAACCACACACACGTGACAGTTGCTAGAATGTTCCATCAGGAAGCTTGTTCTGCTTCAACCTCCTCGGGTTTCTCTGCTCACTGACGTGCTGCCCTCTGCCCAGGTGGACGGCGAGTACAGGTACCGGTGCGGCACCTGCGAGAAGACCTTCCGCATCGAGAGCGCGCTGGAATTCCACAACTGCCGGACAGGTGAGCGGGCGCCGTCCAGGTTCCCAGGGGACGGGCTGGAACCCGCGGACACGAGAAGGGAGCAAAGATGGAGTTACCAAACAGCCGTACTGCCAGCCTTTCCCACCACTCGTCGGCTCGTTTGAAGGCACAGGGGGAAACTCCCTGCGTCCACAGGAGCTTCCTTGTCTCACTTCCTGTTGCACATGCCCCACATTTGAGGCCCCACGTCACCCTCGAGAAGCGTGTTGAGCAGCGGGGTTTCGGTTGTGCCAGGACCACCTGAGAAATGAAGAGGGGGTGGGGAGTGCCTGCCGGGGTGCCTGTCCCTCCCCTGTGGCAGGGTCTTCCATAGCCATTAGCCTTCGGTGTGGAACCGCCAGCGGCCAGGAGAGGGCGCTGCAGCGCCGTGTCCAGACCATGCTGCTGTGAGCCCGCTTCTGCCCGCCAGTCTCCAGTATGGGACCTTGTTTTACTCGTGCTGGGGTGAGCCTGTGCGGAGGGGTCTCCCTGGGTCTGGACAAGCGTGCTGAGCACCGTCTCTGGACGAGCCGGCGACTGGCGAGCACACGTAAACAGAGATCCCCACGCACAGCCAGGAGGCAGTGGTGTGGGAGCCCAGCCAGCTGAGAAAGCCCCATTCTGTCCCCTCTGCGCTCTCCCTGTGCGCCGTGGGTGACTTGCCTTCTCCCTCTCTCTAGGACCCCTAGCACACCCGGGAGAGGGGGGGACCAGTGGCAGTCGGCTTAGAGACCTACCAGGTTAGCCTCCGATACCAAGCCCTTTCCTGTCGACCCCTCTGTGTGCATCACTCGTATTTCTGTGCTGGTTCTCCTTACGGGGGGTCTCTGGGGAGCCTTAGCAGCATTAGCACAAGCTCCACGGCCTCTCCTGCCTCTGCCAGCATCTGGCCCGGGGCGTCTGCTGTGTCCCCTTGTTCGGTTCATTTGTCTGTCTGTTCTGCTGTGAGGGCTCCTGCACAACAGTATTTGCAGACCCTTACACTTTTTACCTGTTCACTGTAGGCAAATGTGTGTGTTCCATGGACCGTGAAACCAAGAGCGTGTGTGATGTGAGGGAGGAGCTTTGGAATGTGCAGTCTGGTGGGCTTTTCTCAAGCTTTCACTCACCACACCCTGTCCTGGGTGTGACAGGGCTTTGGGGTAACTCTTCTGAGTTGTCCCTGCACTGCCCTTGGCCATCAGACTCTAGAATAGCAAGGGTTCCCGTCCAGGCCCTGAAGCGAAACATAGCCCTTCGGGCCCCCGGCAGGTTGGGGGGGGTGCTGCCCAAGAGATCCTCGATCTTGTCTCAGGTGACCCTGCACCCACACCCTCTGCCAGAGCCCAGAGAACAGGCTTCTGTTCTGTTGCTGCACTCACTCCACAAGATCATAAACGTGGAGCCCGAGGGCACCGGCTTGTTGGTGGGAGAGAGTGTTGGCACCAGACAGTCTGCATTCCCGACAGTGCCTGGGTGCCGTGGCGGGAGCAGCCGCCCTGGGCTGGGTGCTGGCGCCGGCAGCTCTGCTGCAGCTCCACCCCAGTGGGCAGAGGCCACGCCCGAGCCAGGGACAGTTACCAGGGACTTCTCGCCACAGGCTGGGAGGGCACTGGGAGGGACTCGTGAGAGGGAAAGCTAGAGCCCAAGCGCACACCGCACCTCCCATGCTGTCCGGCCCCAGGCGGAGGGATGCAGCCGCCCGGAGTGGGGCTCACTGGGGCGTAGCAGGTGATCTGACAACACAGCCTGGTGGAGACGGCTCCTCACAAAGCAGGTGGCAGGCGCCCTCAGTCTGGTGGTCCCAGTCCTGCGAAGGTCTGCTAGGGGAATTTAGCAGAAAGGGGGGAAAGCTGGGTTGCTAAGGAGCATTGAGTTATCTGCAGTATCAGAACAATGAAGTCAACTATGATAAGTGAGCTAGGTGGACTGTCACGCAGCCACCGAAGTAAAGGTGATGAACAGGTTTGCATAAGCACATACACTGCGTACAAGTGAGTATGTACAGGCAATCATGTCGGTGCACCTGGGCTACATCTGGACTGCGTTGGGGCCACCTGGGAACTGTGGCCTGAGCCCCTGGGATGTGTTGGTTGTCGCAGCCGGCTGGGGGCAGGACAGGATGCTGCAGACACCCGCAGAGCCCATGTCGGCCCCACAGGAAAGGGTCTGGCCCACCTGTCAGCAGAGCCCAGTCAGGGGCCCTGGACGTGGGGTCTTTTGACACACCCAGGGCTCCACTGCAGCAGAGTGAGACCTGCATCAGATTCACTGCAGAAAACAGCAGGTTTCTGGTGGCCTCAGGGGTCCTCGTGTTTGGCGGTATTTGCTGACATTCACAGAGGTCAGCAGGCTGAGCCCAGGGCCCAGAAATGAGGGTGACGTGCTATGACCTGAGGGTCTGGGTCTGGAGGGGGAGGCGTCCTGTGACCCACACTGGCAGGCCCACCTGCACAAGGTCCTGCAGGGAGTTCCTGTGGCCTGAGAGTCCTGGTGCTGGTGCTCCAGGAGGGCCGTGGGCAGTGAGGGCTGCCATCCAGGGCTTGTGCAGGTGACTGGCCTGCAGATGACTGGCCTTGTGGGGGAGGTGTGGTGGGAGTGGTATCAGGGGCGGAGCAGAGAACAAGCAGAGAGGGCCGGACGCTCATGCTGGGCACGAGGCCCTGAGATCCCTGAGCTGAGGGGAGAGCCCAGGTGTGTCAGGCAAAGACAGACACCTGGAAAGGTGGCCACGTGGTGCAGGTGCCTAATGGTCACGCTGCTTTACCCACCCAGAGCAGGCCTTCAGGGGAGCCAGGAGAGCCGAGGGACGTCCTTGGCACGTGGAGGGGGAGAGGGTGCAGTGGGACCGAGGTGTGGGGACTGACAGAGTCCCTGGTGAAGCGCTGTGACCGCTGGCGAGGAGCCATTGGGCGGCGCAGTGGGGCAGGGTTCGGTGGTAGGAGGAGGTGAGCTAGGTGTTTGCTCCGGCCTGGTGCCGGGGAGAAGCTGCAGCAGCACTGGTGACACTGCTCCCTGGCCAGGTGGCCCTCACGCATCTCCGCCCTTCACCCACGCCCATTGCCACGCCACGGCCGCAACATGGAGCCTCCATCTGACACTGCTCACCTAAGAGCTGCTGTGTCTGCTTGCTTCCCGGACAGATGACAAGACGTTCCAATGTGAGATGTGTTTCAGATTCTTCTCCACCAACAGCAACCTCTCCAAGCACAAGAAGAAGCATGGGGACAAGAAGTTTGCTTGTGAAGTCTGCAACAAAATGTTCTACCGCAAGGATGTCATGCTTGACCACCAGAGGAGGCACCTGGAAGGTGAGCACACCTGCCCGAGGGCTGGGCTCCTGGGGGGCGGGGGGGTGGGCCGCAGCCACGTTGTCACCAGCTCTCTGGATGTGGTTTGGCTCTGTCACCCTCCAACGGAGTCATCGCGTGGTGGGAATTCGGCTCAGGCAGGGAGACGGGTCTGCAGAGTCGTGTGCTAATGGGACCCTTCAGAAGTGCCCCAGGTATCCAGGGGGGGAAGAGTTAAGGACACCAGGCTCTTCACAGGATTGCATGTTACGCAGTCATTAAAAGCATTTTTCTCAGAGGTTTTTCTTAACATTGTGAGCAAATGCTTTTGACGTGATGGAAGGTAGGAGAAAACCAGTGTATGAGACGTGCAGGGCACATGCTTTCTGCCACGTGCACGGAGCAGTGTTCCGGGCGGGCCCGCTGGCAGGGCCCGAGTCTGATGTTCCTTGGCTCCGTGGCTCTCTGTGGGGGCCCCTGGCCCTGCCATCTGGAGCAGGCTCGGGGCCCAGGGGCTGCCTGTCCTGGCGGTGGATCCCCAAGATGGGGTCAGGGGAGAGAGCAGTGGACTTCAGGGGTCCGGTGATGGGATGAGCGGGGGAACGTGTCAGGACTGGAAACAAGGGCTGGGGGCTGGTGGGTCCGACCCTGAGCTGTGTGGGCAACGCCCCGAAGGGGGGGGCGTGAGCACTGAGTAGAGCACCCTCCCCCAGAGGCCTCCGTAAGGAGCCTGCCCCGGTGCACCTTCTTTCAGGGCGGCATGTTTCTATTGGCCATCCTGCGTTTTACCCTAACAAGACTGCTCCCCGCTGGTCGCCCCTCACAGAGCGAAGCACCTTTTCTTAAATGTTTGGGGGGAAAAAACCATTTTCTAAAGAATTGCACATGAAGTACAGTTAAGCCCCCAGTCACCGCTCTTGGCAGGTTCTGCAGCTTTAAGTGAAGTGACCCATCATGGAACCAGCTCCACTGCAGACTAATTGATGGAAACGAGATCCTTCCGCACGTCATCAACCTTATGATGAAATGACGTCATTATGTGGGGACTTGCTGTGTGTGCCTGTTGGGAAGTAGTGTATGAAGCCTGGCGGTGCCACGCAAGTGTAGGGGCACATGCATTGCGTCATGCCTTTCTTAAACCAGCCCAGAGTCACGGCTCCACTGCTCCGCCGCTTTACCTGGCGGTTCCTCACGTGGCCTCGTCAGATGCACTGCTTCTTCCTCTGACTCCTGACGGGGTGCACACAGGGACTCTCGAGCCAAGCGTCGTGCCTGGGTGGCCTCTGTGTCCCGACCTGTGCTTTGGGACTTCCTAGGCTGGTGGGTGGTCGAGCCAGACCCCGCCTGCTTGTGACGTCCCGAGTGCGGCCCTACGTGCCAGCCACCATCAGCACCGCTGGTGTTTCCCGATGGACAGGTAGATGCCTGCGCCGGGTTGCGTCACAGCTTGGTGTTACATGTGACGCCTCGCTCATTGTTTCCCACTGGGCGAGCAGTGCTGCCGTGGCCGTTCTGTGGCCCCTTCTCCACCAGAGTCAGTGCAGGCCCCGCTCCGGCCTGGCGTGCCCGCGGCACGGCAGCCTGTGGGGACCACGTAGTTTTAGGCGCTCTCACATCCAGCCCCACATTTCACACCATGTTACAGAGGAATGTCCCAGAATGTGTAGAAAAATAGACCATGAGAAGTGAATTTCTCTCTCCTGTTCAAAGAACCTACTTCATGCAAACTTCTAAAAGTGTTTTGATCCCATTTATGAACAGTTATTCCTTAAAACCATACAGATTTTATTATCATCTGAGTGTGCACCCCGATCCCGATTGACCCGATTTAATTGGAAGGATGACTATTGGCCCCTTTTTAATGAAAAGCCTGCGTACCCAGAGCCACCCTGAGCAGCCTGGCTTTTCCCTGAACCTTTCTGTCGGGTGCACACCCCCCACTGTGGTCGTTCGTTGTAACTCCTCCTCCACACGTGAAACAGAAACCGCTCACTGCTCTCGGGTTTCCAGGTGTTTCGGGTGCAAACACCGTGTCACCGAACCGGAGGCACACACCATCTCTGCTCTCGCCGTGTGGGCGCCGCGGTCAGTGCTGGCCCCTGTCACACCCAGGTGACACCACCCACTCGTTCATTTGTCCCCACGCTGCAGGCAGCTGTCTGCTGTCCTCTGGAAGTGACGCTGGGCTGAAGCAGAACTGACCACTGTCATGTGTTGACTCTCTCGCTGGGGCGGGCGGGCTTTTCAGGAGTCCGGCGGGTGAAGAGAGAAGACCTGGAGACCAGTGGTGAGAGCCCGGTCCGCTACAAGAAGGAGCCGTCGGGATGCCCTGTGTGTGGCAAGGTAACGCGTGCGCGGCCGGCAGCCTGAGGCCCAGTGCTCGAGGTTTCCTTACGTTACAGCTCAGAGTCCTGCCCAGAGTCTCCAGGGTGACGTTCGGGGGAGATGGGCACTCGGGTGGCCCCGGGCTGCACTGCCCACTCATCAGTCCCCTTGTCACTTTGGTCTTTTGCCGTTGGGCTGGGTCTCCAGTGAGTGAGCTTAGAAGTGGGTGGCCCGAGGCTCTAGGAGGAGGGAGGCGGGTCTCCCCGTGGCATTTCTGAGTGACAGCCCAACAGCCCCGTGGCCACTGGTTTCTGTGGCATGTTCCCCGTGTGAGCAGAGGTGATGTCACCCTCGTGAGCAGACTCGTCCAGGGTGCGTCTGAGGTGGGCCAGCAGAGAGGCCGACTCCACAGATACACTGGACCCTAAATGTCCAGAAGTGCACCGCCCGTCAGCGGGGCCCCAGGTCCCGTCCTGCCATGCGGGAGCCCATGCTGGCACTGCTGTCTGGGCCACAGAGAGTGCTGGCATTCTTTGTGAATGAGCTCCCTGGTCTCCATGTGGTCTTAGACTCACCTCCCACGACTGTCAAATGTGCCGAGGTCGGCTGTGTGCCTGGGACGAGAACTAGGGTCCCCCTCAGTATGCTGAGCACCTGCTGCAGAGGGGGGTCCCAGAGGGTTCCCCAGGGGGCTCTTCACCACCGCACGCAGGGGGGGTTGGGGGGCATGTCCACTGGCCTGTGTTCGGGTCCAGTTTCTGAGTCAGCCACGTGCAGCCCATGTGAGCCACGGGGTGCTGGGGCCCCAATGTGGACACTAGCGAAGCGATGGCCTCCGCTGGACAGCCAGTGGCACCTCGGCCCAGCCTGCTGCCGTGTGGCAACATTACCAGATTGTTTGGACCTCTTCCAGAGAAAATGGAAACTGTGTGTTTGTGGTTGTGGCTCCCCCAGCGAAGCCCGGCGTTTGGGTGAGGCGCCTTCACGCCCGGTCCCTCGGCCCCCAGGTGTTCTCCTGCAGGAGCAACATGAACAAGCACCTGCTGACCCACGGCGACAAGAAGTACACCTGCGAGATCTGCGGCCGCAAGTTCTTCCGCGTGGACGTGCTCAGGGACCACATCCACGTCCACTTCAAGGTGGTGGCAGCGGCGCCCTCTCCCGGCAGCTCCCACGGGGCATGGCGGGCCCTTGGGGCTCATTCGAACTCCCTGAGTATTTGTGCAGCCCCACGCAGGGCCCCTGTTAAGTTTCCTCCGGCCAGGCGGTGGAGTGGTGGCATTTGCTCCCCTGCTCCCTGCCTGTGGGGAAAGTGCGGAGGAGCCCGGAGCTGGGGGGCATCGAGCACCTGGGGCCATCATTAAGGGGGGGAGGAGAGCCGATCCAGGGGAAACAAAGAGGTGATGGGGGTGCTGAGACCCGATTGCAGCTGGGAGCCCCCTCCCCAGAGACCCTCACCTGCTGGCAGCTCAATGGTGGTCGGGGCAGTTCCCAGCCCCCGGCACAGGCTGAGGGCTCACCGAGCAGGTCTGAGAGACAGTGGGGGTGAGGCAGGAGCAGGCGGGGGCCCCCAGTGGGGACCTGCGGGTGCTAGTCCCACCACCTTCTGAGCCCCCTCATTTCCCTCTGTGAAACGGGGCCCTGAGCCCTGCCATGGAAGGTGGGTTTCTCTGGGGGTCAGACCAAACCCAGTGGGGGCGAAGGGCCTGGCAGGTCTTAGTGTTGCCGGCGCGTGGCCCTCGAATGGGTGCTCGTCCTCCTCGGGCTCGCTCTCCTCCTCGAGCTGCCCTTCCTCTACTCACGGAAAATAGGCGATCAGCTAGTGCGGACGTGAGGACTTCCCGTAGAAGAAATGGAACCGCGGGCCCTGTGGAAACCTCTGTGCTTCAGCCGGAGGGAGCAGGGGAGAGAGGATAGCGAGCTTTCTGCCGGGGCGCTGTTCCCATCCCCGCCCCTGCCCCCTGCCCACCGCCCCAGCACCCTAAGTTTTGCTTTCCGATGGGACTTGGCCAGCGGCGCTGCGCATCCTGGCAGCCACTGCCTGAAAGCGGCGGTGGTGGCGAGAGTGGCCAGGAGCCCCTGCGGCCGTCGTCGAAAGGAGTGGCTAAGACGAGGAGCTGACCACCAGGCATGGCCAGCCTCCTCTGTTCCAGACGTGGCCGCCGNGAAGAAATGGAACCGCGGCCCCTGTGGAAACCTCTGTGCTTCAGCCGGAGGGAGCAGGGGAGAGAGGATAGCGAGCTTTCTGCTGGGGCGCTGTTCCCATCCCCGCCCCTGCCGCCTGCCCACTGCCCCAGCACCCTAAGTTTTGCTTTCCGATGGGACTTGGCCAGCGGCGCTGCGCATCCTGGCAGCCACTGCCTGAAAGCGGCGGTGGTGGCGAGAGTGGCCAGGAGCCCCTGCGGCCGTCGTCGAAAGGAGTGGCTAAGACGAGGAGCTGACCACCAGGCATGGCCAGCCTCCTCTGTTCCAGACGTGGCCGCCGACCCCCTGAAACGCCACTCCCTCAGCTCCCAGGCTCCCCCCACACACACACAGCTGCCCCTCCCTGGGTGTTTCTGGAACAACTGTTGGAGTGTTTCTTTTTCAGAGAAGTAAATGGAACTTTAGGAACTCGAGGGCAATAAATGTCATGTCACGTGGAAAGAGGCCTTAGAGTTGCCCCCACTGACAGAAGCCACTGTCGAGGCCAGGGGCGTTAGGCATTTCCAAGTTCAGGGGGCAGGGAGTGCGCTGTTGGCCACCCTCACCCCCCAGTGGGCACTGGCACCAGGCATGGCAGTTCTCCGAATGCAGGCAGGGGCCCCGTGGGTTTGCCATCAGGGAGGTGGGATGTGCCCTGGTGACTCGAGGGACAGCGGCTGTATCGGGCCCATGCCTGTTCCACACAGAGCTCGCAGGGCTGCCTGCCCGTCACGGAGGCGCTGCCTTCTCCCCGTGGGGGGACCTCCCCGTGGCTGTGGAGTAAATAATCCGCTGAAGCTTCGCCGGGCGCGTTGGCAGCCGGCCCTGTGGCTTTTGCAGGACATTGCGCTAATGGATGACCACCAACGGGAAGAGTTTATTGGCAAGATCGGCATCTCCTCGGAGGAGAACGATGACAACTCCGATGAGAGTGCAGATTCAGAGCCGCACAAGTACAGCTGCAAAAGGTGTCAGGTAACCCGACGGCTCGGGCGTCAGGACAGGAAGCTCGGGCACAGGGCCGCTGAACCCCTCAGGCTCAGGCTCGGGGAGCCTTGCCCAGGTGGTGGTCCCATTCTCGTGGGCCTTGTCACAGGTGTCCTGAAAGGCCACCCCATGTCACTGGTTCTTAAGGGTGGCGCATGGTCTCACAGCTGTCACGTGGACCACCTCTCAGAACCAGTCTCCCTGACTGGCTTGCATACTGGCCCAGTGGCTAACCGAGGGGATGTCTGGCTCCCTGAAGGCTGGCTGCAGATGGGGCCTCCCCTCCCCTCTCCTTCCCCTGTCTCAGGCCAGTGGCCCTTCACCATCACCTGCCCCATACATGGAAGGCGGGCCTTGCTCAGAGGCAGCAGTTTTGTTCTCAGGGAACCCTGGGCTCCATTTTCAGCAGCTTGCCATACAAGCCGTGGTCCCTGCTCGGGGCTTGGATGCTCAGGAAAATGCAGGGCACGCCCTGTTGAGTGCAGATGCCCGTGTTCCCTGTGAGCCCTGGCACCTGTGCACTTGTCCAGGCACCTGGCCCTCCACCTGCCTCAGGTGGGGGTGAGAGACAGGGAGGTCACGTGGGTGGAAGGAGGCGGGGTCAGTGAGCAGGGGTCTGGAGAGGAGGCCGTGAGGCCAGGATGTGCCAGGGGGCCCAGGAGGGGCTGGGGTCCACTCCTCACGGTTCTGCTGCTGCGGGCTGGCCCTGCCCCTGCGAGTCCCCTCTGCACCTGTCAGGGTGATGGGCTGTCACGGGCATCCCTGTGCCCTGGTGGGTGGCAGTGCATGCTGAGCTGTGGGGACCGGGCTGTGCGTGGGGTGAGCTGTGGTGGGCCTGTCCGCAGCTCACCTTCGGCCGTGGGAAGGAGTACCTGAAGCACATCATGGAGGTGCACAAGGAGAAGGGCTACGGCTGCAGCACCTGCAACCGGCGCTTCGCCCTGAAGGCCACCTACCACGCCCACATGGTCATCCACCGCGAGAACCTGCCAGACCCCAACGTGCAGAAGTGAGGACCCCAGGGCTGTGGGCTGCAGCACTGGCGGGGGTGGGGGGCGAGGGCCGTGCAGGGAGGCGCCGCTGGAACGGGCCAGTCCGTCTGCTCTGTGAGCCCCAGCTGGGTCCCCATTGATCCTGTTCTCCGCTCATCCTGCCCTGGGCCCGCATACGTCCCTGCCAGGACTCTGTGTGACCAGCCACGTTCCAGGCCTGTGGAGCCACCAGAAGAAGCCCTTCCCCCAGTGATTAGGGTCCCTGACTGGCAGCCCTGTGTCTGGCTACAGCCCAGACTTGGTGCCCCTAGCCCGAGCGAGTGAGTGGACGGGTAGAGGCTGCGGTGGCCAGCATGGGCGCCGTAGCAAAGGGCCGCAGACTGGGCGGCAGGAACAGCAGGAGCGTGCCATTCCAGTTCCCGAGGCCGGAGTCTGCGATCGCCGCGTTGCAGGGCTGCTTCCCTCTGGCGGCTGTGAGAGAACATCTGCTCCAGGGCCCTCTCCTTGCCTCGCACTTGGCCGTCTTCCTGTGTCCCCATAGTCGTCCCTGTTACCCAAGTGTCTCTGTCCAAATCTCACCTTTTCACGAGGACGCCAGTCATACTGGATTGGGGCCTACTCCAGTGACCTTGTTTTCTCCTCCCTTGTTAAGGCCCAGCCTCCAGATCCAGTCACGTTTTGGGGAGTCAGGGTTAGGGCACAGATATGGGTTTGAGCAGGGGTCACATTAAGCCCCTGATAGCCCGAGGATCTTTGTGTCTGTGGCATCTCCGTCGGACCTTTTTGGTCCCACCTTTGCTGATGGTGGTGCTCAGCAAAGGGGTCCCTGCTGCGGCCGGTCCCCACCGCTGTGGGCCGCCCTGAGGCTGTGGTCTGGTTCCAGGTACATTCACCCTTGCGAGATCTGCGGGCGGATCTTCAACAGCATCGGGAACTTGGAGCGGCATAAACTCATCCACACGGGTAGGTGTCCCCTCGGGACCCAGGCCTAGAGCCAGCCTGGCACACTGACCTCCTCCGTGGGGCAGTCCTGCATTGTCTCCTCCCGTCGCATTCTTCCGTCCCTGGCTTCTCCCGTCCTGGCCAGCTCGTCCACTCCCAGCACAGCCTCTCCCTGCTCATCACCCCTGCAGTCCTCGGATGCCTCCTTGCTTCCAGCTGCAGGGGGCCTGCCTTCCCTCCCGGTTACTGCCTTTGCGCTGTGACCAAGGATGCGGGTCTCACAGGCTTCAAATCTGGATACGTTTGTCTGTAAGGTGTGAAGAGCCACGCCTGCGAGCAGTGTGGGAAGTCCTTTGCCAGGAAGGACATGCTGAAGGAACACATGCGCGTGCACGACAACATCCGGGAGTACCTGTGTGCCGAGTGCGGGAAAGGTAGGTGTGGGGCCGGGCGCCTGGGCCGCAGGTGCAGACACCTGGGTCACAGGTGTGCTGCCGGCCGTGGAGCTCTAACCGGAGGGCGTGCGAGACCTGGCAGATCAGCGCGAGGGGTCCCCACGGCCGTCAGAGGGAGCCCGGGTGTGAGGGCAGCATTAAATGAGGGACCTAAAACAAACACAGACATGAAGAATTCAAGGCACAGATTGCTTTAAAAGCGGGGAAATAGTACAACATGTAATTATTTGAAATAAAAACAATTCTAAGAATCGCCATGTGGTCTGAGTGTAGACTCAGCTGTGAACTACTGCCGAGTACAACCCACTCGGCACCAAGACGGTGACTTGCTCTGACCAGTGGTCACCGTGACCTGCGTTTAATCGGGTGAAATTAGTTAACTAATAAGCCTATTCATAAAATATCTCCCAGTAAGTGAAATTTAAAAACAGATAACCCCAGTACTCGGTAAGATTTTAATCCACTTCTGATTTTAAAAAACCACCACAAGGATCCAGAGGCCTTGCTCAGGGGCGCCCTCTCTGGTCCCTTCCGGAGGCCACAGCGTGGACAGCAGCAGGCCTGTCCTCCTCCGGACAAAGTCACCCACTCTGCCCTTAGGGTCTGGGTGAAATTCTGTATTCCACAGAGATTTTATGTTTTCCTTTTTTAAGCTGAGACATCGCTGACACCCTACATGGGGCAGGTGTGGCATGTACAGCCATCGGTCTGATACATTTGCCACCACAGTGCAGTGGCTACAGTGCGTCGGCACCCATCACACCCCATAGTTACTGGCCTTTCGTTTTGTGTGGAGGCCAGTTCAGGTCTGGGCTCTTAGCGGCTCTGAGGTTTCCAGTGCGACTGCGTGGACTGCAGACGCCACGCTGAGCGTCCTGTCTCCAGAACTGACTCGTCTGCTCCTTGTGCCTTAAACCACCTCCCCCGCCCCCACCCCCGACCCAGCCCCTTGCCACCACCACCACCCTACTCTGCGTTCACGAGTTTCGTTTTTTAAGCATCCGCATACAAGTTGTGCATAGTATTTGTCTTTCTCAGTTGGACTTACCTCACTTAACACAATACCTTTAACATCCATCCACATTGTTGCAAATGGCAGGATTTCCTTTCTCGTGGCTGAATAGTACCCGTTGTGTAGATCACATCTTTTTTTCCATTCATCTGTGATGGACCCTTGGGTGGTTTTCTTTCTTGGCCACTGTGGCTAATGCAGCGGGGAACATGGGGATGCAGTGTGTCTTCAAGACTGTTTCGTTTCTTTCGGAGACGTACCCAGAGGAGGGATTGCGGGACCACACGGACCATGCGATCTTTTGAGGAACTGCCATTCTGTCTGCTCCAGCTGCTTCTCATTCCCACCTGCAGTGCTCCAGGGCTCCCTTTCTCCGCATCCTCACTGGCATTTAGCATCTCTTCTCTTTTCGATAAAACCACTCAAACTGGTGTGAGGTGATATCTCATTATGGTTTAGATTTGCTTTCCTGAGTGCTCAGTCACACTGAGCACATTTTCATGTGCCTGTGGGCCGTTTGTAAGCCTGGAAAAATGCCTTTTCAGGTCCTTAGCCCATTTTTAATTGGATTCTCTCCTTTCTCTCTCTCTCTCTCTTTCTTTTGCTATTGAGCTGTACAAGTTCCTTATCGTGTCTCTTCTTCAGTGTGTGGTTTGTGACCATGTCTCGGGCTCTGTAAGTTGTCTTCGTGGTGGTGTCCTTTGCTGTGCAGGGCTCTTTAATGCCAACCCGCATGCTGGCTGTAGTTTCTTTTGTCTGTGCTTTTGTGACTTAGCTGAGTAGTCATCTTTTAGCCTGTGTTTTCTTTTAGGAGTTTAAAGTTTGGGGTCTTACACTGAAATCTTTGATCCATTCGAGTTCGTCTTTGTGAGTGGTGTGAGATGGGCGTTTATTTTTCTACATGTGGAAACCCAGTTTCCCCAGCACCATTTATCCAAAGGACTGCCTTCTCCCCATTGTGTGTTCTTGGCGCCCTCATCACAAATTAGTTGGCTGTTTAGGGAAGGTTTATTTGTGGGCTCTCTATTCTATTCCTTGGATCTATATGCCTGTTTTTATGCCAGTACCATGCTGTTTTGATTACTGTAGCTCTGTGATATGTAATATGATACATCGTGTATAGTGATATCTCCAACTTTGTTCTTCTTTCTCAGAATTGCTTTGGCTACTTGGGGCCTTTTGTGGTTCTAAACAAATTTTAGAGTCGTCTATTTCGGTGAAAAATGTCATTGGAACTTTTACCAGGATTGCATTGAATCTCTAGCTTGCTTTGGCTGGTCTGGGTATTTTGACCGTATTAATTCTTCTAATTCATGAACATGGGATACCTTTCCACTTATTTGTGTCCTCTTTGATCTCTTTCCTCAATGTGTTAGTTTTCAGTATACAGGTTTTCCACCTCCTTGGTTAAATTTATTTCTGAGTGTTTTATTGTTTTCAATACTACTGTAAATGTGATTGCTTTCTTAACTTTTTCCATATAATTTGTTGTTAATGTATAGAAATGCAACTGATATCTGTATATTGATTTTATACTTTACAACTTAATTCATTTATTAGTTCTAACAGTATTTTATTTTTTATTTTTTTGTATTTTATTTCATCTTTATTGTGTTTTTTGCATTACCATTTAGTCCCCTTAGACCTCCCTTCCCCCAGCAATCACCACACTGGTGTCCATGTCCATGAGTCCTTTTTCAGTTTTGCTCAGTCCCACCAGCTCATACCCATGCCCCCCACTAGCTGTCATCTGTTCTCTATGGATCTCCCCATTTTCCTTGTTAGTTCAGTTTGTTCCTTAGAGTCCACACATGAGTGAAATCATATGGTATTTGTCTTTCTCTGACTAGCTTATTTCACTGAGCATCATCTTCTTCAGGTCCATTGATGCTGTCACAAAGGGTAAAAGTCTCTTCTTTTTTACAGCCGAGTAGTATTCTACTGTGTAAATGTCCCGTCGCTGTTTTATCTGCTTATCTATTGATGGGCACTGGGGCTGCTTCCATATCTTGGCGACTGTAAATAACGCTGCAGTGAACATAGGAGTCTTGTGTTCTTTCCAAATCGGTGTTTTGGATTCTTTTGGATACGTTCTCAGAAGTGGGATCACTGGATCAAAAGGCAGATTCGTTTTGAATTTTTTGAAGTATCTCCACACTGCTTTCTGCAGCGACTGCACCAGTCTGCACTCCCACCAACAGTGTGGAAGGGTTCTTGTAAGTTCTTCATGAATTTTGGATAATAAGCCCCTATCAGATGTATCAGCGAATATGTTCTCCCATTCCGTGGGTTGTCCTTTTATTTTGCTGAAGATTCCTGTTGCTGTGCAAACACTTTTTAGTTTGATGTCTCATTTGTTTTTTCTTTTGTTTCCCTTGCCTGGGGAGATCGATCCAATAAAAAATTGCTACAAGCAACGTCTAACATTTTGCTGCCTATGTTTTCTTCTGGGATTTTTATGGTTTCGACTCTAATGTTTAAGTCTTCAATCCATTTTGAATTTATTCTTGTGTGTGATATAAGAAGGAGGTCTAGTTTAATTTTTTTTGCACGTATCTAATTTTCCCAACACTATTTACTGAATAAACTTTCTTTAGCCCATTGTATGTATTTGCTTCCTTTGTTGACTATTAATTGACTATAAAGGTGTGGGTTTATTTCTGGGCTCTCTACTCTGTTCCATTGATCTATGTGTCTGATTTTATGCCAGTCCCAGGCTGTTTTGATCACTATGGCCTTATAGTTTGACGTTAGGTGGCATGATTTTTCCAACTTTGTTCTTCTTTCTCAGGATTGCTGTTGCTATGTGGGGCCTTTTGCGGTTCCATATAAATTTTCAAAATATTTGTTTTAGTAAATATGTCATTGGAGTCTTGATAGGGATGGTGTTGAATCTGTAGAAGCTTTGGGTAGTGAGGACGTTTTAGTGGTGTTAATTCATCCTATCCATGAACACGGTATGCGCTTCCACCTTTCCTCAGTGTCTTCTAATTTTCCAAATACAGGTCTTTTACATCCTTGGTTAGGTTTATTCCTAGGTATTTTATTCTTTTTTGAAGCAATTGTGAATGGGATCGTTTTCTTAGTGTCTATTTCTGTTAGTTCATTATTGGCATATAAAAATGCAACTGATTTCTGGATATTAATTTAGTATCCAGCTACTTTGCTGAATTCACTTATCAGTTCTAGTAGTTTCTTGGCGGAATCTTTGGGGTTTTCTATGTACATTATCATGTCATCTGCAAATAAGGACAGTTTTACTGCTTCCTTTCCAATTTAGGTGCCTTTTAGTTCTTCTTGTCATATTGCTGTAGCTAGGACTTCCCATGCGTATTATATGGAATATGAGAGGTGAAAGTGGACACCCCTGTCTGTCCCTGATCTTAAGAAGAATGCTTGTAGTTTTTGCCCATTGAGTATGATGCTGGCTGTGGGTTCCTTGTACATGGCCTTTATTATGTTCAGGTATCTTCCCTCTGTTCCCACTTTACTGAGAGTTTTGATCATAAATGGGTGCTAGATTTTATCAAATGCTTTTTCTGCATCTATAGATATGATCGTGTGGTCTTTAGCCTTCATTTTGTTTATGTGGTGAATCACATTTATTGATTGGTGAATGTTGTACCAACCTTGCATTCCTGGAACAAATCCCACTTGATCGTGGTGTGTGATCCTTTTGATACATTGCTGTGTTCGGTTTGCTAATATTTTGTTGAGGATTTTAGTGTCTATGTTCATCAGGGATATTGGCCTATAGTTTTCTTTCTTCACAGTGTCTTTATCCCCGGTGACAAGTGTTTGGAAGCCTCCCCTCCTCTTGAGTTTTATGAATTCTAACAGTTTTTTAGTGGGGTGCTTGGGGTTTTCTGAACATCAGATCATGTCACCTCCAAACGGAGATCATTTTACTTCTTCCTTTTTGATCTGAATACTGTTTTTTTTCCTTGCTCATTTGCTCCCTCTGGTACTTCTAATGTTAAGTTGAATAGGACCGGTAAGAGTGGCCATCCTTGTCTTATTCCTGATCTTAAAGGAAAGGCATTTAACTTTTCACCATTAAGTGTGAGGTGGGTTTGTCAGATTCGACTTTAGTGTGTTGAGGAACATTCTTTCTGGACCCAGTTTGTGGAGCACTTTCACCATGCAAGGATGTTGTGTTTTGTCAGATGCTTTTTCTCGTCTGTTGAGATGCCCATTCTACCCTTTCTCTGTTGCTGTGCTGCACAGCACGCGGGTCGATTTGCAGATGTTGAGCCCTCCTTGCTCCCAGGGGTAAATCCCACTTGATTATGGTGAGCGACCCTTTAATGTGTGGTCGAATTCAGTTTGCTAATACTTGGCTGAGAGTTGTACATTCGTGTTTCTCAGGGATGTCACTCTGCAGGTTCCTGGCGGTGTCTCGCTGCGTGGCGTTGGTGTCGGCTAGTGCTGGCCTGGTGACACGAGTTTGGGGGTGTTGCCTCCTCTCGGGGTTTTTTGGCAGAGTTGGAAGAGGATTGGTGTTAATTCTTTAAATGTTTGGTAGAAATCACCAGTAAAACCATCTTCCTCTATTTGGTTTTTTAAATTAAATAGAAAAGTATGAAGATAACAGAAATGCCCCATAATTCCACTCACTGGATAACCCTTCTGGTCCACTTAGGATTAGATCACATGTACAAGGGGGAAAGAACAAACTGCAGAGAAACGTGAGACCATGGGTCCTTCCTCTTGCCCAGCCCTCTCGCCCGTCTCCCAAAATCTCTTCCTGCTCGGGCAGCCTGCAGGCTGTTTCACTGAGGAGGTAACTCAGGCGCCCGACCATGCACAAGTGGGTGTGTCAGGTGCAGTTGCTGCTGCCACCTCAGACCTTGGTTATGCTCTTCAAAAGATGCGTTGTTAATCTTTCGGTGAGGACGTTTCTAGCAGTTCCTGTGCCTGTCTTAGTGAGGGCCATGCTGGCTCAGCTCCCATTGCAGCTGCAGCCTCAGCCTGTGCCTGAGCTCTCCCGGCCCCTGCCCCACTTGCTGCCCACTGCCTGCCCTCCCCCGCCAGGTCTGGAAGAGACTGCAGAGCAGTGTGGAGGTGGGGAGGGTCAGAGGTAGACGGGCGTGGGTGGGTGTCCCTTCCAGGTGGGTAGGGAGAAACCACACCCAGGCCCTTGGCCCCCATCTCCCCACCAAGCGCTGCTTAGCGGCCTGGCAGGACAGGCAGAGGGGCCCAGGGTGGACACCGAGATCAGAGCTGCAGCTTACACTACTATTTTTATATTTGAAGTGTATCGGATGTTTAGCCTGAAGAGTTCCCTCCTGAGCCCCGCATGCTCTCAGCGAACACCGGTGTAAATTCTCGGGCTGCCACGTCGTTTTATGCGGCCCATAGTGTCGGTGCTGTCCTTCCGCTGTCATCCCATGGCTGCTGGCGCGGCCCTGCAGGTGCCATGCCTGCCTGCTCTTTCTTGCTTTTCACTTACCTAAAACCCACCGTAGACAACTTTGCGTTTTCAGGGCAGGTAGATACTGCTTTGCTTTTCCTCACAACCTTGCCCGGATTCGGTCCTGGGCACCCTGTAGGCGGACCCTCTCTCTCATGCATCAGGGGCACTATGTGGACAGCCTTTTACCACCACAGGTGTCTCTGGGGTGCTCGCGCACAGCGTTCCTTTATACTTTCCTTAGAAATTCGAGGTCTGACTGGGACTTTCAGGTGAGCGGCTGTTAGAGGTAAGGAGAGTCCCGTAACCTGGCATCCGGGGCCACTGTGCCTGGCCCGGTGGGGGGGCCAGGCAGCAGTGGTAGCCAAGGGTCACAGGAAAATAGCTTGTTCAAAAACATGTCATGTATCCTGAGACGCTCAGGACGAGTCCTGGTGAGACAGCCATGTAGCCTGCAGGAACGCCAACTCACCAGGCCTTTAGAGATGTAAAAAGGGAGCCATTCCAGGTTTGGGAATTCTTTTTTTTTCTCTTTTAATTGATCCTAGAGAGAAGGGAAGGGAGGGAGAAGGGGAGAGAAACATTGATGTGAGCGAGAAATGTTGCTCGTGCCCCCACTGGCGTCCGAACCCGCTACCCAAGCATGTGCCCTGACTGGTAGGTAATTAGACCTGCAACCTTTCAGTGTGCAGTGTGATGCCCAGCCAATTGAGCCACACCAGCCAGGGCGGGAATTCTAAGTATTTAAAAAATAATCTATTTTCCCCAAAGACTGTTGTAAATGTGATGCAGACTGAATCAAAACCACAGTATGCAGCCTTAAAATGTCTGCCCTGAAATGGCCACCAGGTGGCAGTCGTGTGTATTTTAAAGCTGTTCTCAGACTTTTATTTACTTAATTATTTATGTAGCTGGAAAGAGAAACATGACCGGCACCAACACTGGCTGGGATGGGGAGGTCAGAGTGGGCGGGGGGCTTTGTCGTCCCTTTTCTCCTGTCCATGCTCTGTTTTGTATTTTAATGACCGTGTGTTACTTCTGTGATTTGGAATGAGTTTGTTTTGGATGCACGTGGGAGAGAGGTGCTAGTCGGGGCGAACAGCAGAGACCAACTCCCTTCTGTTCTTCCAGCCGCTGGGTGCTGACCCTGCAGCGACTGCCTCATCAAGGGTCCACGCCAGGATGGCACGGCCTGGGCGAGCGGCCAGTGCAGGACGGAGGGTGCTTGCTGCGCAAAGGCCTGCTCCCTGCCGCACTGCCTGTGGTGGGGTAGACGGGGTAAAACACTGAGCAGTTGGTTCCAGAGGCCTCAGGGCCTCTGCACTGGCTGTTCCCTGGACCAGGAGTGCTGTTCCCCCAGGAGCTCTCGGCCCCTCCCACTCTCCCAGGCCACTCTCAGAGGCCCATCTGAGGGAGATCACGTAACGCCCCTCCATGACCAGCATCCCGCTGTCTGCGCTCCTGCTATCTCCATAGCTTTGTCCTTCTCTTCATTCCGTCCCACGTAACACTCTGCCCTGCTTGTCTGTCCCTCCCCAGAGGAGCTGGGGGCCTTGCTTGGCTCCTGCTCAGCCTCTGGCCCCTGGTGCAGTGCTGGGGGCCGTGGCAGCAAGGGCTCCGGCGTCTGTAACGAACGATGCGCACCGTGAGTGGGGTGCACTTTTGAGAGCAGTGTGGGGGTCCAGCCGGGCCTGATGTCAAGCAACAGCAAATGGTAGGCCCCCAGAAGTGGCCAGACAGCGGAGGGTCCTGGGGTACGTGGCCAGAATGTACCCAGGAGTGTGGAGAGCCATCCCCCTGGTTAACCTCTTGTCACCTCTTGGGTTTTTTTTTCACTGTGAATGCATGTGGTTTTTTAAACGGAAAGGTGCTGCCCCACAGTCAGTGCCAGGCCCACACATGACCTTGCCCCTCCACAGCCTCCCTTTCTATGCGTACAAGACGGGCTGAGGGGGGAACGGCCTGGCGGTTCATCTGGGTCCAGGGTTCAGAGCCCAGTCAGGAGCTGGGTGAAGTTCACGTCCCTGTGGGTGGTGGCTGAGGGTTTCCCAGGGAACCTGGAAGGGCGCCGTTGACCAGATGAAGCCTAGAGGATTCTGTGGGCGCAGGTGTCCTCCCACGGCTGTTGCTGAGGGTGGTGATAGTCGTCTGTCCCCACCACGCCCTTGCAGAGGCCAGGTCCCGGGTCAGCCTGTGGCCAGGGGACTGGCTGCATCGACTGGCTGCTTGTGAACGGCTGCCCCCTGTTCCAGAGGGGCCCTGCCCGCCGCCCTGTGCTCCTCGCGCCGACCCTGCCTGTGTGGCACTGCCTGCCTAGTTGGTGTCCCGGGCTCAGACCCCCAGCACCTCATTCACCCTGAACCGGGGGGTCCCTTCTCTGCTGGCCTAAGTCAGGTGGTAGCTTATGTCACCGCCTTCAGCAAAGGTCGACTTCGTGAGGTTAAACTAAGGGTGGGTTGAAAGTTCGGGCTGAGACTGTAAAGCTAGAACGTCAGCGGCTTTATTCCTGATCTGCATTACTGTTACAACACCAGTGTCTACAGGAAACTCCAGGAGGCTCATACCGCCCTTTCCTAATGACCTGACTGCGTCACGACCACACTGTAGGCACGTTTACCAACAGCTCTCGTTGTCTTGAGCGCTGACTGCCAGGGTGGGGTGGGCACTGCTGAGATGAGCTGTCCAGATGCTGACAGTAAATTTTAAGCACCTTCAATGGTGCGACTGCCTGTCCCTCTTGGTGGGTGAGCCTTCCCGAGAGGGACCACTAGCTCTGTCCTTCCCCTTCACCCTTTCTGCAATCACTGAGGCCTGTGTGTGCAGCACTGTGGCAGGGAGGGCGGCCCTGAGGTCAGGCACTGCACAGGGGTCCTGGGACACAGGCACTGCACAGGGACCCTGAGCACTGGCACTGTGGGTGGGGGTCTTGAGCTCTGGCACTGTGGGTGGGGGTCCTTGGTGCTGGCACTGTGGGGGAGGGTCCTGGGCGCTGGCACTGTGGGGGAGGGTCCTGGGCGCTGGCACTGTGTCCCAGGACCCCTGTGCAGTGCCTGACCTCAGGGCCGCCCTCCCTGCCACAGTGCTGNCACTGTGGGGGGTCCTGGGTGCTGGCATGGGGGGGGTCCTGAGCGCTGGCACTGTGGGGGGTCCTGGGCGCTGGCACTGTGTGGGGGTCCTGGGCGCTGGCACTGTGGGGGGGTCCTTGGCGCTGGCACTGTGGGTGGGGGTCCTTGGCGCTGGCACTGTGGGGAGGGTCCTGGGCACTGGCACTGTGGGGGGGTCCTGGGCGCTGGCACTGTGGGGAGGGTCCTGGGCACTGGCACTGTGGGGGGGTGGTCCTGGGCTTGGGTGCTGTGGGGGGTGGTCCTGGGCTTGGGTGCTGTGGGGGGTCTGTGGTGCAGGTCAGCCATGGCAGGCGGCCACCTGCTTGTGTCCGCAGGCATGAAGACCAAGCATGCGCTGCGCCACCACATGAAGCTGCACAAGGGCATCAAGGAGTACGAGTGCAAGGAGTGCCACCGCAAGTTCGCGCAGAAGGTCAACATGCTCAAGCACTACAAGCGGCACACGGGTGAGTCCGGCCAGAGTGCACGTGTGCGGCAACCGCCGTGCCTCATGGTGAAACAACCCCAATAAGAACGCCTCACGGCTTCTCACTTTCTTTAGCTCCCCTTAAATCTGGGTTCCAGCGAGCTCAGAACTCCAGGAGGCGTGGGTAAGCAGCTGACGTCAGGGAAACTTCCAGTCCCTGCTGGCACCTTGTCACTTGCGTCATTGCACATACACGCTGGAGCCGGCCACTGCCTACTCGCCAGCGCAAGTTTGGCGACACCTGCCAGTTCTGCAGGGCCCTTGCCCCTCTCAGCCATTGCTCTGTGGGAGTGTGTGCCCCGGAAGTGATCACACAGGGGTCCAGAGGTGTAAACAAGCTGATGTCAGATCCTGGGACGTCTTAAGTGTCTGTCATTAGGGCAATGGCTAAGAAAGAATGTGCCCATTAAAAGTGATGAGATGCGGTTAGTCTGCACAGCGGTCATGACACAGCGGGAGGAAAAGCAGCCTGTGCAAGGTCAAGTACTCGCCCATTGTTCATAAACCACTTACACGTGGGTAATTTTGTGCGTAAGAGGGAGTTAAGATAGACGTGAGAACAGGAGGAGGCTTGCCTGCCGGGGATTTTTCCGGAGAGTGCCATATCTGGCGGGAGCCTCTGCCTTGGTTCCACGTGCTCACCAGGTTGCAGGCAAGTGGGATGATCGGCCCAGACTGAGGGACCAGTGGAAGCTCTGGGGTCTAGGTCGGAGCTGATGGGAACCCCAACAGTACCCACCCGAGTTCCACAAACGTGGCATCTGCCTTCCCTTGTCGTGAACTTGTGCAGAATGAAGCTCATTCGGAGTGTCTGGCGGTTCCGTACGTACCTGGCCAAAACTCAGCTGCCACCTTTCTGAGGAAGGGACCTTGCCGCCGCCCCCAGAGGGCAGCCTTTCCAAGCCTCAGTTTTCCGATAACTAGAAGTGAGCGATCACTGCCCGTGACCCTTGGCAATCCACCTTCCCCCGCAGCCTCTCCAAAATGCCAGGGACCAGACACCTGCCATGCCTAGTTACAGCCCGTGAAACCCCCAAAAGTGAGTGTGCCTTTTCCCGCAGGAATTAAGGACTTCATGTGTGAGTTGTGCGGGAAGACTTTCAGTGAGAGGAACACGATGGAGACCCACAAGCTCATCCACACAGGTGAGTGGGTGCAGCCAGAGGGAGTCCCGGCGGGCGGAGGGGATGGCTCTGTGACCCCGTAATGTGTCCGGCTGTTGGGGGATGTCTGGTGCCATCCTGCCTCAGTGGTAGCCCACTGCCCCCTAGGCATCAGCCTGATACAACCTCCAGGTATCAGGTCTGGGACTTCCAAACACTGGCACAGTGACACAGCTCCACACGCAGGGAGGGAGGAGACCAGTCATCCTGGCCTTGGGCTGACCTGGGGGGCCATCTCTGCAGCATGTGTGGGGGAAGCACCCTCCCCACTTGTCCTGCCTCGGGACAGCCTCGCTCATGGCCTGTGCCTGTCTTTTCCTCCTCGTGTGTGTGTGCGTGTCCTTGTGAAGTGGGCAAGCAGTGGACGTGCTCCGTGTGTGACAAGAAATACGTCACCGAGTACATGCTGCAGAAGCACGTGCAGCTCACCCACGACAAGGTGGAGGCACAGAGCTGCCAGCTCTGCGGGACCAAAGTGTCCACCAGGGCCTCCATGAGCAGACACATGCGGCGCAAGCACCCGGAGGTGAGCGTGCTTCTCCCCGCCCCTGCCCCTGCCCCACACTGGCCTGGCCCCTCTGCCCTCTGCCCCTGCCGCCCCGAGACTCCGCCACCCGGCTCGTGGACCTGTGTCCCTTCGCAGACCCAGAACTCCTGGAGACAGGGCCTGGGTCTCATGTTCCCTCTGACCGCAGGGCCCGCACGTAGGAGGGAGGCACTGAACGAGTGAGCGGAAGAGCCTCGCCTGGCGTTTGCTAAGGCTGTAAATTAATTTTCCCCGGAGTTACTGCAAGACAGAAGTCCAGCCCTGCCCTGTTTCCCCCGTTCTTCCCTCTGGAGAGACGAATAAAATGTGCAGAACAGGGAGTGTCCAGGTGGTGTTGGGGGCCGATCACAGGGTGGCATTGTGGACCCAGAGGGAGAAACTGTAGAGGCGAGAAGACCTGGCTTGCCTGGAAGCTCGTACTAAAAGAAGGTCCAGGACATTAAATAATTCATTCTGCTTTAAAGAGAAGCAAACTGAAAAATAAAACTAGCAGGACACGCAGGTAAACAGCTCTCAGATCACAGAAAGGGAAAGAGTCTCCATGCATAAAAGCAACAAAGGACCTCGCAAACAAAAACATCAGTAGATTTGACTGCATAAACAACACCACACTTGGAACCGATGTAGCTAAAAGAACACGCAGAGGGCAGACTGGGAAACATGGGTGATGTCACTGCTGCTCACAGGCACCGCCTTTACTGGCAGAGAGGGCAGCTTTTGGTGAGAAGACCGCTTGAAATGCCGTGTGTACACTAGGGGCAGTTTGTGAGGGAACGCGCGTGGGGAAGGAGCAGGAAGGAGCACTTGTCCTCATTGAACCCCACAGATGCAGGCGCTGCTGACGTAGCAGGTGCTGTCCCCACCCATCAGGGAGGGTTTAGATTTGAAGTGGCCCTGCGGCTGCACAAGCCAGGCCCTCTGCGGTGGGGGCACTCTGTGGTGGGTGTCCTCTGGAGGCAGCGTGACGGGTTCCCACTACGTGAGCAATGATTCTCTTGGCACCTCCATGCCACGCACGAGGAGCGGGTTAAATCAGTGTCAGCTTGGCGACACGCTGGACTCTGTAGAGAGAATTCTAAATAAAGTTGCGGAACGGGTATTGCAGCAAAAGCAGGATGCGCTGAGCGAGTGTGCACAGCGTGCCTCTTCGGTCGCCCGTGTGTCTGCAACGCTCACCTTGACCGTGAGTGAGACCACGGGCAAGGGCAGGAAGGAAACAGCGGCACAGGGCGGTTTTCTCCCGCTGGCGAGGTTACGGTCATGCTCTACTCTGTGCGGATATTGTCCTCTGATGGACGTTAGTCACTTCTGCCCTTACAGGAGCACAGTCTGCCCTTTGGGGGGGGGGGGTACGTGCAGTGTCCTTGGCGCCCACGCCGGCATGGCAGGGGGGGTCACCAGCTCTCTAGTCCTTGGAGGTGCCCGCATCCTCTGGTGTGGAGCTGGGCTTCCCTCAGAGCTCCCCGTGCTTTCACCCAGAAAAACAGTCCCAAGCAGGACCCTGAAGTGCCAGCACTCAGGGTGGCACAGGGTGGAGGGCTCCAAGCAGGCGCTGCGGACGCCCCCAGTGGTATCCCAGGAGCCGAGTCGGAACCCTTCTGTGGGTCTCTGTTGTTCCAGGTGTCACAAGCGTGTGCAAGTCCGAGTTTGCGACTGGCTGGGCGCTGCTGGGTGGAGAGAGGCCTGGCACACACAGAGGGGCTCAGCAGGGGTCTCTGTCTGCCGAGTCCTTCAGTGGGGGTAATGATCGCTTCCAAACTGATCACTCCGCAAGGCCACCTTTTGGGGCCGCATCTCCCCATCACCCACTTCTCGCTGGGCAGACCTGGCTTCTGGAAGGGGACGCCAGGCAGATGAGGAAGGAGAAAGAACGCGCCTCGGTGACTCTTCCGTCGTCAGCTCCGTCCTCGGCCTCTTTGGTCTCAAGCCGGTAGCCCGTCCTCTCTGGGCTCATCTTTTGGGTCGTTTGGCGGTCCTTTCATTCTATATTGGTTCAGACAAACGCATCGTCAACGCCCACTAGTGGTGAGCGCTGCGGGGCCAGCCAACCAGGGCGAGCCCCGCCCTCCTGGAGGTGCCAGTCTTGGGTGGGAGCAGAGGGAACAAGGAAGTAAGCAAGCCGTTAAGTAATTACAGGTGATGGGGGAGGAGGCGACACCTGATGGAGAATAAGGCAGGCAGATGGAGGGGCGGGCAGGGACCTGGGGGAGGGGTGCTCAGCTGTGGTGTGAGGCCAGCTGGGTGCTGGTGTTGGTGGGCCTCACAGCCGGTCCCAGGACTGTGCCCCGGCTCGGGGCTGCGGGCACTCGCTGGGGGCCGACTCAGGTTTAGGTGCTGGGCGTGTGCGACTTCCACGTGTTCGGGATCTTTCAGAGTTGATGCCGTGTGACGGCTTCACCCTGGGATCGTTCTGGTATGAGTGAAGGTTACATTTTAAAAACTAAGGCATGCAAAAACAGTTTCCGTTTATGGTCTTACCTCCTAAGAAGAGTAAAGCCAGTGAATGCTTCTGTGGTTGCTGCTCTGTGGCATCAGTTTCTGGACTGTGTGACTAGGACCCTGATGATGGTGACAACGATGATGATGAAGCTGGTAGATGCGGTTGTGGTGGTGGTCGTGGTGGTGGTCGTGGTGGTAGTGGCAGTGGTAGGAACCACATCTGGCTGCTTTTACTCAGTCTCACAGCACCCCAGTCACACTAGGGTCCTCGGTGCCACCATCGGCATTCCGGTCCACCTGAAACGTGCCCACCCCTTTGTTCGCTGTCCTGTCAGAGGCAGCGCCAGCCTGTCACCCCAAAGCTGTGCTTCTCCGTTGTCTTTTTATGCAAGCCACACCCACAGTGTGGAGTCCTTAATTTTCCATCTTTGCTTTAGTTGGGCAGAAATGTAGATACCTGCAAAGCTGTTTGGAGGAGACTTACAGGCAGACCGCCGAAGTTCTCCCCAGTCTCGTGTAGTTTCCACAGCCCGTTTCCCCTTTTAGCAGCTCACCTTCATTGTGCCTCTTCGGAGGGTTCATTCTCCCTCTGCTCGCATGTTCCATGGCCTCCTGTATGACTTGATTCACTTAACTAATCACAGTAGCAGGGACGAGAATCAGGGCAGGACTCGGTGACCAGCGGGAGGGACGTGTGGGCATATGGGTGGGAGCAATCACAGTGTGCCGTCTGCACCCTCAGGGCCGGGCAGTGTGGCTCCCGGAGGGAAGGTTGGGGAGAAAGTACCCACCCATGGGGCAAATTGAAGAGTAAAGTGTTTAAGGTGTAAACATCTCATTGTTGGTGATTCCTTGTGGGACACAGATTTGAAACCACAAGATTCACTGAAATTTTACTGACTGAAAACACAGTATGGGCAGTAAAAGGGAGCAAATACAGTGTGCCCCTCTCGGGCATTGGTGGGTGGGCATGAAGTGAGGCTTAGACAGTTTCAGGGAACACCCTCCACATGCAAGAGCATCGCAGATGTGCGCAATGAGGGCCCGTGGTGGGAGCGGAGAGTGGGATTCTGGAAGCGAGGTCCCAAGGTCAGTCCCAAGTGGAACCGGTTTGGAAACATGGGATGCCCATGAGGGACTATGGAGAATCGTCCCAGCTCACCGCCCCGCACTCTCCCACAGGTCCTGGCCGTGAGGATTGACGACCTGGACCACCTCCCAGAGACCACCACCATCGATGCCTCCTCCATCGGCATTGTGCAGGTGAGCACAGAGTGGCCCTGCGAGGTGGTGTCCCCTGGGACTTCCAGCTACGCAGGTACTGGCAGGGCAGGGCCCCCAGGAGTTAGGGGGGCCTCAGGCACACTTTGGGAAGGCCCTTGGTCCGTGCCTGTGGTCTCGCTTTTGTCTCACACTCTGTCTTTTTGGCCCGTCTCCTCCCCAAGAGCCTTGTAGTTTCTGTAACCTTCTAGAACTTTAAGGAATCAGCTCCTGTGATATGGAGGCTGTAAGTTTGAAACATGCAGGCTGGACACCCAGGCAAGAGTCGATGTTGCAACTCAAGCCTGAAGGCCGACAGAGACAGTTCCCTCTTCCTCCAGGGACCACAGTCTATTCTTGTAAGGCCTGTGCCTGATTGGACAGGCCCACCCTGGATGTAGCGGGCATATGCTTTACCCAGTGTCCACCGATTTAAACGTTAATCTCATCCACAGAACACCTTCACAGCCCCATCTGGACTGCAGTTTCACCAGACAAGCGGCACTGTGGCCCAGCCGAGCTGACCCTGGAAGTTAACTATTGCTGATGGTTTCCAGAGAAACTTGGCTTGATTAGATTGACGAGAAAACTCACTTTCAATATAATAGATGAACTTACTTTTTTAAAGGGACTTTCAGTCAACATCCTTATAAAAATTTCCTTTTACTATAAAGAGAGTGTGTTTCACTTGGAGTTATTTTGAGATCACGTGAAACCTCTTTCTCTTGAAATGGTGTTTGCAGTGTGGTGCTCAGGCACTGGCTTGGGCTGTGTGGGCACCACAAGACCAGCGGTGCCCTGGAGGCCACAGCAGCCCTGATGCGGGCGATGACCATGCCTGGCGGGCGTCCTCTGGGTCTCTCTGCCACTGCACCGGACCAAGTCCCGTGGTGTGGCGCCAGAGGTCCAGGAGGGGGCTGGATGGCCAGAGTGGAGTGCAATGCTGGCCACCACTGCCTAGTGGCTGCTGTGACCCTGAGTGAGCCCTGTGTGGGTCACAAGACTGGCCACAGTTCCCCAGCTCCCAGAGGAATGTGGGTGACACCACCTGGGCCCTATTTGCTGTCCCCAAAGGAGATAACAGTCCAATTCTTGTGGTCAAATGCATTTTGATCCAAGATTGATTCAGGGGGTGAGAGCCTGACATGGAGACATTTTCAGCCTCAGGCCGAGCTTGTCAGAGTTGAAATGGTGGCTTAAATTTTTTTTTTAATTTGTGTTTATATTTTAGCACAAAATACAGCTTTTAAAAATATGACTAGTAGGTAATTTGCTCCATTTAACAAAAACTCCTGAAACTACATCAGTCTTTAGAAATGCAACCAAGCAGATAAGCTGTGGTCACTCAGTTTCCTGTGGCAGCTCAGTGACCCAAGAGCCTCGCTGCTGACCCCGGAGCATGTCCGGGGCCCATGCTGGGACCAGAACTGTCACCATGGGGTCATGACCCCACTGACCTGAATGTTGCCGACACTTCTTTCCCTGCAGCCTGAACTGGGTCTGGAGCAGGAGGGCCTGGCAGAAGGGAAGCCAGTGAAGGCCACCAGGAGGGGTCACAAGAGGAAGCAGAAGCCAGAGGAGGAGGCGGGGCCACCAGTGCCCGAGGACGCGGCCTTCAGCGAGTACTCAGAGAAGGAGCCCGCATTCACGGGCGGCGTGGGTGACGAGACCGACTCCGCGGTACAGAGCATCCAGCAGGTCACTGCTTCCTGCGCTGGAGTCAGGGCCCCGTTGCTGGGGGGTGGGAGGGCCCGCGGGTGCCGCTTATCCCCCGTCTGACATGCCTGCGGGTGCCGCCAGCACACATCCTGTTGTCCACCTAAGCATCCTCGGGGGGACCTAGAAATTGCACCTGTCACGGGGAATGACAGCATGACCTTCTGGGTGTTGAGGAGAGCTGGCCACTCTAGCTGGGAACCGGGAGATCGTCACTGGCCTAAGTGTGTCCCTTTGTGGTGGGCGTGGTCCCCTTGCATCTGCTGACCAGTCAGGGTCAGCGGGCCTGTGAACTGAAGCAGCCGTCTGGGGAAGGGTCAGAGGAAGGGGAGGACACGTGGCCTTCCAGTCTGCTTCCCCTGATGGAATCTTCCGTTGGCTCAGCCGCCATCGCTCTGGTTCAGGGCCCCGAAATTGTTCATCGGTGTGTGTCTGATGCTGCCCAGACATCCGTGTTGACTCGCCCTTCCGTCCTGTGTGTGAGGAAGAAACCCGCTTTCTTCCTGGTGCACCAGCGGTTGGCGCTGCAGTTGTTCATCGGCCTTGCAGCTTTCCAGGCTTGTCACTGGCCAGCGTCACTTCAGAGGAGTGAGAGTACAACGAAGATGACGCTCTCTGTCTTTGTCGTTGTGGCTTTCCTCTGACCCCCTCTAGCCAGTGAAACAGTTTGTTTCTTGGTCCTACCCAGTGGCCTCTGTGATCACATCTGTATCTTGTTTCTGTTTTCACTGGAGTTGCTGTTTCAGGACAAAATTAACGTGATTTAATCGTTCGCTCAAAGGGGCTTTGCCCCTCCCCTTAGGCCGTGTGATTACTCAGCGTGATAGCACCGCCCGTGCTATCTCTGTTTCACAGCGTCTGTTCCACTGTTTTACATTGTCTCTGACTCTTCCAGGTGGTGGTGACTCTCGGTGACCCAAACGTGACCACTCCATCCAGCTCAGTTGGCTTGACCAACATCACCATGACGCCCATCACCACGGCAGCCGGGACCCAGTTCACCAACCTCCAGCCGGTGGCTGTTGGACACCTTACCACCCCAGAACGTCAGCTGCAGCTGGACAACTCGATCCTGACCGTGACCTTCGATACGGTCAGTGGCTCCGCCATGTTGCACAACCGACAGAACGACATCCAGCTGCACCCCCAGCCAGAAACTCCGAACCCGCAGTCCGTGGCCCACTTCATCAACCTGACCACCCTGGTCAACTCCATCACGCCCCTGGGGAACCAGCTCAGCGACCAGCACCCACTCACGTGGCGGGCGGTGCCCCAGACCGACGTGCTGCCGGCCCCGCAGCCACAGGCTGCCCCCGCGCCGGCAGCGCAGCCCCAGGTGCAGGCTGAGCAGCAGCAGCAGATGTACAGCTACTGAGGCACCTGGCAGAGGACTCGCAGAGGGAACCTCAGGCAGGTCCTCGTGTCCTGGTTGAGATGTGTTTGCTGGACACCAAACAAAGAGAAAAATCATACGTTGCAATGTAGGTGAGGTGGACTTAGTTTTTGCAGAATTATCTCCAAATCCCCCAGCAACTGTGATGGTCTGCCAGCCTGACTCAGGAAGCGAGCCCTAGCAGGCTGGCCGTAGGTGCCAGCAGGTGGCAGTCACTGGCTCAGCCAGGCCACTTGTTGGCCGGGGCTGTGCCCTGCCCTGCCCCTCGCATTCCCCAACCAGACTGGGTCTGGCATGCACGGGCTTGGGGAAGTGAAACTTCGAGAGAAGCAGGAGCATCAGATGTGAGCACTGTGCTGTCAGGAGCTCAGTTACCTGTCAGAACGCAGACAGTCTTCCATGTGGCACGCCAGCTACGGTGACAGGCGGCTCTCTCCTCGGGATGGCTTCTGCAAGGGAGCCGGCAGAAGTTCAAGCCACGCTGCGTCCCTTCTTCCACACCCAAGTTGAGTGGGCTTTGTTTCACAACTCTGGGGGGAAACCAGGGGTGAGCAGATGGCTGTGAGAGCCGGCAGCCCTCCACTGCCCTCGGGCTCATCACAGGCGAGGGGCACAGGAGTCGCTGACTCGGGCGTAAAGGTGTCTTAGGAATTTAATTCATGAATTGATTTTCAGGACCGTTTTTTCACTTTTTAAGGAACTTTATTTCGAGCACATGTTAGTGTATTCGAGACTCCGTAGTGGCCATGTCGTCTCTACGTTTGAACGTGCTGAAGTCATTTGCACTGTAGGACTGGCAGTCCGTGTTCATCCCACACAACGCCCCGGAGCGCAGGGGCCCACCGTTGTGTGCGGCAGGATGGCGCCGTGCTGTCTCTGCTCCGTGGCACCTTTGGCGTGGACGCCCTGCCGCCGCGTGTGCTCGTCGTGACCAAGACTCCGCCAAAGTCCTCTGAGCTGAAGAACAGGGAGGAAATTCACCCTTCTTTCTGGTTCAGCTTTAATCCCAAAGGTCGGCGTGGCTGCAGAGCTCTGTTCCATGGCTGCTGAGTAAGCTGGGGGAGCCTTGCTTCCTGAACCGCGGTGGAGCCGCTGTGTCCCGCGGGCAGTGACGCCAGGGGGGCTCATTCACCTGGAGGCGCGTCGGTACCCCTGTGAGTGTGCGGAGGGGCAGCCAGCCCGCTCCCCTGGGGACGCCGCTGCCATGTGCGCATGTGTGCGTGTGTGTGTGCATGTGGCCGAAACACACAGCAGCCAGCCGCCTGCTGTGCAGCTGGGAACACAGAGAGAAGTGTGATTTTTTCCACTCCCCTGATGTTTTTTATAACGATGTCCAAAATGAAATGATAAATTTGCCTTATTTTATCCTTGATTGCTCTTTGTCCCAGACCCCGCACGACATGGGAGGCCATCTTGAAGAAACACTGCGTACAAGTCAGTAGTGGGTGAACGAGGCCGGAGTTGCCTGACATTGCCAGCGAGGCTAAGGACGATTTGTTACACAAAAGAATTTTCTCAGCACTTCACTTTGTTCCAGCGGGGAAGATTTGAAGGCAGGGCTAGGATGTGTTTGTGCAATACACGCCTTCGTGAACTGAGGAGACCCCTCCCCCCGGCGGCCCGGGAGGGGGCATCCGAGTTCCTGTCACTCACACGGCTCAGTCACACACTCACGGTCTCACCTCGGATGAACTAATTGTGGGACATTGTTTGACTTTTTAATTTATGATAATTATTTTTATGTTATTTATGTATATAATTAACTGCTTTTTACATGATAGATTCATCAAAGGGATTTTGGTGAGGGGTGATAGATTTTCTAAAATATTGTCTCCATTCTCCAACTGTATGGAGTCCAGGTGTCCATGGAATCGTCCAGAATGCCAGGGTTCCTGAGGGTTTTTTTTTTTAATCACTGACAATTTCTTTTTTGCATTTGCAGAGAAGAAAGGGCGGATGACCAACTAAAAAACCCCAAACATGATTGATTAAACACCCGTTATCATTTATTTTTATTCTTCTTCCCTATGAAATAAGGCCTTTTAAATCACAGTTTTATTTTTTTAAAGAAGTTGTTTTCATGCCGAGAGTAAGAATACATCAAATGTTTTTAAGGAACCTAATTTAGGTTATGTGGCCCAGTGAACGACCACTGTTTATTTAAATAACGAATGCATAAGAATCCTCCTTGTTACAATAAGTGAGAACTCCAAATAAAAATGAAATTTACTCCTGATTTCCCGTGGATGTGTCTGGGCTTCATGGGGTGACTGTGTTGGGCAAAGTGGGTTCAGCCTGTTGTCTGCAGGTGCTGCTCTGAAGGTGCCTTTGAGAACCCGGGGAGCAAGAAGGCCGTGTCCTGCTCAGCCACGTGTCCTGCTCAGCCACGTGTCCTGCTCAGCCACGTGTCATTGCCTCTGGGTTCTTCCGAGCCTCTGTCCCTGTTTGCTGATGGAAATGTTGAAGTTTTTAACTGAGCCCAGGTGCGCAGCTGTGTCCATGAGAAGAAATAAGATCAAGCCTCGGTGACCACCGGGCTCTGTGAATCCATCTTGGTTATTCTAATTAGTAAATCATGAGAATGTATTTCGGGTCTGTGACTTCATAATGTTGTATAGTTCTGGGCCACCGGTGATATGGCGCTTGCCGAGCTGCACCCCGGTTCAGACGCCTGAGTGTGTCCGAGCTCTGTGGCCAGGAGGGGACTGTCCCATGGGGTGTGTTCTCCAGGCCAGGGGCCACCTCCCTGTGTGCCATAGGAAACGGCTTTGGAGGGTCCCGGCGTGGGAGGCAGGTTTGCGGACTTGGAGCATTTTCTTTTCCGGCTGCCATGTCCAAAGGCATAAAGCTCGTGGCTTCCTTGCTCCAGGCAGTTAGTGACTTTTGAAAGGCGATGAGATTGGAGAAGTTGGGTATATTTCGTGTCTTATCAGTTTGTTTAATGACAAACAAAAGGTGCTGCGTTGGAAATGAGTCTTGACAGAGAAGGGGTGGCATGCTTTTCAATCACTGGCCCTCTCTCAAACTGCCTTTTCCAAGTAGTTGATTGATTTTGTGTATTTGGAGAACAGTTGCATTTCCTATTGCCAATAATGACATTTTGACTTCTCTGCAGTCTGGAACCCATACAATGCTGGGATTACTTGAAATGTTCAGTGGGGTCTCTGAAGCTTTCCCCGCAGTTCGATTCCCAGCTCAGGCACATGCCTAGGGTGCAGGTTTGGTCCCAGGCCAGGGTGCGCCCAAGAGGCAGTCAATCAGAGTTTCTCTCCCTCCCCCTTGCTCTGAAATTGATAAACCCATCCTCAGGTGAGGATAAAAAAAGAGAAGTGAGGACAGGCACAAAAAAGTAGGATTAGCCAGAGGGAAAAACTTAGTTCAGGCATTTCTTTGGGTCCGTGGTCTGGAACGAACCCTTATTGATCAAATATTGTTATATACTCTGATTTGTTAGGGATGGCCAGTTTAGTGAGACACCTGAAATGTCATCCAACCTATGAAGGACCTGAGATCAAAATGTTGCCATAGACACTTGAGTCATGCTGTCCACAGCATCGGGTAGCGGCTGATTTGGCCACATCCCACACCCTGAGCGCCTCCTCGCGCGCCAGGCCTGCGTGGTTCCTGCACTCGGTCAGCCTTCTGGAGCATTCGCAGGGAGTGGTGGTGGGCTCCCGGTTCGTCCACACCCTGTGCTGCTGGTGAAGTCGGGTCTCCAGGGAACGATGCCCTCTGCCGGCAGCCGTGCTCCGCACCCACCCACACACTGTCCCTTCACAAGCGTTGGAAATGAGTCTTGACAGAGAAGGGGTGGGGTGGCTGGGCCACTGCCTGCTTCATCTCCTCAGTTTTTGTGTCTGGCTTGAGTGCATCAATATCAAAGGGGTCCTTGTTTTGCACTGACAGGGATGCGATGACTCGTGGGGTGATGCAGTCAGCACAGTTGTTCAGACGTGGCCACGGCTGCCCAGACAAAGAGCAGGCTGGGCCCGACCCCCGCCCGGCCCTGCTCTCCATGGAGCTGAGGCTTCGCATGCATATGCCACAGTCCCTGGCGCAGGCGGCTGGTGTTTCCAGAGGACACCTGAAGCGCCTTGTTCTGCACCCACCTGCCTGGGAGCCACGAGGCCTGCTCTCTCCAGTGAACAGACAGGTCAGCTTCCCAGGTTTGCTCTGGAAAGCAGGAAACGCACAGAGAAAGGTGTCCTTTCCACAGGACGTAGGCCCACCTATGTCTAACAGAGAGCCCGGCCCAGCACACTTCCCTGGAAGGGGGAGAACAGAGAACCCGCGCACACTCTGTGCCTGCTGCGTGAGGCCTGTCTCACTCAGGGATGTCCAGCTCCTCCCAAACGCTGTCGAGTCACCACCTCGTGTGACAATCTGGAGCGTGGCCTGGACTCCAGAGCATCTCTCCTGTCCTGAGTTTCGCCCATAACAGTGGGACCTTTGGGAAGTGAGTAGGTGGCCCTCACGAATGGGGTCAGCGCTCTTCTGAGGAACACCCCAGAAAGCTCTCTGCCCCTGCCCCGGGGCGCGGGGGGGAGGGCAGCAAGAACGTGGGCCCTCACCAGACACGACGTCTGCCAACACTTCAATCTTGGACTTCCAGCCCACAGAAGTGTGTAGAAAGACATTTTGGGTGTTTAACAAGCCACCCAGTCTATGGTGTCTGTGACGGCAGCCCGGCCGAGGGACTGAGAGTGTGCGTGCACGTGAGTGTGTGTTAAACGCACAAGTTCGCTGGTGTCGGTTGGTGCGTCTGCCCCCCTCGTCAGCACACTAAGTGTGCCGTTTTTGGAGATGGTCTTCCTTTCAGTGTGCAGAGCAGCCCCGAGGTCTGCCCAGGCTGTGTGGCCCCTCTGAGTGTGGAGTCTGCTGGGCGAGGTACCGCACAACAGAGCCCCTCCCCCACCGAGGAAGGGCTTTTGGAGTTGTTTCCAGTTCGGGGCCGTCGTGAATAAAAGCTGCTACGAACACTGGTGAGTTGACATTTTGGGGGGTGTAAGTTTCCATTAGGATGAGTGGGGTGAGTGGACTGCACGGTCAGTATGTGGATTCATCTGGGGAATGGCTGTGGACCAGCCCGACAGCCGATGTCGGGTCGTCTCCGTGTGGTTTGTGTTTTCCACGTAACTAGCATCTTACGGAGCTGAGGTGGTGAGATGTATTCCTGCTGTTGTCTAAGGGCAGAACTTAAAAGTCTGAGATCGTGGCTTCGGGAAATCGGAAAAAGAGTGCATCCCTCTGAGGCGCACAGCAGAAAGGAAGGGCGCCCGCCACCTTTGACGTCAATCTGCGTTAACGGTGTTTTCCCTGAGTGTCGGGAGAAACAGACCTCCTTGGCTCCCGAAGCTTTGAAGCACTGAAAACCAAAAGCTCCCCATTTGGTAAATCCAGCTGGAATCGGCACTTGGAATTTCCGAGTCTTCCCGAGACCTTTGGAAATCCTGACCTCCTGTGATGATGCACCCAGGCAGCCGTCTGCCCTGCACTGCTGTCCCGGGACTTCCCTTACCAGGTTATTAGAGTCTTGGTGGATGAAAGAAAGGAACGATGGAAGTCTCCAAACAATGCCACAGCGACAGCAGTTCCCTGTGCCTTGTGTTCTTAGCACCCCGGTGTCCCCAGCGAAGATCTCTTTCACTGCGCTTGGTTATTTTTTTGTAGTTTGGACATCGGTTGTTCTGGTTCCTTAGACTCCGAGAGAGCTGAAATGCGTGTGACTAGATCGGCAGCTCTTAGGCGCATCATGTAAGCAGCAGTAAAAATCTGTAACGGAAACAACCCGGCCTTCAATGCCCAGCTCGTCTCGGGTCAGAGTAAGATGAGTCATAGATCCGGGAGGGCCTCCGAGGACTTGAGCTCAGCCAGTCCCCCAGCGGGTCCTGAGTGGCCGTCATCTCCTTGTGAGATGACGTGGGCTTTCTCAGCTGACGGGGAGCCTCGCTGCTGGGGCGGGGGGATCATTACACACCACCGTCTTTATGAATCCGTGGTGCCTTGTTTGTGGAACTGGGTTTCTTTCCTTGTGTGGAAAAGAGTGTCAGCACTTTCAGAGAAACTGTGACTTTTGAGGAGCCGCCAGCCCCCTACTTGGGCCAGACAATTCCTTTCAGGAAAAGAACAATGTCAAGGTTGCCCTACCCCATGTGGCTCAGTGGATTGAGTGCCAGTGGATTGACTGAGAACCAAAGGGTTGCTGGTTTGATTCCCAGTCAGGGCCCATGCCTGGGTTGCAGGCCGGGTCCCCGGGAGGGGGCACGCGAGAGGCAACTACACACTGATGTTTCTCTCCCTCTTTCCCACCCTTCCCCTCTCTCTAAAAATAAATAAATAAAATCTTTTTTTTTTAAAAAAAAGAACGTCAAGGTAGACAGCCACGTGAAGGGATGTTCTTAGTCTCCTGGTGGAGAGCACCCCCCCAGGATTCGTCAGAATGTTCCCCAAACAGCCGGCATCTAAATGTGGCACCATGGAGGCTGCTTTTCTAACTGGAGACCTATTTTTTTTCCTTTTTAACTTAAAAAGCAACAACAACAAAATTAAATGCCTTTACTGGCTCCTAGCTGACTGTCCTGTGTGACTCCCATTGGCCAGCCTTCCCACTCTGGCTGTAATTAACCCCCACCCCACCCCTGCCTTCAAGTGGTGTCAAAGTCTAAATAATTTCACCGATTATTCACCAGCCACAGTCAGACTTCTGACTCTGCAGGGCTCACCAGCACCTGGGGTTGGCAGGGCAAGCTGCTGTGAGAACATCCACCTTTGGAGTGCGGAGGCGGGGAGCCGGGGAGACAGCTCATTCCGGGCTCCAGTGACGCAGCTGAGCCAGGCATCTTTTTCTTCAGCTAGGATCAACGTGAATTTTACAGCCTTAGCTGTGATTGGGTGCCGTTACTCCAAGCCAAGAACAGAAACACAGGTTCACTTCCCCAGACATGGTTTATTTTATTATTAATACAGCAAGGGAAAGACCTCTTGCAATACCACATAGTCATCCAAGCATCCCCACCCAGCAGCGCCCTGGGGTAGGGCCAGTGAGGGTGCTTCCTTTGGTTCTACTCCTGGAAAATGACGAGGACAACAGCACAAGGTGGAGGAGAGCTGATCACAGGCTCTCATCTCCTCACCTCTCACATCGTAGACCCAGAGCCAACTGCTCGGCCAGCCCCAGCCTTAAAGCGTTTTTTGCAGACGTGGCCCCTTCTCTGACCCTCAGCCTCAGGGGCCCCACATATGGGCTGTGCCCCTGAGGGGTTGTTGTGTGTATTCTAGTCAAGGGCCTGTGTGTGTATGTGTGTGTGTGTTTGTGTGTGTGTATGAGAGAGAGAGAGAGAGAGAGACTGAAGTCTAGGGACCTAGAAATTCCACATCATTTCATCTCCACGAACCTGGCTTCAGGGTGCAGAGGTTTTCTGGAACCTATTGACTGTTGTGCCCTCTTGGTGATAAAGTTCACAACACGTTACCAAGATACTAACCTTTTAAAAACCCTCACGTTTCCGGGATGGGGAAAATGGTGATGTCAACTTTCCTGTGACCTGACAGACGAACACTTGCCATGTCTCGTCACTGTGGTGGCTCCTGTCTCCCTACAGGAATAAAGGGTGGCTCACAGGACAATGTGCCACAGCCCCGAAAGGTCCTTTCGGACCTTTCCTGTTTTGAGCAACAAAACAGAGCCCTACAGGCCCCGTGTGACAAATAAAGCGAAGGGAACCCTGCCCGCTGCTAACCTCAGGCTCTGTCGTTTGATGCAGGTAAATACTGTGCTTGATTTTATGTGGTCGACTTCGTCTCTTGTTCTTGTACAAAGACAGTGCATTTCTGTGGTTTCGTTTTTTATCAAAGCATATAATACACTCTGAACTTGATTTCTTGGATGATCAGGTTTTGGGGGGAATTTAAAACTGGAACTTGCCCAGCCTCCAAAAAGAGCAGGTACCAGTGGGGACAACTTCCGTCACTACAGTCCCATCCTAACTGGAGGAGAAATGACACTGTGTTCCGCTACACTTCCATTTAAATCTCTTCCTTTGAAGTTGATGTAACTAGAGTGCTCCACTAGACAAAAGCTGTGCGTACCACCTCACTTAATCATCTTTCACGTTTGCCCTGCCTTGCAAAAAGGAACGTACCCTTTATCCCATGGCTCCGTTGAAGGAGCTCTTTTATAGCCCATGAGGACGCACCCCGTAGGGCCGGGTGAGGAGAACTGAAGGCACCTGCCCGGGACACACCCCGGAACAACGTTCGGGCTTGCCCATCTTGTCCAGGAATGTTTTCTGAAAAATACAAGTTTTTGATCTTGTGAAACAATAGCTTCTGCAAGACAGTAAGTCAACTGCTATTTTCTTTCTTGTAACACATGCAAAATATTTTTTCGGCGGTCAGATTCAATTAGGACAGAACGTCTGAAGTTTTGGAGGGTTTTGGATTGTAATCCTCTTCTCTGACTGGCTCTTCCTTTTGAATCTGAAATTAAGGTGATGACTCTGCGCACGTCTGTAGGACGCAGTGGACAGGTTGGCAGATAATTACTCCACCTTTGCAGGTGAGTCCCTAATAACTTCCTGTGGAGTTGAACTGAACTGACAGGACTGCGACGTTGTCACTGTGGCATCACACAGTGGGGTCTTACACTAGGGGCATTAAGGCTGACGTCAGAAGGGCTCGGCGCCCCGCAGACTGACGCCTTTCCTCCCGGCTGCCCTGTGAAACCGCGTGCGATTTGGTAGAAGCACCTTTTCAGTTAAGTATATTTCGATTTGAAGTTCTTCTCGGAAAGGATTAGAATGTGTACTACTTATGGTTAAGACAGGGGAAATAGAAGTTCAGAAATTGAAGCTCTTATTTTATTTTATTTTTTAAAAATATATTTTATTGATTATACCATTACAGTTGTTCTATTCCCCCTCCTTGATTCCCTTCCACCCGCACCCTCCCTCCCCCACCATTCTCCCCCCCTTAGTTTATAACCACGTGTCTCAAGTTCTTTGGATTCTATATTCCCCCAATATTCTTGCCCTCCCCCTATCTATTTTCTACCTAACATCTATGCTATTTTCTGTGCCTTCTCCCCCCTTCTCCTCCTCCCACCCCCCTATTTCTAACCCTCCATGTGTTCTTCATTTCTATGGTTCCACTCCTGATCTAGCTGTCCTCTTGGTTTGCTTTTGTTTTAGGTGTGGTTGTTAATAACTGTGAGATTGCTGTCCTTTCACTGTTAATATTTTTCATCTTCTTTTTCTTATATAAGTCCCTTTAGCATTTCATATAATAAGGGCTTGGTGATGATGAACTCCTTGAACTTGACCTTATCTGAGAAGCACTTTATCTGTCCTTCCATTCTAAATGAAAGTTTTGCTGGATAAAGCAATCTTGGCTGTAGGTCTTTGGATTTCATGACTTGGAATACTTCTTTCCAGCCCCTTCTTGCCTGTAAGGTCTCTTTTGAGAAATCTGCTGACAGTCTGATGGGTACTCCTTTGTAGGTGACTGTCCCCTTATCCCTTGATGCTTCTAGGATTCTCTCCTTCATTTTGGTCTTGGCTAATGTAATTATGATGTGCCTTGGTGTGTTCCTTCTTGGGTCCAACTTCTTTGGGACTCTCTGAGCTTCCTGGATTTCCTGGAAGTCTATTACCTTTGCCAGACTGGGGAAGTTCTCCTTTATTATTTGTTCAAATACGTTTTCCACTCGTGGCTGTTTCTTTCCCCCTTCTGGTACCCCTATAATCCGGATGTTGGAAGGTTTCAAGATGTCCTGGAGGTTCCTAAGCCTCTCCTCATTGTTTTGAATTCTCATTTCTTCATTCCTTTCTGGTGGGATGTTTCGTTCTTCCTTCTGGTCCATTCCATTGATTTAAGTCCCCGTTTCCTTTCCATCACTATTGGTTTCCTGGGCATCTCCCTTCATTTCAATTAGTTTAGCCTTCATATGTTCCTCTAATTTGTGACTATAATCTACCAGTTCTGTGAGCATCCTGATAAACAGTGTCTTGAATTGTGCTTCTGAGAGGCTGGCAATTTCTCGGTCGCTTAGAGTTATCGGCTCTGGGACTTTGAGTTCTTCTTGTGCCATCTTTTGGGCTGTTCATGCCTGTTACGTAGCAGGATCGTTGCCCTAGGTGTTCACCAGAGCAGGGCAACTAAGTCACTGGGTTGTGACACTATGTGGGGGTGGGGTCAACGAGGAGCAATGGCATCCGTCTGCCATCTCCTGCCGCAGCCCCCACAGGTGCGGCAGCTGTCACCATCACCAGGTCCACGTGTTTCGTCCCACTGCACGCGAGTGTGCCACCGCCAGCAGCCCTCGCCCCCTGGGGCCTGTGTGGTCTGTCTCACTGTACGCGAATGTGCGACCACGGTCAGTCTGCCCCACACCCTGGGTGCGGGCCACTTGCGCACCTAGGTCTGGGGATCTTTCCTGCCAGACCCTGCTCCGCTGCTGGCTCCGCCCCTCTTACCGTCCCAGTTGAACAGTTAGTTGTAGTTGGACTTCCATATAATTCAATTTTCTGTTTTTTGGCTGTGTCTTCGTTCTCCAAACCTTCGTTGTATTCAAACTTGGTTGTGGGGGAAGGCACAGTGTTTCCACCTATGCCTCCATCTTGGCAGAAGTCCCCCAGAAATTGAAGCTTTTAGAATAAAGGTGTGAAGGTTTTTATTTTTTTAAGATAATGGTATATTTTTTCTATGGTTATTGTTTGTAACTCATCTAAAGTAACAGGGCTATTGAAGATCTTTTTCTGATATTAGGATAAGGAAAGGCATTTTACCAAAAATCTAAGATGATGTTATAGGTATTTGTCTTTCATATCTTATCATAACTTCAGGTGACTTATGGTTGACAAAATTCTTTTGTGCTGAGAAATTTGAGACGGTCTCAGATTATGTCAGGAATCAGGGTGGCACTGGGCTTTTGGGGCACAACAGCAAGAAAAGACTTTAGGCACGATTTTTCGGAAGGGTTAACTCTTAGGAACCTTCCCGATTTTGTGCTGATGGGGGTGGGGGGCTTGAGGCTCTTTCTCATGAATTATGAGCTGCTTGGTCTTATCTATAGGAAAGAGTGAGAATACCCTTGATTTGCCCATTTCTAAATGGGAAGGATGCGTGTGCGGCACATTTTGAGATCAGGCAGCACGTGGCTGGAGCCTCAGGGTCTGTAACAAAACCTGCCCCGTTCTGTGCTCAGAACCCAGGGGGCTCTGTCCCTGGAAGGCTTCTTCATGGACAACAGCAGCTGAAATAAGGAAATATTTTTTTCTATGTAGTCCAAACACACACTCTCACTCATACCTCAAGTTCAAAATTTTTAATTAGCATTTTAGAATAGATTTTTATTTTCAATATTCATTTAATTTGTCTTTGCAAATGAGTGTTTAGCATCAGTATGTAGGGGATAGGTTGACATGTCTTTTGAAATATTTCTGTTTGCTTATTGTTGTGATTTTGTATTAAAAATTTTTAATTGCAATTTTATTTTATTTAAATTCCTCCCATCTGTGCTTAACTCTTTGCTTTGTATGTGGGCTTCTTTGTTATTTGCTTTTATCTCTTACAGATTTCTAAGGAAAATTTGAATTATATTCTTTAAGAATCTCTCATTAAAACATACTTTACTGATGAGTTTATGTTCAGTTTTGGAGCGTGTATTACCAGGATTGCAGCAAATACGTTGCCAGTGAGAGAGAGGAGAGAGGAGAGAGAAGAGAGAACAAACACCGATCTGTTGTTTCACTTATTTATGCATTCACTGGTTGATTCTAGTACGTGCCCTGACTGGGGTCGAGTGCTCAACACCACCCCAGCTGCTGTGGCTCAGTGGATGGAGCCCAGTCTGTGAACCGGGAGGTCGCCAGTTCAATTCCCAGTCAGGACACGTGCCTGGGTTGGGGGTGTGCAAGAGGTAATCAGATCTCTGACACACTGATGTTTCTCTCCCTCTCTTTCTCCCTTCCTTCCCCTCTCTCTAAAAAAGTAAGTAAATAAAATAAAATAAAAAACATACAAGTACTCAATCTTGGCATGTCAGAACAATACTCCAACCAACTGAGCTACCAGTCCAAGGCCACTTTATGAAGATTTTAGACCTAAGTAGAAAAGGTGTCTCACTTTATAGTAGCATACTCTGGAAAGGGTCAAATAGGTCCAATTTTATAACTTGGTTAATTGGAGTCCACGTAGCCAAGGAAAGAAAAACTGAGACTTCCGCCAAGATGGAGGCATAGGTGGAAACACTGTGCCTTCTCCCACAACCAAGTTTGAATACAACAAAGGTTTGGAGAAACAAAGACACAACCAAAGGACAGAAAATTGAATTATACGGAAGTCCGACTACATCTAACCGTTCAACGGGGACGGTAAGAGGGGCGGAGCCAGCAGCGAGCAGGGTCGGGCAGGACAGGGCCCCCGACCCAGGCGCGCAGGCAGACGGGAACCAGTTGGGGTGCGGGGCAGACCGCGGGCGCATATTCGCGCACAGTGAGACAGACCACGCAGGCCCCAGGG